>NC_054408.1:11747499-12947499 GCF_017976425.1 Toxotes jaculatrix | reverse complement strand
GTCCCATTATGCCCTCTCATATCCATTCCCAAGGCCCTAGGAGTGATGCATTGATTCAGCCTTCAGTACTCCCTTGACTGCACCATGCTAATTCCAACCGTATGAGCTCTTTGGAGAAATCCTACCCATAAGGCAGGACATGGAGCAGCCACTGAGCTGCTCTGGACACTGACAGTTTAAGCTCATACACTCCTGTGTCAGTCATTGCTGTTGTGCTGTATTAGCACTTTTAACTATTTCTTTTTTCTTTATCTCCGTGATTCTTTTCATACACCATACTGTCCACAGCTAATTTGAAACAAAAGGAGAGTATCCTGCCTTTGCATAATTACATGCATAAACTCCAGAATTTGCAGATTTTGTCAAAATTGCCCAAGATTTACACATTTAAGCTTGTAAACCACAAAAGAGGGAAAGTTATAATAATGCTAGAATGTGTGTGAGTTCATGGATTCAGCTTCTGACTACTTGAAGATGCCAACACTCATCAGGTAATTTTACAGCCATAGTGGAACAATATCGTTGTTAATGCTCAGCTGACTCGACCAGAAGTGAGTGTCCATGCTTGTAGGAACAGCCTGCAAAAATCTCTGTGTGCTGTGGAGGTCACGGTGAAAACAACAGCAGTGCATTTCCAGGTGTGGCCACGTCCATTGTCTCCTTCCTCATATGGGCATGTTCAGTCTGTTCCTTTGTCCTTGTGTCAGCAGGCAGGACATTCTAAATTATTTTGCTCAGCTGCCTCCCTGAACTCTTGCTACAGCACGTCAATACACACATCATGCAGACACCCGCACATACAGCTACAGGGATCACAGTTCATGTCCATCACACACATGTCCATCCTCCTTGACACAGATCAAACCTCGAGAAATAAAGTTATCAAGTTGCTATGATTTGGTGTCAGACAATTTCAGATCAATATTTCAGACTATGGATGTTATTAGCCAGTGTCTGAAAAAGATTAAAGGATGTAAGATGACGTTAAAAAGGAAGAATTTCATAGATAAATATCTGATTATAATTTTTAAGTTTATTACACCTGTAATAAGAAAATGCTCTTGGAAAGAATAAAAAAAATGAATGAATTTAGAACAATTGCTGACACCCTCTTTCCTGCCCTGCACACACACACACACACACCTACTCACATAGAAAAAAATTGTTCATTTCCCCAGGAATTAGGTTAGGGGTTTACGTGGCACGTGACTGGCTTTTTTTTAACCTTCTGCCTACAGAATCGTGTGTCATGTGTGATCACTTCAGCAATGTTGCCGGGCAGTTATTATTTCTGCCATTAAAGACTGACTTTAACCAGCTGCAAAAACAAATATATATATTGAGTAATTTTACTGGTGCCTAAAAGTGATGTTTCCCTTTTTGTAAACTGTGTTTCTATCATTTAACAACTTAACCAAATCTGATTTGAGGCTTTTTCATGGAGCAATGCTGTAAACAGCATAATTTGCCAAGATGCAGTACCGTATCTCTGGGCTATCAGAGGCAGTGATTCTCATCAAGAATAGAGATCTCTGAGTAGAAATAATACACACACTGAGCCGTAAGACACTGTCATCTAGTCACAGCAATGGAACATTTTTAGGACAAAAGAGCACCAGATATTATAGAGAGAAAGATGTGCAAAAAGTGAAAAATTACAGGCTTGATTTCCAACATTATTTCAAGATGTGTATCCAAGTCCCTGTATAGACTAGAGCTGAAGTCCTAATAGGGACAAGCTTGAAGTGAATAGAGCTCACAGAGGATAAGCTACTAAATCTTGCAATAAAAGCAATGTGATTTACAGTAAATTCCACAAGGCTGACAGTGCCACAGCTGAGGGCATAAACACTCCTTTCAGTGCTGCGCCTCAGTTCTGTCTGCTGTGAACTACAATCACACAGGCATGCTGCTCAGCAGCAGTGACTTTGATAAATCACCAGGAAGTCCCACTGTTGGCTTAAAACTAGAACTTGTTCAGTTGCAATTCTGCATTTGTCCCTCTTTAATGTGTATGGAAGTGGCTTTAGCAGTAATCTGTCAGTGATTGATTAGGTGTGGCCAAATCCCCTCTCCGTTCTCCTCTGCTGGTTCACTGTTCCAACCACAGCTGTGTATTTACAGAAAGATGGCTGTGTTAGGGAAGAGGCTGTCTTATTTACCTGCGACATAAACATAGTTTCTTCCACTTGGGCGACTATACACTCAGGATGACCAGCAGTAAAACAAGAAACAAGATGTGACATGTTCTCGTTGGTACTGAATTCATGCACCAATGGCTAAACCAACAGGTTTATAGACCTATGACTGAGTTGTTTTGCGGGGAGGAAATCACATCTTAAACTGTCATCCATGTTTGTAACAGCAGAAACGCACACTAATATCTTAATACAACACAATCACCTTTTCTCCTGTGATATAAAAACAGAAATGTAATAGACGTGTATGTAACTATTAAAACATATTTATTTTGTCAGTGACACAAGAGGTTGAAAAAGCAATTTAGACAGGGTACTGGATATTGATCACACTTACCAGCAGATCCATTTTAATTAAATATTAAGAGAGTGTGCTGCATTGATAGCAACTGAGCAGCAACTGTTTCTTGCTTTTCTTTTGCCATTATTTGAAAAAAAAAAATCTACAAGCTAAAAAGGAAGACATGCTTTAATAACACTCACATGTAATTATACTTTAAGTGTGAAAGCAAGGCTGGGCTATATCCACTGCATTTTGTATTCAAAGAATATTTTAGTTATTTTTAAAAGAAGGTCTGAGTATGAACATCCGTGCATGAATTTTAATGGAGATACTTAAATGGTAATTATTCCACTCAGGCTCAAACGTAGGTAACAAATGGAATTCAATCAGTGTCCGTGCATAATGATGGTCATTAGGAGAAAGAAAATAATAATGACATCCTATCTGCATTAAACCTGCAGACACTTTACACAATGATCCTGCAGCCATTATTGATCTCCATGGAGATAAGCAGTTGTCACTTTTCAGCATTGTGCCTGAATGTTAAATACAGCTCATTTTGTTTCTCTGCAAACTATTTCAGCCAACACTAAATTTTCATTTAATTTACTTCACTACTTGAAATCCTTGGTCTCGTTCCACATGATTGTAATTTTGGTTCATTGTCAGAGCTGCCTCTCCAGTTCCCACTATGTTTCCCTCCATTTCAAGGTCTCATAAGGCTCGCATGAAATGAACATCACACCTGGATGTGGCTGTAGTCATACTCTATGAGCTACTCTGCAATGTGCTTGATATGTAAGTGTGCTATATGTAATACAGTGCAGCCATAAAGAAATCAATGCACACTCTAACTGCAGCTGCCTCTTCCTTATCACTGCATTATGTTTCACAAAGTAAAACTGAAAGCAAAATACTTCATGATTGAAGCAGCATTCATTAGGTCATAAAATGGAATATAACTGCTACACCAGATATTTCATGTATTCTCCCCAGACAACGCAGCGTCTTATTTTTCATCTTTCTATAACTCGTTATTAGTTGAATGTTGTAACAGTTGCTTACACATATTGTACAGTAGGCAGCATGCATTGAGTCCTCTCCAAGACGGCCACTTGGTTGAATAATTAAATAAGATCTCCAATCAAATGATCCATGATTTGCATGCCTTCTGTTGCCAACTAGCTCCATCTGTTTGGTTTTGAGAGCTCTGACACAGTGGCTCTTGTGAGTGAAACAGCAATAATGTAATTGTGGATGTGACAGATACACCAGATGATGCAGGGACTGTTCGAAAGTCTGGTCCAAGGCATACTGTACAGCACGGTGTCGTATGGTCTGAAAGAAAGCATGACAAAAACAGTTTCATAAAGGCTCTCTACTGTCTCCTCATCACGATTAACTTTAAAGAGCCTCTGCAGTGACTCGCTCATTCATTTAGATACACGTTCTTAATACTGGAACTGTGTTTAAAGCATCTCTTGAAGCATGGATCACAAAGTTACTATGTCTTAATTGAATAGCAGGCTTCAGAGCTTGGAGGGTGAAGGACAATAGTAGCTGGGCCAGTTTGGCTGGGTGCCAGTGGACAATGCAGAGCAGGCCTCAGCTCTCAGCAGCAGGCAGAGCCCATGCCGGAGTCCACATCAGGAGAGACAGGCTCTGCTGCTTTGATTGATCTGTGATAGCAGCCAGTGTCTACCCTCAGCTGGGGTTCAGGTATTCACCACCAATAACATGTTACTATCCCAGCTTAGATTCTAAGTGTTTTGTTTGTTTTTTTTGGTTTTTTTTTTACTTGTGCAAGGACAATACAGTACCTGTGATCTCTTTATTCTCAAGATATCTTGTTAATCAGTTAAAATAATTGCTTAATAACAGTTTTCAGATACTCTTGAGTTGTAAATGACTTATACTGATATTCAACATTATTTTTTTCCAACAATAAAAAAGCACTTAAGCTACAAAAGACCTAGATGTTACAATGAGCTGTATGCTAGTTATATTGATATAAGTCCACTTATTACAACCAATGATGCTAAACTCATTCAGTTATCATCCTCAGTGGTGATGGGCAAAAAGATTCAATGCCACTTTGCCCATTACCAATGATGAACACGCAAGTGCCCTTTTGTGCCCAAAACTAAAGCCCACTAGGATCACACACTTTTCCCCTTTTGTGCAAGCAGGGTATTATTTTAGTATTAATAATATTATCATTTATGAAAACAATTAATAAACCTGATAATTAATTACCAGGTTAACTTCAGACATACAGCACTGAGACGCAGTGACACTTTTTATTTGATATTGTTTCAGTTATTTGTTCATGTTTTTAATTCTAATATGGTTCCATGTTAATTTGTGGTTTATTCAGTATTAAATAAGCGATGGGTCTCCAAAGACCTCAGCTATGTCGGAATGTTTGGCCAAATGCCCACACATTTAAGAGTTAGACACTTTAAACACTTGTATTGCTTGTCCTAATCGACTCTTGTGTAAAGCCACATCCCCATATATCAGTCAAGAAACTGGTGAGTAAAATATTATGATAATGAAAATGAAAAAAACAAAAACAAAATAAACCTGATTTCCCAAAAATCAAAGATCCAGAATGCGAATTTTCCTTGTTATTGTTGATTCTTCTCTTCCCCAGTGCCATGAAAATATTTACATGAAACTAAGCATTAATAAACATTAATGCATATACCACTTTAACACTATGTAGGAAACACCACCATATGTGTTGCCCAGTATAGCGCAGACAAATGTGAGAGAAGCAGAGGCTTGTGAAACACATTGCCTGGAGTTGGATTCATTTTGCAAGCCAATGCTTTTCCAAACAGCTCCAAGACTTCCTGATCGGCTGTAATCCCCAGCTTTCACACATAAGTCATTGAGAGCGATGGAGTCCCCTCTGTTTACTCACTCCAAACCAAATGATCTTTCACAAGTAGACCACTTCAGATGTGAAATGGAATTTGCCAGGGTGTTCTATCCCAAGTCTATTTCTCTGTACGCTTTACCAATTCCCAAATAGGGTTCAGTCGCTCACAGATAATGTCTGTGAGGATTGAGCCTGGCTCCTCTGCTGTTTTAATGGCCCACGGGAAAAGGTATTTGACGGAAGTAAAGAAGTACTCTTAAGCACATTCACAGCACCGGATTTTATTTTGTTTTAGTTGCTGTAATGCATTTGTTCTTTGGATGGTGTTTATTGTAGTGTGTAAATGATTTCGCACTGTAGCAATTGCACTTAAATTACCTAAACTGTTTTGTCCAAATTCAATGCCAAAATTCATACAATTATTAACATGGAAAAAAAGAGGATGGATATTCACATAACAGTAGATGGTTTTAATGCAACACAAAATATAATTTCTTCACAAAAATAATAGCTGCTTACTCTGTCATGAGCTTACATGCTAGAGTTTAAAGGGTGTAGCTGATTGCTTTATCTTTTCAGCAGTTGACAGTGTTACTGCTTTGGTATGTAGTTATGATAAATGGTTGTTTTAGGAGGGCTGCATTTACTTTGTAGAGTCATTATGAGAATATTATGTATGAGAAAACAGTCATTAATATTCATTATAATTGCAAACTACTGAGCTGAATGCTGATGGAGTGTGCTCTGATGCTAACACAGGCCTGCGATTTCTAATGTATCTCTCATGGCATCTGCACAACAATAAATGGAGGCGTTTAGGAAGACGTCTGTAACAGAATCTGACTTTTACTCATTTTTCCACTCAGTCAGGAAGCTCATGACACCCTTATGGGGAGGAGAAATTAACAGTCATAACATGCACTTACAGTACAAACATCACAGTTGTCATGGTAAAATATAAATACAGCGTTATCAGTAAAGTATAAAATGCCTCATTCAGTGTGTATTTGACTCACTTCTGGTGAATTCAGTGCATAAGCTGCCTCATGGTCTCCAAAGGATACAGTGTTCCTATTCCAGTTGATAAGGGCTCCAATTTTGTTTGTGTCTGGTAATTGGAGCAATGTTGAAGTGAGGAGCACTGATACATTTCCTAGTCTATGTGTGAATGAGGCTGGCTATGGAAGGGAAAGGTCAGGCCCCGGACTTGCCTTTCTCCCCCAGGGCTCTGAACAAGAGGGGCCGGAGAACACCACAAACAATTAAACATGTTGCTTCTCAGGGTAGAGCAGCCGGAGTCCTGTTGGTCAGAGAAGTTTTTACCTTAGTGGGTTGCTGTTGGTCACTCTTCAGAGCAATAATCTGCAGGTCTGAGCAATCAATACCGCCACGACAGCTTCAGCTTCCATTAGTGCAGACATCTCTGGAGTGCCTGTGCATGAGCAGAGGAGCACACAATAGGCATCAACAAACACATCCACACACATACACACATACACGTACAAGCATATATATTCAGCCTCATGCACAGATTCACACATGAACATGTACCGATACACATGGCACATTGACACCTATACTGTATGCACAAGGACAGCAAATACACAAACATGAACACATAAAATACATACTCACATATTCACACAAAAATAGTAACAGTTTAATAATACTTTACGGTATTCATTTATTTATTTTATGTTTCACTGTGATTATTTCCAAATATTGCCATGGTAAATACATTCTGAAGGAAAAGTAATGTCACCTGAATAATATTTTATATCTCAACACAGTAAGGAAACATTTCAATTATCTGCTTAGCTGTGGCAAAACGTTCATGCTGAACTTCTCTGCAAAATATCCACAAATTAAACTACAATATATTTAATTTGTTTTACTACAGTATTCACTCTTGGAATACAATATGTGCTCATAACAAATTATGCATGATTAAGATTTTTATAATAATGGCTCAAAGCACTTGGTTAAGGTTAGAGAAAGATCGTTGCCTTGAATAAAGAAGCATGAGGCAGGATACAGTTACTTCAACATCTAACTGAAACCACCATTTCTCCCTATCCTTGGCCAAAGTTGCCTAAATCTGTAGTCCACATGATCTAGGCTGCAAAAATGTTTCTCACAAAATATAGTTGGATAAAACAAATTAATAATGCAAAAAAGGTAAAATCACAGGCAACAGAATACTTGTTCCTCTATGTGTCATTTTCTCAGAGATTAAACTTAAACCAAAATGACCACTAGGTGGGAACTTGAAGGGCACTGGAAACACAAATTGTGCACAGGTTTTTCCTTATCTCTTAAAGAGGCATTCTGAACATGCTTTAATCTGCATGAAATAAGACGTACAACTGTCTTTTCTGCTGTACATGATATATTAAATCTATCTTGCATTTACAGTCATCAGATAAATGTCCCAGAATTTACAGAGCTGTAGTTGTAAAGTATGTACAAAGAAGTCAAAAGCATGATGACAGAACCAGATTTCAACAATGTAAGGATATTGAGTGGTGCCTCACTGAGAGCTATATGGTAGTCATCTGTTGTTCCTGAATAGCAGATAATAACAATGCAGCCCTCTGGGCCTCTGAGACAGTGCTGTGTGTGCTGGGGCTAGTCCATCTGTGTGCTCTTGCTTGCTTTTGAGCTAGCACAGTAATGGACTCAACAAGTGAAACACCGCTGGCATATCTCCAACAAGACATGGCCCCAAGGAAGGCAATGCTACAGTAGCTTTACAATAACACAAAGAAAGAGATACCATGCTAAATGCTTCCTAGTTGAAAATCACAATATGGAATAGGATTTTTTTTTCAGTTATTCCTTCATTTGAAAAACACTAATTGGTTCCCTTGCCAATTGTTTGTCATCAGCAATGCAGTAGAATTGCAGTTGTCTTACCATTCTAAGTTCTTAGCCCCAGTAAGGAAGACGCCTTCTTACCTGCCAGTACATTTAATTTTTGGACCGCTTCATGTTGCAAAGTGCTGTATAGAGATGCCAAGGGTTGATTAGGAAAAAAAAGCAAGAATAAGGTTCACATTCACATAATCGTATATTATACCTAAATAATTTTAAATTGAAACACATTTATTCTTATGTGTTAGTGTTTGGGTAATAGTTTTCTGTTCTTTCTTTCTTTTATCGATGCGATGAGCAGAACATTCCACATCCATGCTGACAAACAGCAGAATGAATAATCTTCCTGTTTGCAAAGTCATTGCAATGATAGTAGGAGAGAAATCCTGAATGTAAAAAACACTCGAGGTTGGTTTAAAAGAGCCCTGTTTTTCTTTTGCGTCCTTATCATCAATACCTTTATCACTGTACTGACAATAAGGTGCTGAATAGCCCTGTGGGAAGGTGATTCACGATCTGGATACACACCACAAAATTACTTGCTTTTGTACTGCGGAGCAGATAATGATTAATAAAATGTTCAGAGTGGTTTAATCCAATCTAGAAACACTTTACACATCTATTGTGCAGAGGAGAGGTGTGACCGCAGCTTCCAGAGAAGCCAGCTCTCTATTTTATGATAATGTTATGCACTTGTCTGTCCTTTCTTTGGACAGGGATCTGCTTAAAGAACCTGTAATGCTAGAATCTCACCAGAAGCATGGGTAAAGGTTTAAACTGATAGTACTGCATCACAAAAAGAGCGAAACAGAAACGAAAATACAATTTAAGTTTAGGTTTTTACTGATCACTGTCCTCATAATTAACTTTTCTCCACTTAATCCAATTTGTGAGATATACTCATTTTCGTTTCTCTTGCATGAGGCAAGTTAAGTTTGTCTTGTGATTGTTTTTTTTGTTTTGTTTTGTTTTTTCTGTGGGCTGTGTGCAGTCACAGTCCCCAGCAGGTTCAATTTCACTTAATTGTTCAGTGACCTTTCTATATACCCTTAGCAATTAGCTGATGAGTTTGTCTGTACTGTGGGTCACTATCATTGAGCTATAATCAACACAAACACAAGGAGGATTTTCAGAGGAGGAACTAGCTTGACACTCAAGCACCCTTACCTTACTGCATTTTATTAATTACAAAACAATAATCAAATGCCATTTGATGAAGGGGAGGCCCATAACAAATGCTAACCTAGATGCAGTTTTCAGGAAGTACAGCAGGATCATCAGAGGTAACTCCAGATGGAAGATTTTCATCCCTGTAAGTCAGTGGTGAAAGGACTTGCTGAAATGTCCACATTGGGAAAGTTATTAGGATACATCATCTGGGAACTGTGAATGTCTGCACAAAATGTCATGGCAATCAAATGTCAGTCTAATCCAAAGTGGTGGACCAGTCGACATTGCCATACCTAGAGCCACGGTGCTAGTGGTGTGGCTAAAACAAAAGCACATCCTATCTGCGCTTCAAGTGAGCATCACATTTTCAGTTGTGTTGTCTGAATTGTTAACATGTTCTGTGAAATTTTATTTTCTTCTCTTTTGTTAATGTGTTTTGTCCAATGTTGTTGTGCACCTTGAGACCAGTGTACTGGCCCCTGGACAGGAAGAGGGAGGCAGAGAGAGAGAGAAAATAGGCTGTATTCATTACTGTGTAAACCAGCAATTTGGTGTTTGTATAGCGACAGAGTTGACCAGCTTTATTCAAATCAAAGGTTTGGCAGTAGAATTCTAGTAATAATAGATTCCAGATTTCCTCTTTGTGGTTCTGAACACTGACCCATACATGTACTGTCACCAGGCACTAGCTTAGTCCTAATTTGAGGGCAGCCCTGTTGGGGGCAGGAGCACCAAAGAACATTGTTATGGTCTTGGTCAGCGAGTTAGGCAGTCATTATTGCGTTACCATGGAAAAGATGTGTTACAAACATAGTTTTAACGAGGGTGCACAGCTCTGTCAACTACTGAGTGAGCTACTGTAACTGGGCCAGATTGCAGAACTGCTCCGTAGCTTGTTTAACGAATTCCTGGAAAATAAAATATGACTGGCTGTTCATA
The DNA here is from genome assembly GCF_017976425.1 of Toxotes jaculatrix. Taxonomy (NCBI): domain Eukaryota; kingdom Metazoa; phylum Chordata; class Actinopteri; family Toxotidae; genus Toxotes; species Toxotes jaculatrix. Next base: position 12,937,148 of record NC_054408.1, on the reverse strand, counting down.
GTATACTGTACAAAGAAAAAGTTGTCAAATATTGTCTTCATTATGTGTTCATATAGCAGCTACTGGCAATTAGACGTTGGAAAGATGTTTATCAACATGACACACTGTGATCAAGCACACCCGTCGTTCTTCCACCACCTGAGTTGTGATATTCCTCTAAAGCTGCAATTATCAGAAGATTAACAAGTTCATGCTGCTACGACAGGATGCTGTGAGAATGAATTTTGGTTCCAAGAGCATTTGGCTGTTCGCCATCGCTGAAGGTGACAGAAATCTTGCCGATCTTGCATGACAGTGGAGGGGGATGGACAGAGCTGGCTGGGTGGAGCTTATGAATATGAAAGTCATTGCTGTTTGGGCTTCCACCCTGCCCTTACTGCCCCAGTCCACCAGGTCAGCTTTACTCAGCAGATTCCTCTCCGGTGGGAAACGGAGGAGACGCGGCAGGCGGCTGAAAGCAACCTAGGCAAGCACGTGGCCAAAGCCCCCATTGTCCTTACACTAATTATTGATCAGATGATTAAGGCAGATGAAGAGATTTTTTGAAAGTGAGAGCTGTGATTGTGCATCTCTGAGTTGTCTAGAGAGAACTGCCAAAAGATCAATACTTTCAATCACGCCAGAGAGCTCTTCTGTCAGTCACGCTGAGTAAGGTGATTACAATTGAGTCTTAAGACAATGAAGAACTTCGCGGGGCTTCCTCAGGCACACTCAGCCTCCTCACAGGGAGTCTAATGAACTCAGACCTGCTAAATAGGCCCGCCAAACCACTTCAGCTAAAGATCCCGAGCGACTGGCCCTGAGGCACCGCTGCCAAACTCAGCAGCTCTCACCTGTGAGCACATTCAGTGTGCATGCATGTAGACACAAACACACACAGGCTAGGAGCAGCAAAACTGAAACCTTTCATAAGAGAAGAAGGAGAAACAGCATTGATGACCACTGAAACCTTGCATGGAGCCCTTATACAAATCATCCTTTGCACTGTGTGGAGTTTTGAATGGGAAGTCATGTGCTGGCAGAAGGTTATCTGGTCAGATTCAGCAGGAAAACCTGACAGAATGATGGCAACCACTACTTTTTTTCTCTTTTTGACAAATGGTAGGTAGACAAGGATAGTGGTGTGTTTTTGTACATACTATTTCAAACCTACAGCTCCTCTGCCTCAGTGTCATTTAACAGTGGATGAAATGTTTCCAGGCGGTGCTGAGCTTTTTTAAAACATGACCTCTGAAGAAAATGAAAACAATTTTTGCCTGCTAGAAGGAAATCAAATGATAATACAAGATTGGCATATTGAAGATTAAATTTGTTAAATTTTATTTTTAATTCTTTTTCTTTTATTCTGATGTCCACCTGTCAGAGAACAAGAGGGAGGAATTTAGCTGAAAATATCAGCTCTATTTAAGGCATAAAAGTTCCATTTAAAAAAAAAATTCTCAGTGCGAACACAAGTAAATGTAATGATTTAACAATGGCAGAATAAATGAAAACACTTTAGCAAAAATGTAGAATTTCTCCTAATGACAATGAGAAGTAGCCACCTTGCCTTGATTGCACCATCATGCTGCGTAAAGACCACCTCCAACTGTGGAACAAAGATCCACTAGTTTTGTTCTGGGGATCTTTCTCTGTCTTTAACAGGCAGCATGTAGCAGCGTCCATCCCTCTGTGGCTGACACCAGCCTTTCAGGGAGCAGGTGACTTGTTAGTACTCTAAGCAACAACGGGAACAGATGTGTCCCTGACAGAGGATGGATGGTCAGGGTCCATCTGGTCAGTGCAGCCCTGGACAGGAATGATGAATACAGCTTCATCAGTGAATAGCTGTCATCAATCGCATGGCGTCGCGATGGCCGGTGACAGCCACACGCCAGCTCCAGGCCCCAGGTGTGGTGAGCAGAGAGTGGGCTGGCTCTGGAATGCAGGTCAATCAGGCAGGTCTGAGCCAATATTATATATCGCAATGTAAAGTGCACGCATTACAAAGCAGATGAAGTGCATTGCTTTGTTGAAGTGCAAAGAATCTGCTGGTTCTTTGATACAGACACAGACTGGGTCACAGATTTATTTCAACACAGGGCGGTTACTGGGCCATCGTGCTAAGGACGAGTACCAGGCGTCTAGACAAGTCATGGCTCTACATTGTCTTCCCCGGCGGTCCCAAATGAAATGTGTTGCATCCTTGTCTGCTTCACTGCATAGACATGGAGAGGTACTAAAACACTGACCTTGCTCTGGACCATTCTGAATATGTTATGGCTCCCGGTTCCCTTGAACTGTCACAACTTTAAATCGACCACTTCTAATGGTTTCATACACTGTGCGGTGATCATTATGCAGGATAGTCCACTGCTCTTGGTCTGGCTTTAAAACAATGATACTAGAAATCACAGCATACATCTCTTTAATTGTTTTCATTTATTTATTGCTGAAGGGAAAAAAGCAAAAGAATAATAGCAGCAAAATCCGGCATGTCCTAATGGTCAGGCATGACATAGTGGGTGTGTTCTAGGACCTTGGTGTCTGGTGAAAACGGGTTACTTGAATCTGTAAAAGGGAGACTCGATAATGCACCCATTTCTGACTGGCAACTGCTGCAAGAATTGTTAGAAGACATAAGAAATCTGCAATTAATACCTTAAAACACATATATAAAATGTCTTTTGAAAACTTGATATTTAACAACAAATAAACACACATGGTATGTAATCTTTCAGAATGAAAAACACAAGAAGTGAACGAGAAAAAATACATTGTACGTAAGACTGAGATCTTTTTTTTTTTTTTTTTTTTTTTTTACTCAATTACAAATTGAAAGTCATCCTTATACAGCTGTCACTGATATCATCCAGACCTCAGTGTCAGGATATAAATAGCCTGCCCATGTGGCACACTATCAAGGAGGGGGCCTAAACACAAGTGCACATGTGACCTATTAGAGAGCAGCAAAGTCTAATACATATTTATTGGCACATTTCACCTCCACTCTCGCTGAACACGAGTCTCCACCACTTCTAATCCTTTCAAGTCTGCTGATATTTAAAGGCCCAATCAATAATTTCAGGTCATTGAAATAACAGGTACAGTACAGAATTTTCAATTTAAAAATTGCATTTTTTTTTTAGTATTTTTAGTTGAGAATTAAACTTATTTGACATTGTATTTACAAATATAACTGATGTAAACAAACCTTTAACAGAAAACACAAACAATAAAGATTTAGTTGTTAGATGTTAGTGTGTGTATGACATGATCTGCTTCGGAGAGCCAGCAGATCTGTTCTAATCATAAAAATGTTTAGTATGTTGATTGCTTGATGTTTGTTTAAAAAATACTGGAAAACGTTTTGACAGTATTATCCGAAAGAAAAAAAAAAAAGTTTAAATCAATGCCTTATCATGTTTGGGGGTATTCAAGCTCAGTTTATTTGCATGACAGTGAACAGGAATGCTTATCAGGTTTTTTTTTTATTATGCCTTTGGCCTGGTTCAAGCATTTTCTCTATGAGCAGAGAAAGGTGGTTTAAGCCAGCAGAGAGCTGGTTTTGTACATTTTTGCTGCCCTGTCGTTTTCTCAGCAGGGTGTCTCTTGGGAAAATCAAGGGGAGGGGAAGGCCATGGGGGGAGGGTCTGGCAGAAAACACACACACATACACACACACACACACACACACACACACACAAACACACATACACACACACACACACAGGCATCACATCTCCAAAACACATCAAGGTGTTGGCTGTCTGATGCTGCTTACATGTGATTAGGCCTTTGCCTCTAAACAGGCTATGTCTGATGACCCTGCTGTTGTGTGTATCCAATGTGTTGTAGTGCTAGCTCTCTCTTACCCCCCCCCCCCCCCCCCCCCCTCCTTTTTTTCCTCCCCTCCGACAGATGCTGCAGATGACCATCTCAACAAGAATCACTCTCATGTTCAAAGCTACACTTTGCTTTGTGAGGCTCCCAGAAACTGACATTAATCCACTTTTTCTTCTATAGACTGACAAGAGCATGGAATGGAGGTGTCACACTTGCAGACAGTGGAGGGGGCAGTTCTGCTTTGACAGCCCAGCTAAAGCACTGCTGCTGCCTGTAACAGTCAGAGCACTGCAAATTGGAAATCCAGAGGAGATCATCTGTAAAGAACACGTCCACCGGTGGTGTAGGATACAACCGAGCCAAAAGAGGTGGGTGGTGGTGGTGGTGGTGGTGGAGGGGGCGGGGTGGGTGGGGGGAGCAAACTCCAAACAGCAAGGTATTCGGCTCACAATCTTCCCATGTGATATTACCAAAAGAATGTAACAATGTAACATAGAACAGGTAATATATTCTGTCATGTGTGGCCATTCAGCTGTTTGTCAGGAGAGTGTGTTTCACATCTTCCTGATCTTCAAACAAAAACCCTCCATCTCTCTGACATCTGTTGGGATGTTGAGTTTTACCAGGATCCCTAGGTATTTATTAGAACATGTGGGGCAAATTGCATTACCTAAAGGAATTTGACCAGGTCATATACAAAGATTAACTGCATGTATTAAAGCCATTCTTTTCTTAAGGAACTTATTGGCTTCTTAGCGGGAATACCTCGTTATGAGTTCATTCAATCACTAGCCAATATCTTGGGATTTCGGTGGCGTTACTGTATTCTCGTAATACGATACAGCTTGTTAGGTTGATATAAGGATCAAAAGCAGTGCTTGTTCATAAGTCAGCTCAGTGATACACTAAATAATTTCATGGCTGCAATCATTTGTTATATTTTAGATTTGTTCAGAAGTAGCCCTTTCTTCGTCCAAAATTTCTCTTGGTAATCATGATATGTTAAACATGTTCAATTTAATTCAGTTCAATTCAATTTCAGTTCAATTCAATTTTATTTATACTGAATGTAAAAGGAGGTTTAACCATTAATGTGCAATTGTAATTAACATGTTCAATTAAAAACAGATTAAGAAAACATCACAAGTTTTCCAGTGTAGCACCAGCAGTTTGAAAGGTTCAGTTTTGTGGGAGCATTCTTCTTTGGTTTTATTTCCCTTGTTCTGTGGAACACCAACTACAGTGACAGCTTTCCTCTGTGATCTAGGCCAGGATCTTTGCTGTTGGGTAGAATCAGTTGAGTCATTTCGATGCCTTGCTTATCTAATGGTTTGGTGATGGCAGAAGCCTTCAGTCTGCATTAAAGTAGACATCAGCCTACGAGAGAGAGTGGCCTGGGAGAGAGAACTACAGTACAAACTAACAGTGGCAGCTCCAGTTTTTTTTTATATTTATAGCGCCCAGCAGGTGTCAGCCACAGCAGTCTCTCTGCCCCCTTTGACACCCCATGGCTGCTCCGCTCCACCGTATGAAAGGAAAGCAAGGGAGGAGGAGGGGGTGGGGGGCAGCTGCCGCCTGGGATTAGGTACCTGAATCCAATCTTGAGGAGCAGTGGGCTCCAGTGGCGTTAAAGTGTTTTCTGGAGAATTTCTTATGTTCCCCACTAGCTGATTATTTCCAGATTTTAGTTCTGCCTCAGCGGAGATGAGCTCCACACAGTCGTGGTTAAGATGTAGCTTGACACTCACTGGCCACACTCAGATGAGTTGTATAATCTCATTTAGATAGCACATCCCACAAAACTGATATTAGTGTTTGTCAACATGTTTAAATACATTAAATGTCGACACTTCAATTCATTCTATGACTTAAGTGAGGTGGTGATTTTTCTTTCTACCATGTGTTATCTTTCTTTAAGCCATCAAAAACAATGGCATTCCCTTTTAACCTCTCCTTGCCTTGTTCTTTCACCACTGTCAGCAGTGCTCTGTCTACTCTTGCTCATTAACCTTGCTTGTTCTTCCACTTCATAGCCCTGCTAGTATAACCATCCACCCCCACCCCACCCCCCAACCAACTCTCGGAAAACTCCAAAACCCCTTGAATAGGATAAAGAGAATGAGAATTATTGCAATGTTACTGTGCAGTGATTGGCTTCCAGCAGAAATCACTTCAAAAATTCAAACTTTGTCTGAACAGGGCAATCTCATCCAAAAAGATGTGCATGGAAAATAGATCACTAAATTTGTTTTGCTGTACTCGGTCATCATAAAGTGGTATGAACTGTTACATGGTGACATATATGGTATGGTAGATTTTGAATTTTTTGGCCTTGACACCATGACAATGAGCCAGCATGCACAATACAAGGACCCTAGTATGTTTATATTCAGTGTTAGCCACAAAAATACACTATATATATTCTTAAGGGAATGAATGTTGAGTACATTTTCTTCCTAATAAATGATTTCCAAGACGATTTTTAGATGAAAAATATTTCTAAATGGTGCAATGTTTACATCCACAGTTGCTTCCTATCTGTTTGTTGCTTTGCTACTTTTTTTGGCCTGTTCAGCACAAAAATGTGAAACCAACTGACTATGTGATATAGTTAAATTCAAGCACTGATATGAATTTTAAGTAAATATGCTGCAGCATTTTTGTACATGCCTTTTGTGCAGTGTGCATTTCTTGCTGATTTGTCTTTTTAGAGTTGTTTTATTCTCTATTGGATGTTTGGATGCTTTCTTTGATGCTTTGAAGGCCCCACTCTGAGAATAGGAGACATAAACACCAAAACTGTCCTCCAGCTTGCACATTGTATTGTGGCTTTGAAATGCTGGTTTGTTAAAAAGGAAAATGCTGTAACCAAAAAAATTCCTCACAAGAAGCAAAATGACCCTTCTTTTTCAACACTGTGTATGAATCATACCTAGAATCATTACATAGTAGAAAAAAATGGTAAAAAAAAAAAAAAAAAAACTTCTATCATGTCATTTACATCATAAGATTATGTCATCACCCGTGACCTCAAGTGGGACCAACATGAGATTTGTGTTTGTTCCTTATTTTTATTGAGGACAGATGACTGTGTTGGAAGATGCACACTTTATATTCTTTTATGGTTTTAAACCTCTCCTTACATAATGGAACTTCACATTGTCTCATATGATACTGTAACACAGGTGGGCAACTGTGACCCCTTGGAAGAATTTCCATGCTTATATTCAGACATTCTAATGTCTCCTAGCTGCATTTCATAAGCTGTAAGCTTTTATTTTTGAACACTTTTTCATCTCTTTAGGTGCTCTAAATTCACAAAGACCGTGGAGTCAAAATTTGGTACCTCTGCAAATTCTCAGTCACTGAATGAGCCATTTCAACAGAACAATGAGCTTTCTCTTCATTGGGAAGAAGACGGGGAATACTGTAAGCAGAAAACTCGCATGTTAACTGTTCTTCAAACCATGTTTTCTAGTTGTGTGAAAAGCAAAGGGAACTATGTGGAGTAAACCAGAAATCATTCATTCATTCAGGCATTATCTGCATTTGCAAAAATGCACATCCTTTATATTCTTAACATCTCAAGATCACTGAGACCTACCGGTGAACCAGCAGCAGCAAAAACGGTTTGTTTGGAATAAGTGAAAAAAGTGTCTAATTTGTTAGCACAAACTAGAGTTTCCATCATGGATGAAGAGACAAAGAAAAGAGTCTAAAGAATCAATTAGTTCTATGTACTGGCTGCATCAATTGATTGACAAGTGATACCAGAGACACTGTATTTTTTGTCTTTGGTTTAGTAGACATACTGTATGTACTTGCTGTTGTTGAGAGATCAGGCACCTTAAATTGTTCAAGCAACTACTGGCTGTCAACATCTGATTTAAAACTGATTATGAGAGTAATCCAAAGTTTTTTTTTAATTTAAAAAGCAGAAATAAAATTGCTGGAGCAAAAAGCTGGATAAGTTATAGTTAGTGCATAGTAGAGCATGGCATACTTCATATCACAAAAATCTAATTACAGACAACCAAAGAGGATACTTTTACAGCAGGATAAATAAAATAATCAAACTCTTATCTTGCTTAAGCATCAAGTGTAAAAAAGCCAAGAAGTGAAACTCTTTAATGTCTCTATGCATTGCACGATGACTGCATATTCAACACAGTAAAAACCTCAGTGTTCTTGCTAATGATGACAGAGGAGGCCAATATGGCAGCAAGATCCAGGGGAATTTAACAAAATGCTCATTAAAAGGTCTAATAATTAAAATATTGATTAATTAGTCTTACATTGATTTACAGTCACACTTTATCAAAGCGTAAGGCTCTAATTACCGTGCCATTATGCCACAGGCTGACCTACTCCTTTTTTGTCACATGTAATGAAAAAGCACATTTCTTTAACTGCCTTTTAAATTTTTGACCTGTAAAATTTTAATGGGGAGTACAGTGGGTGTCGAATCTGGATTGGCAGTAAAGTCATGGGTGGCTAATGTCTGTGAGTCTGGTTAAGTGGCTGTACACACCGGGAGCTGAAACACCTCTCTAGAGGGATTGGTCAGGGTTACTCTGTTTAAACAAAATTGCATTCACCAGTCTCTGCAAAAGCACAATGAATAATTACACAAAACTTGACTTTTCTAGTGTTTCAGTGCACTTTTTACAAAGCATTAAAACATCTGTGAAATACGCCCCAAAATGTTTTCAAGAAGCATGGAAATGCAGTTATCAAAGTTCTTTGATACAAGCACTTTTTGTGGTTGGCATTTGGTGGTTAGTTAATGAAGAGGTGTTGAACAGGAATTGAATCCTATTTTCCACTCCATAGAGTCAGAAAATGGTACTTCAGACACTCAGGAATCCCAATTTTCCTCCTGAAATTGGAAATGTGTAGACATGAGTGTGAGGTGCAAATCATCAACAAAGTTTTGGCTGACCAGTGGCAGGGTGCAGTGCTAGATTCAACTGTCCACATAATCTCTGTCTGGCTACTACTTTGCTACAAATTATGCCGCATACAGTGATTTTCTATACACTGCATAAAGTGAAAATGCCAGTGCAGCTTTGGTTGTTTAAAAGAGTACTCCACTGATTTAGTATTGCTCTCCTATAACACTGTGGAACTCAGGATGGACTGTAAAAAAACTGATGGAGCAGAACCAGAAATATCATCTTTTTTATTCCACACATTATGCTTCCTTGTCAAAACCTTACAACTCTCTGCGCTCTGGTAGGAAAATGGTTATAGTGCATGCCACATGACTGCAACGTCCACAGTTTGATTTCGGGGACTTTTGTTGCATGTCACACCCCGTCTGTCTCCCCCATGTTTCCTGTCTGCCTCTCCAATGCTCACTGTCAAAAAAGAAAAAAAAAATATTAAAAAATCTTACTCAGCTCCACTGCAGACTGTTCTGTCAAACATTTGGTTGTTATGCTAGAGGAGGTATTGATGTGCAGCCGGTCTATTTGACAAAAAAAGTGATGAACCACTGCTGTTCAAGCATCTAGTCATGGTAGATGTTTGTGTGTTTACAGCTGGTAAAAACACACAACACACACAACTGGTAAAACACATTTCTCCATACTGAGTTCACTTTTTCAAACTTCTTCACTTCACTCCTTCCACTCTCGTTGCAGACATGCAGCTCGGGGCAACAGTTAATCTCAAATCTAAAAGGCACTAATGCAACCAAAACACTCCATACCCAGCTCAGGATCATTACACTACGTTGTCTTTGAAGTAGCTTTTATTTATTTTGCACAAACCAAGGTCCTATTACAACAACAAGAAAATGAAAGGCACTTCTTTATTGCACGTACAGTGCTTACATGTACATGTCACAGCTGCATAGAGCAATTCCTTATGTGCTATCTGAGAGAAACAGTCTGCTAAAGAGAATCCCCACTCGAGTGAGACATTCTCCCTTTAAAGACTTCCCCACAGTAGAGTATGTGAGCTCACTGTATGTGAGCATAGAACATTTATAAGAGTATTTATTCCTACTAACATAACTTCTGAACACATGTATAGAGATTATACAAGTAATGATAGGTTAATATAATGCATAACACATAATGGGGCACTTTTCATAAATTGCCTTCATACAATCACTTAAAACCTCCCATCAACCTCCCACCTGATTTCAAATGCTTCTCAGTGGCACAATTATAAGATCTGCTATTTAAAATACAAGGTAAAGGTGACTTCAGCACTCTGTAGCACAAATGTTTTTCTATCATTTAACCATAGATAGATAGATACATAGACAGATAGATAGATAGCGCAGTTGTTGATAGAAATGCTGGCTTTAAACATGAAATATAACAAACTTCGGCAGAAGCATCCAGTATCTGAGTGATGGAAATGAAACACAAAAATGTCAAATCTCATCCCAAAACCCTAGAATCACAGCAGTTCCATTAATAAAAGGCTGAGGGAATGATGTCTTTCATATTTTAATGAGACATGAACAGTATTACACCGCCATGATTTTGCTGCATCAGAACCTATATCCACCCCACCTTTGTTTGCACTCTGTATTTGCATTTCAAAGGGAGCCCCTGGGAAGCCACTTTGCATATTTACATCTGATTAACAACTTTAAATGAACATGTCAAAATCTGGAAATTGTTCGTCACTGACTTAGAGAGAAGCATGATGATTCTGTACCATAAGATGTAATGTAACAAAACGCTGAACACGAACTGTGATTACAAAGATGTGATGGTGGCTAACACACATACATGCTTCATAGAGTTGAATTAAAGCATCTTGTTAATCATATATATTTCAGGGGGAAATGTGGCAAACAAATAAGCAGAATGGAATATGAAAGGAAGAATAATATGTTGTTTCCTCTGGCCACATTTTCTAAAACCAAAAATTTGAAACTGGTAACTAAGTTATTCCATGTTTAGAAGGAGCTTAACTGGCCAAAAACTGGCTCTAAAGCAATGTTTTACTGATTTAGGTATACATCTTATTTCAAGTGTATTCCACCAAGACAGACTCATTCAATTTTTATGACCATCCCTTAGTGGTCCCATTATTATGTATTTTTTACACATATGCCCATAATAGTGAATTAAAAGGAGGGTGAAAGAATGGTCAAGCTACCGCATCATTAAAAAAAAATCCCAAATTCTAGCATTCAGAGGAAAAAGAAAACACAAAGTTCACAGTGTTACAGTAAAGCCTGGTTATGGCTGGAAAAAAGGGATATACATTTCTGATGGATGCTTTGTTCTGCTGAGCTCTCTATAAGATATAAGATATGAACTAACTATGTGATTATTAATTGGGCCCATTGTAATTTGAGGATTCTGTGCTGCATATTGTTGGCAGCTCTCCACGGGGTCTGTCTGTGCAGGAACGTGTCGAGGGGGTACCAGCCTGGATGCCTCAGCCATTTAGAGAGCAGCTTGCCACTCGCACATCGGCATACCAATGAGTGGGGTTAAAAAGGCACGGCTCCTCTCAGAGACAGCCCTCCTTCTCCAGCTCAGCTCCAAAGGGTCTCCACGGACTAATTTCCAAAACCACCTCTTAATGTGGGCTTGTGTCAATCACCTGAACAGACAGCTTCATCCCCTGATATGGAGTAGTCACATAGTAGAGCCAAGCAGACCAAAGGAAATACAATATTGCAGTACAGTAGCAGTCATATGGAAAATAATAGAGAAAATGCTTTAATCCCAGATGGATTATTATTCATAGCTTTTAAAGAAAACATTAAGAAATTAATATTATAATGACAAATGCAATGCTTTTTTTCTTAAAGACTTTTGTAAACTAAAATCTGCTTCTAGGAGATGTTTTGTTTAATACACTTTCATACTTTAAATTCTCTTTAATTTGTAGTTAATTAGTCTTGTCCTATAAACAAAAAGTGCATGTTTACTGATACAGACAAATAAAAGCATGCACAGAAATGATGTGTAATGGATAAATGGGTGACATGGACATGTACAAAATCCACTTTTTCATTTGTAGGCTGTGTTAATTAATAAATGTCCCAGCGTGTATCTAAATGAATCTAAATGAAGGGTAACATGATTGTCAACATCATCTTTTCTCAAATACTACTTGCAAATGTTTCGGTCAGCATTTTCAACTGCTTTCGTGTGAATATGAAAGAATGAATTATAGTGAAATTCATATTATAGCTGATGAAGAATCTTAGAAAATTGCAGGGTTACTGCAAAATTTGCTTGTAAATTGGCTGCTGCATTAATTAACATTTTTAGCGTTTTTCTTTTTTTTTCTTCCTTTCTTTCTTTTTGTTTGTTTGTTAGTTTAGTTGTAGCTGCCTAATCAGTAGATGACAATAACACTGATTGACCTTTGGCACCCTCTCAATAAAGAATATAAATTAAAAAGTCATATATATGGTACAAATAGAAAATTACTGTAGACAAAAGATGAAACACACATTTAGCTAAATAGTAAAAGATGTGGTTTACAGTGGCTGTGGAGCTTGAATAGAGATGCTGTTAGTGATACTCATTTCTGACCCGCAAACATCTACACACTCCTCTTAACTCCTAAACACAACTTATCTCACACTTCTTCTGAAAGCCTTTCACGCTCCGGCTTCTCTGAACATTGAATAGCTGAGAAACCATCCCTCACACTGAGTTTTGCTTTTTGTGTTACAATCCAAGATGACATACGACACGAGAAATGATGAGAAAACTGTGGGGAGGCTTCCAGTAGATTGATTCTCCCATCGCTTCATTCTTTTCTAGTTAGTCTTTTATTGGCTACAAAGGTAGAGTCGTTGTGAAGCCGAGTGAGAGAGGAGTGAACCAGCCTGCCCTGTTTAATCCACGGGGCATTGAAGGAGGGTGATCACTTCTTAAGAGCACAAAGGCCTACAAGGAAATCAGTGCAGTCTATGAGATCCCAAAGCTGATTTAAAGGAGAGATGTCCCAGCTTGGGCTCCAGGCCTTTAACAGGAATAAGGCCATCCTGTACAATAACAATCTAAGGCTCCAGAGGAAAGCACTATTCATGGTCAAATAAGAAGGTCTCAGGTTTGGATGGAAACCCTGCATCGCTTATAGAATGAAGACATTTGCTTCTTACAGAAAAAAAAAAAAAAAAAACACGAAGTGATATCTGAATTATTCACTCAATGCATCACTGGTATTACCTACTGCAGTTCCAGCTTGGTGTAAATCTACTGAAGTAATATAGTTAGATGACGTAGATCTATATGTACAACATACATTTCCAATGGCATGCATGTATTCTGACAGGCAGTAAGGAAATCCAGTCTTTTCTCTTTTTCTCTTAAAGGCAGATCATGTGTCTTTATCCAAAACCCTAATCTCGGCAGAACTACCTTGAAATAATAATATTAAAAAAAATAATAATAAAAAAGCACATCTTCAATTTAAGCACAAAGAGGAAGCAGAAGATAAGGGTATTATTTATTTGGCTATATGTTTTACTGGATAAAAAAATACAAAGCCATCAGATGTAAAAAGATTAGTGAAACGACAGTTGGCTGGACAGCCAGTGGCAATTTTAGGAGATAATCAGTGTTCTGCGTTTTCCTGCGGCTTTGTCATCGTTATTTCAAAGGCATTGATTGCACTTATGAGCTCTTATCTACCTGATGATGTGCATTCATTCACACAATGTTAACATTATCCCAGTCAGTAGTTTAGTTTATGTAATTTTTTTGAAATAACACATGCGGACAGAACCTGCTTTGTTGAAAATACAGGCTGAGGAGCAGAATTTTTTTGCGGTGCGTTTCCAAGTTCTAAAGACTGAGTGCAAAATTAATGAAGGGGAACTCTGACTTTTAGTCAATGTAAAAATTTCATTAATGTTATTATTCAGTCACCTCTGTGGTCTTGAATTTATATCATAGAGACCTCATGTGTTGAATCCTGATTGCATGTATTTCCATTTCTTCAACATCAGGGGACCCTGAGAGCTGAGGGGGGGGGGGGGGGGAGGCGGGGGGGCACACCTGGAATTCTCAGTACGAGAAAGGCATGAGCCACATTAGCGTAACTGAGTCGTGTATATCTTTTCTTTGTGCAGTACTCGACACGTGAGTCATTCATTTATCCAAAACACTTCTTTGTCCCATTTTTATGTTTATATGTCACATTACTTCATTTGTTAATGTGTTTGTTAAGGTGGAATCGATTATAATTTTTGGTGGATTACAATAGAATTGGCAATTTTGTCTTAAAGTAGTTTTTTAAAATACACATCCTTAGAGGGAAAGATTATTCATCAGATTTCATCAGATTACATCAAAGATTAAATTTGTTATAAAATTAAAATAGAAAAAGGATTTTAAGGTAATCCATGGCAACATGTGTGCTCATAATAACTGAAAAGAAACAGACTATTGCCACATTGCCCGACATAATGACATTTGGTATTTTATTCCAGTGGCTTAGTACAACAAGTGCATAGTTGAGGTGACCTTAGTAGGTTTGATTTAAGAACAAATAGAAGGAAAAGGCCAGCAATATGAAGGTACTGTACAGTAGCACTGTTGCCAGGTCCAGGCAGTGTTTAACTGACAGTGGTTTACTCAGAGGACAACCACTTGTGTGTCAAAACTACAGCACACCCCACCTTGCCATGAAATCAACTCAAAAAGCCCCATGGCCTTCAGGTTTTCTATCCTCTTCTGCTTTCAAACGTTAAACATTAAATGGCAAACAATCTCAAAAGCCTTGCCAATAAAATTGAGCTCGAGAGGCTCACCAAGTAAAATAGTCAGATGTCAAATCTAAATCAAAATAAAGACAAAACCTGCTTCCCCTCCTCACAGGACAAATCCTGTTCAAACAGCTGTGTACAGAAGTCAGTTAGAATTAGCGCACAGCAGAATCTATTGATAATAATAGAGTAACATTTTAACCTGTAATTTTTAAACATTATTTTGATGTAACTCATTAAAATGAATCATGATGACCAGATGAAGAAGATCAGATAAAGTCCTTTAATTGTTTTCTCAGGTATCACCTACATCTTTTCAAGCATAGCATAAGTGTTTAACAGCCCAAACCATTAGTAGAAACCTGCAACTGGAGCAGTACAGCACAACATATCATTTGCTCATCCAGCTCTGTGTATAATAATGGAAACTGCTGGTCTGTGCCTTTATTAGGCTCAGTCCTACACAGCTCTGCGTGGCCTAATTTGTCGTGTAAGTACAACATGGCCACATTATGTAGGTGTTTCTTTGTGCAAGATAAAAAATAAAAATGTATACTTTTTGTCAGGTGTACGCACAGTAAATATAGATGCTTTATTTGTTTAATATATACATACAACTTTTTTCCTTTAATACATGTTTTATATCAAACTCATATCAAATTCTATGTACTCATGTGTTACAGAAAGCAGCCAACTTTGCATTAGTTTTCATTTCTATGATCTATGATATACAGAAACAGTTTCTAAATCACCTAAAAACCTAGTTTGACACTTCTGTCGTGCAATTTTTTTGTTACTTATTGGCCAGCACAGAACAATACTGATACATCTGCAATATGGCATAACGACCTGGCCAAGTTACTGATTCTTTTATTTATGAGGAAGAAAAAAGATTCATTAGGCTCTAGAAAATGAATCCTAATCTCTACTAAAATAAGGTGTGGAAATGTATAATCTATCCATTTATTTAGTCTTTTCATTTTTAATGAAAATGTTTCTTATTTCTGACTCTAATTTAATCACACATTCAGAAGAAGACGTCCACATGGGGTAACTGTGTTAATGTGCCTCTTTTCATTTAAGCCACCATTCAGAGGTCAGGGCAGCTCCTGGATTTCAGTAGGCAGTACATAACTGTTTATATCTTGAATGAGTTGAGAAGAAGGCTCACTGAAGACCGTACGCACCTTGTCGGTGGTCAAAATATTCAGAACTGCTGGAAATCAGTGTTCAGCACTGTAAATGAAATGCATGCTTTTACTTTGGGAAATATTCCTTTGCCAATTGTGCTGAAATTGTGCTAGCCTTATCTCAAGTACTGATTCGTTCTTTGTATTTTCAATTTCCTGTGACATGGCTCTCCGATCCATGGAAAGAAGGAGACTGTTTTTGAAGTACCCGTACAGTACTTAGATATGAGTTTGAGCAAATTTATTACACCCTCAAAGTAAAAAGAAGCAATATAATTAAAATGTGTACAAAAGTAAATGCAGCAGAATAAGTCATGATTACACACTATAATCCTCAGTATCAGATCACCTCATAAATGATATCAGTGATGAACTGGCCATCCGCCATGCATAGGCTGAACAAAAAAGAAAAGTTCTGCACCATCACATCTATGAAAGCTCATATTAAGTGAAATCTGGTGTGAGAGTGTACAGCTGCATAAGACTATTGCAGCGAAAAGAAACTCTTCCCTGTTCAGCCATACATAGCTCCCAGCACAGCAGCACACAGAACATACTTTTTTTTATTGACCTGAGCATCTGTATTAGCAGTACAGAGACAGCACCGTGTTGCTGCTACGTATTTTGTTATTTCCATGTCTTCACATTGAGTGCACACTATTGATTGAGTACATCGTATGCATGGCCAAAAGTATGTAGGCACCCAAAAATGATGGACTGTGGATGACTTAATGTCTCATTCTCCCCAAATGTCTATTTAATATTATCATCATAGTTATTACATAGTATTTACAATAAATTTCAGCTATTTCAGTGTTTTATTTTTCATGCCTTTTTTTTTGTTTTTGTTTGTTTTTGTTTTTGTTTTTGTTTTACATAAACAACATAAAAAACATATCAATTTTGTTACAGTTTTTACAGCTATATTGTACACTGGTCAAACTGTCAAGTGATTTATATGGGGAAAGGGTGACTTACCCCACATCAGTCAGGGCAACATTCAGACACAGCAGGCTATGAATTAGATTATATAATTAAATTAGCTGACCCTATGCATGGTCAAATAAAATCTTTGGCCTCTGCATGGCCACCACAGGCAGTGTCTTGGCATTTATGTCTTTGGCAGATTTGGTTTAACAGAGGTCCTCCTCAGGACCCCACTCTGGCTCAGCTTTTTAAACAAACAAGGTTAATTAGTGAGCTTTTAAGATGCTGGTGGGCGGATGCTGTCACCTTGGCACAAAGCAGGGCTAGCTGTTTCCCCTTGTTTCCAGTCTTTGTGCTAAGTTAAACTAACCGGCTGCTAGCCCTAGATTCACTTTAAACAGACATGAGTTTGATATCAAACTTCTCATCTAACTTTAAAGAAGAATGTAGTGAAGAAGGAAGAATGAAGGTTGCCACAAAGCTAATAATCTACAATAGCTTCCAGAATTTTGGACTTTCCGGCTCTATGTTCCTTCAAAAGTCAGCACTGTCGAGATAGCTTGCTCTGCATGTCAAAGTGAAACAAAGCTGGCTACAGGACTTCCTCAGTGGAGTTTGCATTGTTTTCATGGAGAAATCATGTCTTGAACATGGAACATTGGTCAGGTGCGAAGAGGCAATCGTATATATGTCGTACAATACTTTAATCACGTGGTGACAACTGAAGTAGTGATGACTGAGAACTCTGACAGACTGTGAGATGTGCTGGAAAGCTCCATAAAGGAGCTTTTTTTCTTTCTTTTTTTGTTAAATTGAATTTAATTGTTTACAGCAGTATTAACTGATTTTTTTAGCCATCGCAGTGGAACAAGCTGTAAATGCCACTTTGACACATAATAAAGTTGACATGGCTAACATGTTAACAAACAACTGCCTATTTACCTCACCAGAACACACAAAGCAACATTAGCATTCATTTGGTGCTGTGTTTAACAGTGGTCACCTGTCCACTGTTCACTCTTCTTTTAGCTTTGGTTTAGTGTACAGAGGGACACACAAACATGTACAGGCAGCGACTATAGCTTGTAAATTCTTATTGCCATGTTTCAGTCGTTGGAGAAATATGACAGCAATTACTCCACCACCATGTGAGTTGACCACCTCTGCAAACCATTACACATAAATATGTTGTGATCCCTGTGTTCAACAGTCTGTTATGGACAAAGATGCATTCCTTTCCTTTTAGTGTGCAGTCATGTCTGAGGTCATGGCCAGTTTGTCCATATCCCATTTCTTGGTGTATCTTTAGCAAGCCAAGCAAACTGTGTGCTGTAGCTCACACTGAAGTCTTTCTCTGTTGTTGGTATATGTGGGTCAAAGAGGAATCTTTTGAAAACAGGAAGATAGGAATACTGCCCAGTGCTAAATGAAAGGGGTTTATAAAGCTAGAACTATTCTCTTTAATGTCTGACCAGAGCAAACTGATATTCAGTCGAAATACTCTAAGTGCAAATATTGCTACACCTACTCCATCACTTTTGTACCTTTATTCAGAGAGAAGCATCTGGAAGGCAGTACTGGAAAGAGATTCAATTAACTTGTGTTATAATAAGGGGCAAAGACTGGGAGTTAGCAGTACACAACTCCGGTCCAGAGGTATGATTGACGTTAGCCTCCATTCAACCTCGGCATGAAAGGAAGCGCTAAGTAAACAAATAGCATGCTCTCAAAACATTCTCAGTGTATTAAATTGTCCAAAAACCCTCATATTTTTTGGAAACATGAAATGGTGTTTGCACACGATTATGAAGTACCATTCCTGTCTACTGGATCAGTGCTGCAATGGGTATGCATTGTGGCTTGTGGATGAATTGAATAAGTCTGTGGGCCGAGCTGTAAATCTCTGAGTTGAAGGACGAGCTGTATCTCATACTGGCCTCTATCTGAGGGAGAGAAAGCCTCTGGGCAATGATAGAGAGGTAGAGAGGATGGTGGAGGGACAATTGGTAATTTCAACAGTATCTTATTCTGAATATTTTTCTTTACAAGAATAAAAACATTGTCCTTGTTATCTTTTCTTTTTGGTTTTATTTATTTATTTTTATGTCAAAAACGCCCACAAACACTGGTTGACCATGGCGGGTTTGTTTAGCATCATTGCACTGTGCTTGTGTTCTTGTGAGTCTTTACAGACAATACGTCCTAGTGATGCATTTTTATATGTGTTGAATGAATGACAGTGTCAGATCCTGCCTCAAACCTTTCACGTTTCACTTCACTGCACATTTCACAGTCTTTCTCTTTCTTTACGACAGCCACAGAACATTTTAGTCTTATTGTTTGTGCGCTTGGTCATGTTTGGGAGATGTAAACGTACTGTAAATTTAAAGCACACACCTAATTGAAGAGGCGAACACTTTCACAGCATGATGCAAACTTTCCTGACAAGGCATCTGGCACATGTGACACACCAGTTTCATGTAATTTGATTTAAATTAAAGTGACAATTGTCATGACAATGTTGCGAAACCAGTAGCAGCTTGCAACAGAAATACTAAAAGGTCAAAGTCATTTTCTAACAAAGTATGCTAAATATATTTACACTGTACAATCTAAAGTCCTCAGCTTTAACACTCAGCCAGTCAATCAAAGTAAGTGTGGTTTCTCTGTCATTAGCATATCACTGTGAGTCAAGTAATAGCTATTCATTGGGGTTGCGTAATATATGTTTGTGTTACTTTCAAAGTCCCATGTTTCTGTAGAAGTTGTGTGGGACAGTATCCACCCCAACAAGCATTGATCAGCATTAGCTGGTCTGATTAGTCAGCAAAGTCTCAGTACTGCAGAGTATAGACACCGTGCAGCGTGGTACAACTGACATCATGACTCTTATTTTGACATTTTACAATTGTTATAATTATTTGATCTTTCAGTTTTATACTTGCCTAATTTTCTCTTTCTTCCATTTCTAAATTTTAACTTTTGTAAAACATTTTATTTTAACATTTGGTTCTACAGATGGTTATCAGGGAGGAATGAGAACTAAAAATGTTATTGTGTTGTGTAATTCTGACTGACAAAGTAAGAATTGAATTAAGCTTTGTTTGGAAATTACTAAATGTGAAAGCATTTGGATATTGTTTCTGGATGAATCAGTGATGAAGCCATCTTCCCACTGTGTCTAAATTAAAGTTAAACTTACATTTTAGACTTTCTTATTTGCAATTTGTTTTCACTGATGGTGTAACACCACTGACATTTTAGTATTTTTGCTTCAGTTCCAAAAATAGTAAAATCAATCAATCATTGCAAATAATACTTTTCAATCTTATATTCTTTTGTTAATCTTTTAATAATTTGTAATAATTAGTGACATAATATAGAGATGCATTTTTGACAGCAAACTGTGTAACTGCATCGTCTTCACTGCCACATAAAAACACTGAATGCCTCTGCCTGCTGTCTCTCTATTCCGACAAAGAATCAAGGACATTTTCTCCAAAGTACTTCAATGGCAATAACTTAAAATAAGTAGACCTTTAGTGTAAATGCTGTTGGTATTTAATATAATGAATTGTAAATTCATTAAATTGTGTGTGTTTGGATACTTTCTGCCCTCTTGTGGTGGTACTTTGTAGAATGAGGTACATTTCACATCAATTCATCAGTAAGACAATCCAAATGAAAACAACTGTAATAAATAAGTTGATAAAAACATATAGCATGTGAATGTATGCATGAGAAAAACAGCAATGGGGATTTTGATGCATATAAAGCACTTTTGGAAATACACAAAAGAGAAATAAAATAAGATCTCGGATGTATTTACTGTTTAAATTATACAGGCAACTGTCATTTTCATAGTATGCAAATTCTTGCCCTGTGTATGTAAATTAATTATTTAGGTTCTCATTTCGCTAAATTTGTTATACACCACCTTGACTTATGATATTAAAACAAAAGATTATAATAAAGACAATGTACGCGCAGAATAGATTAACATAATTTAGAATCGAGAACATGATACAGTAACACAGATCCTCCCTGACTCTGAGCCAGATTAGACGAAGAGTGAATCTGTTCACAAATGCCCAGCAAAAGGTCAGCGCAGTATTGAATTTTTTCAAATATTTTTCAAAATACCTCCTGGCATTGCAAATATTTTTGACCACTGCGTAATACTTTGGGGAAGAATGAATCCCCACTACTCCATGCCCCCATCTCTCACTCTCCCTCTCTCTCTTTCACACACACACATATAAACACACAGTTACACACAGATAACACTACACAATGCCTGCCAATCTGCACAGAAAAACACCGCTCTGGGTTATTCATCGATTGACCATTCAAATCCCAACATATGCTGCTCTGCTTCTATTCCACTGTGTTCTCAGAAATGGACCATTTCCTAATTCTTCCACAAGGCTTCCTACTCTGTTCAGGAGTCACTCGCACACCATGTTAATGAGAGAAAAAAGTAGGCAGGAATGTAAATTGATCCAATACGTGTGTAAATGTGCTTGTGCACATGCGCACGTGTGTATCTGTGTGTGCCGTTGTGAACGTTTTGACCTATTTTGCAGAAAAATGCAAGGACAATATATCATCGCAAGATCTGCTCTGTAACCTTGAAGTAAATTGCCCTATGATATATATCATGTTGTTTTGAAGTTTCTTTGCACAATTACATGTTAAGGTATGAATGATAGTGAACACAGGAGAGTTTGGATTGGCTTCTAGAGAGTAAAATAATATTCACCCCAAGTACTGTACTGTCAAACATCTCAGCTTTACTTTGCTATTCATGTCTTTCTACCTTTAAAGTCCAAAATGTTTTCCTCTCCAAGACCCCCTCCTGGTTTTACCCCTGTCGTTTTCCTTTTCTTCTCCATCTTTTTGATCACCTAAAACATCAGTCCATCACCACCAGAAGCTGTGGTTTATGTCTCCCTGCTGTCCATAGCTCACTGTCTGCCTTCCAGTGAGAGCTCCTTCCCGCTGAGCCGCTGCCCGTTTGCCAAACTTGAGTGTTTGTGGGAGAAGTGAGCAGGTTTTACATGGAGGACTGCCTTAATGTTGTTCAGTTGGTGGGCAGCCACACAGGGCGCTGCACTTCAGATTCACTGTTTGTTCATCTGTGCGGGGCCAAACTCATTCCTCTCTCTCCCCCTCCCTCTCTGAGTCTCACTCCATCATGTACACACACACATTATATGCACAAACTCTACACACCATTGCAACCTATATCTGTCACAAAGAGAATGTTTCCAAATTAAATGATCTGAATGAAATATTTTGTCTTTTTTTAAGTCAGGATAACATCGATATCATGTAAACACTTGGCCTGCTGGGATATATTGTCTGAGCAGCAGAGGTATGCCTTTCAGCTGGGGATTAGGAAGGGACGTGGCCTCTATAGGGCTCCCTCAGAGCAAAGCCAGTCCTCCCATGTTAATTTCTCAAGGTCAAGAAGAACCTCTGCAATGTTTCAGCTTTGAAGGTGGACTGAAAATACAATAACAGGAACCCTGCTGAATAGGAAAAAAAAGAGCACACTGATTCAATACCACTTCAACTACCTGTTTGCTAAGATCAAAGAGGCCAGTTACAGAGTTGTTCCACGCCAAACGTCAAAAGACAGATAGGTCTGTTTAATGTGAGTTAATACACAACTTCTAGCCTCAATATAATAAAAGCAGTAACTCATAATACAATAAAAAAAACAAGCTGATCTGCAGTATTACTGTAACAAAGCACCCTTATGTTCTTGTCCTTGTTAGCTCAGTTCTTGTGGGAATAAGCATTGATATAACCATTCATCACTCACTGTCTTAAACAGTCATTTTAGAAGCTGCACTGTCTAACTCTAATTGAGCTACTTTACATTGTAATAAGGCAACAAAATGCAGCGGATTAAAGCAGACCCTGTTCCCTTATGTATTTAAAAATAGGGCTTTGGAAAAAGCTCCATTGCTTGCCTTTTGAGATTTAATGACTATCCTGTGACTCCACAGAGAATTACAGCCAGTAATTGATTATTAAAACTTGAAATTGCAAACCACATCCATTATTTGACGAGTGCATGTGTTATCCTTGTAATTAACAAAGCTTGGCACTTACCGTTTGCCAGTTCCAAGACCCCCAGAAAAATATATCAGAGGTTAGAAAGGCGACTTATAGAGCAAGCACTGTCTGGGCAATTATCTGAGACATAATACATTACCAAAGATGCTCAATACACCAGGAAAATCCCCTTCACACCACAGCAAGACCATGTTGTCAGAAAATATCATGCAGTGAGCAAAAAAAAAAATATGAAAGTCGTTAATAGTATGGTAGCCGTAGATTTGGTTTAAAACAAGATGTATCATTATTGTTGCTGCTGTTGTACATAATTTTATCCATTTTACAACCCCAGAGTGTTATTTGCCTAAAATTAACAGTTTTAAAGCATAGAAGAAATTTTGTGGCTGCATATATGACCTAGAGATTGCAACCCCTGAAAATCTTGCTGTAAGAGTATGTATTGAAAGTCTGAGATAATCTGTTGTTTGGCATTTAAAATATGTTGGGGAATTTTGGATTAAACTGGGCATTTCTTGCATAACTTGCAGCCAATACCCATAATGCCTTCATGGCACAAACAGAAAGTACAAATGGGGAAATAAAAACATTCCTGTAATCCAGGTAAACCTCTGGACACGGAATAATGTCTATTTTTTTCCTCTATTCTTTCTCACTCACCAAATTATTGGATGCATAATATAGATTTGCAAAGTACATAAAGATAATCAGCATATTTATCAAATTAAAACATATTACAAAACATACTGCACACTGCTGATGGATCACTGTTTTAAGGGGGAAAATATGTTACAGTACCTCTTAATTCTCACTTTATAGATACATAAAGAAAAGTGGGAGGGGGGGAGGCTTATCATCCACGTGTATAACCTCCTCTGCCTGTTGCTTCTGACAAGGTGATTGTTTGACAGCGAGTTTGACCAACATTTATGTAAAGTGACTGTTCATTGCTATAAAATGAATGAAACAAAAAGAAAGAATGTGCCCTAAAGTAAACCACAGTCCACAGACTAAATAAGATTTAACATAGGTAAATATGTAAACATTTTATTTGTGTTATGTGTGAATTGTTATTTAGGAAACACTGGCAACAGATGAAAATATTTCACACATTTAATAATTTTTTCAAATCGACCTGTGATTATCTCTGCTCCAGTCCACTGTGGCCACTGCAGTTACAGTAAAGAGCTGTTGGATTTGCTTCTGGCTTTAGATACTCCTGATGGGAGAGCCCTTTGCAAAGGAATAGTTAAAGCCTCTAACCTTCACTAAAGTGCATCCCCTAAAGAAACCTAGCCTCATTTCCTCATAGACTCATAACCAAACCCAGATAATGCCCTTCTGTGGATCAAGAGCAGAGCAAACAGCAAGGTCTTTACTTCACTGAAGATAATCAGTAATTGGCCGAAGACATCGAAGCCAGATAACTGAAAACAGACTAGGGGAATACAACAAGAGGGGCATTTATGAACAGAGTGAAGCTGACAACGCTCAAGTACAAAACCTGAAGTCATAAGAGTTTGAGTGCAGGCAGGAGTAAATCCAATGTAGTGGTGTGAAATGTTACGCACAGTGGTGTTGTCCATGAGGGCCGAGACAGAGCGGAGAGAGGCTTTCTTTACTGGGAGAGATTCTGTATCCACAGGCCGTTTGGGCTGGATGGAGCTGGATGAATTCATTAAAGGAAGCGCAGTCTCTCCCAGCTGCCATCTCTCCCCCTGCAGCCAGACTCCGATCAATGGCAGGAATACATCCAAAACAACATTTAGCACAAGACCTCGGAAGCAGGGGTGCATTTAAGACTTCTCTGTGTGCGCACATCTCCCCTGGATGTGAGCACTGTTTCAAAATGTGCTATTGAAGTATTGTAGGGGAGGTATGTGGGGCAATGTGTTTGTATCACAACAGAGATGATTGTTTAACACGGATGCTTCGAGTCGAGACATTGTGCTATTTACTGTTGTGTAGGGAACCGTAACTGTGTATGTTACAGTTAGTCATAGTGAATGCAAAAAAAATGTTTAAATATCAAATGGAGCTAAAAGACAGTTGTAAATGAAAATGTGATTAGCTCACATTCATTACTTGCAGGTGTAATAAAAATTTACTCACCATCTGAGTAAGAACAGGGACACAGGGACTGTGTGTGTACTGGGTGTAAATGGAAAATACACTTTCTTATTCTCATGCATCTTTTCCTGTTTCTTGGTGTATTCTCAGATAATTCTTTTCACATAAAACGTCAGAAGATCAATACCAACGAGGTCTTAGTTGCACAACTTTTAAGTATCTTAACTTTTTAAGTTAACATTAACTCTACTTTCCTCCTTGATGCATTTTATATGTATTATGTAATTTAAATTGCCCTGGACACAATATGATTTCAAGCATAACCCTGAACAAGCAAAAGCAAAATGCTTCTAGTACCATCTAGTGGTTGTAAAAAATATTTATGTGATGGTGTCATGGAGGACACATAAAGCATACAGTATGTATACAGAATCCTGCACACAGACTTGAGTAAATCATACCTGTTGTTATGCTAAGGTGTCCCATACACAGGCTATATAGTGTGACTGAATTTATCTATGTCTTGGATCCCATTAGAAAATCAAGACTTATGTATTCACTATAAGAATCTTTCTAAGAAGCGAAGCACCTCCACTGTGTGCTGATGAGATGGCTCAGGTAGACATTTCATTTTGCTGTTATATTTCACGTTTGTCATTGCATTTATATGATAACCATGTATGCCATATTTACTGAGAAACACACTTACACAAAGACAACAGTATATACTGTTTTATATATTTTTTTTTAAAAAGGCAGAGTTTATTAGCCTGGTGATCTATTACCTTAAGCTGTACCTTACTGTTCACTGAACTACAGCAAACATGAATAACACATTGCTGGCAGTTTTTAAACGTGACTGAAAGCTATTGTAATGTGAGTTAAATGTGACAATGATTTTCTAATAAATATTCTACAATTTTGCAAGTCTTTGGGAGGAAGAAAATACTAAATGTGACAATCAATCATACCAAACCATAAAATACAAACAGACTTTGTGTGTGTGTATTCCACGATATTCATTGATCAGTGCACTCTTGTCCAGCTGAAAAATGAATGAAACAACAAACACAAGATGGTCATTTCAATCATGTCACTGATTTAGAACACTTTGTTTTGAAAAGCTGATGCATTACTGGCTTTTCATAAACAAAACAGTATCTGCCACTGTTTACCCAGAGTAGTGTTAGTAAGATCAATCCAGGTTTTGCAAACTGTGCACCTGAATCTTTGGAAAATACAAAAGCTAAATTTCAATATACAATGA
This sequence comes from Toxotes jaculatrix, assembly GCF_017976425.1. NCBI lineage: Eukaryota > Metazoa > Chordata > Actinopteri > Toxotidae > Toxotes > Toxotes jaculatrix. The sequence continues at coordinate 12,911,077 of NC_054408.1, read as the reverse complement.
ATTCAGACATGATCAAAATCAGCCATACAGTAGTTCTGATTTCCATCTTAATGGCTTATATCTAAAATTGGTGAAATATTTCACTGCCCTTTTACTAGAGCAAGTTCACAACTAATTTCATGTAATGCAAACATTTCATTTTATCACATACATTTAAAATTAATAGACAGTGCAGGAGAGTGAGGCTGTGGGGTCGCCTCTCCACCTGTACATTACCTCTCTTTTTCTCTCTACAGCAGTCTCAGTCCAGCATACAGCGCATGCACAGTGATACTTCCTGAGAGGTTATTTTATCTCTCAAGTAGAAAACAACAATCATTTTTCTTAAAAAAAAAATAATACCTGAATACTTAGAGAGATGCAATGACAATGAAAAGTACAATAGCTTAGTTTTACTCAAATTTAACAGAACAGAGGTGTTGTGTACTACAATCCCCAGCATGATGTGGTTGCAAATAAACCATTATGCCCTTGTTGGGATTCAACCATCATTGGCTTTGACAGACCCTAACTGACAGGTATATATAATTACTGTATACATACTGTTGTAGACATTCTATTGAAATGTTCTGTGTGAAAACGTCCAGCTACTGTTTGTGACTTACCAAGTAAAAACTACTTTTTTTTCATTGGCATCATGAAGTTGTTAGAATCACAAGTTGTTTGCAGTACACATTCAGCTTTACAATATACAGGACAAGAAGTCATATTTGAACTTTGCACAATGGATTTACCGCCACATAAGGGAACACTACAGGGCCGAAGAATCATGTTCACAGACAAAACTGCAACATCTTCAGTGCCCATAGTCTGTTATCATACAGTCCATTGTCAAATTCAGCTTTTTCTGAGAAATTAAAAAAAGGATGCACCATGTGTATGAATGTGGACTCTAGATGGAGATAACAGTGGTTTCAGTTAGCATGGCTGTTTAGTTATTGTGTATATCTTTCTCCTTCAAGGCACGAGAATACTGGGAGTGTTTGTCCACAAGGGCCCTGGAGTTAAGGTGCACATGGGCCCTCAGGGGTCTCTTGGCTCCCTTGTTCACAGGGTGATCCGGGCACAGTGGTGCTTGAGCTTGCAGGGCAGCACCCCACGGTTTAGCTGGTAAAACTCCACCAACTGGATCAAGTCAGTGAATTGTGTGTGACCATCATCCAGACTGTAGAATACATCCCCTTCATTTTCCACCTACATGTGCATACATGTACATCCACACATACAGGAATCATACACAAGAGATAAGTGACTTATTGAAAATGAAGCTAAAATTTTGGAGGATATTTTTGGATGAATGAAAAGGATTTTGGGACTGTATATCTAAGGAGTGGATTGTACTCACAGGTAATATCTGAAAGTGTTTGACTTTCTGCATGTGGCACAGTGACAGTACGAATGTTTTAGGGTTGCTTTGGCTGTCCCTCAGAAGAAATACTCTGAAAACAAAAACAAACTTTTCACTGTTGTTCTAAGTCCTCGCTTTTGAACACATAACGTGACATTTGCTGTTAATGCAAAGTGCTGCAAATGTCTTCAGTGACACACTGTAAAGAGTGCATACTGTAGCTGCTTACCCATCAACAAGACCCTGCTGAGTGATCAGACGCTGAGCCTCATCTCGAGACAGTTTGCTGTGGAACCATGGCTGAGCCAAGTGGATAGCTGAAGAACACAGGGAGACAACATGTTACAAATTATTTACTTCAATTTCATATTTGAACAAAATCAGAAAAACAAAAATGTGTCCCACAAACCTATGTTTGACATTGAACTCTGTGAAGTGGAGGGGCTCCCATGACCACTCAGACGGTGACAGCTTTTCCTCTGTGGCAGAAATGAGTTACAACCACAACATTAATCAAATTATTTTCTGAACTTAGTTAATGTGTTCTGTTTCTTCTTCTCTTCTTATTCTAGTTCATTGATGAGGATTGCTGTTTTTGAACAATACTGTAGGTTTTTCAAAAACATTAGGAAAATTCTTAATACCTTTGTTATGCTGGACATTAATATATAAGATAAGTTTGTAAATTGTTAGAACACATGACTAGAGTACTAGTTGTTCATTAAGTTCACCAAAATGTAAGGGGTTAGGTTTCCAGTGGGTGAAATAACAGTAATATGGCTGTTTACCCTTTTTTCTTGTGTACAATATTGGGAATCTTCACTAACTCTAGATTAAGAAGGAAGAGAGGGTTTTTAAATAAGACTCCTGACTTACCCTCCATGACAGGCCTTCCTCTACAGCCACAGACAACGCCTCAGATGGGTTCTCAATCACCCGGCTCTTTTGACCAGAAAAGTCCATGGCCACCAGTGAGTTCTCTGAGATGCTTCTCTAAAATGGTACAGTTATCATGCTGTCATTTGGGATGGACTATATGGGCTTATGTGTGTTTAAATCATATATAAACACTTCTTGCTTTATTTTCACATGAGACTTTATCACATTTATGGAAAATATGGAAAAACAAAAATATGTCTTATACTCTACAAAATAGCCACGGCTCTTCTTATTTTTGGTTTCCTTTGTATGCTGTGGAAAGGAAGAAGACTGACTTTTGCGGTCTTGTGGTATTGTATTGCCATCTAGTGTCTGAGTAACATGACTCCATCTTCATCATTTCTAAATGATTCCAGACAGAAAACACCATTGAAAAAGGATTAGAGAGGCTTTCAGAAGAATGACACATGGGCACATTTTAGTCCTTTAAGCTGCCATATAGTGAGTTGATCTAAATAACTGATCACACTGAAGAAAGTTCTTCTTATCAGGATTAACAAGAAGCTTTTAAATTACCACTTTCATCCCTCTACCACCTACTAAGCTTGCAATGTAAACAAGTGGGTAAAACAAAGTGAGCAGTTTACTTTGAGGATAGAGGCATTCCAGTTCCTCTTATCTACTCTGCCCCGATTCTAGTGATGTAAAGCTTTCTATAAATGTGTTACTTACAGCTGCACTGTGTTTAAATATGTCTTTTATTTCCTTTTCACCGTGAACCCATGAAGCTGTATTCTCAGGGTAGCATGTACAGCTAAATCTGTCGTGTAGCCTACAGAAGATTCAACAGCCTGACCCTGTTTTTGGCAGATTCATGCTCTCCTCTATCCTTCTAGCTAATCCTCTTGGCAAGGCTGTTGGTCAAATATGACCCTCTGACAGCAGAGAAGAGGTGATGAGTTGTTAAATCTGAGAGCAGCTGATCACTGTGTATTTTTAGAAAGCAGAGGGTTCATGAACATGTCCAAAAGCCATAAATAGATTGTGTTCACTGCCGCAAAAATATTCCCAGTAGAGTCTGAGGCTATTCTGGGACAAGAAACTTACATTACACACTGAAGGTGCCTCATTTGTCCTGTATAATTATATTATTACATTGCTATGTGTTGGCATATGTTAGCTCCAACAGATTTTTAACACATGGAAATTTGTCTTCAAAGCCGCATTAACTGCTTTTCTTTTGGTGGCCTGGGAGTAGAGGAGCTAGATTGCTAGTTCCTAACATTATCAGAGTGTCAATATTTCTAAAGGGGGTTTATCACAGCTTTTTGGTTGCTAGAAATGAGGCTGATGAGCTCAGTGTTTTGTGGGCCAAAAACCAAAACAATGAGCTAATGTTAAAAGGGGCTAAAAAGCTCCCTATAGCTGAAGCGGACTGCAAAGTTGTATGGTCTGTCACTACAATCAGCTGGTTTCATAGTCATTAAATTCACTGCAAATATATAAAATTACAGATTAAAGCAGCTTTAAAATTACATTTTTAAAAAAACAAGTGAGTTACAAGACAACAAAATAATAAGAGCTTTAGCTTACCATTGGTGAGGCTTTTTGTTTCTGGTGTGGCTGAATGAAGTTTTGGTACAGCTGCATCCCATACTGAAACAGAAAAATGTCAGCATTTTGAACTCTAACCTCCTACATATTAACTCTGAAATACTTTCAGTAGCCATGTTGCATAGTGATGAAAAGGGATAGATAGAAATAAATTACAGTCTGCTGTGCTTTACTGTACATTATTTATAGACAAGCAGGAGAGAGACTAATGCTTTAAACTGTATCCAGCAGACATTCAGACAATGAACACATGCTGCTTCTATCAAGAGAGGGAATGCTAATCCAGCATCACTCAATAGTTTCCCTTGACCTCCTCCCAAAGTTAAATCTGATTCGAGCATTGACTCAGCATTCCTCCTTTTAGACACAGACCCAAAGTTTGTGATCAGCAAGCCAACCTTTAACAAGCGGATGGCTGTGATCCAGCAGGTCCTGGTCAGCTCATCATCCGCACAAAGCAGCTTCAAGTCCCGGGCTGAACTACACTTTGTGGACTGGAGAGAGAAGTTACATTAAGACAAAAGGAGTTCAACATACTGGAAATCAATACTTCTGCTCCCTTTGTACAGTTTTGGCATATCTAGAAAGTGACGGTACCTTAACACAGAAGCCATAATCTGTAGGTGCTCCATGTAGTTTTTTGGCTGACAAGACGGCGTAGACATCACTGTCACTAAAGTCGGCAATGAACTGGAGATGCCTCGGTTCCTGTAAAATGAAAAGAAGGGATAATAACACAAGAGTTCAGTATAGGTATGAACAAATCATAAACTTGAGTCTAATATTCATTTCCACAACATGCCTGTAGAATGTGATTTACTTTTAGAAATGAAGAGGACGTGTTTTGTGCTTCTATTATAAAACTAAATCTGCAAGCAGTGGATAAATACCATACTGCATTTGAATTAAACCATGCTTACAGTCTAATCTTCTGGGTAGAAAGAACATAATAACTGATTTAGGCAGGCGGACGTGGAGGCTAGCACACTTGAATTTAAACAATGTATATTTATCTATAAACAGTCTTATCAGTAACTGAGGGTGTGGTTAACATATAAATGAAACGAAAGAGATAAGGATACATTTAGAAATATTGATAGGGGCTGTACAGACAGTATGAACAGCCACATTGTGCCAGAGATAAATTTCCAAGGAAAAAAAAAAAGCACAAGGACAACCATTGTTCTGCTTTCATGTGACACACCGTTCCCACTTCCTGTAAAGCCACAGCCGTTAGTGTCTTTGCTGACTGACTAGCAGTGTGTCTGACCAAGACCACAGATGAATGGTAAACCTGCTAGAGTAAAAGTGGGCACCATACCAAAGCCTTCCTGTGCTCGACAACAAAAGGTCTACTGTTGTAGGAAATGAAAGCAGTTCAGAAGTGGTTGTGTTGGCATAGCTGGTGCCTAGGTATAAGGTTCACTTGTCAGCAGCATTGAGAGCACTGTTTCTGCCTGACTGCTGTGCCAGCTGACCTAAGGAAAATCAAGCTCAACCTGTTCCACTGCCGTCTCCCAACATGAGTGAGATACAGTATATACAGAGGATGGAACTGGTGAACCCAAAGTGTAAAAACAGGAACAGGATGTATCTTCATAGATTAAGTCAAGCATTTTAATTTTGCAACTGGTGCAATGGATTTTTTTAATCCTCTGAGCTAAGGCGTGTGTGCATTTAATTCAAGCAGGGAAAATACATGATAGACCACTGTAATGCAATTATATACCAAAACAAGACCGCATGCAACTGAATGGTTTTAGCTGTATGCAACAAACAACCCATTGATTTTTTTTATTGCTTTTGATTTTGCTAAAATGCATAAAACATTCTGTGGACAATTTTGTTTTACTGACCTTGGAAGTTCCCTTATTGGAAAAATAAAGCCCTGACCTCCGCAGGACAAAGTAAAACTTCTTCCAAGACTTCCTGCTTTGCTCTTTGGCATGGAGGTGTCCATGTATCTCTGGACAAGTGCTGGAGTTGAGAAAGGTCTGTGTTGGGTAGAGAAATATTTGTCAATAGATGGGTGTTGTGCAGTAGATTCACAAGGTAGCACAACACATTTAGACATTTAGAGGTTGAGAAATTCACAACTGGCACTCAAGGGCAAAGAGAGTTCACTGTAAACAGAGAGAACCTGATACCTCAATAAGCTGAGAGTGATCCACCATCCCATTGGTTTCACTGGATATGGAGACCATGTGATTTGGGAAAAAGTCCTACCAGTATGAAAGCAGCATCAGTATTACAACATTCTTTAACCTCCTCAACCCACACCATGGTGGGAATACAGGTGTGTTAGTTCAAAGACAGGATATATCAAATGCAAAGTTACATGAAAAAAGTCGCCCCTCACCATGCCCATAATTTCACCACAAACTCACCAGGGGGTTCCTGAAGAATTCATATTTTGCATAATTCTTTCTAAAATACAGCCGGCTGTCTGTGTCCATCCCCCAGCCTGATAGCACCTCCATAACGGACTCATGGTCTTCAATGGTTCTCTCTGGTGAGACAAGGAAGAAAGAATATGAACGACCTTAACCTTAACCTGTTTTTCACTCTTCTGTGGATAAAAGATGGCAACCCAATAGAATCAGCCACAATGCCAAACCAAAGTTAAAGATACAACTTTAAATGCTCTTAAAATCAAAGAGAAATGTATGTCCTCAAAAGCTTTTCCTGCAAGAGTTCTATTGCTTAACTTTGAGGCACAGAGTTTGATTATTAACCTTGCATCAATGTGTAACCTCTGGATAAGAGTGTGGCTCTGAAGTGAAGAAGTACAACATAAACATTAATTATTTCCTAGAGCTAAAAATGATTGTTAAATTAATGGAAAACCTTTTTTTTTGTTCAGACAGCCATGTGAAGCAGTTGTTGAACAATGAACTATGAACAACATCAGGGCAAATAAGTCACCAGGCAAAGAGTAACTAGTCATGATTTATGTGGCTTATAAAATAAATGTGCAATATTACATATGCTCTGCTTTATAAATGATTTATTTGGATAAGCATTCATAGATATTACCCATAAAAATGAACTATGAATGTTGTGCAAAAAAACCCCCACAATAACTAACTCAATAGGTTCTTACTGGGCTATATTAGCTCAGCAGAATTATGTCAGGCCACAAAGGAGAATTTAATTTATTATTTTATCTAAATAAGTAAATAAGAAATATCTAGATGCACAATTTTCTCTTGAGAGCAATGGCATGTAGTTTTGACAAAAAAAAAAGATGACTGGAACAGAACAGATGGACATATTATATAATCTGTGCAGTAGGGTGAAAATGCAGTTGAGAAATGAGAAACCGTCCCCTTGCAGATCAGTGTTAATAGATCATTGACAAATCTATGCGTTTTTCACCATTGGCTTACTAAGAACTATATTTTATGCCATTCATGCATTATTATTAAATGCAAATGGAGGCGAAGTCTCTTTAACTTACAAATACAGACATTACAGTATATATTACATAAATGTTTACAGTTAGCAGCAAATCCTTTGAGAATGTACATCAATTCAAATGTTAAATCGACAGCAGCAGGTGATGCTGCTTAGAAATTCAGACCTTACTGCAACCTCATGCATTCAACAACACAAGCCAAGCAGACAGTTGCTAGTAGGGTTGAAAATGATACAATGAGAGAAAATCTATATGTCTCAGTGTAGACAGTGATGTCTTCATACATGCACTGCACTACTGTCTACTAATGCAACTCCAATAGAGGATGAGTAATAATATTTCACACAAGAAAGCTCTATAATTCTCACAGTGATAAAGACATAATCCAACATCAGCTCCCCTCACATTTCACACCACATGGCTTAGGATTCAACAGAAACAACCTGCAGAGGACAGTGCTTTGCTCCACTCTCATACATTTACACATTTCACCACCCCACTACCTACAGCTTCTCCTCCCCTCAGATCAAGCAAACCTCGCCCACTGGACTAACAACATTAGCATCACATGATTAATACTAGTACATACAGTACATTTGTCAAAATCAAAGACATACAGGTTTCATATATATTTAGACCAAAACCTATAACCTAAACATGCTCAGAACATTTTCTAAAACTCTCATAAACATTATATGAAATTTTGTCCTTTTCAGTTCATCATTTCTTTCAGTAAAACTATTTTAATTGCTGAAAAATATCTGAAATGTGTACAGTGATTCAGAGGTGTATAATCAGGCTAGGACGCCAAAGATGACATTGTAACATAGCAATTTGGTTTACAGATTAAAAAATTGTCTTTAAAAAAAACTTTGCTTTGTACTACAAAAATTATGATCAACACTGACGAACACAGCAAGATAACAATGACAATGAGAAGTTTATGTCAATATGGCTGCGATGTACAGTACAGGGGACCATGTGGCTCTGACTGCAGGCTACAGTGGGACCTTTTGATTAAACGCAACTTGAGCATTTTGGCATCTGATTAGGGTATTGACCATGTTGTTACTTAGATTTTTACATTCTCAAAAAAAAAGGTGATCATTTTGCAGAAAACAAAATCTTACCTATTCCCAGATGGGAGAGGTGTTCAAAAAGAGTCCAGCTGTGGTCATCAATGCAGTGGTTCTTCAAGACAAACAGCTGGCATATGTCCCGGGCAGTGATGTCACTGGGAACTTCTACTGCTCTGCTGGTGTTATCTTCATTATAAACTTTGATTACCTGCAACAGATGCATCGATTTAACAAACCCTTCACCAGGACGAGACACTTTTTACCTTCAAGGAGTCCAAGCAGACTGTTGTTTTTGGCTTGAAGTAATGCAGTGACCAGCATTAAAAGTGAGGCAAAGTATCAGACAAATTAATCAGTTTGACCCACATACAGCAGTTTGGTACCTCCTGTGTTCTATTACAGCAACAAAATATTCTGCAAATATTCATATTCAGAGTTACAGGATGTAAAGACTTCAGCTTGTGAAGAAAGGCATGCAGTAATATTGCAATACCACCTTGAGACATCAAACACTTTGTGTAGCAAACAAATTAATCCATCACAAAGTATAACTTACCCCCCTACTGTTTGGAGCCAAGCAGGGCTCTGAGGTTGGGCAAGCTCTGTAGCCTGTACATGGCTGAGTACACAGCATTGCAAAGCAAAGCTTTTGTAAGAAGCATAAAAACACGTATCAGACGGCACAGCAAGTGTCAGCTGGGAGGCAACGAGTCTCTGTCTCTTTCTTTCTCTCTCTCTCTCTCTCTCTCTCTCTCTCTCTCTCTCTCTCTCTCTCTCTCTCTCTCTCTCTCGTTCCCTCTTGCTCTGTGCTGCAGTGGAGCTGAAAGGAGGCAATTAGACCAAACTCCCTCTTAGCACAGCGCTTTTCTCACTCTACATATCTGTTTTGCTGGGGCTCAATACCAAATCACCTGCTAACTTTCCTCATCACGCAGAGTCAAGAAGCTAGAGATCAATCTGCTCATTCACTAGTGGGTGGAGAGATAGAGAGAGGGACAGGGAGAGTTGAAAGGCTCCAACCACCTCTCTATTCGCATTCACACCCATGGCAGGCAGAGATCCCCACATCATGCCTGCAAGGGCCAAGAGAGCAATTATAAAGGTGCTGGTTAAATGTAATGCTAGTTGGGTCAACTTGCCCTAAAGTTGACAGAGGCTGGTATGGAGGGGGGTGGAGGGTGGGGGCACAGTGAAGATCAAATGGCTGTCTCTTTTCTCTCAGTGAGTTCTATTGGTAGTTTAAAGCTGGCCAGTATAAGCCTGACTCCTTTTGTGGAGATAAAAGGAGGTCAGAGCTCTCCAACTGGGCTGAGGTTTGAGCCCTCAAGGAGCCATCAGCAAATAGGAGCCTTCAGCTATGACATCACCCTCTCAGTGTAAACCATTTAGTGTTTAATCAGCCCGCGTGGAGCCTTACAAGACAAATATCTTTGTTTGTCGACGTCTAACAAAGACGAAAGCCTGCATTAAACGGATTACTCCAGCAACCAGTGTGTAATATATTTAACCCTGCATCATAACACTGCATCACAACACTGCAGGTTAATTATCTAAAACATTTTGTGAAGAGACAGAGACAACAGCTGCGCAACTAGCTGATAACTTTGTCACAACAGTAGTGCAAAATCCTATTCATCTAAAACACAAATAACAGATAAAAAAACAAAAAAAAAATATGTATTCACTGCACTGTGGGCCACGGCTGCATGTAGCCTGGGCTTCAGTGAAGTTGCTCTAAGGAAGTGGCTCCCTGAGAATTGGCCAAATCAAATCACTGAGGCATCAGATTTCAACAGGAACAGGGTAGAGTTTGTCAGAGGGTGAGGAAACCTTGCAGATGTACTTCATGTTTGCATTACTTAGCACAGACCAACTGAAAATATTAGAGTTAGTTGTGTGCAAAGTTTAGTTCGGATGTCGAGAAGATGAATGCCCATCACAGAATAATGCTGTGAGGTTGCACCTTTGCAGCTGAAGTGTAGAGGATACCATTAAATTCAGCGCTAGTTCACACCTTTCCAGATCATTACGCAATTTCTAATTTTCATAGGGATTCCTTGAAAAAAGAAAATTTTATAAAGATTCAACACTGTATTTTAAGGATGTTGATTATGTTCGTGAAAATTTAGAAAATGGATAGAGACAGTGAAATGGAGTAACATGTGATCCTGATGTGACACATAGGGTTCTTGTGACAATATTTATAGTGAAAATATCTGCACTTACAATTGTTCAACCATGCTAGAGGCGTGGTTTTAGGGATTGTAAGGTCGGTCTGCCAGATGGTCCACCACCCTGATCCTCTGATTTTCCATCTACAGCCACAGCCAGGTCAAAATTTTAATTGTCTGTTATTTTGATTCATGACAAAATATCTGCAAAATTAATAACATTATCAGCCTCTGCTGTGCATTGTTAACAAATGTTACCACATGGCAACATGCTAAACCAAGACGTGGAAAATAGTAAATATTAAACCTGCTAAACATTAGAACATCAGCATTATCACAGTGAGCATGTTAGCATGCAGACTGTGGCACCTAGCTTAAAGGACTGGTGTACCAAGGTACAGCCTCAAAGAGGTGTCGACACCTCTTCTTGTTTTGGGAAGTGCTTTAGCACCGTGATACTCATGCTGCAGAGAGTGGACATCAGAGCAGACCAATTTCCTGTGCATGTCTCCATGGTTACCATAATTGCATTTTTTTTGGTACATTTGCATAATTATCACCAATTATTTGATGTCAAACAGTGGGTGTATGGCCTAAGGCACCAAAATAGTGTTCACATGGTTTGCTATCAAAAGCTATTAAAAAGCAAGGCACAGCACCAAGGAGAAGTGATTTCCGCTCTGCAGGTTGTTTTAGATTCACTAATTAGTTGATGTCTAAGTCATGCAGAAAAGTACCAGATGATATTTCCAAACATAAAAAAATATTATAGCATTATAGTGCTGTATCACAAAGATGTATAAAATTATATGTAACACATCCAGGATTTTCCATTTTATATAGGCTAATGGTGGTGTCAGAATAGCATCTTGTGTTTCAGTTTTTAACTTACTGTAAAATAAATTTCACATTTTGACCTTTATTATTCAGTGATATAAATAACAGCACCAAATCAAAGTGGGCCAAGAGCTTGACTGGCTTCTATATTTTTTCAGATTTGCAGACTACAGATACTAACTCTTTTACTGATGTTAGGTTTCAAATCAAAATACAATTTTCAGCAAACAGTTGAGAAATACATACTAATAGACTGTTCATAATATCAACATATAGGTCAAATAATTATAATTACGGCACTCAAGGTAACTTCTCTTGAGCTCTACAATCTAATTATTGTATCATGCATCATCATTTCACACAAGGCAATTGACAACATTGAGTAGATAGCGTGGTTAATCATTGTTTAAGAGTTTCCAATGAATGGCAGGGCAAGGCAGCACGCTGTGTAATCTGGTGATGTCTTTATCAGTCAACACAGAGCGGCATTCATCAGCAAGTAGCCCTGAACCAAATGTAAACATGCTTTCACCTGAAAAGCATTCATGCCCACCTATGTCATGTCAGTCATGTACACCTATTATGTTGCAACATGCAAAAATAAAGAATTTTAGCTGGAGAGTTACTTCTCTGATAGACTGTGGTTCCTCACTTTAAAGAACGAAACAGCACGTTGGCTTCAGCTGATCAACTAAAAATATGAATTTCTCAAGAGCTGAAAATGATTTAGAATGTGCGGATAGTTTTTTTGATTTGATCTGGTTTTGCCTAAATGAATTAAACAAATCTAAACATCTGCCAGTAGCTACTATTATTAAAAGTAATAGCATTAGCTGCTGTTGTTGTAGTAGCATCACTGTATCTGTAGTAATTATACATGCATTTAAGATATCATATTTACAGTGCGCACCATTTGGTTAGTTTGGTACAGTTGCTTGTGCATGACCAGAAAAAAAATTAAGCCTCCTACAACCCAAAGACTAAAAATGGCTGGTGATACAAAGTCTGCTGCTGTGGCCAGAAACTTTTTTCCTAACTTTTTCCTAACCCAGTAGTGGTGGAATATCCTCTAAACCAATACTGGTCTTAAGAGGATGGTACTGATCTCATTACTCAGGGGATTTAAAAAAAAAACTACATATTGGCCAATACTTGATTTTTACTATGACTATAAGTTAAGAATCACTTATTTGTGTACAATAGAATGGTGATGAATTAGTATACTGAAAGGGACATTTTAAGGTCCCATACGCAGCAGGAAGCAATGCACTGCTGTCTAGGAGTACCCCAGAAGGTGCTCCCACAAGCCTTACTGTTTCCTTGCTGTTTACATCTACCCCTTGTTTTTGGCTCAACTTTGTATACTTAAACTGGGGCATACTCTATGTGATAAGCTGATAGTTGCCATTAATGTTGACCCAACAGTTCAGGGTCTATTGCTACAACTGCAAGCCACATTCAACACATTTTGATGCTAATTGCTGGAGCACTGTATCATACAAGCAACGGGTAAAACATCAGGAAGAGCAACGTGCTGTGTTACAAAGGGCTCTTAATGAAGAGCAAAAAAGAAACTAAGAAAGAAAGAAAGAAACAGTCTACACAAGGCAGATTAAATCCAGACATGGAATATGCAGGACAATATATAGCTTTGTTGAATATAAACTCTTCTATTAGACCTTCTTATCTCAAGGACAGGACAGTGTGAGCCATTTTGCCAATTAGACAACTATGGTTTAACCTTGAACTCCCCTCTCACAGCTGCAGCTCAATCACCAAATGGTGGGGAGGAGGCCTCCAGCCTTGTCTATCTCAGAAAACCACTGAGAAATGTCCTCCCAACTCTTCACTGTTATAACACTGACAGGCTCAGCTTTATACAGGACTTTCTCTTTAATGGCCAGACCAGGTGCCAGATACACTGCCTACTGCATTATTAGTGGGTTACATTTGTTGACTTCTAAACATTAGCTAATCAGAATCAGAATAACTTTATTAATCCCCGTAGGGAAATTCTTACTGTTACTTACAACTCCCAGTAGAAAATGAAGAAAAGAGGAAAATTGCACATAGTGTGTGGCAAGAATTTTAGCACACACTAATTTCTAGAATAAATAAGTGAAGTGAAAACAAAATAAAAGTATCGTATAATGAAAATCAAGTAAAAATAGTGCAATATTATGCAAAAGCTAAGTAACAAGGGCTCTGAGTACTGAATCATAATTGGACCAATCAGAAATACAAAGTAATAGCCCAAATATCATTATCTTGACAGAGCATTCACCAATGAGGAGGTGGGATACAACAGCAGACAATTTTTTTCAAGCTACACTGATAAGCATGCTGTAAACCTAGTTACTACTTCATATAGTTAAAACTATGGTTGAGCTGCTGGGGGGTTTCAATTGTATATATATATATGCTAAATAAATGAGAAATAAGAGCAAGCCATCAAAAGATAGAAGGCAGAATCTTATCAATAAGAAATAATGGAACAGTTATAAAGAGACCACAGAATTTACATTATGTTGTTGAACAGACCAGCCGATGTTTTGAACATGAACAAGTCTTAGAAAACACACAGCCAACGCTCCAATTAGGTATGTCCTACCAATGTTGAGCAATAAAAAACAATCTACTGATATTCTAACTTAAAATGTGGGTTTTCTTTGTTGAGCATTTATGCTCCTTATTTAAGTGAACTGTACATTTTACATTTCCGTCTACTTCCAGAGTCCAGTGAGAGCTGGCTGTTTAATACAGAGTTTAATACACCATCTTTCAAATGATATCTTGCATATACATATAGATAGCCCTTACATAGTGCTCATCCAGCAACATCTGGAAAAAAAAACAGCTTAAATATAGAACAATCTTTGATCAGGAACAGCAGGCAGTGCTTCACTAATAAAGAGGAAAAGGCTTTAATGTTAACAAGACAGTACAGAGGAAAGCCATCTAAGATTCCTACCCGCTTCTGCAGACAAAGTGGGGTGATGGCAGGCAAGGTGATTCTTCTTGCGTGGAAATTCATGCTTTGGAAATTCTGCTTTTGCCTTAGGTGCACAATTAACTACATGAAAAACATCCATACATAGCAAATTACAATAAAAATATCGCACAAATTATGGTTCCAAAGATAACAAATAATAATGTATAATATGGTATTTAAGACAAAAGCATTTTAGGTAGCCCTGTTGGATACTACGGAAAACCAGTTTCAGTGAGATCCTTCACAACGAGTGTGAGAAACTAAGTCATGTTGCCTCCCCACAACGCAAACTCCTCCTTTGTCCTTGGGAATGTAAAAGCTTTTTCCTTTTCTCTCCTTTTAGAAAGGCAGTTCCAAAAAAAAACAAAACTGAAAGCGAAAAAAAAAAAAAAAGATTTTCTCATGGTGAACAGAGTTAAAATATACAGTCCAAGGCCAGAGACAGGTAAAATACCTGGAATCAAAGTAACAAATTCTGCCAAGTGATAATGTCAAAACCACAGCAAAGGAGCTGAGGATTTCCCAGAAACTACATGGAACAGATTGTTTTTGCTGACTTTGTAGGCAGACACTACATTGCTATTTTTAGTCCCTGACACATAATACATTTTACTAAACAAACATTTATAAGCATATTCATGAAAATCTTGCATCAATGTTGTATACTTTATGAGTGATGATATTATTTAAGAATAGTGGCATAAGGTCATCGCTAAACAATATGCAGTTTAATAACTGTTGTGTACTGAGGAAAATCAAAGAGTTGTATTCTTATATTCTTGCAATCACATTAGGGATACTCTCTGAACACTTAGATGTACATATGCCCTCACTTTACTTATTTATTTATTTAGTATCTTATTTAGTACTGTTCAAAATTGCATTTATTTATTCAATTTACTATCATAATTGTTTTTATTAACACTCTCTCTCTCAGTCATACACACACATAAACAACAGACATACACACACACCAACACACACATCTATCTCTATCTCTATCTATAGATAGATAGATAAATATATAGATAGATAGATAAGTATGAGCTATTTGTGGTTCCATGTAGGATGGGCCAGAGGTTTAGATAGAAAAATAAACTAATTAACACACTAATTATGCATTTTACTCTATACAGTGCTGTTAATATAATGGGCGTTTGTGCCAATATTCATACAATCCTTAAGCACTGTATATGGTGAGAGAGAGAGAGAGAGAGAGAGAGAGAGAGAAAGAAAAGTAGACATCCAAAATAGCCCTAACTCCCAAAGCCACAATTCACAACCCACATCTGTTTTACTGCAAGACTAGACAAAGAGGCCTTGTGAATATGAGTGTGCCATCTTTACACGACATAGCCATTTTCAAGCCTCAGCTTTCACCATTTGAGTATTATAAATTAGCGATCGCTGTCAATGTTTTAAAGGTTGACAGGTTTATTTTAGGTCAAATGTTAATTTTAATAGTTTGCCTCTATTTTAACATACTACAATGCATCTAACTTTTCATTTTACTAGTACTAACACTAGTACTACTCGGAACTATACTAGAGGAACCATTTCACAAGTTATAGTATGCAAAAGATACCAGATGCTATAGAGGCCAGAAACCATTTCCATAAAGCTATTAATGCATTAATAAGAAAGAGATAGTTGCAGACCACAAGGAGCTTGAAATCCATTGTCTGATGAAGACCACACACAAACTCTTTCAGCCTTGCTATGGTAATACTGTGTATCTGGTTCATTTTAAGACACTGTGTATAAAGTCAGTTCTCCCAAGATTATATAATAGCTGTGGTGTGAACACTGCCTGAATGAGAATATTTTGGCTTATTCATTTAGCTAGAAGTGAATCCCAGAGAGATAGAACAGCTACACTGCAAAACATCTCAGTCATCAAAACAAAAACTTGTAAAATTGCTGGAAAAGCCATTACACTGAATTTCAAAATATGCATGGATCTATATTTCTTTCATCTCCTTTCCCTATACACTTTCGCAGTATATGTTATTATATTTAACGCCACAGCACTGAATGTGGAAGTTTGGCACCAGTCATTGTCCTCTCTTTCAACTCATGAGAACAGACAGGAAAATAAGAACCTCCCACAACAGGGTTCATGTTTATCTGGAAACACAGCACACTGACTTGTGAGAGCACAGACAAACAGACGCTGCTAGTTATCACACAGCTAAAATGAATTGGAATTAATGGAGCCAGAATGATAACAGAGTCTCCTCAACTCTCATAACAAAGCCAGCTCCAGACACATTGTCCTTGACCACAGTTGATTCAATCAAGACCCCCTTGTAAGCTCTGTCAAAGAAACAAGACAGCGACCAGAGGTGCACATATGCAACTGTACAGAGCATACCAACCTCTAGGCAGGGGGTTCACAGTATACTTACTTAAAAACAGCCAGAGTTTCCATCTTGCAGAGCAAGGACAGTAGATAGTAATGTTTCAATCCTATCTGTAGAAGACTTTAGTTCCCCTATTTTAGATGTAAAGGCTGTGGGTGGGAGGTTATAAAGTGAATGATTATAGAATTATAAAAAACAGTAAAACAATAGTAGCTATTGTGCACATACATAACAACCAACAGAAAGCACACGAGTAAAGTACCCGTAAATTATGACATTTGAATAGATGTACTTGTTGCTTTTCCCCACTGTATCCAAGAAGAGCTGAATTGAGGCCAACTGGATTAAGTTGCAGATACTTGAAAACGTTTCACCTCTCATCCAAGAAGCTTCTTCAGTTCTGGATGAGAGGTGAAACATTTTCAAGCATCTACAGCCAAGCCCAGCTGCCCTTGATTCAACTCTTCTTGGATAACGATGACCTGGATGACTGAGAATTTTCAAAGACATCTTTCCATCATTGCCACTCACTGACATCCTGGCCATTACTCATGCCAAAAAATCCAAATTCAGTTAAAGGGTAGAACTAGGAATGAGGTAGTGGCAACCACTGTCCAGTGGTCATTAGAGGAACTGCAGCTTTATGCTCTATGGACTTAAAAACCTTGTCCAAATTGTTTGGCACAGGGATAGTAACTGTGCTTGAGAGGTGTACTGTGGCATACACAGATAACTGGGCCAACCTTCAGTCAGAAATGGACATTCATTTAAATATTTGACAAAATCTGAGTGAGTCTGCATTTTCAGTTGCATTCACACTGCATTTAGCGCTGTCTGGTTCTGATAAGATCATAAAAGAGGATGAATACACTATACTTGTCTTTGTGTTGTGTGTTTGAGTTTCGGAGAGAGACAGTGAGAGGGAGGTGCTACTTGTGTTTGACATGTAGAATGAACACACACTCTGCCACTGACCTATTCATATCACACTACTCTCACAATTTCATCCCTGCTTGTTGGTGTTTACATAAGACCCGTATCTGCAGCTGTCATTCCACAGACCACAGTCAAGCCAGAGAATAATACCACACCATGCATATTTGGTATGCATAGCTGGTAACATCAATGGTAACAATGGTAACATCAACCTCCATCAAGACAAAGCAGAATAAGAATACCTGGACTAAAAGCTGCTTCCAGTGTCTACTATATGTTTACTGAGATCCTTAAATAATTTTGCAGTAACTATCTAGTAATCCTATAGTTATTTTGCAAGACTCTGTTTATTCCTCTATAAAAAGCCAAGCAGTCTTAGATCTGTATCAAAGCCTTGATTAGAGAAGGTTTCTGAAGCCAGACAATGTGTTGATCCATTCAGACCAACAAGAAACATGATTTTATCCCACAGAACAGTCAGTCTTAAAAGGGTAAGAGAGACACATGCAGAGAAATAAAGGGGCAGAATGTGCATCTAACACCAGATGACTTCCTATATATAACACATACTCTCTGTTAGGCACAAGGAATGAAAGCTATGCCACTCCTCTGATTTTAACTCCTCCAATTCTCACTTTATCTACTGCATTACAATGAATTACTGCATTATTCAAGCACTCAAATCAGTGTGTTCAGCATCTTATGAAAAATCAGGGAAAAAAAACAATGAAATTGTTTCAAATGTTTTAATAAACAAAAAGTCGGTTGCCATCTCCTGAAGACTGTGGTTGTAACAATATTTCTGACATCAGTGCTACCAAATGTTGATTTGAGTTTGCAAAATACAAATTACTCATCAGCATAGCTCTGTTTTGTCGTTAAGCAGCTTTCTAACAAATGATTAAGTAGTACAGGGAACATGTAAAGATGGTTTATATCTGTTAAGTGTGACCCTGAGGACTGTGTGGCTGAAACTCAGAGTGAAAAACGTGGACATGATGCATGTTGCATCTGAAATAACATCTCTAAAGGGGCAGGCATTTCCTCTGAGTCATATGGTTGAACTGAGCACTCATCACCGTCTGGACACAGACTGTCTGTGTGCTTCTGGTTTCTGGTAAGAGTCCAAGCATGACTGCCCACTATATTCCTGGAGAGTGGAGGCGGTGCCAGGTACTTGAATTTCCCCAAAGACTGTTTATTTTGCCATTGTATTGTGATGATATACTAGTTCTTCCATGATGTTGTACTGAAAGTCATATTACACTGCCCTTATCAACAATATCAACATCAAATTGTCTGCACAATGACAAACTGGTGGAACAAAAGGTTTCTGAACTCTACAAATATTTACAGCACTATCATGTCATGCTAAAGTTTGTGTTTGTGTCTGCGGTGATGTGGTGCTGTGGCTGAGCCGGCAGTCTGAAAAGCTGAACCCTTGTCGTTGCCAGTGGGCTGTTTTCCTGAGCTGCAGCAGGATTTTATTTCACAAAGTAATCTCTCATGTCACAGTTGTATGTCTGAAACAGCTGAGGTTAATATAGGACACACACGCTGACTTTATTCACCATGGAAACCGATCTGTCCCTACAATCAAGTTGTTTTGACCTACTGCACTTATAACAATGCATTTCTATTTAGAGATCACCTGACTACACACTGACTTTATGTGCATCTAGCTATATTTTCCTGGAGGCTGTTGTGCTGTCTTCAAGTCTAAGTCCCCTCTTGAGATAATGTGGCTGTCATGACTCTGCGGCTTTGTTATGGAAATGAACCGTGACACTGCAAACACAAGGATAACAGAGGGCTGGGATAAACCAGTTTCTCACAGGAGAATTAGCTTTAAAGCCAGTGTAAAACTAAGAAATGTCAAGCAAAGGGTCCAAACAAGACACTGAGTGGCTTGAGATACTATGACGACAGAAATCAATGCCATTTTCCTAGCCTGCTCATTTCATAAACTAAGCTCCCTAGTCCCTAGTAGCAGATTATTACTTTCAAGTTATTGCAACTGATGTAAGAAATACTACCCAAAAACACACGAGTAAGCTAAATGGACAATTTTCTTTTATAGAAAAGTTGAATGGGCGAGTGAGGGACGAGTGCTTGGAACAATGATGTCACTGGGTTCTTGAGCGCTACTGAAATGAGGTCAATACTGCTGCTGAAAACTGCTGTAAGAGGCTGTCAGGCACTGGGCTCATCAACAAGATACATAACTATCACTTTAAGATTTGCTAACAAGAAAGCCATGTTGTTTCAGAGTGAGGTCAACTGGATGTCACTTTGCTCCTTCGCTGAGAAACCTAAGGATTATTCTCGCACTTATCAAAGAAAATGCCAAATCCGTGCAAATCCCTGACCTGTCTTCACAATAGACTGGTGAGCGCACAAGAGAATTGGCAATCACTCTGTAATTTTCTGATGTGAAACCTTGAGTTGAGTGTGAAGGGAATGGAACAGAAGGGCTCATTTGAGACGCTTCAGTGTTAGATAATCAAGCAAGCTTACCACAGTGCATGCAGAGGAACAAATACCAATTTGATTACATTCTTGTGCTAATCACAAATATACTACTTAGTACAATGGAAGCTTCAGAAAAGGAAAAACAGAAAACTCAGCTCTCTGTATGCATTTTTCATTCTCCACCCGAAAGCAACACATGAGCACAGAGAGGTCTAATACTGCTGATAGTCACTGGTAACTGCTGAGCTCTGTAATTTCTAGCTTTCCTATGAGTCATTGCTTTGAGCTGCCCCCTGCTGCCACACATGCACACACGAATACACATACACACAGACCACAAAGATACTGAAAAACCTGAAATCAACGCCAGCATACATTACAGGGATCCACATCCAGGAAATATCTAGTGGTTAACAAACCAGACTAATTTAACAGCCCTGGAAAATGTATAGACAAAATCCATTTTGAAACCCATGCACTTTTGAAGCAGACCCATAATTGTTAGCTTTCCAACATAATGAATGTGCTCTCTTTTTAGAATTTGACTGTGAGTTCTGCATAAACGTACAAATCAACTACAGATCACAGGGTCAAGTTAAATAATTTTTTGCTGTACATAATAATACATTTTCTCCTGACTTGCACTAACTGGTTACAAAAGAGAAGGAAATAAAATGAATGATTATTCATCATCACTTGCGAATCATCTGCATTTTGTCTGCCAAAATTAGAGATCACTACATTTTAGGGGCAAGCTACAATATCTGTAAAATTAATTGGAAAAAAGAGCAAAATATTTAAAACTGCGATTTTTCATGCTCTAATGCACTGATAATTGATAATTCACTAAACCCCTGTCCCTAAACAGCCACTGTCCAATCATACCTTAGAAACTGCAACGAAGCTTAAATGGCAAACCTGATAATAAGAGTGGTACTCAGTCTTGTCTTTTTTTTGGTAAAAAGTCAGCTGGAAACATATTTTTCAGCCAACTCATGGACTTACAGCTGATAAAGTCTGCGACAGTTGTGATTTCAGCTTACAAAAATCAACAATTGTGGGCTAACAATGAGAAGCCTTTTAACTTATGTGTGGAATCCAAGAGCCATCGTTTCCAAAGTCACTATACATTTCAGGTGGGAAATCTGGTGCTGTTATTGTCAACGGCATATGTGCTTTGCTAGATTAGAAACCCCGATGGGCATAGCCACACTAACTAAAAGGGCAGGGCTTAGTGAAGGGTAAATTGGTGACTGAAGTTTTTATTTTTTTATCAGATTCTGCACAAGTGAAACTGAAAACATTGGTTCAGCAGCTAGATTGGAATCCAGCACCAGTAGGCACTTCCCTACATTCAGTGCATGACAAATCACACACCTTGTGCTAAAACAAACCAACAAGAGTGGCTGTTGGGCACTAGGCCAGGTGTTCCTGGGTAAACCAAGAAGTTATAATAAAATTTCAAATGCAGCATCTACAGGAGGTATCATACTTCACACGTATAGCCTATATTTATGTTTTTTTAGTGGCCACTGTATCATATGCAGGCAAAAATGTGTGATCTCAGAAGTAATAACATTGTGTCTGTAGATTCTCTGAGCCTGCTGACACAGCACTTTCATCTCCTCATTGCAACTCATTTCCATACTCGCATAACTGGTTTAACCATCCATGTGCCCTGAAGTTTCAGACAAATCACAAGCCAAACATCATGTAACTATGCATTTCTTTAAATCTAAATACTGTATGTCCTGTAGCTGTTTTTCTGGCACTTGTTTCAGTTAGTTCGCATGACTTTGCTGCCTGGGGTAATATATAGAAAAGGTTACAACAGAGGCCTTATCTGTTTGTGTCACAAACACCCTAAAGTACTGTAAATGGAACACTCACCTGAGTAGCACTACTTTTGGTCCATGGTAATAAACATTCAGAGACAAAGGGGGAGAGGGTTGAAGGGATAAGCTCGGGAAAAGGGTTTGGAACGGGAGAAGAGAAGGACTCCTCTCCCTCTTTATTGCTCCTGAAAGACAAAAAAACAAAGACACAGTGAGAGAAAGAAACAGATGCTGCATAAAATGAGCCAAGCATTGTTCAGGGTTGATTTCAAATTCTATTTGAGATCCAATAGTTTTCAAAAGTACCAAGTATGTCAGGCTGACTTTGCCTGTAAGAGTCAGTCTAGACTGTGACATTGCAATGATGTGTTAGACTTTATGCTAGACTGATTTCATAAGTTGCCGCACAAAGAGCTGTTACAACGTATTGCTGGTTTTTCTGTTGCCTGTATCCCATGCACAGGAATGTGGAGAATAAATGGAGGAGAACACAACAGAAACACAAGAGTCTCTACTTGGACCCCTTGTGCTCTCAGCTACCAGATGACACACCCCAATCACCAACAGACTTTTGATAAGATGGCAGATAATGCCCATGTGAGCTGCCCCTGATTTCACCACTATAAAATACAGAAGCTGCTAACGTACATAGACAGCGCTCAAACTGCTGAGTGGAGGATAGCAAGCATGGTTGGAATCAAGAAATCTAATAACCAACATGTAAAGGAATTATTTTTTATCATAATCACAAAATATTATAATCTTCTGTGACCATTTGCAACCAATCTGGGATGCATCATTCCAACCCATGAGTGTTTGGCAGTAAAGAGTCAAAATGATCCATGTTTATTCTTAACTTCTAAAGTCAGACAAAACTGCATGAACACATAACCTACAACACAATATTCCATTACCTACATGATAAGGTAAGAAAGACCGAGATTTCAGTACACGTGAAGATGAGAAGGCCTCAGTTTCTGAAAAGCTGCTGTTCTCTGACTGACGCTTTCTTTACTGCACTTTAAAAACAGCAGTTACTGAGTTACTAATTATCTCCCACCAACTAACAGGTGCTTGATTTGATTCCAGGTCTTTAACTGCACTGTTGAAATCATACATTACACTTCATTGACAGCTGCATTCGGGTCGGGCCAACTCTGTTTACAGGTACAAAGTCTACACTGCAGCTTTCAAACAGACCTCTGTGTCTCGCTCCTGCGAATACAAAGAGTGTACTATTCTTCTGCAAGGCAGCTCACACTGTAAAGTGCAGAGTAGAAAATACTACCTTCAGTTTTAGTGCAAGTGTTTTTTTTTTAATCTTATAAACAGACTGGCATCATTCATGCCAAGTTTAAAGAAAAATGAGTCATACCTGTTCCCCTTGCAGAGCGTAGTCCTGGTCTTCTGGGCATTTGATGTTAGTAAAGGAGCTCGCAAAGGGATGAGGGCTGGGCTGGGAAAGCCACTCACATTACCCTTGCCACTCTGAAAAATCTCTGCTTTCTCTCCGAGGCGTCCAGAAGTGTGTATTCCGTCCAGTGTGTTATTCATATCACTCATGTGGGCCAGCTAAATCCAAGGCATCATCTGGAGCAGAGAGAAGAGACAAGCTGTTGGACTGGAGTGTGTGCAGAGCACAGTTAGAGCAAGCTGGCTGGCGAGGCTCCTCTGCTCACAGCTCAGCAGAGCACACACACACACACACACACACACAAAGTCTCTCTGGCTCATCTGCTGCCCACGAGGGTGGCCCAGTGGGGCAAAATGATCCCTCCTACCCAAACATGATCCACCACAATAAAGATATTTTTAACGCAGTGACTCCCAAAACAGTCATCCTTGCTCTGACACAGTAGCATATTAATAACCAACTAATTTCTTCAGCCTTATCATGTCTTTTGTTAATGTTGCTTTAATTTCCCTTTTTTGCTTTGGTTTTTTTTTTTTTACATAGTTCTCTTTGCAACCTGGAAGGCAGGAATTGTACACACAAAGCACACTTACACAAAAGGGAGTGTCTTTAGCACAGTAATGAGTCCGGGAGGGCGGCCAGTACCATAAAACCAACTGTTCTTTTGTCATGGACTTCGCACAGGGATCCAAATTGCACTTTAAACTTAGCAGACTGTAGAAGGCATGTGGTTGTACAGAGTAGCCAGCCCAGCAGATTGGTTGTATTGTGAGCTGTGTCATTCAGTGACAGGTTCCATGTGGGGGATGGTTGCGATGATAACATCTTTCTGAAAGGTAATGTGTAACAGAGTCTGACAGGCTACTGGAGATACAGACTAATAGGCAGCACAGGGTTAAAGCAATATCTCACTACATTAACAGAAGACAATGATAATTTGATTACTCTGGTAAATATGACAAGCTGGGGCTGTGGTCATAACCAAGTTCTTCTTGCTTTCAAAAGGAAGACATACAGACTAAGGAAAAGTGCATGGAAAAAAGCTGGGAAATCTCTTGCCTGGAGATGGAAAGCAGGCTGATCTGTATGACCTGCGTCCTTTTGTCTCCTTTAATCCTCACTCCCCAACATGCACCTACCAAAGCATCTGTCACAATAACAGAGCCAAGGATAACATTTTACCTAAGCTCTATTAAATGCACTAAAAAAAAAGCATACCATGAATATGCGAGAAACTGATCACCAGACAAATCAGAGCTTAGATGTGCCACTGCTGCTATAGGTTGAGAGGGAAAACCAGAAGGTGACTAAAAGTTTCTTGAGGCTGATTTTGGAGAGAAGAGAGCAGTAGGAGATGGGGGCAGGCAAATGGTCCAGCTAAGATCCTACGGTGGATTGATACAAGGACAAGAAACCCCCGGCAGCATGAGAGGGCCAGAAATAACTCATAGCCTGGAACACATTCTTTTGGTATCAGTCAATGCAAATGCTAATTACATTGGTGTAGGATGAATGCCAAATCTATTTTAGGGAGTTAATAACAGTGTCTCACATTACTGTAGGATATTGTACTGTAAAGCATTTTGGTTTTAGTTTTAGATACTGAATTTATTTGGATCACTTAATGTGTCACTTAATTATTAATTTACATTATTTTATATTTATTTATAATATTCAATAACTTCAAGAACGTTTTTTGTAAATATATATATTTACTGATCTTTATTTTTTTGTAAATATTTTTTATACATTTCTCTACCTTAATAGATTTATGTATAGTATGCTGGATGCCTGTGCATTGCTGTGGTAACAGTGAAACTTCCATATATCTATGATACACAGACGATGTATAATTTATTGAATTATTTTTCAAAGGAGTTTTTAAATACCTTTTTGCCATTATTTCATTAGGCATGTTGGAACGGATCTTTAAGGACAGGAGCAGATTTATTCCCATTGCACTTTTCCTAAGAGCCAAAAATGACATCATGGACACAAATTAATTGGTTAGTACCTCATCCATGCTAAATGCTTAGGATCTACTCCAGTCTAGGAGCCACCTCTTCACTTTTTGCTATGGCTGTCCTGCAGGCCATCTCTCAGCAAGGCTGCTATAGTACAATGCTCACCTTCAACTCAGAGAACAACACAGGTCCTTTGCTACAGTCTGTAGATACACTTTTGGTTTCCAACTGGCTCCACCAGGGCACCCTGTGACTGATGCTAATCCTGCCTGTCCACCAAAGTCTAGAGTATTCTGTTGCCAGCTTTTCTGCTTCTCAGGATGTTCTAAACCCACAGTGACGGACTGAGCCATAGCAGGAAGGGCCAACCAAGCATGTGTGTTTCTTGTCCACTTGCCTTGATAAGCCTGACTTTTTAGAAAGTTTGCATGTTTGACAGGGACATCCTGCACCATTCTTAGACTGTTCAGGTCCTTCTGGACTGTCATATTCATGTCAGGTGATAGGCTTGACTTCTGGGGCAACCTCTTCTGTGCACGAGGTCAGGATAAAATGTCTACTGGTAAATTACTTTGTGGAAACTGCTCTTGCCGTTGTATTGTTGCTTGTAGGGCAGCAACTAATGGTTATTTTCATTATTGACTTGTTTTGTCCAACCAACAGTCCAAAATCCAAAAGACATTCAGGTTGTTGTCATATCAGGCAAAGAAAAGCAGCAAATACTCAGAGTTTAGAAGCTGGAACTGGGGAGTGTCACTTTTTATTTAAAAAAAAATATTTGAAAAATGAATCAATTAGAAAAATGGCCAATGGTCAATAGTTGAATAACTAAATAATCATTTTTGTACTAGTTGCTTGCTGTGACTTCAGTCAGGAGGGTAAATAATTATCTTCTCTGTTGTTCCACCAGCTGATCACAGTACCTTTCAAAAATCTCTCTTGGGTTTATCAACATCATGGGTTTAAGTCAAGGTACAGTTGTCCAGTTCAGCTTGATGCACTCTAGGCATCTATTGAAATGGAAAGGTTAACACATTTGTGTACTGTGTGGGTTGGCTTATGTGGAATGCACGGAGTGAGGCATGGCAGCTGTTGGGAAATGCAGGCTAAGGGGGGTTGGTAAACACTTGTGCTGCAACAGCGTCTTCACAAAATCCGTGCTAGCCCATTCATAATGTGAGACACTGGGGGTCATGCCATTTGTCACCACTTGCAAGAATAACTACTTGTGTATTCTGAGTAAACCTCATTGCTGCTCCTAGCTGCCGTTTCTCTCTTGAATTCAACGTCTCCTTTCTGGCATGTTTTAAAGAGCTGTGGAGAGGCAAGGACAAAATTACACTGTTTTCAGCTGTCCTGATCTGAAATGCTGAAAATGTCCAGAGATAAAATATTGTGATAAAGCACCTATGCGTCTTAACTCCTGGCTGTGTGTTTCGAAGAACTGCTTAGTTTTGACGCAGGCCTCTTGGTGACATTGCATCTAATTTGAAAATCAAATAATTCTCTTGTCAGTGAGTCAGTGACTGCCTAATGGCATTATGTCCTCTACTCACTGAATCACAGAGGGCAAACAGAATACACTGTTGAAAAGAAAATTACGTATATTTTATGGAGGTTTTCACTCAGTGCCATTTTTCTGGGAGACAATCTGACCCATGTCCAACTGACAGTAATTAGGACCTTTTTTTTAATCAGTACATCAGGTAAATTAATTCTTCCTGTGTGTACGTGTGTACGTAAAAACACACACACACACACAAAACATTTAACGGGTTTTACTATATAAACACTGACGGTGTCAAATTCATCAGGCTTGATGCAGTTATATTTTTATAGTTATATTTTGCTAGCAAAGAAATTTCATGGTACTTGACAGAAATTAGGGAGTGCGGGTTCTGTGTTCATGGTAAAAAATATATATATATATATATATATATTTTTTTTTTTTTTTTTTGAAAGACAAATACTTGATAGTAGCCTCTGTAAGTTAGGGAGGTCTGTACTTAAAAATGTGTGGGAGGAATCACGACCTTCACGGTTCTTGATATTTCTTGTTTCTTTTTAACTATAATTGCAAGAAATGTCAAAGTCAGTAAAAGCTCAGTAACTGCCCCGGCGTCCAACTATTTCACAGATAATCACGACCTTCGGGCTGTGAAGCTACAATGTAAGAGAACTCTTCAAAGTAGGTGACTTATTTTCATTTACCAATCACTGACGCTTAAATCAATAGAACAAACACGAAGGTTAAACTTTAAATGATTACAAAAGAAGTAACACTGAAAATTCACGTCGGTCAGTGAATCCGTCACACACATCTTCCAGCTCCCTGTGAACCGTGAGAACCGACTCGATAAAAATCTGTTTGAAATGAAAGATCTCGACATGGGCTATTTTCACAGCTGTTCTTACCTTATGCCTCCTCAAGCGGAGTTTCCAACTCACACTCTTCATATCGCTGCTCCAGAGAGCAAAGGAAGTCAACTGTTCACACGCGCAGCACAGGTACTCTACTGTAACGCGCTTTTTGCGTCACAAACCGTGATCACGTTTTACCTGCTGAGGATAACGAGTATTCAACGGGGTCCGATTTCAGCTGTTTATGCAGTGGAGAAAACAAAATCATCTGGGCACCTGCTGAGGGCAATGACAATAATAAAGACGACAGGGATGATAATAAGCTTTATTCATAACAACACTGCTTGACAAGAGCAACAGATGTGCCGTCGTCGGTGTATTTCTGCCTAAAGCTTAATCAAAACTCTGTAATACTTAAATATAGATTTGGTGTATAATCTAAGGAGCATTTAAGTACCATAGGTCAGACCTGCTCTGTGCTATACATCCAGTATTATTTAGATAATACATTTTCTGAATAAACCCAATAATATTACAACTCTGGAAATCAGTCGAATAATTTATAGAATTGTTCTCATTTAATGTTCTTGTTCACAACAGTAATGCATTAAATGCAAGATAGACATCACACAAAAGAGAGCAAAGCATTAAAATATGCAGGTCAGCCAGGGATATTACTTTGTAACGTGTGAGAAATAAACCAAAATACAGCAATTAATTATCAAAATACATCATTTTATGTACACTGGTGGAGACTACCAAAAGAGGTAAAACAAAAGTTTCTGCATCTGTGTTGTGAGATAAAGGGTTCTGGAGAACTCAAAGTAGACAGGATTAGCTCCTCCTGGAAGAAAAAAAAAAAAACACATTTCATGCATGTGTTGTGCATACATTTATTTAATATCATACTGAAATGTGTTGGATTTTTCTTACAGTAGATGATAGGTTGTCAGAAGAATTAAGGCACTGCTATGGACTGCTCTCCCCTTCCAGTGGAGTAATCCCACTCAAAGATGGCGGTTCACCCTCTACTCCCTGCAGAATGGCGCCTTTGTCACTATCCACCTCTCTGTTTTCACCGTCCTGTGATGTTAAAAAAGAGACACAATGTGTGCAGTCACTGACTTACTGTTGACTGTTGTATCTTTTTACGTGTATTTTAAGAGCCAATAAAAAACTATATTGGGTCCAACAAAGGTAAATGCGGTACTTCTGCAGCTCAAGATGTGACCTATAGACTGCTACAGGGACTTTGCATTATATTATGGCTCAGCAGTTCTCTTCTATTTGTCTGGACTATGTGAACTATTTCCCACATTATGAAATTTTTTTAACAAACCATATTGTCAGCTTTGCACATGAGAATGTTGTGTTTTTTCAGGGAGTGAAAACTTTATATCCAAGATATTTAGTATGGTACAGTTAGTAAAGCATGGGGACATCACATCAAAGTATAAATTCAGAGTTTACTGGTTTTACATTGATCTGCATGGCAGGGTTAGTCCTGAAATCATTTATTTCGCTATTCGTGTCTTTAGTGAACGTGTCAAAAACGAATGCATAAAGAGTCCTAAGCAAACACTAAAGGACTGTGGATCATCACTCAGTCCAGACAGTCAGGATATGGAATCGACTTTGAACATTAACAATGCCAAATGTCACTATTTTCATTAGGTGGCATGTAGTGTAAGGCAGTGTCAGAAGTATCTGAGCATAGTACATGATAAAAGCCTGTCTCTTAAACCACAAAATCTTGAGAACCTAACGAAATAGGTAACTCATTTTGTTTTCTTTTCGTGAACTAAAAATGTACCATGAATAGTAGGTGATATAGGCAATGCCATATGTATAACATAGTTTAAGAAGTCATACTAGATTCTACATGTTTTTCTGCATTCAATTGTAGTCCACAGTCACAACTGCAAGTTCTCCTGACAATCCCTAAAGCTCAGATAGCAACGGGTCACGGGGTATACAGCCTTCATCACTCGGTCTATTCTGTGTGGAATACTCTGCAGAAATAATTCAAAATAGGGAAAGCGGTTGAATTGTTGTTTAGTTATTCATTGTCTGCAGACTGTGCCCCTTATCTCCATCTCCTCTTTGTCTCAACTGCCACCCCTCATCCTCTGTTTCTCTTTTATTATCTTCTGAAATACTCTATAAATTACTAGCAGACAAATTGATGCACCATAACCTTCTTGATCCCTAATTTCAAATCACCTAAACGGGATAAAAATTCTAATAGGTAAAAAAACATGGAAAGCCCAATGGTATTACCTTTAAAGTCCTTTGGAAAACAGAAGGTAGTTTATGTTTAATCCTGAGATGATTCAAGTCAATGGGTCACAGGAACTATTACAAAGTATTTTGCTACTTATAAGAATGTTTAATGTTCATGGCAGTCAATAACTCGCCAGTGGTCACAGTGTAAACGGATGAGACAGCACCAAAACGAAGCAGCAGAGCAGCTGCAAAAGTGTTTCTAGTTTCAAACTAAAGCTGTAGTGGGATAAGTCACACTCTTGTCCACTTCTATGTATCTCTTTTAAGCAAAAACCAAACCAAAAAAGCGCTTTAATCAGCACTGTAGAGTGAAGTACTAAAAAAAAGCTATGACCAGCAACAGTGGTCTTGTGAGTAGAAAATAGCTCTTTGCTGCTTTCATCCTTTTTTTTTTTTTAGATATTAGATAATGTAAGTACGCTATGCTATCACAACTCACCTTGAGCTCAGACAATCCTTTTGACTCTATGACTGGTGGGTGACTTGTAATTGGAGAGAACAGTGGTGAAACAGGCGAGTGAGGTGGCTTTGGACTGTGGGATAAGGACTGGCTCCTTTTCACTGCAGAGGACACTGCCTGGGCAAAGCGGGATGGAGTTGCAGGAGAATAGGGCCTAGGGGCTGCAAAGCTTCTCAGTTTTTCCAAGCTTAACCCCACAGCTGGCTCTTTACATGGCAAACTGCTTTGTCTAGTCATTCGCATGATGGCTACATTCTTGTCATCCCCTTTAGGGCTCAGCTGGACGTTAGTGGCCCCTGTTGTCTCCTCTTGACACTGCACAGGAGGTGGAAGAGGAGGCGGTGGTAACATTGCTCTCTCTGTACTTCTCTGAGCCTCCTTCTGGCCAGAGCCAGGACTGGCACTAAGATTTTTGTCTGCTGCTGAAGTTACATAATACCCAGGTGTTTTTTTGTGCTGTGGCAAGCGGAAAGAACCAGGCTTAGGTTTAGTTGCGGGTGGAATTTTCGTCTCCTTGACCTCTGCTGGCGAACCTGGTTGAGATGCCCCATTAGCAGAGGATGAGATCTTGTCATCTGCTTTAAATAAACTTGTTGGTGATGAAGAATGAGTAGTTTCAGGTATACTTCCATTAACAGTGTCTTGGGTAATTGCAGTGCTAGTCAGTAAGTCTTCCCTGGGTACAGTAGAGTGCACCTCTCTTTTTTCCTTTACGACCTCCGTCTGTTCCCTCGGTGCTGTGCTCTCCTCCAGCTTAAGAGAACCAATATTAAGTCCCTCGTCTGGAGCTGCAGGAGGCGTCTCCAGTGTCAGAGCAACTTCAAAATATCTGAGTTTCTCCAGAGATTTCTGAGGCACAATAGTGTATGTTGTCATCCCCACCTTCGGGATGTAGTCCCTTGTCAGCTCATTGGAAGGCTTGGGCTTTGGCTCAGAGTCTGGGGCACAAATATATGGTGCCTTTGTTGCGGCGGGGGTACTTTGTGTTGAGTCTTGGCATGATGAGGTCTCTGAGGTGTCGGGTAAGGCATGTTTTTCGAGGTCAGGTGGGTCCAGCTCATCCGTCAAAGTGGCCATATCTTTCTTCCCTGGTGATTCAAAGGCAGGCGCATTAGCTGCGGAGGGAACTTCGTCCATGTGTTGTTGTGGAGGCACAGGGAGCGATGTGAAATCTGTTTGCACTTGAGCATCCTCTCCAGTGGGGCGTGATGTGCTGATGGCCACAGGGCTTTCCAACCTGTCAGTCTTCTCCCAGAGGGTTTCAGTGTTTGCCTGAGCAGAGGCCTGTGCTTCTGCATCCTGCATTACAGGGTGAGGCAGGCTGCTGGGTATAGTACTGCAATCACCTTCAACACTTCCAGTTGTAGACCCTTCACATATTGGCTCTTGACTTGCATTTTCAACTTGACATGGACCACCATCTATACAGGAAATAAATTAAATTTCATGTAAGAAAGGTCTGTTGCGTTTCTTTAAGTAAAAATACACTGACTTTTAGTCAGTTTAAGATATATACTAGCAGGCATTTTTGCACCATATCTGCAGAATGGGTCTTAAAATACCACTTAAATCCAAGAGAAAACCCACTTGTATGTGTCACTTCAGATGACTCTGTCCCAGCAGTTGTCCTCACATCACTGAAAGTTGCAGAATCATTCACTGTGCTCTGCAGCTGACTGTAAAAAAAATCATGCAAACTTAAATAATTAAAATTATTGCTACTTCTAATGAAACAACATGGCTCAGTCTTGAGAAGTCTTACTAGAGTTCGTACTTGCCATCTGAGGACAGATCACAAGACTGATCTTCCCCATTGCCCTCTACTGACATTGTGCTCAGTATCTCAGTATCTGGGGACGGAGAATGCAATGAAACATCAGCTGACGTGCTGAGGCTGCTGTCCTCGCCCTGGGTATCACTAGCAGTTGCAGACATTACAGAAAGAGTTGTCTCCTCCTGCTCCATAATTTCCTCCAGTGTGTTAGCAGCTGCGCCCCCTGTAAAACATCATCACAAAGGTAAATCAGTCAAAAAGCATTCACAATTATTGTACCTCAAGTGGCATTATAAGTGAAGTGTTCCTAAATGATTAGTGGAGTATCCCACATCTCATTAATCTCTTTTGGCAAGGGCATGTATTGACTGTTATGAATAAACAATTGTTAATATGATTTTCCTACAGTAACTTAGTATGAATGTTTTGTTTTAGTTATGATTGTTTCCCACCTTGAAACATGAAAAACTACGCATCCAACATATATGAGTTTACACTTTCACCCTTTCTAACAAATAAGTTTCTTCTGATGAATGAATTCCCCTTCATAATCTTTTGCATATTTCCCTCTTGTCTGAGTCTTAATTTAGCACTTCAAGGAAGTGCATCACAGAGGAACAGAGAGCAAAAGGAATTTCAAGGCCACTTAAACAAAACTCAGTGTTCTTAGCCTCTCATCTCTATATCTACTGAGCCGCACTGTAAGCACCACATAGAAAACTTCCAGTTTTTTATTTGGGTGACCCTTTACAGAAAACAGATACAAACCAGTTTAAAGCTTTTAAATCACTTTAGCAGTAAAGAAAATGAAATCAGTTGGCTGTGTTGTTTATAAAACCTCAGTTAAAAATACTTCTAAATATTCCTAGTTTTTGCTTTAAATTGCTCTGTATACAGGACGGGTGGAGTTTCCCTCACAGGACAATACAGTGAGGGTCAGATTTATCGACACAATCGCAGGAAAGTATGTCAAAGCAAGTTAATAATACTCGACGAAGGAAAGTACCAAAGAATTCAGAACCTACAGTAACTTAGAATGAAGCAAAAACAAGCTTCTCAGAAACTGTAAGTTTTCCACATACATTTCATTGTAGCTTTGGATTTTTACACATTGTACAGATGTGTGAATCAGCAAGACTTGATCTCTAATTGGATAAAGTGAGTCTATGTATTGAAAAAATGAAAACACAAAATACAAAAAAAGACTGTCTCGAGTAAGACAGCACATGTAGATAAAAAAGGGTAAAGAGTAATCAGAGACCAGAAAAACATGCAAAGCTCAAGTGCAACATAAATGAATGAAAAAAGGCAGTATGAAGAACATACTGGAGGAACGAGAGCAGCACAGATTCTTTTTCACAGATGAAGCAGAACCTATAGAGTTATACATAAAATCTATTTAGATGAATAATTTTCCATGCTCTCACCACCATAAAGTTCCCATGTCTCTTTATAGGGCTGTAGCAAGTGCTTAAAATGAAGCACTGTTCAATAATGACCACTAGGAGGCAGAAGACTCAAATCAAATAAAAATTGTAGACTCAGGCTGCAAAGTCCTGTCTTTGTCTTTAAGGCCAAAGTGCACATGACAAAACATCACATTTTAGGCAATATTTCATATTCATAGCAGCAGTGAAATAATTAAAATGACCACGGCAGTTCACTGATTGAGGGATCATGAAAATTCTGACACTGACAAACAGACACAAACGTAAACAAAAACAAACCTTGCAAATTTTCATCTACAGGAACTGCCTCTGGGACAACAGCACTAGGGGACATGGGGGGTGGGGGAGCCTTGCGTTTGGTTCTTTTCAGTGAAGATTCTGCCGAGGACCCACGACTTAAACCAGCAATCTGCATAACAAGATTTAATTAAGTTACATAATCAATGCACCCAGAAGACATCGAAAATCTTATGGCTGTCATTTTACCCTTATATCCAAGTGTTACGAACTATGCTGAGATGAGCTTCAGCCTTAATATTCAGACCACTCACCTGATCACTGTCCAGTTGGGCGTTAGGTTCAGAGTGGAGTCTCCTGCGAGTGCTGAGGTCCGTGGGGCAGCTCTGAGACACAAGGACTGGGGGTTGGGGTGCACGTCTCTTCTTTGGCACATCTGTGGGGATCGTGGGAGAACTGCTTGGTAAGGCCATGCTGAGCGGTCGAGGCTTGCTCACAAGCACTGGAGAAGCTGGAGCGCTGGCCGTCACTGCCTTTAAAGAACAAACATCCAATCAGAACATGATAAGAGGACTGTTCCCAAACAACACAGTGCACGTCAACCAATGGCAAACCAAAGTAAACAAACCTCCCTCTGTGATGTTTAAAGTTGCTTTCTAATACAGCTGTGTCTTTGCATAATCAGTGCATCAAAAATACTGCCTTACCTGGTCGGAGTTTTTCTTGCTTTTTCTAAACATGCTGAAGAGGCCTTTGTTTTCTTTCTCCTTTTGATTTTTATCTTTTCCTGGTGTGACTGCCCCTGGGGAAAAAAACACATTGTAAGATATCATTAGTCAGAAATATAACAGGTTTGTTGATATCAATCATATAGTTTACAAACTGAGCTACTACCTGCATGAGTTGGTGAGGCTGGGCACACAGGAGAAGCAGGTTGTCCTGCAGAGCCAAGAGGCATGAGAGTTAGTGCAGAACAAGCAGTATATACAACAATAGCACACAATAAGTGAGCTGATGAAGTACAGTATGACAAACACTGGAGGGTAAATGTGCTAAACCGCAAAACCCTGTGTCAGAATATGATCTATTAATACTCTTCTACTTACCTTTTGTGTCTTTCGCATAAACCTCCCTTATTGCATAATCATTAAGAGAACCGGACAAATCCAAAGGGGCCAGTGATTGGACATCTTTCAACAGAACTGTAGTCTCCATGTCAAATTCACATTTCTCACATATCGCTGGTAAGATTTCAGCCAAGGGAACGCGGGGATTAACTCGTAGTATCGTTTTTTGGGTCTTTCTGTAGTTTATCACCATCCGAACTGTTGCCTGGAGAATACAAAATTAGTCCCTTAGATTAAAACTGTTTACCCAACATAAACAGAAAGAAGTGGTGTTTTCTGTATGTGCCAGCATGGCGTTTGATGCGTTTTAACGTACCTCAGGCATTTGAGGACTTGTCTTCTTATTTTTATCTTCCCCTTTGGGTTTAAGTATAATCTTCTCTGCATCTAAGGTTCCTAAGAGAGCATTAGGCTTGAGCTTGATGTTGTTCCTATGGGTGGTGACCAGTTCTAAGGTGTGGCTCGATGGGTTCAGGTGATATTTTGCACAGAGCATCACTAACAGATCCATTACGGGTTTGCTGAAAGAAATGGAAGGAAAAAAATTACTGTTTGGACCTAAAAGCAAAGAAGTATGGTGAAATCTGTGTCAAGTGCCAATGCAAAATATGACATTCTGATCAAAGCAATTTTGAAATCAAGTAAAAAAAATAACATTTGACATTTCTGAAGTCTCATTCCAAATTGGCATGAACACTGTCTGGCTTATCAGTTCATTCAATTCTTTGATTTATGGATAGTTTGATGGTTTCTTTGAAGAAATAACATAAGATTACATGGGTTGGTGCATTCATTGATTTAAAATAAAAGTTTAAATTCAACAAATGATGCAGAATGTGAGGAAACAATTCCTATATACAGTAAAGTTCCAGTGCCAACAGTAGCCGGATGAATCTTTCCTGACACTGATAATACACTTTAAACGTAACGCCTTGAACTTAATCCTCAAAATAAAAGCTTTAACTCTGTTGTGCAGGCACTTAGAACAGGTTTAGGGGGAGAAAAGAAGGTAAAGAATTCGGTGCTTAATCCCTTCATATTGGATTGGTCTCAGTCATTTCTCAAGAGGCCAAGTTTCAAAAGATACCTGTGAAAGAATGTTTGTAAACTATGTGCATTGTGAGAAAGATAATGATATCTTATGTAAACTCTGTTGATAGAAAATCCAAAGTGTGTGGGTGAGTAGACTCGCAAGGGGACACGAAGACCTTGTTTTAAAAAACTTAGTGTACTGCAGTATTTAAAAGAAGGATTTATGTGTGTAACACCCAATAATGAGAAAGTCTAAGGAGGTTGAGAATTAAAAGTTCATTAATTCTTGCTCATGTCATTTGATGAGAGAACCACATACGCATATTAACTAAAACCACACATTCAGGGACCCCACCTATCTGACTCAATCTGACTGGAACTGAACTTTATGTGATGACTTATTCTGACATCAGTCCCATGATGTGGTGTTTAAATGTAATTATTAAAATGTTCAGTCTGAACAAATACACAGTGGCGTTCTTTTGCACATATATTCAACCTATATGCAACTGTATGCAATTAAACTGCACACATCATGATTGTGAGATACTGATTGACACTCAGTGGTCCAACTGTACCTGCCATGGACTGTGGTCATTTTCTCTACTCCACCAGGTAAAACCACAACCAGAGACAGGTCTTTATCAATAAGGTTTTCTTTCTGGTCCATGGTTAATTGAGGGCTCCCTGGGTACCACTGAGAGAAACCTGGGGAATCCAGCGTCTTGAGTCCTGGCGGGGATGGTGCCTTGCTTTTGGTCGACACCCTGTATTTGAACAAGAGAGTGTAAATTTTTCTCGGTTGCATCAGCATTTGTGAAAATAAATAAATAAAAGTCAAAACCATTGTTATGACGCAGTCAGATACATGAACACTTGACTGGGAATGGTTTTCCACTTATGCGCATTTGTGTTCATTATTAAAAAATGTCATTTTTCTGCTATCTCAGACAATAATCTGATTGTAAAATCAAAGTGCACCAGACAGCATGAAAGAAATCCCTTTTTCCCTCAGGTTTTAGAAAGCAGTGAAGCTATTGCATGAAAAAACTCAAGTCCACTGCAAGCAAGTCACAAGACAACCAAGTGGACAGATTTACTCATTGAGCCTGAAGAAATGGCAGTGAATGGATAGACATGTGAGAGAGATGGATAATAAGACACAAGATAGAGATTCAGTAACTATAGACTATAGACAGTGTGTTACAGTGTCTATAGTTACACGCGATTTCACAGTGAACTGTGCATATATTCCTTTTCAACTGTAGACAACACCCCATGGATTACTCAATGTCACTTGGTACATTTCAGTTTTGAAGTGCCCTTTTGAGTGTTTGTCTAGGCTTGACATTCCTGGAAACTGTGTCAATAAAGTGTGGGAGAGAGCAGTGGTAGTTATGTGCGAGTTATAGACTCACCATGTATGCCACAAAAATCAGCTGGTCATCTGTTAGACAGTAATACATATTAAATGTGTGACACATTCACATGATTACACCATTCTTATAATGCTCCTGAGAAGTGGTGAACAATAAAATCTGCTGTCGGTAAACAAAAAGAAAAAAAGGTGTTTTGATCTGAACAGGGTCATCATTATAATGTTTAGTGATTAGCTGTAGCCCATTTTGTTTTGTGTTACTCACGTGAAAAGCTGCAGATGTTATGATGAAAAGAAAAGTAAACACAAGATCACATGAACTCAGTAAAGGTCACACTATTGTATTGCAACACCATCAAGTGATTCAGTGAGTCAAGGTATCCTTAACTTTAGAAAAATTCAAGTGCCCCTTCATTTAGTCAGTATATGCATAGATGAAAAAAAACAGACTTTGCAGACCCAGTGCTCTGAATTATAGCCTGTAAAGTCTCACGTGGGGGCACTGCTTATTCAAACAGAGGAATCTGAGCAATGCAAGGTCATAGGCTCCAATGAGGCATGTCTAGCAAAAGATTATTAGTCTTGCTATAGTAGAGGCTGTCCTTAAACAACATGACTATGACATGAAAGTACATGCACACACACACACACGCACGCACGCACACACACAACTAGATTTTCATTCAGAGTTACCATAATCAATGGATATGCTGGTCATGATACATCATGCATGTTATAGAATACAAAATGGCATCAGTACCATTCTGCCAGGATCAATCAGTCTTAAAAGTATAATTTTTAACACTGGAACCATGTGCTAAAAAATAATTAATTAGAGCTGAGAAATATACTGTACAACCAACTGTCATACTATATACTACCATGAAAGAAGACTCATTATTATAATGCTGACATTTTCTTGTCTTGAAGAGGAACTTTGCCAGTTTAGACATTATCCATTTCCTTGTCATGTGAACTAGTTGCAACATACCATGTTCATAAATCATTCTGCAGCAGACAGTGCTGTGAAAACTCAATTACTTAAGTCACGCTAAAGGGATAGCAATGAGGACTACAAACTTGAAATGAAAATCTCAAACAAACATCTTTTAACTTTTAGAACTTGTTTGTTGTTTAGCAAAGC
This sequence comes from Toxotes jaculatrix, assembly GCF_017976425.1. Classification (NCBI taxonomy): domain Eukaryota; kingdom Metazoa; phylum Chordata; class Actinopteri; family Toxotidae; genus Toxotes; species Toxotes jaculatrix. The sequence continues at coordinate 12,872,508 of NC_054408.1, read as the reverse complement.
CAGACTTTAGCAAAGACCTCTAAGACTCAGGATGTGTCTGCAATCATTGACTATTTACAATATGCTGTATTTGTCTGTTATCTTGTATTTGTATTAATATTCTCCAGTGAAACTTACTACTTCTAATATAGAACAAAATATGCCATAGTGCAATGTAACACCAAGGGAGCAAGTGATGGATGTCATCACAAACCATCACACTGTTCACTGTGTAACAGTTTCAGATACAGCATCAGTCATATCTACAAATGGAAAAAAATATATAGATTTTTTTTCATTCATTATTGCCTGCTATTCCTCAAACAACTACATGACAGGCTCTGAAATCCATATAGGCATGTCTGAGCCATGAGCACTGTTTAGAGAGAGAAATCAGCCATGCTACAGGCAGTAAAGAGGAAGATATTCAATTATTTGAGAAACTGCGAGAAGAGCTGAGGCAGCAACAGAAAAACAGGGACAGAGGAACACAGCAGACACACTCTTGTTTATCTGTTCATCTTTGAGCCACCAGTAGTCAGGATAAATAAAGCCACACGATCTAGCGGAGACATTCCCCAGTAAATCCAAATACTGCCATGAGTTGTGAACTGTTTATTTTTTGCTGATTCTGTTCTGGTGTGTGCGACTGTAACAAGACTGGATTACTCTTGAAAAATAAACTGAAAGGAACAAATGCCAAGTGAACCAAGGAAGAGGGTCCAACTGACAGACCTCTTCACGCTTGGGGACCCCAGGGTTGGGTTGAAGAGCTGTAAAAGTAACATCCAAATATCACAGCAACAAGTAAATAGAACAGTTTTAGGAGGCCAAACAATACATTACACTTAAGAGACCATTTCTATGAATGTTGGTGTGACTCTGGTATGGAGAAATATCTCCTTCAGAGATAATATTAAATATCCAAGTATGTTAACCTGACGTTATTTGTTCATCTGCTTAAACATTACTGGTGTAAAGTTTTGCAATTCGTATAGTGAATTTTTGTGAAATGTGAAATTTAAAATCATTATTGAACAGTATTTGGATCAATTGTCAGGTCAAATGTATCCACCATTTTCCATCACTTCTTTCATCCTTTAGTCTAAACAAATCATATATTAGCAAGATAACGTTAGTTGTGTCAGTTAAGTGTTAGTTAAGTGAGCTACAGACTAGTTACACCTGCCAGTTACTGGGTGTAGTAACAATCTGCTGTTTAAGAAGCAGTTTGTGAACAACAATAACAATACAATCTACAACAATTGACAACAGAATAGAATTCATAGACCAAATATTATGATTTGTGGTGTTTATTTGTCTCTGTCAACAACAACAGTGTATTGATAGTTAACAAAAGTGTGCCACTTGGCCATAGGAGAGGTAAAGGAAAAAGGGAAATAAGACTGAGGGGGTGTGCGGCTAGTTCAGACCCCACAGGGACCATATAGAACAACTGTTTTAAACAATGAAATAAAACAGCTACTCACATGAGATAGATAGATAGATAGATAGATAGATAGATAGATAGATAGATAGATAGATAGATAGATAGATAGATAGATAGATAGATAGATAGATAGATAGATAGATAGATAGATAGATAGATAGATGCAACCCCTGCTGTATTTTTCTCAGGAGTTGCTGGAGACAAGCTGAAGTTAGAGTTCAAACAAACTAAAGTTAGAAGTGAATAATGGACTTAACATTTGTCATGTGGCAAAAAAAAAAAAAATCCAACAAGTCAGTAAGCTGACACATTAGCCATAACTACGTTATAAGGTCAGGTTTTCTCGATGCATCCATTTTCATGGCTGTGTGTGTCTGTCAGCTTGTTTTAGAATTCCTCTGTTTCATAGTGGCTGAAATTTGATTCATCAAGATTTTGTTTTTGTTTTTTTTATTCAATTATGTACTACACACATTTGACTGATCTGGATAACTGAAACTGTAAGTAAATACCTCTACATGCCTGTCATCATTTCCACCAAATCAACCTACCAAAACCTGTTCCAGTGCAGTGCTGCATATCAGGGGGAAGAAGGAGAAGGCTGCAAACTCCTGACCCTACTGATATACAGTATCTGCAATCAACGTTACCAGTTTTTAGTATTTAGCCACCTATTTTCAATTATTTAAAGACTGTAGTCTCCAGTTTGAGAAAATGATAGCTAATGTGGATTCAACATGGGATTCACCAATGATTATCAATTAACAATAAATACTTTGTTGTTACTTTGGAGCTAGTGATGGGGTATTTGTATTTCAATCTGTTAAAATGATTAGATTAGAAAAATCAAAATGTGAAGCATTTTGATCTCTAATAGTTTGGATTTTAGCGAGACAAATCAATGTAGTCCAAAGTCCTGCAGGAACAGTCTGCTGATGGCTGAGCTTTTGCATTTTTTTCAAAATCTAAAGATCATACTTAAACATGCTCATGCTCCCCAGAGGATCTCTATCCATTTTCTTCATACCTTAACTTTGCTTTGGCTTTATCTTTCCAAACTTTTATTCAGACTGATATTTTTTGTGAATACATTTGATCTGTATTTGCACAAAGCTGACATGCACATTGGCCACTGTCAATGTTTCCTAACTGATATTCTCTGTCTCAGATTGCTTCACCTGAAACAATCTGTTTGTATGTTTGTGTTTTACTTCTGTAGATAATATTGCAATTTGTAATTGTTGGCTTTGTGTTTAATCTGAATGGCCCCAAACTCACAATTTTTTATGATGCTGTTTAAATTCATTGTGCCCATATGTTTAAACATACTGATACTGTCACACAACAGAATTTCCACTTCACATGTACTTGCATGATGAAACAGGCTGATTTACATAACATCTGCAAAGTACACAAATGCAGAGCTGGGTGGGAGTTCCACTCCGAGTTCCAGCATTTAATGTTTATTCCCCTGAGGGATCTAAAACCAGCTAAACTGTCTGTATGTTATTAATTTTATCCAACATTATCATACAGCATTATGGGATGTAACTGTACCACGGTAATTGCAACACCACCACCTCTGGGGACCAGCAGCCATGCTTTAGATATTTATGTCTTGTGAATCATATTGATGTGCTGAGAGGATACTCTTCTCAACTCAAACTAGGCAGATTAGAAGTGTGGAATCAGCAATGTGGCTATGAGTTCCATGAATGGTACAAAGTCCCAGTTTCATGGCTCTGGCTGTTTATTTGGCAATGGGATTAAAATCCTTGTCTTTTTCCACACATTTTACAAATGCTCTAAAACTTGTATATAGATTTATTAAATTGATACAGTCCTTGTGTGATTTTCAATGGGAAAAAAACATATTGTGTGATATTCCACTGTGAGCGCTCTAAATAGAAACAATTAATACATTTTAATGGAAAAAATACAGTATACCCGTGCCTCAGGTTCAGGGTCAGGCCAGTTTATACAACTGTGTCATCAGTGATTTTATCAAGACACCTCGAGCAGGTGACAGACACGGACACACAGGCCGGTTTGTTTTTGCTGTCCAGGCCTGTGTTTTTTCAGAAGCCCAGGATGTGTTGCTGAATGAGAGGAGACGTGTTGAAGCTTGACTGTGCTGATGCTTCATTCACAGGGTTTCCCTGGGAGGTCTGACACTCACAAACAAGCCCATTCAATACCAGAGGACATGTTTAACAGACCTGATCACAGACTACCAGGAAATAACAGGCCTGCTGTCATTCTGCCATTTGCTGTTGTTTCATCATACTCGTAATCTTGTGAACTTCAGTGGTGCAAACAAATGCACTGTGATAAATAAATACTGCGTGCTATGACGATTTGCAGTGATTGGTTTAACGGCAGCCAGCCATTGATTTGTGATTTCAGTATGTGCAACAGTTAAAACAGATGTCTGGTGTTGTGCCTCACACCTGACAAAATTGTGCAACATAACTAGAGGCAGGAAAAGGCTGTAAGTCTTCAAAAGTTCAAATATGCTTGATTAGGCTTTAGCTAAACCTCTACTGACAATCCTCAAAATGATTAAGGAAAACAAAAGTCCAGCAAAATATCCAGACACTACTTCTCATGTAAAAATACTTCAAATACTACTGTGAAAAGATCGAATGACAGAGAGAGATGGGGGAGAGATACTGAAAGAAAGGGAATGAAGAATGGTCAATATACATACCTGTCCATAAGTAATCACAAATGAAAATATCACAATATCAACAGGAGTCAACCCGCTGAACAGAGGAATATCAAAATTCCCTACATTCCATAACATTTTGTTCCAGCTGGCATGGCTTTCACCAGAAGCATTTCAGTCACTTCTGTGTGGGGTTTTTTTTTTTTTTACCCAATCTATTAAATTCCCTACAGGCAAATCCTGGATCAAATATAACAATGATGGAGTGGGAGCAGACCGGAGAAGAAACCAGACCAAAGCACTGGTAGAAATGTTACTTTCCTTTGAGGTTCTGAGAAGGTCAAGAATTAGCAAAAATGCCTACTGTGGTATGCTAGCAGCTGCTGAGTAGCAGGATGGCCTCTTGGGGAAGTCATGTACATGCTGGGTTTATGCACAAACGAAACAAAAAAACAAGTTTTTAAAAAAAGGGTCCTTATGCTCGGTCACACTTTCAGACAACACCCCGATTATTTTAAGAAACAAGAGCAACAATTCAATGCTCAAATGACCAAAGCACTCCCAAAAGTCTACTATCGGTGGTTTACTAGCTATCTGTACAGTCAAATGTACAGGCTCAAACATGCCAGAGTGCAGCAAGTCCAACACACCCTCCTCTTCAAGTCAAAACACATTGTGGGTTAACAGTCTGAATGAGAAAAAATAGTACACAAACACAATTCAAGGTCTTGTCCTGCACTTTAGAGGTAGTCAGTGACAGCACTGTTGTGCTGTAAAAATAATACTATACACACACAGTCAGTACAGTGAGAAGCCGAAATTAGGAGAGCAGGTGTGACAGACCTGCTTTTCCTTTCATTTTGCCAATATTTCATTCCACACTCTTACCTCTTTGTCTAAGTTGTCTCCACTCAGATAATTTCCATTCTGCTGTGTGTCTCCCATGAGTAGTCAGACAGACTAAACTCTATCAGTATGGCCTTAAAAGGCCCACCTTAATGCCACGCCCAAGCTGTGACATCACAAACCTGTCTCTACCCAAATCCTGTCTGCCCCCTTGCTGCGACTCTGAAAGCTCCGGCGCACAGTGTGTCGGCAGCTCTACCCCCCGGTCATGAGCAGGAAGGTAAGCAGCTTTGGCTCCCTGCGCAGACATGAACCTGTGGGTGGGGCCAATGGAGCAACAGTACACTGAAACAGACTGCAGCATGTGGACTCACAATGGTAACTTAGATCAAGACTACACTAAATATGCTGAAGTGTTTTAATCATCAGTGAGTCTTAATCCTGCACATGCTTGTCATGATGTGATTATAAGAATAAAGGGAGAATTATACTATCTCCGTTACTGTCTTCTCACAGTGTTGGGATCCTCCCCACTCCATAATTTAATCAGGTAGTTCTGTGTTTGCTTTTCATTAGGAAAAAAGAAAAACACTGCCAGCTTTTCAAAACCACACCTTACTTCTGCAGAGCTGACTCACTCCAAAACCATGTTAGAAGACTTGTCGGTTAAGCCTAATGACAATGATAATGATACTGACAAACAAAGGCATGAAACACATAATTTCCTAACAGCCAAGCAGTTCTTCCACATAAACACTGATGAGCCTCACAATGCAGATGCAAATGCAATATTCCTAAGTAAACATAGATATTAATGAAAGCAGTCAGGTACTATTATTAATAAAAAAGCTGTGAAAAGAGGCTGTCAGCACCTTGTACTTAACAGATCCAGGCAGAGAAAGCACTTCCTTTGGAGGGTTTGCTAGTGTTTTCATTGTTGATTTACTCAACAGATCCAAATTTTAAAAAAAGGAAAAGTATTCAGTCTAACATGGGGAAGAGTATCATTTCCTGATAAGCTGAGGAATGACGTACATATGATAGACTTAGCTGCCTAAATATTTATTTATGGTGCAGTGTATAAACCTCTTCATCTCTGCTTCCTTTCCTTTCTCTGAGCTAAATGAAAGGACTCCAACAGACAAAAGCAGGCAGCTATAACCTTGGCTTCAAGAAACATTAGTAGACCATTGTGACTTTCCTGTATTCCAAAGCATTAGATTTAATCAGTAAAGTTTCACACTTATTGTCTTGAACCCTCTGAACTACATTACGAATATTGTTTTTTTTTTTTTTCCTGCATGTGATTCAAGTGCATGATGCGATTTGGCTTTATTTAGCAAACTGTACACCGCCTGGCACGGAAGCAATAAATTTGACTTTCCATTATGAAATCAAGCGCTTCACAGCCAGTCCTTTATCAGCAGCCCAACACTTGCACTTAAGAATGTGCGTCCCTTTCTACAAACACCATCACCACATACCATCAAATGATAAGAAAGTTAAGTGGTGAATGGAGATGTTAGTGTGTAGGAGCAGGCTGGAGGGGTGGGGGGAGGTAGAGGGGGAGAGATCCCTAAGGGAAGACAAAACACAGGGCCAGAGCCACAGCTGGTAATTTGGTGAGAGGTTACTCAGAGGTTTTTTTTTTTTTTTTTGTTAAAGAGGGTCTGGAAAGGCCATTACCATTATCATAAGCAGTGTGGGATGGAAAGAGATTAAGGAGAAAAAGAGCACAGGGACCCTATGAGAATTTCCCACTTCTCATGTGTACTGTTTATTATTACAGACAAAACAAAAACTTTTTTCCCACAGCATTTTCCAGCACAGGGCTGGTTAAACTCAAACTCTCCGGAAGTCCTTAACACCATTACACAGAATTCTGATAAATAGTTAAGGACCAATCTTGTGACATTCTTAGCTTTTCAATGCAATATGTAATATCCGTTTTTCACGATCCACCTCATTTTCACTCAGTGTTATTACTCCCTGTGGTGCTCACTCTTTCACTATATGCTATACAGTACATAATACTATAGCAGAGCCAGAGTAAGCTAGCAGGCCAGTATGACTGCCAGCCAGTTAGGCAATGAGATTTAAGATTATAATGGGGTGATCTCTCATTTCCCTATACAATGCCCCATGACATTCTAGACTGTGAACTTGGGTCTGTTATGGTACATTACCCTCACCTTATCTCAGAGCAGCTCAAGTATTTTTACTCTAAACATTTCAATGAAACAAACCCTAGTTTTGCAAAGAAAAAAAAACGTATGACACATAAGAAAGAATAAAATGTGTGTTTCAGTTACTTTTTATACAAAACAAAATTTCTCTGAATTTAATAAACCTGTCTGGAAGGTGAACTTGGAAGAAGTTGTTTGGATATGCAGGCATTCTTTTCCAGATCCTCATAAGAGTCCTGCGTAGCTTGAATAACATGTACAGAAAAGATAAGGTAATTATCCCTCTAACCTCTGGTGACTTAACCAAATGTGTGCCTTTTTTAAGTGAGACCAACATTTAGATAAAATAACTTGGTGAAAGAGAACGCTCCCCCTCGAGTCATAATTATAACAATCACACTGTGCTCCTTCATCTGAAACAATGCAGCATTGTTTACGGTGGGGCATCTTTCAAAAAGCACACCAGCATGCCTTTCCCTCTTTTGCAGATCACATGAACTGAAGTTTCAAAAGTGAGTATGCACAAAGTGATTCTGCACTGAAACACTTTCACATTCAGTGTCCTATTTCATGGCTAATAGTGTAAACAGAACAGTTAGTGTTGCACAAACCTTAATGTCACTAGGGATACACCCATTTCTCACACGCAATCTCAAGGCAAGAGCACACACAACCGTCCTGATCGCTCAATGTCATAGTCAGAGGAGGAGCTTATGACATATTTCTGTTCGTAGAATTAACTAGATTCTTAAGTTTCAAGAAAAAAGCACCACCTCAGAGGCATGATACATAATGAGACACAGCTGAAATAGAAACAAAGTGACTGGCTCTTTAATACTAAGTTTCTCTGCTTCCTTCACTTACTAATGTTTGCTGTCTGGGTGGTTGTGCTCGTGGAAACTGCTGGCTGCTGTTTGTTTGTGTCAGGCAGTGGTTCATTAATTTGCTACACTGTACGTGAGGAGATGATGATGAAGGTTCACTATTTACCAGTCTGACATTAAGCTACATTCACCACAGACTACCCATGTGCACAAACATCTGGGTGGATACAACTGTATGGACATGTGAACTGAGACAGTGCCATCTAGAGAGACATTTCAAGGTGTGCAGCTTCCCATTTTATACCTATCGTTTAATGACCTAATATGTTTCATCTCATGATTTGTCATTGGTTGGATAATTGCTGGACAGCTTGTCAGGGTTTTGTCAAACAGACCAGTAGAAAACTCAGCCATTGCCAGACATGACAGACTAGGCCTTTTCTACACATACAGTATCTCATCTAAACAAGACAAACACTGATAATAAAGGTCAAGAAAATCAAGGCAATTTGTTCCTTTGTCACATAAAATGTTTCAATGTTATTGAAGATAAATAAAAGTTCCTATTGAGAGAACACAAAGGACTTATTCATGTTAGGTCATGTTACGCAGGCTGAGAGTGGGAGGCATTCAACTGTTATGCCCTGGACAAGTGCATAACAGACACAAAGAGGGGCCAAGACTTGCAATCTATTTAGCCAGTGTACAGGCAGCATCTGTGCAGCAAATCTATTTAAATCGGCAGCTGTGCACAACATCATTATTATATAAATGCATAATCATAATGTCTACTTTAAAGATAAAAAGAAAAAAATTGCTATAATGACCAACAAGCTGTGTTTCATAGTTTTCCTAGCAGAGAAGTAATGAGAAGTATTCACTGGTATTTACGGTCAATGCGTTGGCTCCAGTCTGGTAACAAAGACAACCCATTCTTCCCTGTTCCCTGGTTGTTAGCCATATTGTCTGTTTTAGCCCTGTGAGGCAGAAAGTATCCATGAGATAAAAAGTCCCAGTATTCAAAGGCGTACCAGCTCATTAGCAGAGCAAGTCTGCTGGGCCTTAATGCTGATTTTCCTCTTGCTTTATTACATCCAGTGGGTGGATACCTTTGAATGGCATCCTTTATCTGGCTTTTTGACCACAGATGAGCTGTGTAGGCTTTCTGAGGGTAGGGTGCTGTACACCAAATCATATCTTTTCCTGAATGCAGACAGCCTTGTTGTCTCTATATTTTCAAGAATCTGCTTCTTCAACTATCTCAGTTTGACCAGCCAATCTTGCCATGATTTTTCATCTGTAGACTCAAGTGAGCAGCTGTGCCCTTGGACTGCCTGCATGTCGGGAAACAGCTGTGGGGATTCACAATACCTTAACTAATTCCACATTCTGCCCTGAGGAAAGCCAGCCATGTGAGATCATGGTTTAAGGTGTGTCCAATTAGCAGGGCTCCAAGCTCCATGCAGCGCACCACTAGCATAGATAGGAACCAATAATTATGTGTCTTGAACATATACAATTATAAAAAATTTTTAAAAAAAGTTATCTTGCTGAATAGTTAGTCTTCTAAAAGTCTGGTCATTCAAATGACTGCATTAAAAAAAGTTTCTTGAAATTAGTTTTTAACTGAAAAATAAAGTAAAAGAAAAAAAAAACATGTTCAGTAATGTTTTTTAGACTACGTCAAATAATATACTATATGTGTACGCCAGTGTGCTAGCAACATCAGTGCTTGAAGAACAGCCAGCCCAGTGAATCTGGCAGAGTCAGTATTTGGATAACAAATGTGGCGTAGCTTTGGGGGTCATATGAAATCTTCACATATGACTGCGTTTGAAAATGTGAGAAGCAGCAGGTCTATTGGCTCCAAATATAAGAAGCCACAAATAAGACAGAGAACATGTGCCTTCGCCCACGCCCCAGCAGCTTATGGAAGAGTGTGGTTTACTTTTCCAAATAATAGTCAAACCACAGAGAGATTTAGGTAGTCTGCTGCTCCCCATTGCCAGGGAGTGTGGCTGTGCTCCCAGATTACAAAATACTTATGAAATATGAATAAAAGTCACACCAAGAGGGTGAGTTTTTTTTTTTTAGTAAACTGTATATGATGTGCCTGAATGCTATTTTTACAAAAGGGGAAATTACAGTATGCAGGGCAGGACTGGAAACTTAGCTATCATGGAATACTGGTTTGGAAACTCATCATATGTTAATATTCTCACCTCTAATTTAAATCTCAAAAACTCGGCAGATCTCCTCTGAATGCCAAAGGAGTGAGCAGTGACTCTGTTTAAAAAAAAAAAAAGCTTTGGAAACTCACTCCCCCTTTTTTTATGATTCCAACCACTGGAATACAAGCAGCTGACATCATCTCGAAGTCCCTGAACCAAAACTGATGGGAAATTCCATCATGTCATATACTCACAGCACTTTTTTACTGTGATTTTCTCTGACTATTACACATGACAAATCTGTATTTTATAGAGTATCAGTTTCAAGCCCAGTGAACGCATGATTTCCACAAGAAAGAGGATCATCAGGCTCATCACAGAGACAGAGGAGGTAGAGTGTTTTGCCTGCAAAATACTTCCCATGACCTCTACATATGGTCAAGGCAATTTCTCAGTAAGACTCTGGGAGCAGGAAATGAGGAGAGTTCAAAGGTTGAAACGTCTGCAACAACTGTGACTTCGCTGAGATGCACTGAGTGAAAGGAATGCTCGCTGGAAGTTGGCTATGCAGATGCATTATTTTACAAAGGTGGCATTATGCTGGCGCCTTTAAACACTTTGGTCAGAAAACAGCTGGTTCCCTGCCTCAAACTGTTGTCCTCTCACTGGCAGAAGAACTGGATTTTGGTGGCATTATATTGTGTACGGGGCGGCAAACACTTACATTTGCAAGCCTTTCTTTCTATTTTTCATATGTGATCTGTGTTATTTTATTTTCCACACAAAATTGACCCATGGAGATTTGGCTAAGTTGTACCTAAAATGTGAGCCATATTTATAACAGCAAAAAGACTCCTAGACACACATGGTCCCATTAGGTCTTACCGATTTTTCTCTAACGCTGACAAATAAAACACACAGAAACGACAGCTGGTAATGCAAATGACAGTTACATACCTCAGACCTGAGCTCCGTGGATGGGGCTGGGATCCATGATCATCCATGACTAAACTCATTGGTTTAACAAACTCCCTCGGACTAGTCAAATACAAACAAAAGGCACAATTCATTTTTCTTTTAGTAGCAGCTTACATACTGAGTTTTGCAAAGCCTGGTCTAACCTGCTGCTTTCAAGTGATGCAAACGCGCAAATACTGAAATATGGGCGAATCCCACATGAGGTCATCCGTTTTTCGGTCACAAGCTATGAACCGTTTTTTCCCTTCTTTTCACTAGAAACATGGCTAACGATTTTAAGTATTGAGTAATCACATCTTACCATGAATGCAGTTGGTTTTCGAAGCAGCAGTCAACTTCCATCAGTCTTTACAGGGGTAGCATTATTTGTAGACTGCCGCACACAGGTTTTCTTTGGATAAATGATCCATATCTCCGCTTAAATTCCGTATTTTGCGCCTTTAAGGCAGACAATTCCAGTGTAGTTACTCTTTTTTCCTTCCTGTCTTTAAACTATGCATAACATATATATATATGTGTATAAATCCTTTCCCTCAGGACATCGTACACAACTCTGCCAACTTTTCTCTGTGCATCCGAGCCACTGCATCGCAGATAAAGCTGTAAAAGTGGGGCGTCTCTCAGATCCAGTTTACCTTCCCTCCAGGATCCTGATGAGGCATTTGGCAGAACGGTATCGTGTCCAGGTCTACATCTTCGCCAGAACGCACAACGCAACAACCTAACACAACCATATCTTGAAAAACACAAAAGTAAGTCCACTCATTTATTGAGAAATAAGCCGTTTCAAAGGACGTCTGCGCTGTTGTTTTGAACTTCCTTTTAATAAATGTTTCATTTGCCTACAGTGACATAGTGTGGCTGGACATGGAAATGACCAATTCCTCTTTTGTCATAGAAATAATCCAGAATAATAAAAAAAAATCAACAGAGACTATGAATTCCAAAAGAAAAACTACAGTTTAAATATTTTCATGTACAATATATGGCCAAAAGCATATGGACACCTCAACAGTACGCTCATGGGTTATATTTTAAATATCTCACTGTTCCTGGGAGGGCTCTCCACAAGATTTTGGAAGCTGGCTTTAAACGCAAGGTTACTGGCGAATTTGGGCACTGAGTGTTTGATCAGTTTGGTCAGGGGTCTGTGCTGGCCACTCAACTTCTTCTGCACTCAAACTGGGAAAAGCATTATTTTATGATACAGCAAAGGGCAAACCGTTGCCACAACAACGGAAACACAATATTGTCTAAAATATCACTGCAGCATTAAGATTTCCCTTTGTTGTAATGTAACAGCCAAGTTGAAATCATGAAAGAAAAAATGTTCAAAACTACCTAAAAGCATGTGAGCAGGGGTGTTCACTTTGCTTTTGGTATGCAGTGTGTGTTGTAAATAATTATTTGGTGGGTGTTCCTTTCATACAGGTGGTACAGTGCCAGAGATATTGGCATCTGCACAGTAGAACATCTCCATACCGTGTGAGCAGTCTTGAGGGTAGAGGCCAGTCATGGTCAACCCGGTGATCATGACAAATAAGCCAATAATTATCAGTATGGAGGGTATCAAGTTTTCGCCCTGGAACCAGCGGCCAGTGGAGAGTTTGAGGAAGCACGCTGATGGAATGATGAAGATCAGAGGTGTGGCGCTCAGAACACCCTGGATGATAGAAAAACAACACCAGTAAGATAAAACAAACACTTAATCAGCATAGATAAATGAACACATATGTAAATTAGTACAGACTGGCTGAGTAAGTCTGACTTACATTCAGCTCCAAAACAACTCCGAGACAGTCATAGGCCAATGACACTGATGTGCAAACTGCAACTATGAGCAAGGTTATGGCCACATGTTCAGCTTTGGAAAGATCCCGACTGCAAATGACATTGGATACCACCTGAGACGGTAAACAGTAAAATGAAAATTAGTGTATTTAAATTTAGGAATTTTCTCTCAAATCAATTCTAATTAGCACTTTGTTTTCATGGTAAGACAGGGTAACACATTGATCCTTGAGGAGGACCTTGTAACTTAGCCTCTAAGCTGACACTGTTGTGCTGTTACCCACCGAGCAGCTCTGCTGGAGCAGCTGGGTGAAAAGTGCCATGCTTTCTTTTTCTTCATTTTGTTAACAAAGCCATTTCTGTAGTTCAAGCCCTCTGAATCCCACTTTCCCTCACATATGTTAACATTTAACTGTTCTCAAGACTTAGGTTCAGAGAGTATTACTTACCTCCCGTGTAACGAAACACTCCAGTGGAAATGTGGTTATTATGCTGAGGCCAAAACAGAAGCGACCAAATGTTGCCAGGTTATCATTTCTGCAGTAGTTCTCAAATATGTCTCCTGAAAAGTGGAAATTTGAGATCAAAATATATTTGTGGTACTAAAAAAAAAATTTAATCTTTGTAGCTCAATATCTGTCATACTGGTGCCTACTGCACAGTTTGTATTGGTACCTTGTGTGTAGCCGGTGAAGGTGGTATAGCCAGCAACAGCAAATACTGCACTGATTATTAGCGCAGAACCGACCGAGACATGGGTGACTCGCGACCAGTTTGCTAGTGTGGACTGCTCCAGGGAACCATAGATAAGAAAGCTGTTGTGGTGGCATATAAAGGCTAAAGAGACAAGGAGGTCCAGAGCATCAGAGTTCTATTATCCATTTAGATGAAAACACCACAGTTTGAAGTATTTCATGTCTTACGATTTGATAGTAAACTGAGCATATCCATTCCATTTGGGATTAAGAGTCTGCCAACTATCCCTGTCTTACTTCAGGCAAAACAGCACTGTACTTTCCTAAGAGCAAGCACATGCCCATCTAAATGGCCTCCTTTGTAGCACTACAGTAGCTATTATCATCAAGGCACTGGATTCAGGGCCATAATTTTCACCATAGTGCGTGAGTGTGAAGGCTTGGTGGACAGGAGAAGACCCAGCTTTCTAATCTCAGTGTAGCAGTAAGACGGTATAGACGACAGACATTGTTTGAAATCTCATGCAGTGATTTACCAAAAGCATAACAATAAGTAGACAGTGTTCAAACTAAATGAATAGCCTTGATCTTCTTACAGTCAGGCTGTACAGCATGTCTTATGCTGACTAGGCAATACAGTACATTGAGATAGTATTGTAGTATGTAAACTGGTTTATGGGAGATTTGTGTTGATGTACTTGACCTCTATTTCCAGGTGAGAGGACACAACTTTTACCCTTTTTTTCTGGACTTTGTGGATAGTCTGTCTTGATTTTCACAATTAGTCTTCCATCATATAAGTGTATACAGCAGTCATTTTGGCTTGTATTTCTGTCCGTGGTACAGACTTTTTGAAAACGCAGCTTCTGTTAGGCAACAAAATACTGCTTAAAATATTCTAGACATCTCCATCATCTGCATCAACGTCACGCAGACAAACTCACCAAAGGACATTACACCGACTGCCTGAATTGCATTCCACTTTGCAAATGCCCATGCATTCTCTGTAGGGAGGCTAGAGAGTGATATTCACATTCAGTCATCAAGGAACAAAGAAAAATAACATGATAATGTTTTTATAACAGCATTTTTGTGGGTAGTCATTAAAAAAGAACCCCATGGTTCACACACAGCAACATTTAAATTAAAATCACTATGGATTAGCAAATTGCAGACTCATACATTTGGGGTCCAAAGGTAGCTGCTCTGATGATTACAATGATGAGGATGGTAAGTGTCAGCACCATTGACAGGAAGGACACCTGGTAACACACATGAATGTTTTACAGGCAGCTTTGAAATCACCAAATTACACTGACACGAGTCTTACAATCAATCTTACCTTCCCAAGTTTCTCTATGTTTCGATAAAGTGAGAGAGGCAGTGTGAATGCAACCGTTGAGAGCAGGATCACAAAGTGACGCTCTGCGAGTATATGATCTGGACCAACTGCAAACACAAGACATCACAACACATTAATTAAACAGTTGAAGCATTTGGATATGTACTGCATGTTTTATTCAAAGAACTTTATTGCACAAATACTGTCATTTGGCTTTAGTCTGAGCTGGAATGAACTATATGCAGCATACCTCCTGGTATTCTCTGAAATACTTTGGTAAGTGTGTCACCAGTTGTGATGTTGTAGCTAATCATAGCTGAGGAGTTAAACAGAGGTGAAGCATCAATCTATTATTCATATTCATCTGCAGCATCATGTAGGGAACAAATGCCATAGAACAATGGCAAGTATGGAATAAAGGCCTCATTGGCAATTTGACATAACATGCCGCATGATATAAAATTAAACTTTGGGTTGAGCTACTTTCGTGCTTTAAACAACTTACCAATGAAAGGATAAAGGAACTGCAGTCCAGATAAAATCAGAAATCCAGGGAAACCAAATGTGCTTTGCACAAGTGACTGATAACTGTTTGTCCCTGACAGGTTGCCTCCTTTAATTAATAAGATGATTGAGTAGTCTGCCAAGAAATGCAAGCACAATGTTAATGATTTGTTCATTTGGAAAAATTATGTCTCTGTTTTCTTAGTAACACCTTCAATATGCCCACCTGTGATGAACGCAACAACTATCAAAAGCAGGAGGCCAAAGGGGAGCCCTGCCTGGCTCAGTGCAAATGGTAAACCTGGTTTGAAAAATAAAATAAATAAAGCACACTGGAGGAATGTAGAGGAGAAATAAAAGATATTAAGAAAGCGACAAAAAGCGGAAAACCAGCACACAACACAAATTCATGTTAAAGAAACAATGCTCACTTGACATTCTTGGTAGACTGAGCAAAAAGATTTTGTCATACTGTGCTCCATATTTTAATTATTTGTATTTAAATGCTGCATTTAATGATTACTTAATTTTTTTTCCCAAAACTCATATGGACATTGACTTTGCAATTCTATGTTTCTAGTTTCACATTAAATATAGACTTTGTAAACAGAAGAGCTGAGTTTACTGATCTGCTTTCTGACATGTTTATGGACTATTGCGGATGCTAGTTTTGGGGAAATGCTGAGGTAAATGAAGAAATCAGCTGATTACACAGTATTAGGACTCATTCTGCACAGATTACAGAGTAGAAACTTACACTTTAAGACACAACAACTGTTTTACTGTAAGAAACAATAAGTTACGTTATAACTGCATGGAGCAAAAGAAGTTTGAAGGGTTATGTTTACAAGGCAAACATAATAATTGTTTTAAATTCATTTATATACTAAATATAGTTTTTAACCTAAAGCCATTGTAACAGTTTTTGTTTTTGTATTATCAATCAAAACACAAAGTAGTACAGCTACAGTCAGTTCCTGTGTCTTCAGCCATCACATGCTGCTGTTATTGAACTGGTAAGTGAAGTATGCACATGGACTCAGGCAATTTTTGAGTATGAAAGAGTTAAAGAGGAGAATGGGGGGGCGACAGGCGCTAGTCATATGATGCGGAGGGTTTACCACTGCAGAGCTCGAATGGTATGAAAGCTTCTCCTTGTTGAACAAAAATTAGCGGCTGATTTAACTGAATAATCTCAGAATTAAGAGCTTGACATCTACGACAGATTGTCGATTGGTCATAATTTAATTTATTTAGGCTCTGTTAGGCAATGTAATGCAGGTTACTTGAATTATGAAGTAAATATTTACCTATGATTCCCGATCCTATGATGGAATTGATAAAATTGAAGGACGCTGATATCATTGAACTTCTTGATTCTCCAGCAACTTTTTGCGGAGGAATTAATGTGGTCCCTTCTTCAGTGTTCAGCTGGAAAATAAGAAAAAAATAAATAAAGAAAAGTAATAAACAAAACAAAACAAACCTATCATTTTGTTATTTAAATTCTACAACAACAGCATCCCTCGGGATCTACCTGCTGAGCCATATTGAGCATGTGCAGGTCGCTGATTTGGTTCCTCTTGTCTCTTCAGTGTTTCACACTCACATATCGGCGGCGTGAGTGAATTAGGCGAAGTCTGTCCAAAAAAAAATTCATTCTACTGAAGCCCTGAGCCTCCCAACAGCGCCCCTAGTCGGTGAAACTTCTCTACAGTGCAGTGCGATGGATGGAAACTGAGCAGCGCTGTAACATATACTGACTTTCTAAAACGTATAGCGACGCATAAGAAACATATAACACTGTATCACACAGGTGTTAGTTCAACTAACTTCTGAGAAAATGGTTTGCATTTTGACCCTTGATGCCAAAACATGTATAGACACGTGCAAGAAATTTTGGAATTAAAGGATTTATTAAAGGATTATTCTGTAAAGCTGATTGTTAAAAAAAAGACCCCTTGGTGCTGGCACGGAAACGATTAAAGAATAAGGAAGGGGCTGGAGATATCCTGCACTGAAAGAAAAAGAGACAATAGTTTCTCACAAGTGAGAAAAAAAATCATAAAACACTGAAGGGTTTTGTGATTTTTTGTAGATTTGGGTCAGAGGTTCCCTGTGTTTTTCTTTAAGTAATGTAACGTTCACGTTGTAGAGAAAGCGAGGGCCACCACAGTGAAATTAAAAAAAAATGTATATAACAGCAAATAGATATTCTAATATTTTCGTAAGCCTACTTACACATAAACACATGAAAATAAGCTAGATACACAAGCATTTCCTGACAAAGCCTTAAGTACTGATGTGAATTCATTTAGTAAAATTCGGTCCGAAGTGCTGTGCTATGCTATTTATTATGAGGGTATTTAAAGTGTTATGTTTCCCCTAGTTACCTTTTCTAAGGTGTATATACACATTTAATACTTTATAACTCACATAGTTATAAACATATTGACCATTGGCCATCTGAGGTGTTTATTAATGTACAGTATTTGCCAACAATTATAACTTCTCCTGTAAAGACAGATTTTATGTAATTAAATCCATTTATACTAAACCAAACCTTTATGTTCATTTTTCTTAGAAGAACGTTATGTTAAAAATATTGAATCTTAAGTAACCAAAAGGCTTTAAGAATATGTTTATGTTGCTTTTATTTAATCCCTCGCTTTTTGTTAGTTTTTTTTTTTATATCTTTTTCAGTGATTTTTGTATGTGAAACAGAACATGTCTGGCAGATTTTTTTTTTATAAATCTCTCTTAAAATGTTGTCTGTGTCCAGCAGGTGGCATTAGAGTCACAGGTAATATTCTGGCTCACAGGCAGGTTTATCACCCAGCTTTATTCATGTGCAAAACGTGTGTTTCTTAATGTGGTGTTTTCTCAGCGACTGTTGACAGTTCAAGCAGTTGAAGTAATGACTGGATACTTGATCCGACATTTGGATAACTTCAGGCTCCTAAAAGAAAAAATTGCCCCCACTTACACACACACACACACACACACACACACACACACACACACACACACACACACACACACAGAGAGAGAGAGAGAGAGAGAGAGAGAGAGAGAGAGAGAGAGAGAGAATATCAGAACTTTGTCTAATTCTTCACTGTGGCTTTAGCTTTTAGTTTGTGAAGTAATCAGACAACAATCCAGACAATCACGCAGAATAATGTCCACCACCACAGAATCACAACCATAACAGCCATTCTGGCATCTCTGCCCTCACTTGGTACCCTTGAACCTCCGGAAGCACAGTTCTCTGACTCTACCGCACGGAGGGGCGGATTAATCTCTCTCTCTCTCTCTCTCTCTCTCTCTCTCTCTCTCTCTCTCTCTCTCTCTCTCTCACCCTCTCACCCTCTTTGGGCTTTCCTGTTGAAATCGTGGAAATGACCAGTTCTGCGCCGGGACAAGCGTCAAACATCGTTAAAGGAAGAACAGGTTTATTTCTGAACAATATTTTATGCACCCTGAAGTTGATCCACGATATTTACTCTAGTGTTGGTCACCTGCCGAGGATGGAAAACTGATGGTGAGTTGATCAACAGAATCTGTTAAAGTTGCTGCTGAGTGCTTTTTTCTCGAAGGTAATAGTCTAAAAAGTGACTAAAAAAGTCAGTTTATTTCTGTACATGTTTTATGGAAATCTGTAGCTATGAAAGTTTTGCTAAGAATCTATCTGTCTCTCTATCTGTTTCCTTTAAAATTTTTTAATGTCCTTATATTTAAAGAACTATGCCTGAGGGGTTTCATATGTCACAATATAATGCCTATAAAAGCCTTTCTATATCACATTTTATTATGCTGCTGTTAAATGTCATGTTTTCTGTTAGTAACAGTGTTGGAAGATCTGTATGGGGAAAAAAAGGGTGATTGATCTCCTGTAGCTCATATGAGCAAAGACTAGAGTGCAAATCATGGGCTACGACATATAACAGAAGTTAATGGATATGGCAGCAATTATTAGCCCACACTCCATCGTAGACTACTTCCTGCTCGCATGATTGTCAACATCATTATTAGATTGCTGTCAATTAGAGATCATCCTGTTCTGTTTGCTTTCTATCCAGAATGAACACGCACAGTGTAGCCTGGCAGCTTGTACATAAAACAAAAAAGAAAATGACGGTATCATCAGCTATTTTGCCAACGCCCTGAATGAGCAAGGTCTGATCTGGATCCTGTAGTCTGTAAGAGGCAGCAGCAGACATTAGTTCTGAGCACTTAAGAGCTGTAAGTGTGTTGGTCCCTTAGGAGCCCGCAAATACTGAGGTGTGATCACTCTGTGCACATTATAAGTCAAAAGACCATGTTATTTGCAATCTTACTGATTAATGAATGTCATACTACTAACTATAGCTTTAATCATTCTAGTTTTTATTGTTTTGCAGATCAGTCATTACTCTGCTGGGCTGCTCAGCATAACAGATGGGGGTCAGGCAAAAGTGAGCTTTAGTGTACTGTACAATAATCTTTACCTGTACTGTTTATTAGAGAAAACAACCTCAAGCTAAGAAGAAAAGCTTTTATCGGTACTTCAGTCTAAGTTAAAGGACAGTTTAACTGTCCTTTTTCAAGTCAGTGGCTTATCAAAATAGTTGCCAGTCAATTTTCCATTGATGGATTAATCACCTAATCATTGCAGCTCTAATTGAAAGTCAGTGGAATTATGTCTTATAATAATCTGTCAGTATGTCAGTAAGTACTTGTCCTGCAGCAGCTTTACCCGGCATTGGCTCAATTTGGTTTTATTTGGAAGCTTGAAGTAATGGGCTATGGTCAGTGGTCAATCGCATTAAGTTTTGATATGAGTAATGTACATTAGATACTCAAGCTGGGCCTCCTTTTGACACCGTGTGAGTGTTTAATATACATAGTGTTTAATAGGCCAAGGGCAGTCATCACTTAAAGCTCATCAGCAGGACTCAGTGAAATGCTTTGAGAACAGCAAATGCCAAACTACTGTGTTGACAATTCCGTTCCACCGAAAGTTAGTGGAAACAAATGCATCCATTTTAGGTTAGTCAGCACAAGGTCATGATGCTGACAGGTTGCAGATAAATTGAAGTGGGCCTATTTGAAGCTTCAAAGTGACAGTTCATATCTCAAGTTGTGTGTGAGTTGGGAACAGATTGACAGAATGAAGCATACCTCTTTAGAGGTTAGTCGCTGTAGGTTGACCTTGTCGGATTAACATCACTACAAGGATTGTTTTATTTTATGTTTTCCGAGAGTGATCAGACAGTTAAGAAGTTTGTGTTGCTGTTGTATGGACGTTGTTCCTCAATTGTTCAGTTTTTCCTTTTTACCAATACTGTGTTGTATTCTCCTAAATAGGTATAGTGCTACAGTCATAGTGACTGTGGTCTTTTACACTTAATTTAAGATTATTGCATATCAGATGCACTTTATCAATGCACTTGATGCAGAAGAAGGGCATGGTCTTGAGTGCCTACTGTACTATACATTATGTAAACCATATGTGGTGTATTGTAACAAGGGGCTACACTTTTTACTCTGAACTACGACAATATATTTCACATTTATTTATTTATTCCGTTTCATTCTCAAAGGCCACAGCAGAGCAGAGTATTTGCTCACTTCAGAAGTGAGCGTCTGTCTTTGAAACACTCCATCACTAACTAAAACTCATTTAAAGCCTGTAAAACTTATCCAATAAGAAAAACTCAGTGGTAAAATACAGTTATTTCATGAAAAACATTAACTGGTATTTTGTGTGTTATCTCTCTGTCCAAGGCAAAAAGGCAAATCATTTACCAATCAGACGCAATATTACTGCAGTTGACTACAGAAGTGTCTTCTTAAACTTGATTTTGTACCATACCACAATCAGAACATTGTTTTTTGTAATGCTTTGCTTTGTTTCAGAATAAACCAAATATTCTAGTAACTATGAAAACCATGTGCACAGACATACATTAAAACTCAGAGCTTTTTTCCAGGAGTTGGATATCCCTATGTTGTTACAATTACATCACAAACATGTACAATTCAGTGCTGAGGGCAGTTGATTGATCAGTACGTTTGCAATTGATTTCTTGCATCACAGCACAACGTGTGGAAGTATTCTATTACACTATCACATTCAGATCAGGAAAAAGCTCTCAGTGGCAGGGCACCCAGAGAGATGCCATGCAGTCTGTAGTGCATTCATATTTAATACTGCAAAGGTCTGGCTAACACATCATACCAGTCAGGCCTATTAGTAGGATGGATCTTTTCCTCCCAGGGCTCTGTCTCAGGCTCTGAGGGAAAAGTGGGCTCTTTTCATTTTGAGGGAGAGGAGCAAGAATCTTACCTGGAATTGATCATTGTCATGTCAAATCTTAATTTTACAGACAGAAGAGCAGATAATGAGATCTAATTTTACCACAGCTGGCAGGAATTCATGTGTGTGACAGCCATCTCTAGGCTCATTATAGCCTGCCACTTCCTGAGATGACGATCTCTGACCAGAGAACTGTATCACACCCAACTTCCTCTTCTCCATCTGAAGCTGTTCACATAGTTTGTTGGTAGGAATTTGTTTCCAGAAATAGAGATGATTAGCCTGAGGTTAAGATTACACATTAATCATTAAATATTATTTTCAATTGAATAATATTTCAATATAAGTGACAATATAAGTCTGCTTTTCAAAGCGATGTCAACCTCTAATCTGAGCTCCTTATCTATTCTGACCCTCAGGCCTTTCTCATGCTGGAGGCTAGCTGTTCACTCTGAAGGTGCAGGATGAAAAGATGGCACAGCTGCTTGTACCACCAGGTCCAGACAGCTTTGTCCCCTTTAGTCGTGAGTCCCTCAAAGCCATCGAGGGAAAGATTGCTGAGGAGAACGCCAAGAAACCCAAGGGCGAGAAGAAAAAACGCAATGATGAAAATGCGCTCAAGCCCAGCCGTGACCTGGAGGCAGGCAAATCACTCCCTCTTCTGTATGGGGACATTCCTAAAGGCATGGTGTCGACGCCGCTGGAGGACCTGGATCCCTACTACTGTAATCAGAAAGTAGGTTTTTTAAATCAGGATTCAAATTTTGATTTGATTTTGACCCAAAAAAAAAAAAAAAAACTTTCTTCTACAAATATAGTTTGCTCGTCATCATTTTCATAAGACCTAAGTACTGAACTGCTATTTCAGAGAATAAACAAGAATGAACTTTCACAGGGGCATTTTATCTTAACTGTGTTCATTCATATACTTTATACGAGGTTAAAAACTAAAGAGGCTGATATAGAGTTCTAATGAGGACTCTCATTTATCACTGTGTGCATTTGCTATTATGGCAGCGCTGTCATCCAGAGGCTTTGAGTCTTAGATGAGAGGAATACGAGGCGAGTAAAAAGGATTTATATGAGGTTCATCAGCAATATACAAAACATGACTAATGATTTGTACACTGAAAGGTGTACTGTAAATGATGGGGCTAAAGTACTCTTTGATTAGCATTTGTAAGTAATCGTATGATTCTTTCAATTATTATTTTTTTAAACCATACTGAGACATTGCAAGTCAGTCTAATAGAAATATTTTCATATATCTCTCTTTTTCTCTCAGACCTTCATAGTATTAAACAAAAGAAAGGTCATCTTCCGCTTCAACGCCGATCCTGCCTTGTACCTCCTGAGTCCCTTCAACCCTCTTAGAAGAATATCAATTAAGATTTTGGTACACTCATATCCTTTCATCACAATATTAATTTGATACGCATTAATTATGTTTTTGTTGAGCCCACACTAAATCTGTGGTTTCTTACCTATACCCGATTACTTTGTCAAAATAAGCCAAGGGTGTACTGTTTACATTGCTCCTTTGTTGGAGATGTGATAAATTATACCCAAAAGGTTTTAATTCCACAGTAAAACAAATGACTTCCTTGACAACTGCCTGTAAATTGTTCAATGTGGTGATCATGTGCACTATCCTCACCAACTGTGCATTCATGACACTGAGCAGACCACCTGAATGGGCAAAGAATGTAGAGTAAGTTTTCTATGAGTTTCACATTGAATCACATATACATGCTGTATCATAAATTTGTCACACACATGAATGCCATGTAGACTAACAGATGCATTATTTTTTACCAACAGATATACATTCACTGCAATCTATACCTTTGAATTCCTCGTTAAAACTTTAGCTCGAGGGTTTTGTATAGGAAAGTTCACATTTCTAAGAGATCCCTGGAACTGGCTGGATTTCTGTGTCATTGTTATGGCGTAAGTACTTTTAAGTCACTTGAAATAATGCTTGAACGGCTGTTGCACTTTTTCTTGAAAGGTTCCATGGCAAAGAGCTATCATTTAGTTCAACAGCATTTTTTAGGTCTTAAAGGATAAAGCTGGTGTTATTCCATGTTTTTCTCACAAAAACAAACGAGTTTGGGGCCTAGTGCATATCTTTTACTATTACTCATCACAGTAGCCTTGTTATTGTTTTACCTTCACCAATGTGCATGTCTCAGTTCATAGTGTTGCTTCACCTGATATTGTATGTACTAAAATGTAATCATGTACTTTATGTATTTACAGTAGGATTGTTGGCTTCACTCTATGTTAAATGTGTTACTGTCTGAGTCAATTCACCAGATTAATTTTAAGTTTCCCCGCAGGTATGTCACAGAGTTTGTAAACCTAGGCAACTTTTCAGCTCTTCGCACATTCAGAGTGCTGAGAGCTTTCAAAGCTATTTCAGTCATCCCAGGTAAGCAGTTGGAGCGAATGCGTGTTTGTTTGCCTCTTGCATGCTGCATCTCAACCTCCCCTTCTCCAGCAATTTCCTCTCCTCTTGCAACTGTCATGATGTGTGTGTGGGATGCTCCGTGACCCCACCTGTACACCTCCTTATCACAGATATGTCACAAAGTTTTTGAGAAATCTGAACATCCACGATCCTAAACACAGTCTTGGGCATCCCAGGTGAGAGCTAATTGATGAATGAATCAGTGTCTTTGGGTCTTTAATGGATCAGTTTCTGGATCCAGCTTTTTGACTGTCATACCACAGCCTTGTGTGTTCCCCCTGAACAACCTTTGCTCTCCTTTGCCTGTGGTTTATGAAGGCACAAAGTCATGTAATCTGTGGTGAGGGTGTGTCCCATTAATTGTTGCATGTACATCACTTGACAGACAGGCATGATCCTAATTTCCTTGTGTTACTTTCCTTGCTACACTGAGTTTTGACTGGTAAACAACCTCCATTGTCATGAAATTGAGGACAGAATGTTCTAGTGTTTGCTATTGAAACACACCATAATTGTGAAAGATCCTCATCTCATGGCTTGTTCTCTAGTATTGTTTGCACATGCGTACGACTTTGGTTAACAAGTGATACTACATCTGTCAGGCCTGAAGACCATCGTTGGTGCATTGTTCCAGTCAGTGAAGAAGCTTTCTGATGTGATGATCCTCACCGTCTTCTGCTTAAGCGTCTTCGCCCTCATAGGGCTGCAGTTGTTTATGGGCCATCTAAAGCAAAAGTGTGTACTGGTCCCCAAAAACAAAACAGCCGTCAACTGGACTCAGTACTCGCTCAATGAGAGTGAGTATATCTCTGTTCTGCTGTTATTTGGTCTCCAAGAAGATCCTGCTTGGAATAAAAGCATTAAAGATACAACATATGTAAGGGATAAATGGGAAGTTATGTGATTAGGAATGCTTGCACTGTTGAGACTGCTGGCAACCACAGTCCTCACTGCAGATAGCAAAACAGTGGTTTTCCTTCTCTGCTCACCAGGTAATTATTATTACCTTCCTGGCAAACGAGATCCATTGCTTTGTGGAAACGGCAGTGAAGCTGGGTAAGTTTATTCCCTGACTGCTGGAAGACTGGATAAAATATAGAATGTAATGCTTGGATGACGCATCTGTTTTGGTACGGAACATTATTGAATGAATAGGCAGAAATGTAATTCCTTCAGAGCTTCACCGACTCTCTGTTTGTTACAGGCAGTGTCCGGAGGGGTTCCTGTGCTTCAGAGTGGGAAGGAACCCAGACTATGGTTACACCAGCTTTGACTCATTTGGCTGGGCCTTCCTTTCTCTGTTTAGACTGATGACACAGGATTACTGGGAAAACCTTTACCAGCAGGTAGGCAGTAGAAGTAGGAAGACCAAATAATTTATAAATGTGATTTTCAGTTGTGCTTTTTTGATCAAGCTGCAACAATGTAAATTACTAAATGTAAATATAAATTAAAACTCGAATCAAAGGAATATAATGACTGGTTTAAAGAAAATGTTTTTGAAGAAAGCCATAAAGTCTCAGAATATGTTTGGAGAATTATAGCTGCTGCTAGAAGTGAGTTGCAGTGAATGATGCATGATGAATGTATGTATAACAGTGTTTAAGTTTCTGAATGGTTGAAAGACTGCTGTAAACTTAAACATTTCTTGAAAAAAAACAAAAAAACAAAGCAATTAGGACCCTGTAAGGCTCAAAAGGTGTTGACCTGATGCATGGTTCCAGGTGCTGTATTTGTACTGTCTCCATATCCAAACACATAAACAGGTCGTCCTTGCTGTCAAAGACAAAGCATTCTCATATTACAATATCGGGATTAAAGGGAACATTTTGAACATCCTGTTCAAACAAACCTCGAAATAAAGTGCAGGTGCATCTTGGCCATAGGTAACAAAGATGAGTCCCACCATGACTCAGGCAAACACACAATGTGAATGGCCTTAAAAAGGCATATAGGAGTCCAGTGAATAGGCCTTTGCTTAACTTTGTAATATCAACAAGGAGAACAAACAAAGCTGCCATGAGAAAGTCTTTTCACCACGGTGTGTAATTTGGTAGCATCATCTGTTTGGGACTATCAACAAGCTGTCTTTTGTGTCAGTATCTCTTGGTCATGCACTGTGATTCTATTTTTTTTTTTTAACTTTGATAGCAGTTACAAATAGTGTAATTGCTATTTCTTACAGAAGAAAACAACAGTGGGTGTATAATGAGCACAGCAACAACAGGCAAACAGTTTGCTGTATGCATTAAAACATGCATCCTGATTCAGTTATCCTGCATGTTAGTTACATTCGTGGTCAATATTGTACTGGGTACATGAAGCAAAAGTTTGACCTATGAATCTGCACAGCAGACTCATCAGCTACATTGGCCTCATGGTGGCACAACAGCAAATCACAAAGTATGTGTGTGTGTTTGTGTTCTTCCAGACATTACGGGCATCTGGGAAGCCCTACATGTTGTTTTTTGTGCTGGTGATCTTCCTTGGTTCCTTCTACCTGGTCAACTTGATCTTGGCTGTAGTGGCTATGGCCTATGAGGAGCAGAGCCAGGCCACCATTAAGGAGGCTAAGGAGAAGGAGGAGGAGTTTCAGGCCATGATGGAGCAGCTGAGACGGCAGCAGGAGGATGCTCAGGTACACGTCGATCCATTCCCATATATGTTATTATTTCACCATACCATCTTGTTTGCCTATCTTGTTCTATAGTACCGGAAATTAGACAGATTATGCTGAAGTTTGAAAAGAAATATTTTCATGGATATCATACACTCTTCAACATGTTTAAAGACTACACACAAAGAAAAGACAATTTTTGTTGTCTTTTGTAAATGTTTTTCCCTAAGAAATATATGTGTAATACTTGCCCCTCAGTTACCTACACAATAGTGAGTATATTTTTATATATATCTTTTATTATATCTGAGATATGATTTTAAATGCTTATATGTCTTTGTATACTTGATAAAAAGGATTCCACCACCATCTTGTGTGGTTTCCAATTGGTAAAGAGTATAGATGATGTGTGTAGGATCAGAGCCAATTCTTTTGATTTTTTATCAGTATAATAATGTTTATTAAAATTTTGCCAACCAACCATAAACAACGTATTAAGATAATAAAGATCAATAACCTTTAATAATCCCGGAGGGAAATTAGTTTGCCATAGCAGCACATATTTACATAACATACAAAACAATACAATTATAAATAGACAGATTAAGAACCTAAATGAAATTCAAATAAAATTCAGTGCACAGTTCTGGAAGCTACAAGTGTATTACACAGTCTGATGGCCTCAGGCAGAAAGGACTTGCTGTAGCACTCCTTTAAACATCTGGGCTGCACCAGTCTGTTCCTAGAACAGCTGTTTCTCAGGTGTGCCAGGACCAACCTTTCTATGACCCTCATTATGTGGGAGGTTAGAGCTAGCATGTAGTCATTCAGTCCCGCAGGGCGTCCTTTCTTAGGCACTGGGACCAGGCACAATGTTTTCCATAGCTCTGGGACTCTCTGGTGGTACAGGCTCATGTTGAACAGGTGCTGCAGGACTCCACACAACCGGCTCCCACATGCTTTAAGTACATGTGGGCTTATGCCATCCTGTCCAGGTGCTTTTCCGGGATGGAGCCTCTCCAACTCTCTCCTCACTTGATCAGCAGTAAAACTTAGAGTAGCTGTACTGTCAGAAGGTGCAGGAGAGTCATTAGGTGAGTGAAGGGGAGAAGATGTCAGACTCTGGGCCTGTGGGCTGCAACTGGTGAGTGGTAGGTGGGGCAGTGGCTCAGTGATAGAGCTGGCCTTCTGTTTTTTCATTAAGTAAGCTATATATAGTATAAAAATGTTGTGTGCTCTTGAATTTCCTTGGTTCTCAAAACACCAAAGTACTCGGAAGCTTGAAATTAAACCTTAACATCTTCATGAACACGTCTATGAAGTTGAACATATCTCCAACACAGAGACAATATAAGAATCACAGAGATTTATCCCGCCCCCCACCCCTCCTCTATTTCCTCCTCTATTTCCTCCTCTATTTCCTCCTCTATTTCCTCCTCTAGGCAGTGGCAACTGCAGCTGCTGCTGAAACCAAGGAGGTCAGTGACAAACCGGGTGGCACTGAGAGCTCCTCTGACACCTCCAAGTTCAGCTCCAAAAGTGCCAAAGAGAGACGCAACAGGCGAAGAAAAAGGAAGGAGGAGGAGGGCAAAGGGGCTGATGAGAAGTTCCCTAAATCAGAGTCGCAGGACAGTATAAAGAAGGCTCGCTGCCGCTTCTCTGTGGATGCAAACCTGCTCAACTATGACATGAAATGCTCATCCGCACATCAGGTTTGTTGCCAACACAGTGTGATTTGTCTGAGAAAACAGCATTCAGTACTGTACACGTTCAATAATTCGCTATGTATTTTTGCTAATTTTCCTAATTTTCCTCATCCCTCATGAGTTGCTGACAGATTTTGTGCAAACTTTCATGACATACAGCTAAGCTTAATGCAATGTTTCTTTCACTGCTATCGCAATGACAGTTTTTTTTCTTTTTCGGTATCATAATCACCATCATCATCATCCTTGCAATCATCATCTTCTTCTTCTTCATCATCATCAACTTCTTATATTCTTGTAATTTTCAATCACCATCAGGATGCATTTTTAATTTTACAGTTTTCCTTCTTACAGTCGTCATCATCATCATCTTTTTCTTCATCATGATCACCATTGTTACCGTTCCTGGTCATTACCAACATGTATTTTTAATTTTGCATCATCATCATCATCATCTTGCAGGTTTTTTCTTCACCTCATCGCAGAAATCACTTTTTTTCAGTTGCACAGTCATTGTCATCGCCGTACTTTGTTCTTTACAGTCAGCATGTATCATATATCTTCTGAAGAATATCTTTCTTTCCTAGTCCTTTCTGAGTTTTCGTGGACCCCTGTTCTCATCCAGACGCAACAGCAGGACCAGCCTTTTCAGTTTCCGAAGCCAAGCACAGGACGTTGGCTCAGAGAATGAGTTTGCTGACGATGAGAACAGCATTTTTGGGGACAACCTGAGTCGAAGGGGCTCTTTATTTCTTCCCCAGAGGTTTGATCGACGCAGCAGCAGTATAAGCCAGTGCAGCTTCTTGTCGCATCTTCTGCTTCCACCCAATGGAATCAAGCACAGCTCTGTAGACTGCAATGGGGTCGTGTCTCTGGTGGGTGGGAATTCTCTTCCATCGTCACCTGTGGGGCTCCTTCTGCCTACAGTGACACTAGATATGGCTTCCGTCGGAGACAATGTAAGAAAGGGTTGTCTAATCCAGCTGGTCTTATTTCAATTTCCTGTAGCTGTGTCTGACTCACACCATGTATATTTCAGGCCATTGAGAACAAATCACACTAGCAATACTTGACGTAATCACTGATCATTTTCCAAACCATGGAAAAGGTTTTAAATTGTTTCCTATGTTCCATGCAGCTATTGGTTAGCTGTGTTTACTTATTGAATTGTTTTGTGTTAAAGTTACATTTGCAAGCAGGGACTATTTTGAAAACTCTTTTGGTACACTCATGGTACACTGAGAGAAGGTGGTAGTTGTGTGTTAGTTAGCCGTTACATTTTTAAAAATTTGATATGAGCTTTACAGTAAGATATTCTTATTAGAAATATGCAGCTTTCTGATGAACAGTTAATTTTTGCTGCATAGCACGGTGTTAGTAACACAAAACGCTGACCCTTTAATTCTTGTTTGTAGCTGCTGTGCATCCACAGCCATGTGTTAAGTTATTTTCTGTAACACAGTTGGATCTGTAACAATCATCTCTATCTCTAGGCTGACACCACTGACACAGAGTACAAACAAGATGGCGGAGAAACAAACCAGGAGTGTATGGACTTCCTTGATGGCCCAGAGGCCAGGCAAAGAGCCTTTAGCGTAGCTAGTGTCATAACCAGCACAATGGAGGGTAGGTATACTACAACAAGGCATGAGTATCATATCTTTATTAAAGCGTGGATAATAGATAAGATAATATAATTTTTTCTTGTACAAATATACTCATTTTTGTTCTGTCATCATCTGGTGCATCAGAGCTTGAAGAGTCGAGGCAGAAGTGTCATCCTTGCTGGTACAATTTTGCCCAAACCTTCCTCATCTGGGAATGTTGTCCAGCATGGTTAAAGATCAAGAGGGTGGTGCAACTAATTGTGATGGACCCATTCGTGGACCTCACCATCACCATCTGCATTGTACTCAACACATTGTTTATGGCCATGGACCATTATCCAATGACCACAAATTTCTCCAAGATGCTGTCTGTGGGGAATCTGGTGAGTGGAGTGTAGAGTGTAGCATGCTGAAAATGTTTTTCCAAAATAGGTATCATGTTTATTAATGGCCAGTATTTCTGTTTTTTTAAATAAAGGTATTCACTGGCATCTTCACTGCTGAAATGGTCCTCAAGATTATTGCACTGGATCCATACTATTACTTTCAGGAGGGATGGAATATTTTTGATGGAATCATAGTCAGTTTAAGCTTGATTGAGCTTTGTCTGGAAAAAATGGGTGGCATGTCTGTTCTGAGATCATTCCGACTGGTAAGGCTAAATATTTACTGTATGTGTCATGCCTTATGTGTTCAGCTGCACTTCAGAAACGTGTGAAATGACTGATGATGTTTTCTTTTCTTTTCTTTTTACAGCTGAGAGTATTCAAGTTGGCTAAATCGTGGCCCACTCTTAACACACTGATCAAAATAATTGGGAATTCAGTGGGGGCTTTGAGCAACCTGACCTTGGTGCTGGCCATTATCGTCTTCATCTTTGCTGTGGTGGGCATGCAGTTGTTCGGAAAGAGCTACAAGGACTGTGTGTGTAAAATCTCTCTTGACTGCACTCTGCCCCGTTGGCACATGAATGACTTCTTCCATTCATTCCTCATTGTGTTCCGAGTGCTTTGTGGAGAGTGGATAGAGACCATGTGGGACTGTATGGAGGTGGCTGGGACGGCCATGTGCATCATTGTCTACATGATGGTCATGGTTATTGGAAACCTTGTGGTACATTATCATCTCTTATTGTCAATTCATGAGTCCAACTCGTCACAGCCTTTTAGATGATGATGCTGATTGATTTAAAGAATAACCATTCGTAATGCAGTTTTATAGCTACATGTTTTGTTCTTATCATAAAGTACAAATGCTAGAATATAACACAGCCGTACACTAAGTAATGTCATTATCTACTAGGTGCTGAACCTGTTCCTGGCCCTGTTGCTGAGTTCATTCAGTGCCGACAACCTGGCAGCGACGGATGATGACAATGAGATGAACAATTTGCAGATTGCCATTGGACGGATTCACAGAGGCATTGCCTTCGTCAAGTCCGTGCTTCGAAGCAGGTGCAGCAGTCTCAGTAATAAAAAGAAAGGGAAATGTGATGACAAAGCACTGGATGAGCTCCACAAACCTTTAGGGCCGAATGGTGTCCCCAACCATACCATCAAAGACTTTGCTAAGAATAGCAATGGAGATGTGACTGGCGTGGACAAAAATGGAGACAAGTACATAGTCAGCAGCAAGAGTGATGATTCTATAATGTCGTTCATCAACAATCCTAGTCTGACAGTCACTGTTCCTATCGCTGTGGGTGAGTCTGACTTTGAAAACCTCAACACGGAGGATTTCAGCAGTGCCTCATCTGATCCAGCAGGATGTCATGTGGTAAGGATGCTTTTGTGGATCGGCCTGATTGGTCAAGTTGCCTTTACTGTCAGAAATAATACTCCTTTGAAATCACGTCTTATCATCCATATCACAAGCAGGATATAGAAGGAAGTAGGATGTTCCTTTGCAGAAGTCACTTTTAGGCAGTTAGCCATGACAGCAAGGTATAAGTGTGCAATGTGACATTTCCCTTTAAGATCCCACATACCATGACCCTTTAATGAGAGGCCATATAGACAGGAAGATACCAGTGCGCAGATTATATTGTGCCATTTAAGTCTGAGAGCTGGTGAGCTGAATCTTCCTCTTAAGGGGGCTGTTTGCTGTGTATAAAAGCTCACAGTGTGAAAGAAAAAAAATAAACACACGGACTGTCTATGTATAATTGTTGCAAGGTTATCGTTGCTAATTTGCAATATTTTCCGTGAAGATCTGTAAGCAGTGTCATTGGTTCTGCTTGCTTGCTGCTGCTTTTAGCAACACTTTACCATATAGTATGTTATACTCATGTCAACAATTGTTTGCCTCATTTACATTAACCACTCAAGGATATATATGTACATAAAATTAAAAAACAACACTTAACAACATATTCAATTTCCACAGTGTAATCTTGACTTTACTCTAATTTAAAATGACGCACCTCTGACAGAAACAGAATAAATGGAGTGGCAACACAACACTGAATTCAGTGCTCACAGTATATGGCAGTAACATGCTTACATCATTGCCTGCACTGCATTAGCTGGTCCCAGGACAGCCCACTGCTCCTGCATTCTCCAGGAAGGCATTCAAGCTGTTCTCATCTATCAGCTATTAGGAGACACACCCTGTAGAAAGCCATACAACAACAGGCTGAAGGAGAGACGATGTGGCAACTGTACAACAGTTAGCCTTCTGACTGTTGTACAGTGTCTCTAGTTTTTATATATATATATATAGTATACATTATATAGGACTGACTGCAAAGTACTGTGTCTCTTTTGTCTCTACCTGTCAAAAAACTGTGAGAGTCTGGTATTTTCTCCACATAAATAGAGTTGATGAGTGTAATGTGGACTCCTTATTGGCTTCTGTGTTTATGAGCAACAAATACTGATTCATGCATGTTCTTCAATTTAGCCATCATTCATTTGATTCAGTTTTGAACTGACTGCATGTCAGTGAGTCCTCACAACTTCCTTAAACAGACAGCAGATATCTGTTTCAGTTGCAATTAAAACATACCAAATACATGTCTTGTGCAAGCGTTTTTTTTTTTTAACTTTTTTGTAAAAATTACTTTGAGAAGAGATGTGGAATGACAGGCTCTCAACATGTCAGACCCTTACATTTACCATGGTTCTATTATATTTGCTCACCTAAGACTAGTTTTACTCTGCTTCTTCCGCAGATTGTAGAAGACGATGAACAGCTCAGCTCCTCCGAGGGCAGCACTGTGGATGGTATGGCAGCTGGGGAGAGAGAATCTATAGACATCGAACAAATAGAGTCTTTGGATCCTGATGCCTGCTTTCCTGATGGTGAATACTGCTGCAACCACAGCCGCCACCACTGAGTCTACTACTACAGCATTGGTGTTAATCTGATGCTTACACTAAATCACTATCTCCCCTTTGTCTCTGCCAAGGCTGTGTGCAAAAGTTCCAGTGCTGTCAGGTAAATGTGTATGTGGGCTGGTGGAAAGTGTGGTGGAACCTGAGAAAGACCTGCTACCTAATAGTGGAGCACAACTGGTTTGAGAGCTTCATCATCTTCATGATCCTGCTTAGCAGTGGGGCGCTGGTAAGTGTCTGCCGGATGTAAAATGTCCGTAAAGTTATTTTTGTCTCAGTCTCACCTTTAACAGTCTTTTCTGCTGCTATGGTTTTGGTACCAATGTAGAAAAGTTTGCTGTGTAATGTAAATTTGAGATTTTGAATAAGACAAGGCAACTTTCCCTTGTAATGAATATATTTTGGATGTCAAGCATTTACAAGTTACTCCTCAGAGCTTTCTATAACATTAACAGGGACGGTTTCTTTCAGTGATTGTTTTTGCATTCCTGAAATTGTATTCAGATTCACAGTTATTTATTCACTATAATTTTCTTCACATCAAGGCATTTGAAGATATCTACATTGAAAAAAGGAAGACCATTAAGACGGTGTTGGAGTTTGCAGACAAAATCTTCACCTACATCTTCATTCTGGAGATGTTATTGAAGTGGGTGGCATATGGATTCGCCAAGTACTTCACAAATGCCTGGTGCTGGCTTGACTTCATCATTGTTGATGTAGGTTGAAACACCTTTGCTCTTATAGAAACACTCAAGTTTTTTTTACACAAGTCGTATGCGTTTATTTACTTAGAATGAATTGCGTGTTATGTGTCTCCTTACTGAGAGTAATGTGTCTACTTTCAACGTGTGTGTGCATGTGTTCCAGGTCTCACTGGTCAGTATGGTAGCCAACATCATGGGATATTCTGATCTCGGTGCCATCAAATCTCTGAGAACCCTGCGAGCTCTGAGGCCCCTGAGAGCCTTGTCACGATTCGAGGGCATGAGGGTAAGGGTCATTAGATTTCCTCATCCACTCTGAGTCATGGTGCACTGTCTGCCGCCAGCTCACTGCACTGATACAGAGCACAGGCACTCTGAAGTCTCACTCTGCAGAAGAGCAGCAGAAACCCCAAAGATTTGTTGCATGTAAATGAAGCATTCCTCTCTTTTCCTTATCCTCTTTCTCCAATGGTTTTTGTATTTGTCCTCGGGGTTTTCTGAAATATTTAAATGATAGTTTATTATATGACTTTCTTTCAAATTATTCTCTAATTATAGACCAGTGACACAGGATTTTGATTAAAACAATAGTTTGGCAATTTGAGTTTCCCTGTTCTGAGTATGAAAATATACTCACTATACAGTACCCTTAAAAATTCCGCAAGGGAGCAAAAAAAACAAAAAAACAAAACAGTAGCATCTGTGACACACTGTACACTACTTTCTGATAAGTATCCAACAATGCAGTGGTCCTTCATATTTAACAGACAGATACAACAGTGGTATAGCTCCACCCCTCTAACTCTTAGCAAGAAATCAAATAAGCAGATTTCCCAGAAAGTCCTTTAGGTGGTGCCTTGTCTGTTGTAACAAAAATAAAGTAACAATTTTGTTACTTCTCATACCATTACAGTATTTTGCTGTGCAATGCAAGCACAGTCTAAACAGGAGTTGGTAACTTATGTAACTTAAAGGGGAGGGTTGTCAGCTGCTGAAATCAATGTAACATATTGATTAGTTGCTTTCATACTGTGGTGGTCTAGATTTACAGCACTGTTATGATGATGGTCTTTCCTCACGTGGTAGCCAGTGAATTCCCTCATTTGCATGAACAGTTTCTCATGTGCATCAGTAGCTCTACATTCATTTCACTGTTTTGGATATTGTTTGCTCAGTTCTTTAACATGATTTCTTCATGTTTTATTTATGTTTCTGTTTACAGTAAGCAAATTTTGTGGCGTCCTCCTGCCTCTACAAGGTGTTTTGTTTCAATGTTTCTCTTAAATTTAGATGTAACCCATTAAAACCACTTTAGATACATAGAATACTACTATCTGATTGATCTCCTGCCTCCTCACCTAATTATTTTCCCACCTTTACCATGCAGTTACCATTGTATCGGAACTTTAGTCTTAGTCATAGCTGTGATAAGCTCATGCTGATGTGTATGTTGGCACTGAAACATCCACTCTTGTGTTTTCCTGTTCTTACCATTACCAGAGTATGCAGTGTTGTGTATCAACCAGACATTCAGAAGTCTCTGTCTGCTGTACAAACAGGGTTTGTTTCTGTCTTGGTGTACAGGTAGTTGTCAATGCCCTGCTAGGAGCCATTCCTTCCATCTTCAATGTGCTGCTGGTATGTCTCATATTTTGGCTCATCTTCAGCATCATGGGAGTCAACTTATTTGCGGGGAAGTTCTACCATTGTGTCAACAGAACCACAGATGAGCGTTTCCTTCCATCAGACGTGCGATACAAGAATGAATGTTTGGCTCATGGCAATGCTACTCGCTGGAAGAATGTCAAAATCAACTTTGACAACGTGGGAATGGGTTACCTTGCATTACTGCAAGTGGTAAGGAACTAAATAATTTGTAAATGTTAGATAATCACACAATTTGTTTTTATTTTATTATAACAATTGTATGTTAATGTTGTAAGCATGTCAATGTGTTATTTGTGGAATTGGTGGAAAATTGGCAATGATGGAAAGATCAAAGGGTTAGTGCAGTATATTTAGGGCCCGAGCACCGAGTGGTGCGAAGGCCCTATTGTTTTTCTAATGTTTATTATTATTATTATTATTATTATTATTCCTCCCAAACAACTGCATTTTTCAACCCCTTCCCATGCTCTAAAACGCCTGAAATTTTGCACACTCATCAGGTCTGGTGAAAAATTTGATATTTTGTGGTCGTTGTAAATGGGGGGGGCCAAATGGCTCCGCAGCGCCCCCTTGAAATTTTCAAAACCCCCCTCCCATTGGGCTTAGTTTGTCATAGGTGCATGAAAATTGGTACACATGTTGATCATACCGAGACACACCAAAAAGTCTCTTGACACCATGACCTCAACCCAACAGGAAGTCCGCCATTGTGGTCGGAAGTTGGCGATTTTGGCGAAATACACCATTGGTATGCGGACGAACTCGTGCTAGGGATTTCACCTGATCCACTTCATATTTGGTGGACCTCACCTCAAGACTATGATGATCAAAAGTTATCAAAGGCTTTTCTCTAAGTTAAAGGGCGTGGCCTCTGTGGCCCGCCAAAGTTTGGTGGCGTTTGGTGAATTTGCCATGACATTTTGAATGGCTCTCACGTCCACATACTTTATCCAAACATCTTCAAACTTCATGAGCTTGATCAGGGCTCTGCCCTGAACGCCTCCATATGTCAAACTCCCGCCTTACTCGTGGCGTCCCCTGCTGGTAACAGGAAATGACCTATTTTTACTCTGAAGTGTACTGCTCCTTAATAGTTGACACCATCGGCTTGGTTTCTGCTCTACAACCTTCCCAACTACTTGGTGAAGCTACATTATAAAGGCCGTGAAGCTGGGTGCAATGGCATCTGTGTGGCGGCGCGGCAACTGACGATCCCTCGCCGTGAAATTACGTTTGGATTTGTAATGACCTTAACCACCTCCTATGATCCTAAAAATTCATACACACGTTCTTGGGGGCTGGTCCTAGACTCTGATGGGGTTTTTGTAATTGGGCGGGGCAAAATGGCTCAACGGCGCCCCCTTGAAGATTTAAAATACCCCTCTCCATATGGGTTTTTTTGGAGTACGAAGATGAAAATCGGTACACATAAAGAACACTTCCTGACGCACAAAAAAGTCTCTTGACACCATGACCTCAACCTAGCAGGTAGTCGGCCATTTTGTTTTTGGCGGCCAAATTTCAGTGCTTTCCACCATTGGTATGCGGACGAACTCGTGCTAGGGATTTCACCCGATCAACTTCATATCTGGTGGACCTCACCTCAAGACCATGATGATCAAAAGTTATCAAAGGCTTTTCTCTAAGTTAAAGGGCGTGGCCTCTGTGGCTCGCCAAAGTTCGGTGGCGTTTGGTGAATTTGCCATGACATTTTGAATGGCTCTCACGTCCACATACTTTATCCAAACATCTTCAAACTTCATGAGCATGATGAGGGCTCTGCCCTGAACGGCTCCATATGTCAAACTCCCGCCTTACTCGTGGCGCCCCCTGCTGGTAACAGGAAATAACCTGTTTGTACTATGACGTGTACTGGGGAGAAGAGGAGAGGACATAGGAGGACTCTGGTACTCTTGGCTGCGCCGGCTGCGACTCCCGCGGGTCGCAAGGGGTGCGAGGGCCCGTCATCGCTGCTTGCAGCTTTAATTTTTATTGATATTGTCCATGTCCATACAGGCTACATTCAAGGGCTGGATGGACATCATGTATGCTGCTGTGGACTCTCAAAGCAAGGTAATCCCATTTTTGATGTACATCTCATCCTGTTTATATTCATTAAATCAAAGTAGTGCAGAGCAGCAGCTTGGACATGGCCTGGAAATGACTGCTGCTTAACATATTGTCTTAAGGGGCTATGTTTCATTCACTGTTTCATACTTGTTCTGTTGTCTGGCAACAGAAACACAAAAAACATGTAGGTGAGAATAATTTTATTGAGAATTCAGCTGTGAAATGAAAAAATGCTGTGTGCAATGTGAACTCAGATTGCGGGTTGCGGATCTTGGTAACTAAGTTCTTTATTAAAACAATGTGACCTTGTTTGGCTTTGCTGTAAACAAAGACACCAAAGGTCTCATCCAGTAGCGTTTGCTTCCTTTAGAATTCTAGAGCCTGTAAAATTGCACTTTTTACCACCAGTGGCCAAATCAGCCAGGACTGAAATCTTAAGTCTTAACTTCAACATACTAATATCTCTGCTTTCTGTCACTTTTATAGCCAGAAGAACAACCTGAGTATGAGATCAACCTGAGGATGTACTTGTATTTTGTTGTTTTCATAATATTTGGCGCCTTCTTCACACTCAATCTCTTTATTGGTGTCATCATAGACAACTTCAACCAACAGAAGAAAAAGATAAGTTTCAAATCTACTTTCTAAACAAAATTTGATATTTGTACTTGATATTCTAAGGGAAATGCAATTATGAAATACGTTATGTCCAGTTTCTCTTTCTGCAGTAACTCCTCATCACCTTTGCAGTGATTTAACATGCCTCACATTCCCTCTTTACTTTGGAGGTCAAGATATCTTCATGACTGAAGAACAGAAGAAATACTACAATGCCATGAAAAAGCTGGGGTCAAAGAAACCACAAAAACCTATTCCCAGACCATCAGTATGTAACTCTATTCATGACTGCATGTAATCTGCATTGCTAATCCACAGGAATTTCATAGCACCTAAAATGAATTCTGTGTTTCTGCCCTGTGTCTTTTTCAGAACAAGATTCAAGCATACATCTTTGACTTCACCACAAAACAAGCATTCGATATTGTAATAATGATTCTAATATGGCTTAATATGGTAGCCATGATGGTGGAAACCGCTGACCAGTCAAAGCAACAGGAAACAATTCTCTACTGGATTAATGTCGTATTCATTTGCATGTTCACTGGAGAGTGTTTGTTGAAGATGATCTCTCTTCGCCATTACTATTTCACAAATGGTTGGAATGTATTTGATTTCATCGTAGTCATTCTGTCTATCATTGGTACGACTCACCTCCTTTCGCTTGCCATAGATCTATATGCATAATCATTCATTTTCTCACTATACATGTGTTATACATGTGTTTATTTAATGTGTTCTGCTTTCTTTCCCTAGGTATGTTTCTCTCAGAAGTGATAGAGAAGTATTTTGTTTCACCAACCTTGTTCAGAGTCATCCGATTGGCTCGGATTGGCCGCGTCCTCCGCCTTATTAAAGGTGCCAAAGGAATCCGCACTCTCTTGTTTGCCTTGATGATGTCACTACCTGCCTTGTTCAACATTGGTCTCCTGCTCTTCTTGGTGATGTTTATCTATGCCATCTTTGGCATGTCGAATTTTGCTTATGTCAAGAAGGAAGCAGGCATTGATGACCTTTTTAATTTTGAGACATTTGGCAACAGCATGATCTGTCTGTTCCAGATCACCACCTCAGCAGGGTGGGATGGCCTACTAGCTCCCATTCTCAACAAACATGAAGATGATTGTAAGACTACCACGGAGCATCCTGGCAGTTATGTTAAAGGAGACTGTGGGAATCCTCCTGTGGGAATTGCCTTCTTTGTGAGCTATATCATCATCTGTTTCCTGATAGTGGTGAATATGTACATTGCAGTCATCCTGGAAAACTTCAGTGTGGCCACTGAGGAGAGTGCAGACCCACTAAGTGAGGATGATTTTGAAATGTTTTATGAGGTCTGGGAAAGGTTTGATCCTCGTGCAACACAGTTCATGGAGTACCATAAGCTGTCTGAATTTGCAGATGCTCTGGACCCACCATTACGCATAGCTAAGCCTAACAGACTTGAACTGATCTCCATGGATCTACCCATGGTGAGTGGGGAGCGCATTCACTGCCTGGACATCCTGTTTGCGTTCACAAAACGTGTTCTAGGCGAGGGTGGGGAGATGGACATCCTAAGAGAGCAGATGGAGGAGCGCTTCATGGCTTCCAATCCTTCCAAAG
This sequence comes from Toxotes jaculatrix, assembly GCF_017976425.1. Lineage (NCBI taxonomy): Eukaryota > Metazoa > Chordata > Actinopteri > Toxotidae > Toxotes > Toxotes jaculatrix. Next base: position 12,832,370 of record NC_054408.1, on the reverse strand, counting down.
TGTCCTATGAACCAATCACTACCACTCTCCGTCGCAAACAGGAGGCTATGTCAGCCACTGTCATCCAGAGAGCATTCAGACGGTATGCAAGGGATCATGCTACTGGTAAGCCCTCTGACACATCGAATGATAATACTCAAAGGAATAAAACGCTCATTCACCAAGAGGTTGTTGTCCCAGACAAACTCAAAAAAAAATCTAGCATTGATAAAAGTAAATTAGCACCTTCATCTGCCTCTCAGTCATCATGTAACAGTATGACAACAAACGGAAACAACAAATATGAAAAAGACAAAAGTGAAAAGGAGGTTGTGAGCAAAGATGTCAGAGAGCAAGATATATAAAAGAATCTTGGAGGTGCAACAAAGACATTTTAATTAATGACAAAATGTTTACAACCTTTGAAAATGACTAAGACATCCACCGGGCTCCCTTCCTTAGTATGGATATCTATGCCAAACTGACCAAGCTTACTTGAGTCTAAAGGTTGGTGCCTAAATGGAAAGGTTGCTCATTCAGACTGCAGTGGGACCATTTTGGCTGTGTTCAGGTGCCAGGATGAATTTTGACTGTTTGTGATGATGGGCAACATTTCTCAAAGTGTTCTGAAAGACACATTAGTTAATGCTTTAACTTCTATTGCAGCTAGTTCTGCTATCCAGTGTCTTGAATTATTGTTATATCACTCACTCTTGTATTACCTTACTGACTTATTTTTCAAGCAGAAAAAAAATGTTTTAATGTTATTACTTTATGAATTCGTAGTTTGGTTAATTAACTTTTTATATACTTTTTTTTTTACTCTTCAAAGGGGTTGTTCCTTCAGAGGTAGCCTTTATTATGAGCAAAATTGCTTTAAGGCTAGTCCTGCTAACTCATAGCACTTAGAATACTTGACAAATCCAAGGAGACAGTGTCAGAGTTGTGGCAGTTAACAGTAAATGTAGACCTGCATGAATGTTTCTCCATGATTATGCATGCTAGAGTGTACTGTTTTCATTAGGCTCTCTCCCTCTCCATCATGCTTCATGATGCAAACTATACAGTGATGATGACATGGATGTTTTTTTTTACACATGACAGAAAGAGGACTTTAGCCAAACAAATCCAACAGAGTATGTCAAGTATGTTTGAGTATCAGTGTCAGAGCACTAACACTTTGCAGAAATTCTTTGTACATCCAGTTTTATTGAATCACCGAAATCATTCACATACTTCATCTCTGCTTGCTATATGCTGTTAATACAATTTATAATTTAAACATTTCTAATTATGTTCAAATTTTATCATGAAACTGTGCTAAAAAAAACAGACTCCTCAACTGAGGGTTTGTCCTTCAAAAAAAAAAAACCAAAACTGTGTTGTTTGCACACTGTAACTGACCCTGTTATAAGTTACCTCGCTTAACCACAAACCTAGGACAATTTGCTCTAGGGGGAGATCATCTGTAATATTGTAGCACAGCAGCATCAGTTAAAGTTTCTTCATTTTGTCTGTCTTCTTTCTTAGTTGTTTTTGATGATGAACCTCAGTGTGTATTGTATAATGATTATGCAATTATGGAATTTATGAAACATTATTACTATTTATTACCTGTCATATGAAACCAAATATATTCTCCATGTTTTGTTGTATTTGGGCAGATAGGAATATACATCCAGCAGGAGCTGTGAGGTGAAAAATGTAAATGTTATATGGACAAACTCCTCTGTTTGATTACTGGTGATGTTTTATGATTATGCTGTCTAAGCTCTTTTTATTCAAACTTTAACTGCATATTTTTTTTTGGAAATTGTGACCGTAAAAAAAAAAAAATTGGTAGCTGCTCTTTTATGTTTTTAGTCTGCTTTGTAAACTGTTTTTACACAGTTTACCTCTCAGTCTTTATCATGATAAATATCTAAATTGGATCAAAGATGGCTCAGAATATTCTGAATGATTGTCTCAAGGACATGGCATCACACATCTCATGTGCCCTTGCCTGTTTCCTACCGTTTACATTTTATAGTGGCAGTTAGTTGTGTAACATTTGTCAGTTCTTCCCATTACATCCATCCGAAACTGTGTCACAAGAACACCTGTCGTTCCATATTATAAAAATATAATTCCATTCATGTAAGTATATTGCATGTAATTAAAACTTTCAATACTTACACTATACTTTATGCATAATGAAAGAATGTTTTGATTACATAAAAATTAACATCTCCCATCATTCATATGCATAATGCTTGTAGTGTATAAATAAAGTGCATGCGAGACACTGCTATAACCCATTTCAGTGAAAAGCCAAAAGAATAAAGATTACATGTACCTCAAGTATGCCTAAAATATTCATTTATTTTATCAAGATATTTAAAATACTTTTATATATTACATGTAAGGTCCTATTGTAATTACTGTTTGGTATTTCTTTTTTGTGGGAGTTGGGTTAGAGGTTCTCCCAAAGTGAGCCAGTATTTATTTATTTATTTATTTATTTATTTATTTATTATTTTTTTATGAGCCTGAGCTTTATCATTTATTATCCACATTGTTTTGGGTCTGAAGTTGTCACCAGCTGTGTGCTTCATTTGTTTTTTGTTATATGCAGGCACATTGTGTGCCTTATTTGCCTATGCAAATTGCTTATGTACCTTGAAGTTTCAAGTTACTTATTCAAACACTAAATGTGTATAATATCCATAATATACTGTGATGTGCACAAGCGCTTTCACTCACAGGAAACCAATGCAAAGATTCTAAAACTAGTGTGACAAAATATTTTCTTATTCATTGATATTGTACATATTTTTTTCTGGTCAGAATTTAGTCTGTGTGATTTTGAAAAAGCTCTTATAAATCCACAGTATTTTGTTTATAATGACCAATGAAAAGAGTAGCAGGGGTCAGAGAGGGCGAGTCTTATATGTCTCCAAGTCAAAGCATAGAGGCTGATGTCTGTTGTTGACGAGGAATGGCAAACCAGACCTGCACCCAAGACAAAAGTTTATGATTGAGTGATAGAGGAATTCCTTTCTTTTCCCACAAGCTTCTTTGTTTTGTTTGTTTGTTTTTTTGTTTTTTTGACGTAGAGAGGTATTTTATTTTACATATTCTGTGTAAGCATGAGTCTGCACATTAATCTGCGCTCAGTCAAAATGATATGTCAAAAACTGCCCCCATCTCTCTGATATGCATAAATCAAAACATGTCTGGTGACACTGTTTCATAATATCAGATTAATTTAACTTTCTCTCTCTTGGAGATTTTTTTTAAAGATCACATACAGCTGCATTTTTAGTAGCCAGTGCCCTACTGTACATTACCTTTGTTTGCTAAACTAATATATGATTCATGATCATAGTTGGATGAAGTTTATGAGTAATTGTCAGACCATTGTGGTAACTTTCAGATAGTATTTTGAGAAATGGATCTAAAGAGCTAACAACAGAGATGATTCAGATGCATTAAGCATTAGCTTTAGCAGTTATAAACTTTATGACTGTTATAATGGTGAGAGCCACAAAACTACAATCATCAATCATTAGTGTCATTTTTGAACCTGTAAAAAGTTGTCAGTGTCCTTTTCAAGTGCAAAATGTAATGAGCACTCAAACTGTTAATGGTTCAACTTACATTGATCTGATGAATCTCTAGGGAAATTGATCAGGTCAATCATCTTGACTGACGTGATAATACACAATATGTAAACATTTTTTCAAAATGTTTCAGTCACTCCTGCCCAAGAAGGGAACTTCAGAACTGAAAATGTGTACAGATATATATCATATTTTTTTATTTTCAGTGTGCAGCCTGTTTAGCAAACATCTATACAAGAAGTTAGTATCTCATTTCTGAGTGTGCTTTGTGGCTTCTGCCGGAAACTATTAGCATCTTAAGTGGGTGGAACATTTTTATTAATTATTAACAACAGTCCAAATATTCATTACAGTCCAACATCACTTTTACCTTTTGTGGATGCTAAATCCTGTGGGCAGTAAACAGAAGGCGGATGGCAAAGTGCTGATTATTCCAGCCATTCTCTCTCACAAAGATGATGTGATTATCAATTTGTGCCACACCCATTCACAGTGGGTTTATGGCTCACATGTTGTTTTCCTGACAAAGCCAATTAGCAGAACAGTTGAGCTGTGTCTGAATAAATGTTAGCCAGCATGCTCTTAGAACTCTGAACATTATACATTATAATAGAAAAAAAAAATTTTTAATGAAAATGTCAAAAAAAAAAAAGAAAAAAATTCATCAGAGAGAGCCAATATCCCATAAAATGTAGCCTATGGCTGAAGTCAGCTCACAGCTCCATTCATGGCAACAGGTGGGTTACAGACTGCTTATTTTAATGACCAGTGAATCAAGAGTGATTCTGCAGATTCTCCTTGCCGGTTGCTCAGCAACAGGACATCAAGCTCCTTTGTTAGACTGCATTAGGGTGGAAGGTCGGAAATTGGTCTGCTGTCCCCGCCCCAGGAGTCTCGCAGGCTGGGCTACAATATGTGGACATGATATGTGAAAGGATGTCTACTTGGCATGGGACCTCGCCACTGGCATGCATGGAGGAGCATGATGAAAAACAATTTAGAGAGAAATCTGAGAATGCTGCCCATAACAGCTCTGTAATTGCATTTGCTGTAGATAGATGGGAAGAAAATCCCATTAGATAAGGTAGTGGTGAGTTCCCCCCTACCTTCACTTTGTGTTAATAGACAGACACATGGACTGATAGACAGACACACACGCACACTCTTTTTTTTTTTAAATCTCAACCACGAAATTGTACACACACACACACTTTTTCAACTGAACCACTCCCTCAATAACTCACAGCAGCACACACAAACACAAATACCACAGTTTACAGACAACACCTCAATCAAAAGATATTACAAAAATATGATTACTGCAAATATATGAGAAAACTACTGCCTACTACAGTTAATATAGTACATTTTAAATTCAAATTAGTACAAGTAACTTTTTTTTTTGCAATACACATGGAAAAAGAAATAAAAGAACTCATTAGTATTATTGGGCATGGCTCTTTGATCAATAATGGTCTGTACAAACCACAATGGATATAGCCATTAGAATGCTATAGCAGTATATCCCAGGGGGTACATATTCCACAGTATTTCCTCTAATAGGTTTTCAGATGCATTCTTTGTAAGTGCAACAACACATGCAATATTTATTGTTCTTTGCTAAGTACAACACACTGACTATCTTCCATGTAACTACTACGTATGAGTATTATCAAAAATGTGATTTTTTAAATTTGGATTAATAAATGAATAAAGACAAAATAGTTAATATTCTTTATCATGTATATTTATATGTTAAAATAAACAGTGGGCTAAATTGTGTGGTACAGCATACTGACATTTCCCATTGCTGCACATGCTCAGAGCTCGATACCAACCCGATTTACTCTTCCATTGATGTGTGCTGCAGAGAGTAATGATTATGTGCCAGAGTTAGTGCTAAACAGTATCTGACAAGGCATGGAAAGGTCTCTCCTGGAACAGTTGCACCCATGCTGGACACTGGCTGCTCCAGCCATGGACTCAACACTGTAGACACTGGGAGAGTTCATACTTAACAGTCAATGCATGGTGTTGCATAACATTGGGCCACCAATTACCACAGGCTGGGTGGAAATATGTTTCCACTGCACATGATAAACTATACAAAGCTGTGTTAATAGGTGACAGTTTGCACAAACTTTCTTGTTTTCTTGTTTGGTTGAGACAATAATATGTCTTATATTACACAATAGGGCCCAACAAAAATGAATTAAGATGTTGACATTATCTTTCCTAAACTGAGGGTGGTAAATTATGTAGGCCTGGCAAACAGAAGTCTTCTCTACTGACCACATTTATCCAACCTTTGTGAGTGTAATCCAAGCCAGTGAGCTCCCTTAAATGATTTCCATAAATTCAAAGTAGGTTAAAAGTACTTTGACATGCAATATTTTTCTGCAGGTTGCTTCAAATGCCCCAGAAGTAAAAACTTGCTATCTTATACATTTATGGTGCATGATAAAATTCACCTATTTATTCATATTTATTAAATTTGAATAAATCTATGTTCCATATTTCCCCACATAGATGCTTCTACTAAATTTGTTATTATTATTGCTATTATTGTTATTATTACTATTGTTGTTGTCGTTGTTGTTTGTAGTAGCAGTTGTGGAATTAGTTTTTATAAAAGGGTGACTGCGCCACCTAGAGGTATTAGGCGAAACTGGCTCAAGTCAAAGGTAAAGATGGCGTCTACACAGATCTAGTGTTCCCTGTGTTTGGTCTGTCGGGCTTACTGCCAGGTGGACAGACCCAAAGCACTTTACCAATCATCGGCCAACACATTTTAATAAAACATTTAGGGATGTAGAAATGTGATAGACTGTAGTTAGGGATTAGCTCTGACAATATTACTAATTAAAGAGACGAAATATGCAAGCAGCCGGCGTTCAGTTGTTGCCTGAAAGGAAAGGCTCAGGGGAAAACATCTATTAGTGTTACTTAGTTACCAAGCAACGCTGAAGGAGTTAGTGCAAGATGGCGAAAACACAGCGAAAGCTGCAGTAACATCGTTTTTCGCTGAAGTACGGTGCAGACAGGGTAAATCGGTAGTTATTTTCACGTCGGTTAGTGTTTAAGCACAAAACGCCCTAGCCAAGATGGAGGATGAGGAGACAACGTTGGTAAGCGCACACGTATAAACGATAACAGCACCCTGTTAAAGTCAGCGTTAACTAATATAACTATAGTGCTACTGGACTGTGGCAAAATGATACAGAGCTGTAGTTAGCGAGAAATGTTTGTAAGACCTTTCTAAACGTTCAACAGCAACAGTAGCTGTCGGCGAGGAATGATATCAAAGTAGCTAATGTTATGTTATTGGTGACCTAGCTAACATGTTCTGAAGCTAAACGCAGGGTTCCTCTTTTAACGTTGGTTTGTGTGTTACTTTGCTCTGTTATGAAAATGACATTGATTGCAGCATGTGACTGGTATTTCACAGGTTTTCTTCTACTGTCGCCACCTTCTAATACTTACAAACGCAGTGCCTTTATATTTTTTCACAGGCTTTGATCAGGTACTATTGCTATGAAAAGTATTTCAATCACGCTGTAAACGCTGCAACAGCTGCTCAGAGGAGATTCAGCAGTGATCCTATCTACAGTTTTTTCCATGCGTATGGTACCCTAATGCAAGGTAAGCTTAAAAGGATTAAATAAAAGTAATAGCATTAGCCTTTTTCTGGTCAGACTAGTGTCTCTTACACACATGCACTTATGTCGTTATTTTACTTCAGATCAAATTCAAGAAGCCTCAGTAGAGTTGGACACAATAAGAGATAGTCGAGATGTGTCTCTCTGCACGTTGATGGCTCTTGTCTATGCTGAGAAGAAAAAGACTAACCCAGGTAATCCAGCATACAGTCATGTCACAGCTGTTTGCTCAGAGTGTTTTAAAGGACAGGACGCACTTGTTGATAATATTCTTGTGTCATTGTATTTACAGACAGAGAAGTCATTCAAGAACTTGATGCTAAGGTCAAAGAGGACCGTAAAAGTGCATCTCCCAAGAGTCTTTACTATGCTGGGATGTTTCTTTGGCTGTTGGGGCGAAATGATAAGGCAAGGGAGTACACAGAGAGAATGATCAAACTCTCCAATGGCTCTAGAGAGGTGAGATGGTTCTGTCATATTTTTGGAAAAAAAAAACACCAGTGTTATTTTTTTCCATTTTATGCAAAGCACTTCAGTGTATGAAAGATTTGCACTTATATTTGTTGTTAAGGGGACAATTCTAAAAGCCTGGATAGATGTGACATCTGGTAAAGACACCTATGCCAGGAAGGCTGGAAAATACTTTGATGAGGGACTGAAAGAGAGAGCAGATGTTTTCGGCCTGATGGGAAAGGTGAGATGGGAAATACAAATTCAAATTGAATAGTCTTCCTCAGCCACAGCTGAAAATGTTATGATGCTACCATTTCTCCTTTTTCGTACTTCTCTGACACTGTTTGTTGTGTCTGTAATTGACTTAGTGCTTGATTTAATGTGTCCCTTGCCATCATCAGCTATTCCATTCACTGCATTAAATATTTTCCAGTTCTCATGGACAGTACATCCTTTTGACTATTCTTCTATAACTTTGGAGATATTGCTTCCTCGGTTTCTCTTGACAGGTTTATTACCCAAAGGCGGTTAGGTGTTTAATTCTTTGTGTATTTTTACTACCCTTTGCATATGATAGACTCTTAAGTGGTGTTTGGTTTGTCCTAGGCACAATACTATGAATATCGTCAGAACTACTCCGGAGCATTGGAGATGGTTAACCAGGTCATTGTTAGTTTCCCTGGGTTCTTGCCTGCTCTCATCAAGAAGATGAAACTGTTGCTCAGCCTTCAAGACTGTGAGCAAACCATAGACGCAGCAAACAGGTAATATTTGGGATAGTTAAGAGTTTTCTCCCAGATCGTAAACAGAGGTCACAGCTCTTTCAGTGCAAGCCTACCTGAGCTTTCTTCCTCAGACTCAAAGAGTCTTAACAAGCGGTTACAATCTCTCTGGTGAGATCAGAAATTGCAAAAAACATTTGTAATCACCACCAGGCATATAAGAAAAAGCACAGTCTGCCTTTACAAATGGCTTAGCATTCAAGTGCAAATGAAACACTAGCGTGATGCCTCAAACCAGTGCATACTGACTAAGCCATTGTTTGTGCTCACCCCTCTGGACCTTCGCCAGTGTCAAGACAGCATGAAAAGGCCTTTGAGCCAAAGTGCAGAAGTCTAACACAATTCCATGGAGTTGTAGATTCAGGTTTACGGAGGGGTCCAAGCAGCATACAGTATACTTTACAGTCTTTGGCGGCCCTCACAGTTCCTTTCAGTTTTAATTTTATTTGACTGGAAGCTCAACACAGTACTGCAGCAGTATCAGATGATCTATTACTATCAATCAAAGAAATCCAGGCTTATTAAGTGTAGGAGATGGACTATATTCACAGTATCTTGTGTCATGTTTCAGGCTTTTACAGAGGGATAAAAATAACCTGGAGGCACTACGGATGTTAGCTCTACATTTTTTATGTAGAGAAGGAAATATTACTGAGGTGAGGTTCACCCATTTTCACATGTTCTTACTTTGAACTAATGGGTATGCAATTTACCAGGAACCAAAATAATGGCAAATACTGGCATTTAAGACTGAGCTGTGGCAAAGTGGTGATCAATTTACAGAAACTGTTTTATGTGTCCCTTGGCAGTCAGTAAAGCTGCTTTCAAACCTCATCAGCAACTTGGATATTCTGGAACCACGCAACCCTGAGCTTTTCTACAGAATGTCTCTGGCCTTCACTCGTGTTGTAAGTAATGATTTTCAGTATTCTCTCTAAATTCTTAATGCTACAGTTTTGGGCGTCTTTTCTTTCCTTCACTTGTGAGGAATTTTGGCATTTACTCTTCTTGTTGTTTTTGTTCCCTTAAAGTGTGGACGAAATGAGAAAGTAATTGAACAGACATTCAGGATGGTGGAAAGAGCCTTCTCTGTGGCATCAGGGGACTCAGATTTAGCCACAGAGTTGGGCTACCAGATGGTCCTTCAGGGCAGAATCAAGGAGGCCATGAAGTGGTACAAGACCGCCATGACTTTGGATGAGACCAGTGTTTCTGCTTTGACCGGTAACATGTTACAGTGATTAACCTGTTGTCTACTCACCACTCAGGACAGATACATTCATTTTATTCTGAGAATGTGATCATTTGTCATTTCTTTTACTCAGGCATAATTCGTTGCCAGCTGATAGAAGGCCACCTTGAGGATGCAGAACAACAGTTGGAATTTCTGACAGAGATTCAACAGTCTATTGGAAAATCAGGGGTAATGTCTCTTATAAATGTTAAATTACAGAGGACAACACAAAATGTCTTTTTAATCTATAAGAGTATCCCAGGGAAAGAGACTTAGTATGGTTTAGAATACTTTACTTAAAAACTATATGTTAAGTACTAAAAAACAGCACCTGGCAGGAAAAAAAGCCGTTGCTCCAGTTGTTCTTCAGTATTTACTCCTCTGTTATTCTTCCTCTGAGACTTTTGTTTTTATGCTTTTGTCTTCAATCCGTCTTACACAGAATGTCCTTGTCACGTTTTCCACCCTCCAGTCTTCCGCTACCTGTTTTCTTTTATCCAACAATTTTTGTCCCTCTGTTAGCTATTTTCTGTTGTTTATTTCCACCCAATCAGGAGGTACTGTACCTGCGTGCTGTTCTGGCAGTGAAAAAGCGCAAGCCTCCAGAAGAGGTTACCAACCTGCTGAACGATGCAGTGGACACACACTTCTCCACACTGCAGGGTCTGCCTCTGGGAGTGGAGTACTTTGAGAAGCTCAACCCTGACTTCCTTTTGGAGATTGTCAAAGAGTATCTTGCTCTGTGTCCTGCTAAGGTACAGCTGGTAGACTCATCAGTGCCAGGGTCTCTGATGGTCCTTCAATTTTGGGCAGTGCGAGAGAGCCTCTGTCACATATGCATTTATTTTTCCATTAATTTTTGTTTTTTTATTCCACACATTTGGGGATAGTATGTTAGGGATAACACACTTAATCTTCTTGTAATGAGATTCATTATTCAAGCAGTTTGAGAATCTTTACAGGAAATAACACTGTTATTGTTTATGTTTTAGCCTCCAGCCCAGGGGCAGCCTCCTGCTCCTCAACTCCAGCACTGTGCCACATTGTTGGAGACTGTCATCAAAATTGTTCCAGGTCTCCTCCAAGGGGTCTTCCTGCTAGCCAAAGTCAGATATCAGTCTGGTGAGTAACACATTTTAATAGTGTTTCGTTTATTTGTTTTCCAGTTGCTTCTATTCTAAACTGCACTGCTTCTGTGTTTATTCAGGCGACACTGACGCTGCTCAGAGCAATCTACGTCACTGCTTGGAACAGTGTCCTTCTCATGCAGATGCTCATCTGCTAATGGCACAGATCCATCTGCTGCAGGGTAACTTCACTTTGTGCTCCCAGTCTCTTGAACTCTGCCTCAGCCATAACTTTGAGGTAAGATCACCATTATAATGATAATATTACTGGTTGCTAAATTGTTATGAGACACTTTACGTTCAGGCTGTTATTTGACCCCTTGCAAAATGTACAACTACATTGTAGCTTTGCCACTTTTATCCATAACATAGGCACATTAGCTTTTCTTTAGCGAAGCATGTTAATACAGCAAAGGATGTAGATGAAAGGAAGAATAATGCAGCATCCAGTCTAGCAAGGGACACAGGTGATATTGTCAGCAATGACAAGACATCAGTGTGTATTTTTAAATGCCAACAGTTCAGAAATATTAGGGTACGTTGTCAACTTTTAGCTTATTAAAAACTGCAGTGGTCTGAGTATAAGTCAGGTTAAAACAGAATCAGCGTCCGCGGCATCAGTGACAGTTCAGCTGAGTTAGACTGATCAAAAATATTTCTGTGGGGAATGTTATTTTTTGTCACCACAGATTTATGCTCAAGGTCTTCAAAATACTGATATTGTGTAACTGCATGACTTTCTTCCTGTCCCCAGATTCGAGAACATCCTTTGTACCACCTAATCAAGGCTCAGACTAAGAAGAAAATGGGGGAACTGACAGAGGCTATTCAGACATTGCAGATGGCCATGAGTCTTCCAGGTGTCCGCAGAGCTGGATCCTCATCCAAGTCCAAGAACAAGAAGATTGAACTGAGCTCCACTGACTGTGTCTCTGTCTTCTTGGAGTTAGCTGAGGCCCTGTGGCTCAATGGCGAACAGGTAAAGTAGTGAGTGTTGACTTCAGAAGGCTAGTACATGATAGAATCCTTTTGGTGTTCCACCCATGTCTGGCCTTTATGAAAAAATACAGTATTTGCATATGAATTGATTGATTTAATATTTCAGCATGAAGCAGCAAAGGTGATGCAAGATGCCATAAATGAGTTCTCGGGCACCCCTGAGGAGCTACGTGTCACTATTGCCAATGCAGACCTGGCCCTGCTGCGTGGTGACACCGACCTGGCACTGAGTATGCTTAGAAACATAACACCTGAGCAACCCTACTACATCCAAGCCAAGGAGAAAATGGCAGACATATATCTGAACCACAGAAAAGAGAAACGTCTGTACGCCAGCTGTTACAGGTGAGCAGCAAATTTGAATCCAAATGAACAAAAAAGAAAAAAAAGCACAGTGGTCTCTGAAAGCGATCTTGATGTAAAGATAGTAGCTAAACATATGAACGCATATACTCCATTTGAAACCAGTATATTGTAGATGTTTGTCTTAACAGTAATGGCTGAAACTTAATTAAATATATGACTCTAAGATATCCAGTCATACTGCACGTTTCATCCAGCTGAGCCTGTAGTAGGATTTAGAAGACCACAAACGTAAACCAATTTTAACTGAAGCCATTTGTGCAGTAAAGAAGAATTGTGCAGTTTCCTCCAGTTGCCTCCAACCTTCTACTTGTATTGACAGCTGAGACATAGTAAAGCATGACTGAACCGCAGACCAGCAGAGACACACCGTATGTCTGCGTAATGAAGTGCACCATATGTGATGTGGTATTTCTGTCTTTTCTCCAGAGAAATGGTGGAGAAGCTGCCCAGCCCTCACACATATCTCTTATTAGGTGATGCCTACATGAACATTCAAGAAGTAAGTGGGAGATGTGATTCAGCTGGGTCTTATGACACTGTATCCCATAACTTTAAATGGCTTAAAGGTGCTACATGCTTCAAATAACTAAATTCTTGTGGTTTTATTTTGGCCAAGTCATTTATACCTTTTCCAGAATCGTAAAACTCAAAGGCATACTGAAAAGCTGGATTATAAGTAGAGGAGTTATGCAAATGTTTAGCCACCATGTAATGTAATCAGTGCTTTTCTGAGTTTCATAATACTTCTACATTCCTGTTTCCTGCTATTCATGTAATGGAGCCTTGCAGTGTTTTGATTTTTCTTCCCTTTTAATATATAATGATGTAGCTGTATTGAAGTCCATCACCAAGGTCTTACCTTGGCTAATCAGTGTCTGAAAGAAACACTGGACATCCTCCTTCAAATCCTGACCCTGCAGCTGAGAGTAGTGTGATGAAGCAGGCTTGTTTGGGAATGCTGCTTAGTAAAATTTTGAAAACATGAATGCTTCATAATGCTACTCAATATATTTCTGAAAGAGGGGTAAATTTTAAGGTGGACCAGAAATGACTCTTTCTGGTGAAGTACGCTACCAAACTAAGAGGATATGCCTTGAAACATTACCCATAATTCACATAATTTTGTTAAGATACAGGGTGCCCCAAGCTTTTATAATCAGATAGTATGAGCATCCCATCTCACCCTGGGCATTAAGTAAGCAAATCTACTTCCCTTCTTGGCAGAGGTAAATGCATTTATATTATTTATAATTTGGCTGACAATCAGTTTTCCATGTGCCCTGGCAAGCCTGGAAAATTGTAAACTAGTTTTCAAGTTGATATTTCACATATGGAAGAATAGACTGAATATTCTTGAAAATAATGTGTTGGGAATGAAAAGGGAGAACAAACTGTTAAAATCCTGCAACAGCAAGAAGTAGTTTCTAAACACTGCAAAAAACAGGTTAACAAAATAACCCTAAATTCAGGTAAATGGGTAGCGACCCAAGCTTCCTCCTGAGGTCAGTTTTATTGACGCATACTCTGGTTGTGGGTGAGATGGCATCATTCAAGGCCAAATCAGACCATCCCAACTCAACAATCAGATATGGTATCTTTATCCAACTTTCCCAGCAGCTCTAAATTTGAAGCATGCGGCAGCCTTTAATGTGTTTACCAAATGTTCACCACATTTAGCAAAGAATGAAACATATCACACTGCTTGAATAATATTTACAAAAACCTAAAACCAACAACAAATTTTGACATCACTTATCGTTGCTTGTGTTTATCCTCAGCCAGAGAAAGCCATTGAGGTTTATGAACATGCACTGAAGAAAAACCCCAAAGATGGTGCTTTAGCCAGCAAGATTGGAAAAGCCCTGGTCAAGACTCATAACTACGTCAAGGTTTGTTTGTACACTCATTGAAAGATAAACAAAATTGACATAGAGATAAACCACTGTTGACACAAGGCTGCTTTTAAACAGGCAATTAATTATTATGAAGCCGCCTTGAAAACTGAGCAACAGAACTTCCTACGCCATGATCTGGCTGAACTGCTGATGAAGATGAAGCAGTATGAGCGCTGTGAAAGAGTCCTGCATGAAGCCCTGGCCCATGAACCAGGTACTTAAACTGTTCAAGCAGTTTCACACACACAGTGAACTCCTGACGTCAAACACCACCGACATGATGATGCATATAAACAACTACATACAAAGATGGAAAGAGCATATCAGAAAATATTGTTCATTGCACTGCCAAACTGCTTTGAATTTGTAAACTAAATCAAAACATCTCTCTGCTGTGTTTTGGAAAAAGTATGTACTGATTGTTTTCATTCGTTTGCTCTGTTGTGTTTCTACCCAGTGAATGAACTACCGGCGCTCTCAGATGATTGCCGTTATCTGGTCCTGTTGGCAAAGATCCAAAATAAGGTTGACAAAAATGAGGAAGCTTTACTCTCCTTACAGAGAGTAAGTGGTTCCAGTTGTCTGGCTCATCTCTTCACATTTTGTATCAGATATTTTACATGATTATTTCCAAGCATTACTTGGTCTTGGTGATAATCTTTTACTTGTTTCTACAGAGATGATAATGATGATGATCATTACTGTTGTTACTTCTGTAATAAGATTGTGTATTTGCTGTCCATAGGCCCGAGATGTGCAGGCCAAGGTGCTGAAGCGGGTGCAGATGGAGCAGCCTGACGCCTTCCCCATGCAGAAGCAGCTTGCTGCAGAGATCTGCGCTGAGATCGCTAAATACTACACAAGTCAGAGGGGCTATGAGAGAGCGGTCAAATTCTACAAAGAAGCTCTTGTGTATTGTGAGACTGATCGCAAGGTCAGTGCAGCTGAATCAAAAACGTTCTGTGTACTCACTGCAGCTGTGGTTAACAAGCTCTGGCTTCTTTTAGCATCACAGCCTTGTGTTTTCAAAATTTTGCGATCATAGTTGTTGATAGTTAAAAAGCCTGATTTATCTGCCCTACATTATTCCACGAATAATCTTGTCATTTAAATGAATGCACTCCCTGTTCCTAGGTGATGTTGGAGTTGGCTCGGTTGTACCTCACTCTGGATGAGGCTGATGCGTGCCAGGAACAATGCAGCGTCATTCTGAGTAATGACCAGTATAATGAAGACGCAACTCTGGTTTGTTCTGTTTGTCTGCCACAACAAATGTGACCATAACTTTTCTTTGGAACTACTATATAGAACTAATATCCTACATCTGTGTGTCCTCAGATGATGGCTGACATTATGTTTAGGAAGCAGGATTATGAAAAGGCAGTTTTCCACTTTCAAAAACTCCTGGAGCGCAAACCAGGTGCAACAGGGTCACGTTTCTTTTTTTTCGTTTGTTTCTTAAACCAAAATTTGTAGTGAATGTAAAAGTGAATTGTTGACTCCTCTGAAAGGAAAGCATAAGAGATTACACCTGTTATTTCAGACAACTACCCAACTCTGTCACGTCTTATTGACCTCTTGAGGAGGGCCGGGAAATTGGAAGAAGTTCCCAGATTTCTCGATATGGCAGAGAAACATTCTACCAGAACTAAGTTTGACCCTGGGTTTAACTACTGCAAAGGACTTTATCTTTGGTAAGTTTGGAAGAGTGTTTCCTCGACATCATGGCAACATCTGCGCATCTTCAAGCTTAGTGCATTGTGTGATTAAACGTGTGCTTGCTGCTCAGGTATACGGGAGAATCTATTGAAGCTCTGAGACACTTCAACAAAGCACGTAAAGACAACGATTGGGGTCAAAATGCTGTGTACAACATGATTGAAATCTCCCTAAACCCTGACAATGACACCATGGGAGGAGAAGTATTCGAGAACTTAGATGGTGAAATTGGGTGAGCGGCAGTAGGAGCTTATAAGTGATAGAATACACAGTCTATACACTCTTGTGTTTTAAACCCTCAAACTTACTTGTAGTGTTCACTTTTGTCTTCTATCAGAAACTCCACAGAGAAGCAGGAGTCAGAGCAGCTTGCTGTGAGAACAGCTGAGAAGCTGCTGAAGGAGTTAAAGCCTCAGACACCCGGCGGACACATACAGCTCCGCATCCTGGAGAACTACTGCTTTCTGGCAACTAAACAGAAGGCCAATGTAGAGAAAGCCCTCAGTGTTTTCACAGAGATTGCAAACAATGAGGTAAGTAAACTCCAGATGGTGCATATGATTTACATCACTCTCTCTGTGTAAATATATCCACACCAGGAGCCGTGCATTTCTCAGACTCTCTACATGTCAGTCATTCCATTTGGTAATAAACTGCACGGTGTCAGGCTGAATTTAATGGATTGTGTTGTTCAGCTTTGTGAATTTTATTTTACATTTACATTTTATTATCTAACTTTATGTGCTGAAGTTATGTCAGTATGGTTTATGTGTAAACAGTTGGCAGTGTGATGTGTTGTAAGATCAACCCCGTCTAACCAGATTTCTTTGGTTGAATTCAGAAAGACCATGTCCCAGCACTGTTGGCCATGGCAACAGCTTATATGATGCTAAAACAAACTCCCCGAGCCAGGAACCAGCTCAAACGCATTGCTAAAATGAACTGGAGCATTGGCGACGCTGATGAGTTCGAGAAGAGCTGGCTGCTCTTGGCAGATATCTACATCCATTCGGGGAAGTATGACATGGCCGGGGACCTTTTGAAGAGATGCCTCAACCATAACAAGGTCAGTATTGAAGATATAGTCACGGCTTAAAAATGATGTAGTTTATGACAATTTAAGGCAATTTAATTCACAAAAAGCTCTTTTTCCCCCCTTATTTAGATTTGTCAGGAGGTTGTTTTTATAATGTCTGGGCCATCTTTTATTTTAAGTACTTTGTGATAATAATGACACTTTTTTTCCACAGTCATGCTGTAAAGCTTATGAATATGTGGGATACATAATGGAAAAAGAGCAGGCATTCCGTGATGCAGCAGTCAACTATGAACTGGCCTGGAAATATGGAAATCGGACTAACCCAACTATTGGTAAGTCAACCAAAATCACTTGTCCAGTTCTGTTTATAAGGACAAAAGGAATAAGAGAGTTAAATTTCTTACATGCAATGTCTGTTTTTATTTCAGGATACAAGCTTGCTTTCAACTACTTAAAAGCAAAGAGGCACGTTGATGCCATAGATGTGTGTCACAAGGTGAGACACCTGTGGATGCTTATAGTTTTAAGAGTTTCAAACTGTTGCTATCCCATGAATCATGCTTGCTTTTGTCCACAGGTTCTGGCTGCTCATCCAGATTATCCAAGAATGAGAAAGGACATCCTGGACAAAGCTCGTGCTGCCCTGAGATCTTAGTTTTGGGCCATTTAGACGGTTTATGTGAGACGTGGAGCCAAGGTTTCTGAAGTAAAAATTAGTGTACTTTGATTGAATTTGCTTTTATGGTTTGCCTTTCACTGTTGGATTTAACGAATGTGCAGTTATCATTTCTTTGGGAATGCCTCTTGAACACTATGTAAATTTACTTGGTAAATAAATAGGTGGGTGCTGACTATCCTGAGGGAAAACAGAGTGCAGAGAGGTTCAGGCAGGTTTTTCTTTTCTCACAAAGGTGTGGTACCTTCTAAAATCTAAATTTCAACTTATTTTGGAGCTTAGAACATAGGGGCTCTTGCAGAAGGGCAGTGTCTGAATTAAAGCTTTATTTATCAAAACTGAAATCTTTCCCTTATGTGTTAGAGAATCTATTTTTAATCTTATACATGATGCATGTATTTTGTTTTTCATATTATTCCCTTTAGTTCATTTATGTGAAAATCAATACTGAAATATATGTTGTGATAAATATTAGGATGTAGATAATTGTGTATATATCTTTTTTTTTTACTTTTCAGCTTTTGTTTAAAATAAAGTTATATAGAAATATGACTTCTTTTTTTTTTAATTGATGCTTTTAAGACAGGATCTAAAATGACACCATTAGTATCCACACAGACAACTGCCACACAAACATTTCCAAGCGTGACTGGAGAAAAAAAAAAATGCAGGACACACAGTGAACATTTTAATGGACACAATAAACTGGATGCCTGCCGTGGATAGGAAGTGCCGGGGAACACAGTCACTACAGATGGACTCACTGTGCAAGTCAAAGGCAGAAAGACTTCAAACTGGGCAGCAGAGCAGGCTCCCTGCGGCTGGGATCCGCGTTGTTACTCATTAAGACCATCCGCTGCGAGAAACCTGGGAAATTAAAGGATCAGACAAACTACCGACTCCACTGGTGAGTGTCAGTTTTTACAACTTTTATCACTAACGAAATCTCTGATGGGATTAATAACAATAACGTGGGCAGATCCGCCTCCGCGCGAAAAGACGCTTTAACTTTTCCAAACACATTCTGAACCATGTGCTTTTTTTCTTTTCTTTTTAGTTGATCCATGTGTTCACGTTGATAAATGTAAGCAGTGTATGTGTAAGATGTGGTGTTTTCTCAGAGAGCCTGATTGGATGCGGTGGGCTGTGTGTGGGGTATAGTGCGTTCCTCCGTTATTTGTAACCCAGCAACGGTCCCAGTGAATGGCCAACTGAACAAATCCTATTAATGACACCATCGTTGAATCTGAGCAACTCCGTGACGAACAGTCTGCAAAATTCCTCTTGACAAAGTGACTGCTTTTGCCTGAGGTTTGTCGGGATACGTGTTTGATTCAGCTGTGATTTAGGTCAAATTATTTTTTTAAAAAAAACATAGGACGTAGGACATAGCTGTAGCAACAGTTAAGGCAAACAGTGCCGTCATCAAACTCGTTTGTCGGGATCGTTTCTTGTAATACTTGCTGTCTCATTTGTATCCCAGGTATGGCTTTTGATGCGCAAACCCCTCTCTGCGCAGGCGCGCCACCAGGTCTCCACCTTCTACCTGAGGGAAGCTCACCTTGATCCAACGAGACGGAAGTTTCGCGAGGGCAGAAAACGGAGCAAATCTCTCTTTTTGTTTTTTTGTCTCCGCGGAAAGTTCGTTTGGAGTTCGCGCAACAAGCAGAGGATATCCAGTCAAAGCAGGATGCCATGCGTTGGATTTAATAAGAACTGTGTAAAGGGCTTTTTTTTGCAACCTTAATCTGTTGTTCAGCGACTCATGGTACGTGGTCTTTTTCCCTGAAGGAATCCAGAGCAGTGGTTGTTTGCAGATTTCTTGTGCCGATTTTAAAATATGTGATTTGTAGATAACAGCAGACTACTGTTAGACTCACCAGGAACTGCTCCACAGATGTGTTCTTTTTATTTATTTCAAAGACCAAAAGTTTTAAAGTTGCTTTGAGTCTAAGATGTTGAAATAGTGACATGGCAAGTAATGTAGCACTACTTAGGCTACCTGTATTTTTTCTGAAATCCAAATACCTTAAATTTCATAATTACATGAATGCTGGTTGCTAATCATCATTACTCGGCGGGTTATGTTCATGTATTGCAGCTGAATTTCAGTCCAAAGTCAGTCTGCTCTCCATTCAAGAAGAATGACAGCTTTCCGCAGAGTGCTCCGAAGGCGATTGCACCCACTTAAACTGGTGATAGTGGCCCTGGTCTTTGTCACATTCGTATTCCTCATACAATGGGAAGTGGGGAGCCAAAGCCAACAGGAGGACCCTTGGCTGAAGGAGATGGCAGTGAAGCGGGATGCCATGCTGGGCATGATGATGGGAGCTGTCAATAACTTCAGGGATGTGATGCCAAAGATGCAGATCAGAGCCCCTGTACGACAGCAGGACAAAGCAGACAGCACGTCCTGTCTGCCAGGTCACTACACAGCCGCTGAGCTCAAACCAGCTCTGGAGCGTCCACCTCAGAGCCCTCTTGCTCCCGGAGCTGCTGGGAAACCTTTCCATACAGACTCACTGAGCCCAGAAGAACAGAAGGAGAAGGAGAGGGGAGAAGAGAAACACTGCTTTAACCTGTATGCCAGTGACCGCATCTCCTTGAGCAGAGACCTGGGCGCAGACACAAGACCACCAGAGTACGTCAGCTTGCATAATCTTTATGCTTTTGATAAACTTGTACAAAATAATTCATGTTTCAAAGAGGGGAAGAAAGAACTTAGTTGATCCAATTTTCCAAATGATTTTGATATAATGTGTGTGTGTGTGTGTGTGTGTGTGTGCACCACCTAGTGGGTGTGAATGCAGCTTTGGTGCTGTACAAGAAGTTTTCCACTTTTGCTCTCACTACTCCATGGATTCAGAATATAACTTAAAGTCACTCACTTAGTCACACACTGAAAAACACCCACAAAGGTAATGCTAATATGGATGGAGTGATGCAAAACTGACTGTCTAACCCAAACAAATTCATCATGTGAGGAAAATCTCAGGCAGAAACCACAACAGCAGGGACTTTGTTTCAGCATGCCTGCCCAGTTACTGTGGCCAGTTCAGAAAGAAACACAGTTATGTTTGGCTAATTACAGTACATCCAAGTACACGTAAGTCCAAGTACATGGCAGTACATAGCCAGTGTACATGACACAGAAGTAAAGCCTGTCCATGTACTGGCTATCTTATAAGGGTGAGTTACAAAGTCTTTCTCACTCTGATATGGCAGGTATTTCAAAGGCTGCCACACATGTGGTGTCACATTTGAAACAGACACCCCACAGGGGAGAGACTGCAGATGTAATAACTAGACTATTGTGCCACTCAGGAACTATACTGGACAGTCAGATCTTTGTGTCCTCTTTTTCCTCCTGCTGCAGATGTATTGAGCAAACCTTTAAGCGATGCCCCCCCTTGCCGACCACCAGTGTGATAATTGTGTTTCACAATGAAGCTTGGAGCACTCTGCTAAGGACAGTATACAGTGTCCTCCACACCTCCCCTGCCATTCTCCTCAAGGAGATCATCCTGGTGGACGACGCCAGCGTGGATGGTAAAACTCAATAGGGCCTTTCAGGACCGCCCTGCTCTCTTTTGGGTTCGAATTCATGCTGCATATTGGGTGGGCAGCTCTTTGGTGTGCCACGAATCGTGCAGAGAGGAGCTCCCCGCTCCTTCTGTGGGCCATGAAGTGGGTTACAACAGGAAGTGAGAGGCTGCTAGTGAATACTTTCCTAAGAGGAATTAGCAGTGGTTGCGCTAAGAAATGAGTCAGAGTTAAGTCTTGTTAACAAGTCCAATGAAGGTAGGAAACAAAATGCTGGAGAGGGGAGTTTTCAGGGAATGCAGTCCATCTGACACTCTAAACTCAGTTATTTGTTGGGATCAGAGCACAGATGGGACCCTGCTGTACAGCAGTTGTCCTGACAGCCAGCACTATTAAAGATGTTAGGAAGACAGCTTTGTTCTTTTTCATCTGTTTTGAGTCTTATAAAGGCTGAGGACTGTGAATATAATATACATGTATCACTTTAGCAACCAGTGAGTCTTTATGAGACTGTTTATATTAGACTGTGCACAACATTCAGTCATGTATTACTTATTTTTCAGAACCTCCATCCTCTAACTTATTTCCATGTCTCTGTGGTCATCCCATACTTTCAGATGTGTTGAAGGATGAGCTGGATGAGTATTTGAAGCAGCTGAGCATTGTCCGAGTAGTCCGACAGCGAGAGAGGAAAGGACTCATCACCGCTCGGCTGCTGGGTGCCTCCGTGGCCACCGGTGACACACTCACCTTTCTCGACGCCCACTGTTAGTCAACACCACTGATGTTACTCACATTTTAAAATCAGCGACTTAGCCACACCCTTATTTACACAACCGCAGGCCAACAGCACAATTCTTGCTCTTCTTGAAATCTTAGACATGGCTGCCATGGATTTACATTCTATAATTAGCCACTTGCTGGTTATTGTTAAGCAAGATGTCATGCAGTGTATGTCATGTACACTTGTTTGTGTTTCAGGTGAATGCTTTAATGGGTGGCTGGAGCCTCTACTGGCAAGGATAGCAGAGAACTACACTGCAGTAGTCAGTCCTGATATAACCACAATTGATCTCAATACCTTTGAGTTCATGAAACCGTCCCCATATGGCCAGAACCACAACCGGGGCAACTTTGACTGGGGCCTGGCTTTTGGCTGGGAGAGTCTCCCAGATCATGAGAGACAAAGGAGGAAGGATGAAACTTATCCTATCAAGTAAGCATAAATTCTGCATGAATATAAAATATCAGCTTGATATGAACTCTTGAATCTTGCTGGAAATAACTTAAAAACCTTTAACAAACTTTCTCTGCAGGACTCCCACATTTGCTGGTGGGCTCTTCTCCATCTCAAAAGACTACTTCTACCATATTGGAAGCTATGATGAAGAAATGGAAATCTGGGGTGGGGAGAATATCGAAATGTCATTTAGGGTAAGATATCACTAAGCTGTCATTGTGGAGGTTCAGCAGTCTTGTTATTTATCATTGAGCCTTTTAACCCAGTGAATGAACTAGGGATGCATCGATCCACGTTTTCACTTCCTATCCGATCCCGATGCCTGAATTTGGATATCTGCCGCTACTATTCCGATACTAGAGCTCTGTTTGCTTTAATATTATTATTATCATTATTGTTGATTTTATATGATGCTGTAATAAATATTCTTTATAGGCAAGTATGATATGTATGAATGTATGCATGTATGTCCCAAAAGGCAACTTAAGTATAAAGTCAGAAAAGAAAGTCAGAAAAACAGGAAGTTCTGTTAACAGTCAACAATTATTAAATTCAAGAGATACTCATAAAGGGTAACCTTCTTTTAGACTACCCCTCTCCAAATAAAATAAAATAGAAATAAAAAGGGCTACTTGATCTGATCAGCACAAATTAAGTATACTGGGTTTTGTAGCAGCAACACATAAAGGTTTTTCGAATCTCAAACATCCCAAGGGGCGGAAGCTCACTAGGTTCCTGCCGTACCTAGAAGGGACATAAGTCTGTGAGTAATATATTGTTGGTGTGTGAATTACCTGTATGACTCACCTGTTATGGTGTCCCGCTTTGGTTTATCGTTTAAGTTAATAGCAAGACCGATGCTAATGCGCTAGCCCGTCAATGGGATTCTCCATATTATGTTAGCATCGAGCTTATTATTACCACCTGTAGGTCGCGACGGAGCTTCTGCCCCTCGGTACAACGGCTTTGCAGACATTGCATGTTGCTGTCTTGCTTTGGGGTGTTTCTAGTGCAAAATATTTCCACACAGCAGACATGTTGCGCTGAAAAGTTGGCTAGCCACGGTGCTGCTCGATGCTCACCTGCTAGCTGGCTGCAAACTGTGGAATGGATTTCCTGAATGGAGGCGTGTTTCAATGAGACGCAGAGTAATGAGACACGCCGCCGTTCAGGAAATCCATTCCACATTTTGCAGCCAGTTAGCAGAGCAGCCGGCAGGAATCACTTGTGGAGTTATTTTAGCAGACAACATTAAATAACAGACATGGTCCATGGATCGCAAATCTCCCCAGGTTTGATCGGAAATTTCCGATCCGTGATCCGATACTGACACTGGATCGGATCGGCCCTATCCCTAGAACTCTGGATCCAAACGTCTGCGACGGTGTGTCTAATTGCATCTCATTGTGCATCTGTTCAGCGCTGTCTTCCATTAACTTGCAGGTGTGGCAGTGCGGAGGACAGCTGGAGATCATCCCATGCTCCATTGTTGGTCATGTTTTCCGCACA
Source organism: Toxotes jaculatrix (assembly GCF_017976425.1). Classification (NCBI taxonomy): domain Eukaryota; kingdom Metazoa; phylum Chordata; class Actinopteri; family Toxotidae; genus Toxotes; species Toxotes jaculatrix. Next base: position 12,808,548 of record NC_054408.1, on the reverse strand, counting down.
AAGAGCCCCCACACCTTCCCCAAGGGTACACAAGTGATTGCTCGCAACCAGGTACGACTGGCTGAGGTGTGGATGGACGACTACAAGGAGATCTTCTACCGTCGTAACCAACAAGCTGCGCAGATGGCAAAAGATGTACATACTACTTCTTACTGTGCCTCTGAAATCCTGTGTCTATCCTGTCATACTTTCAAAGATTCTGTCAAATTCACTGAATTCTATGGAGCAGCAAATTTCTCTGCACCATTATCTTTCACTTCTATGTCTTGTGGTCATATGTAAGTGGCTTTTAAGACCACTTATTATCCTGCCCCCTTGAGACAAGTCTGAGTAAATTCAAATCCAGCCTTAAGTCTGATTACGACTTACTTAACATACTCCACAGGAAAAAGCAAACAGTTACAGGAGGACTCAGCATTTCATGACTGCTTCTCAGTGCATGGTTTCTGTAGAAATGAAATGCATTCTTTGAAATAGAGAGACATAGATTAGCTATTAAGGGCTGAAAGCTGTTAAGCGACAGAGGAAAAGGAACCTGAAGGAAGTCAGCTCTGGTAAATGACACAGGCTCTTAGCATTTCCCAACATGTGGTCCCATAGGTGCTATAAACTGTCCCCTCAGGGCTATACCTCACAAAGCAGGCCAGCCCTCTCCCGCTGGCTTCAAACAGACACGCTGTCATCAACAACTTCAAGGAACCCACTGTAGTAGCTATCAGCATGCTCTAGTGTGAGCGACAGGCTCATCATTATAGTAAGTGCTCTCATTATTCAAGAGCACGAGGTGCCTGCAAATCCTTTTAAATGTGCTGTTACACTTCAGTTTAAAAGGAACAGTGATCAAATACACTTGTCTGTTGTTAATTTGTTTAAGAAAGGAGTCATTAGACAACGGGAACACAGGGATTGACTTTAGAAAAGTAAATTGATTAAGTAGAATATCTAGTATATCAGTTTTTTTTTTGTACAATGGTTTTATTTCTGTAATTGGGTGATAGTTCAGAGCTCCGTCTATGGATGGAGATGTCAGTTGATCAGTGGGTCCACCACTTTGGTCCAGGCTTAAATATCTTAATAACTGCTGGATGTTGGATCATAAAATTTAGCACAAAAAAACAATGGTTTCCAGAGGAAGACACCTAATGACTTTGGTCATCCCCTGACTTTTTCTCTTGTGCCGCCATGAAGTTCACGTTTGCATTTTAGTGAAATATCTTGACGACTATTGGATGGATTGCTGTTAAATTTGGGTGCGGACTTTCATGGTTCCCAGAGGATGAATTGTAATAACTTTGGAAGTCTCTTAACTTTTTCCCTTCTGCAATAGAAAGAAAGATTTGAAGAAAAATTGTGGGGACCAATTGAACACCTAAACAGTGGCTGTGTTTCCTAACCATAGGCCTGGGCCCGGCAGTGTTTTAGTCCCACATTTCACAATAGTAATGAATAGTAAAAAAAAAAAAAAAAAAAATCACTATTTGTCGTTAAACCTTGCAAAATTCGTCCTGTTAGTATCCAGCATGCCTGCAGTATGAGTTGATGAACGATATAAAGGAGCTGCCTGTGATTGTTTTAACAGAGGACATTTGGCGATATCTCCAAACGCGTGGACCTCCGGGCGCGGCTACAGTGCAAAAGCTTCTCCTGGTATTTGAAGAACGTTTATCCAGAAGTCTTCATGCCTGATCTCAACCCACTTCGCTTTGGCTCTGTAAGATCACGCACCCCACCACCAGCTCTTCTCTTTCCAAACCTCAGAGCTCTGTCTAGCCACTGTGGGTTTCCACTTAGGATCTCCAGAGGGTACTGAGGAGTTCCAATTTGACACCACTGAAAGCACTCCAGAGACTAAAGTTGTTTGAACAGCTTGCGCTGGATGTTAGTTTTTCATTTTGTTTCCTTTCACTGCTTTCCCCTTCCCTGCTCTCTCTCTCTCTGTAGGTGAAAAATGTGGGCAAAGACTCATGTCTGGATGCTGGAGAGAACAATGAGGGTGGGAAACAGCTCATCATGTACCCATGTCATGGACTAGGAGGAAACCAGGTCAGTTTAAAAAAAAAAACCTTCTATCGCTTCTATCACTTATTGACAAAACATTTTAATCTCAGTGATTCATTGGAACTTTTTTCTGTCTGTTTCTTGTGCTGTAGTATTTTGAGTACTCCACACATCACGAGATTAGACACAACATTCAGAAGGAGCTGTGTTTGCATGGGTCGGAGGGGACTGTGAAGCTGGAGGACTGCCAGTATAAAGGCAGGAACACATTTGTAGGAGCAGAACAAAAATGGGAACTGAAGGATGTGAGGGTTTTTTTTGTGCATTTTTTTGCATTTCTCCACTGTTCTGTGATTTCAGATTCTGTGGTTATTATTTCTGTTTAGGAAAGTAATAGCTTTGTCTTCTCTTCATATAGAACCAGTTATTCTACATCCCAGGACTGAACATGTGTCTGAGTGCCCGTCTTGAACATCCCTCTCTTGCCCTCTGCAACCCCTCAGACAGATACCAGCTGTGGTCATTTGTTGTTTGAGTGTGCTACCACTTCACAAATTGTTACTCTGCATAGGCATACTAGGACCGTGAGTACACTATACTGTATGCAGTTTTTTTTTTTTAGATCAACAACATGGAGTTTTAATTTATTTTTATACATAGAAGAACTGAACTGCTGCTGCATTAGGAAAAATACAGTGTGCCACTGCTGGAAGGAAGCATTGAAACGATGCCCCCAATCAGACTGTGAACTGAGATTCTTAGAGGAATGAAGATGCACTGTGTTGACAAGTGCCTCTTTTGTGTTTGTGATGTTTTCACTATTTCAAGTCTTCGCAACCAACACATGCAGTATTAGGTATATAAAAGCCAACACTGGATATGTTCCATAAAGATATGCACATGAATCTAAAACAGAATCATACTAAACAGCACAGTAAATCTTGAACACACAAAAATCCCAAATGTTACGCGCCAAAGAGACTGAAAGTGAAAATCTGAAATGCCAAAAGTATGGTGTGCATTTCTTTATTTTTTTTTTTTGTACCGTCCAGTGCCTTGGATGTAATTTTATTCTGAATGGGAAAAATGGTTGAGGGATGATGGTGGAATGGGTGGTGGTGCAATTTTCTGTTTATACAGAATATCGGGTTCTATAGTGTTGTGATCAAAAGAATCTTCAGATCAGGGTTGAAGCTGATAACTAGGGATGCACCGATCCACATTTTTTCACTTCCGATCCGATCCCAATACCTGAATTTGGATATCTGCCGATACTGATACTATTCCGATACCAGAGCTCTGTTTGTTTTAATATTATTATTATCAATATTGTTGATTTTGTATGATGCTGTAATAAATCTTCTCTACAGGCAAGTATGATATGTACGAATGTATGCATGTATGTCCCAAAAGGCAACTTGAGGTAAGTATAAGGTCAGAAAAGAAAGTCAGAAAAACAGGAAATTCTGTTAACAGTCAATATTTATTAAATTCAAGAGATACTCATAAAAGGTAACCTTCTTTTAGACTACCCCTCTCTGAATAAAATAGAAATTAAAGCTGCAAGCAGCGATGGGCGGACCCTCGCACCCCTTGCGAGCTGCTTGAGTCGCAGCCAGCGCAGCCACACACAAGAGTCCTCTCCTCTCTCCTGCTCTTCTCCCCAGAGAAGCACAGCAGTATACAGCAACAGAAAAGACATGGCCCCCTCCCCGAATTTCAAGTCTGTGGGTCTTACTTGGAATATTTTCTCACTCTAGGGGCCGCTACAGAGCCGTTTGGCCGCGCTCGGTCGCACGGAAAGTGTCAAACAAGAACTTTCTTAGGGGGAAAATTTTGGGCAAAGTGAGGTGAATTTTTGAGCACGTTCAGGGGGTCAAATTAGCCGACAAAGCAGCGGGAGAAAAATAGAAGAGAGTAATAATAATCCCTTCAGTTACAATAGGGCTGTGCACAAATTTCATGCTTGGGCCCTAATAAAAAAGGTCATAGTATAGGAAGGCTTCAAAATCGGCCAAAAAAAGTTCACTTTTTTACTTTAGAACAACCTCAAAATGTCATAAAAAAGGTCATAGTATAGTAAGGCTTCGGTGAGCCAACTGGTCCAGTGGTGTAAGGATAATAGCCTCTTCCTCAATGTGGGGAGGACCAAAGAGATGGTTATCAACTTCAGGAGAAGGCCCTCACAGCACCCCCCACTGACCATCGACGGCGCTGCAGTGGAGAGGGTGAACAGCAACCAAGTTCCTGGGGGTGCACATCTCCGAGGACTTCTCCTGGTCAACAAACTTAACCCTAACCCTCTTCACTGTGGGACCTCTGTTGCCCCTCACAGACATTTATAACACACGCCTCACCCGCAGAGCCATCAGCATTGCGGAGGACAACTCACACCCCCACTTCAGCCTCCTGCCTTCAGGGAGACGGTTCCAATGCCTCCGGGCCCACTCCACAAGACTGTCCAACAGCTTCATCCACCAGGCTGTCAGGATGCTGAACTCTGTACACAACCCCACCCCTCGCCCCTGGACCCAAACTCTGCCCCCCCCTCCACCTGGACTAAGACAATCTTTTGGCCAACTTGCACAACATAACCATTTGCACTGTTCTTGCTAACCTACGGCATAATAATGTTTACGGCCGCTCACACAGTACTACTGCTGCTATTGTCACTCTGTAAACATATTTTTTTTCTAGGTCAAAAAATTTGCAATTTTCATATATATATATATTTTTTTTCATATATTTCTTTACACACTGTAGATTTATATTGAATTAAAAATGTATTTAGCTGCTTTTGTTTAGATTGTTTAATTTATTTATTATTTTAAAATGCACATTGAGAGAAACATTTCGATTCCCCTGTATGTCTGACATATGGTGAAATTGAAAATAAAAAGTCTGTGAATCCTTTGAATCCTTTAATTCCTTTTTCAAATTGGCCAAAAAAAGTCATGTCAGTAAGACCTCAAAATGTCATAAAAAACGTCATAGTATAGTAAGGCGTCAAAATCGGCCAAAGAAAGTCAAAAATTTTTTTGGACCTCAAAATGTCATAAAAAAGTCATAGTATAGTAAGGCGTCAAAATCGGCCAAAAAAAGTCAAAAAATTTGTTGACCTCAAAATGTCATAAAAAACGTCATAGTATAGTAAGGCGTCAAAATCGGCCAAGAAAAGTCAACATTTTTTTGGACCTTAAAATGTCATAAAAAACGTTAGTATAGTAAGGCGTCAAAATCGGCCAAAATAAGTCAAAAAATTTTTTGGGACTTTTTTGTCAATAAAAAAGTCATAGTATAGTAAGGCGTCAAAATCGGCCAAAAAAAGTCAAAATTTTTTTGGACCTCAAAATGTCATAAAAAACGTCATAGTATAGTAAGGCGTCAAAATCGGACAAAAAAATTCAAATTTTTTTTTGACCTCAAAATGTCATAAAAAATGTCATAGTATAGTATGGCGTTTTTTTCGGGCAAAAAAAAGTCAAAAATTTTTTTGACCTCAAAATGTCATAGTATAGTATGGCGTCAAAATCGGACAAAAAAAGTCAAAAAAAATTTTTGACCTCAAAATGTCATAAAAAACGTCATAGTATAGTATGGCGTTTTTTTCGGGCAAAAAAAGTCAAAATTTTTTTTGACCTCAAAATGTCATAAAAAAAACGTCATAGTATAGTAAGGCGTCAAAATCGGACAAAAAAAGTCAACTTTTTTTTGACCTCAAAATGTCATAAAAAACGTCATAGTATAGTATGGCGTTTTTTTCGGGCAAAAAAAGTCAAAAAAATTTTTGACCTCAAAATGTCATAAAAAACGTCATAGTATAGTATGGCGTTTTTTTCAGGCAAAAAAAGTCAAAAAAATTTTTGACCTCAAAATGTCATAAAAAACGTCATAGTATGGCGTTTTTTTCGGGCAAAAAAAGTCAAAAATTTTTTTGACCTCAAAATGTCATAAAAAACGTCATAGTATAGTATGGCGTTTTTTTCGGGCAAAAAAAGTCAAAATTTTTTTTGACCTCAAAATGTCATAAAAAACGTCATAGTATAGTATGGCGTTTTTTTCAGGCAAAAAAAGTCAAAAAAATTTTTGACCTCAAAATGTCATAAAAAACGTCATAGTATGGCGTTTTTTTTCGGGCAAAAAAAGTCAAAAAATTTTTTGACCTCAAAATGTCATAAAAAACGTCATAGTATAGTATGGCGTTTTTTTCGGGCAAAAAAAGTCAAAATTTTTTTTGACCTCAAAATGTCATAAAAAACGTCATAGTATAGTATGGCGTTTTTTTTCGGGCAAAAAAAGTCAAAAAAAATTTTTGACCTCAAAATGTCATAAAAAACGTCATAGTATAGTATGGCGTTTTTTTCGGGCAAAAAAAGTCAAAATTTTTTTTGACCTCAAAATGTCATAAAAAACGTCATAGTATGGCGTTTTTTTCGGGCAAAAAAAGTCAAAAAAATTTTTGACCTCAAAATGTCATAAAAAACGTCGTAGTATAGTATGGCGTCAAAATCGGACAAAAAAAGTCAAAAAATTTTTTGACCTCAAAATGTCATAAAAAACGTCACAGCATAGTATGGCGTTTTTTTCGGCCAAAAAAAGTCAAAATTTTTTTTGACCTCAAAATGTCATAAAAAACGTCATAGTATAGTATGGCGTTTTTTTCGGGCAAGAAAAGTCAAAAAATTTTTTGACCTCAAAATGTCATAAAAAACGTCATAGTATAGTATGGCGTTTTTTTCGGGCAAAAAAAGTCAAAAATTTTTTTGACCTCAAAATGTCATAAAAAACGTCATAGTATAGTATGGCGTCAAAATCGGACAAAAAAAGTCAAAAAATTTTTTGACCTCAAAATGTCATAAAAAACGTCATAGTATAGTATGGCGTCAAAATCGGACAAAAAAAGTCAAAAATTTTTTGGACCTCAAAATGTCATAAAAAACGTCATAGTATAGTAAGGCGTCAAAATCGGACAAAAAAAGTCAAAATTTTTTTTGACCTCAAAATGTCATAAAAAACGTCATAGTATAGTAAGGCGTCAAAATCGGACAAAAAAAGTCTAAATTTTTTTTGACCTCAAAATGTCATAAAAAACGTCATAGTATAGTATGGCGTCAAAATCGGACAAAAAAAGTCAAAAAATTTTTTGACCTCAAAATGTCAAATAACATCATAGTATAGTATGGCGTTTTTTTCGGGCAAGAAAAGTCAAAATATTTTTTGACCTCAAAATGTCATAAAAAACGTCATAGTATAGTATGGCGTTTTTTTCGGGCAAAAAAAGTCAAAATTTTTTTTGACCTCAAAATGTCATAAAAAACGTCATAGTATAGTATGGCGTTTTTTTTGGGCAAAAAAAGTCAAAATTTTTTTTGACCTCAAAATGTCATAAAAAACGTCATAGTGTAGTAAGGCGTTAAAATCGGACAAAAAAAGTCAAAATTTTTTTTGACCTCAAAATGTCATAAAAAACGTCATAGTATAGTATGGCGTTTTTTTCGGGCAAAAAAAGTCAAAAAATTTTTTGACCTCAAAATGTCATAAAAAACGTCATAGTATAGTATGGCGTTTTTTTCGGGCAAAAAAAGTCAAAATTTTTTTTGACCTCAAAATGTCATAAAAAACGTCATAGTATAGTATGGCGTTTTTTTCGGGCAAAAAAAGTCAAAATTTTTTTTGACCTCAAAATGTCATAAAAAACGTCATAGTATAGTATGGCGTTTTTTTCGGGCAAAAAAAGTCAAAATTTTTTTTGACCTCAAAATGTCATAAAAAACGTCATAGTATAGTATGGCGTTTTTTTCGGGCAAAAAAAGTCAAAAAATGTTTTGACCTCAAAATGTCATAAAAAACGTCATAGTATGGCGTTTTTTTTCGGGCAAAAAAAGTCAAAATTTTTTTTGACCTCAAAATGTCATAAAAAACGTCATAGTATAGTATGGCGTCAAAATCGGACAAAAAAAGTCAAAAAAATTTTTGACCTCAAAATGTCATAAAAAACGTCATAGTATAGTAAGTCGTCAAAATCAGACAAAAAAAGTCAAAAATTTTTTTGACCTCAAAATGTCATAAAAAACGTCATAGTATAGTATGGCGTTTTTTTCGGGCAAAAAAAGTCAAAATTTTTTTTGACCTCAAAATGTCATAAAAAACGTCATAGTATAGTATGGCGTCAAAATCGGACAAAAAAAGTCAAAAAATTTTTTGACCTCAAAATGTCATAAAAAACGTCATAGTATAGTATGGCGTTTTTTTCGGGCAAAAAAAGTCAAAATTTTTTTTGACCTCAAAATGTCATAAAAAACGTCATAGTATAGTATGGCGTCAAAATCGGGCAAAAAAAGTCAAAAAAATTTTTGACCTCAAAATGTCATGAAAAACGTCATAGTATAGTATGGCGTTTTTTTCGGGCAAAAAAAGTCAAAAAAATTTTTGAACTCAAAATGTCATAAAAAACGTCATAGTATAGTAAGGCGTCAAAATCGGACAAAAAAAGTCAAAATTTTTTTTGACCTCAAAATGTCATAAAAAACGTCATAGTATAGTATGGCGTTTTTTTCGGGCAAAAAAAGTCAAAATTTTTTTTGACCTCAAAATGTCATAAAAAACGTCATAGTATAGTAAGGCGTCAAAATCGGACAAAAAAAGTCTAAATTTTTTTTGACCTCAAAATGTCATAAAAAACGTCATAGTATAGTATGGCGTTTTTTTCGGGCAAAAAAAGTCAAAAAAATTTTTTGACCTCAAAATGTCATAAAAAATGTCATAGTATAGTATGACGTCAAAATCGGACAAAAAAGTCAAAAAATTTTTTGACCTCAAAATGTCATAAAAAACGTCATAGTATAGTATGGCGTTTTTTTCGGGCAAAAAAAGTCAAAAATTTTTTTGACCTCAAAATGTCATAAAAAACGTCATAGTATAGTATGGCGTTTTTTTCGGGCAAAAAAAGTCAAAATTTTTTTTGACCTCAAAATGTCATAAAAAACGTCATAGTATAGCATGGCGTCAAAATCGGACAATAAAAGTCAACAATTTTTTTGATCTCAAAATGTCATAAAAACATCATAGTATAGTATGGCGTCAAAATCGGACAGAAAAAGTCAAAAAACTTTTTGACCTCAAAATGTCATAAAAAACGTCATAGTATAGTATGGCGTCAAAATCGGACAAAAAAAGTCAAAAATTTTTTTGACCTCAAAATGTCATAAAAAACGTCATAGTATAGTATGGCGTTTTTTTCGGGCAAAAAAAGTCAAAAAATTTTTTGACCTCAAAATGTCATAAAAAACGTCATAGTATAGTATGGCGTCAAAATCGGCCAAAAAAAGTCAAAAAATTTTTTGACCTCAAAATGTCATAAAAAACGTCATAGTATAGTATGGCGTTTTTTTCTGGCAAAAAAAGTCAAAATTTTTTTTGACCTCAAAATGTCATAAAAAACGTCATAGTATAGTATGGCGTTTTTTTCTGCCAAAAAAAGTCAAAATTTTTTTTGACCTCAAAATGTCATAAAAAACGTCATAGTATAGTATGGCGTCAAAATCGGACAAAAAAAGTCCAAAAAATTTTTGACCTCAAAATGTCATAAAAAACGTCATAGTATAGTATGGCGTAAAAATCGGGCAAAAAAAGTCAACATTTTTTTTGACCTCAAAATGTCATAAAAAACGTCATAGTATAGTATGGCGTCAAAATCGGGCAAAAAAAGTCAAAATTTTTTTGACCTCAAAATGTCATAAAAAACGTCATAGTATAGTATGGCGTTTTTTTCGGGCAAAAAAAGTCAAAAAATGTTTTGACCTCAAAATGTCATAAAAAACGTCATAGTATGGCGTTTTTTTCGGGCAAAAAAAGTCAAAAATTTTTTTGACCTCAAAATGTCAAAAAACGTCATAGTATAGTATGGCGTCAAAATCGGACAAAAAAAGTCAAAAAATTTTTGACCTCAAAATGTCATGAAAAACGTCATAGTATAGTATGGCGTCAAATTCGGGCAAAAAAAGTCAACATTTTTTTTGACCTCAAAATGTCATAAAATACGTCATAGTATAGTAAGGCGTCAAAATCGGACAAAAAAAGTCAAAATTTTTTTTGACCTCAAAATGTCATAAAAAACGTCATAGTATAGCATGGCGTCAAAATCGGACAATAAAAGTCAACAATTTTTTTGATCTCAAAATGTCATAAAAACATCATAGTATAGTATGGCGTCAAAATCGGACAGAAAAAGTCAAAAAACTTTTTGACCTCAAAATGTCATAAAAAACGTCATAGTATAGTATGGCGTCAAAATCGGACAAAAAAAGTCAAAAATTTTTTTGACCTCAAAATGTCATAAAAAACGTCATAGCATAGTATGGCGTTTTTTTCGGGCAAAAAAAGTCAAAAATTTTTTTGACCTCAAAATGTCATAAAAAACGTCATAGTATAGTATGGCGTTTTTTTCGGGCAAAAAAAGTCAAAAAATTTTTTGACCTCAAAATGTCATAAAAAACGTCATAGTATAGTATGGCGTTTTTTTCGGGCAAAAAAAGTCAAAATTTTTTTTGACCTCAAAATGTCATAAAAAACGTCATAGTATAGTATGGCGTCAAAATCGGACAAAAAAAGTCAAAAAATTTTTTGACCTCAAAATGTCAAATAACATCATAGTATAGTATGGCGTTTTTTTCGGGCAAGAAAAGTCAAAATTTTTTTTGACCTCAAAATGTCATAAAAAACGTCATAGTATAGTATGGCGTTTTTTTCGGGCAAAAAAAGTCAAAAATTTTTTTGACCTCAAAATGTCATAAAAAACGTCATAGTATAGTATGGCGTTTTTTTCGGGCAAAAAAAGTCAAAAAATTTTTTGACCTCAAAATGTCATAAAAAACGTCATAGTATAGTATGGCGTTTTTTTCGGGCAAAAAAAGTCAAAAAAATTTTTGACCTCAAAATGTCATAAAAAACGTCATAGTATAGTATGGCGTTTTTTTCGGGCAAAAAAAGTCAAAATTTTTTTTGACCTCAAAATGTCATAAAAAACGTCATAGTATAGTATGGCGTCAAAATCGGACAAAAAAAGTCAAAAAAATTTTTGACCTCAAAATGTCATAAAAAACGTCATAGTATAGTATGGCGTCAAAATCGGCCAAAAAAAGTCAAAATTTTTTTTGACCTCAAAATGTCATAAAAAACGTCATAGTATAGTATGGCGTCAAAATCGGATAAAAAAAGTCAAAAATTTTTTTGACCTCAAAATGTCATAAAAAACGTCATAGTATAGTATGGCGTTTTTTTCGGGCAAAAAAAGTCAAAATTTTTTTTGACCTCAAAATGTCATAAAAAACGTCATAGTATAGTATGGCGTTTTTTTTGGGCAAAAAAAGTCAAAAAATTTTTTGACCTCAAAATGTCATAAAAAACGTCATAGTGTAGTAAGGCGTTAAAATCGGACAAAAAAAGTCAAAATTTTTTTTGACCTCAAAATGTCATAAAAAACGTCATAGTATAGTATGGCGTTTTTTTCGGGCAAAAAAAGTCAAAAAATTTTTTGACCTCAAAATGTCATAAAAAACGTCATAGTATAGTATGGCGTTTTTTTTCGGGCAAAAAAAGTCAAAATTTTTTTTGACCTCAAAATGTCATAAAAAACGTCATAGTATAGTATGGCGTTTTTTTCGGGCAAAAAAAGTCAAAATTTTTTTTTACCTCAAAATGTCATAAAAAACGTCATAGTATAGTATGGCGTTTTTTTCGGGCAAAAAAAGTCAAAATTTTTTTTGACCTCAAAATGTCATAAAAAACGTCATAGTATAGTATGGCGTCAAAATCGGACAAAAAAAGTCAAAAAATTTTTTGACCTCAAAATGTCATAAAAAACGTCATAGTATAGTATGGCGTCAAAATCGGCCAAAAAAAGTCAAAATTTTTTTTGACCTCAAAATGTCATAAAAAACGTCATAGTATAGTATGGCGTCAAAATCGGATAAAAAAAGTCAAAAATTTTTTTGACCTCAAAATGTCATAAAAAACGTCATAGTATAGTATGGCGTTTTTTTCGGGCAAAAAAAGTCAAAATTTTTTTTGACCTCAAAATGTCAGAAAAAACGTCATAGTATAGTATGGCGTTTTTTTTGGGCAAAAAAAGTCAAAAAATTTTTTGACCTCAAAATGTCATAAAAAACGTCATAGTGTAGTAAGGCGTTAAAATCGGACAAAAAAAGTCAAAATTTTTTTTGACCTCAAAATGTCATAAAAAACGTCATAGTATAGTATGGCGTTTTTTTCGGGCAAAAAAAGTCAAAAAATTTTTTGACCTCAAAATGTCATAAAAAACGTCATAGTATAGTATGGCGTTTTTTTTCGGGCAAAAAAAGTCAAAATTTTTTTTGACCTCAAAATGTCATAAAAAACGTCATAGTATAGTATGGCGTTTTTTTCGGGCAAAAAAAGTCAAAATTTTTTTTTACCTCAAAATGTCATAAAAAACGTCATAGTATAGTATGGCGTTTTTTTCGGGCAAAAAAAGTCAAAATTTTTTTTGACCTCAAAATGTCATAAAAAACGTCATAGTATGGCGTTTTTTTCGGGCAAAAAAAGTCAAAATTTTTTTTGACCTCAAAATGTCATAAAAAATGTCATAGTATAGTATGGCATCAAAATCGGACAAAAAAAGTCAAAAAATTTTTTGACCTCAAAATGTCATAAAAAACGTCATAGTATAGTATGGCGTTTTTTTCGGGCAAAAAAAGTCAAAATTTTTTTTGACCTCAAAATGTCATAAAAAACGTCATAGTATAGTATGGCGTTTTTTTCGGGCAAAAAAAGTCAAAAAAATTTTTGACCTCAAAATGTCATAAAAAACGTCATAGTATAGTATGGCGTTTTTTTCGGGCAAAAAAAGTCAAAAAATTTTTTGACCTCAAAATGTCATAAAAAACGTCATAGTATAGTATGGCGTTTTTTTCGGGCAAAAAAAGTCAAAATTTTTTTTGACCTCAAAATGTCATAAAAAACGTCATAGTATAGTATGGCGTCAAAATCGGACAAAAAAAGTCAAAAAATTTTTTGACCTCAAAATGTCATAAAAAACGTCATAGTATAGTATGGCGTCAAAATCGGCCAAAAAAAGTCAAAAATTTTTTTGACCTCAAAATGTCATAAAAAACGTCATAGCATAGTATGGCGTTTTTTTCGGGCAAAAAAAGTCAAAATTTTTTTTGACCTCAAAATGTCATAAAAAACGTCATAGTATAGTATGGCGTTTTTTTCGGGCAAAAAAAGTCAAAAAATGTTTTGACCTCAAAATGTCATAAAAAACGTCATAGTATAGTATGGCGTTTCTTTCGGGCAAAAAAAGTCAAAAAAATTTTTGACCTCAAAATGTCATAAAAAACGTCATAGTATAGTAAGGCGTCAAAATCGGATAAAAAAAGTCAAAATTTTTTTTGACCTCAAAATGTCATAAAAAACGTCATAGTATAGTATGGCGTTTTTTTCGGGCAAAAAAAGTCAAAATTTTTTTTGACCTCAAAATGTCATAAAAAACGTCATAGTATAGTAAGGCGTCAAAATCGGACAAAAAAAGTCTAAATTTTTTTTGACCTCAAAATGTCATAAAAAACGTCATAGTATAGTATGGCGTTTTTTTCGGGCAAAAAAAGTCAAAAAAATTTTTTGACCTCAAAATGTCATAAAAAACGTCATAGTATAGTATGACGTCAAAATCGGACAAAAAAGTCAAAAATTTTTTTGACCTCAAAATGTCATAAAAAACGTCATAGTATAGTATGGCGTTTTTTTCGGGCAAAAAAAGTCAAAAATTTTTTTGACCTCAAAATGTCATAAAAAACGTCATAGTATAGTATGGCGTTTTTTTTTCGGGCAAAAAAAGTCAAAATTTTTTTTGACCTCAAAATGTCATAAAAAACGTCATAGTATAGCATGGCGTCAAAATCGGACAATAAAAGTCAACAATTTTTTTGATCTCAAAATGTCATAAAAACATCATAGTATAGTATGGCGTCAAAATCGGACAGAAAAAGTCAAAAAAATTTTTGACCTCAAAATGTCATAAAAAACGTCATAGTATAGTATGGCGTCAAAATCGGACAAAAAAAGTCAAAAAATTTTTTGACCTCAAAATGTCATAAAAAACGTCATAGTATAGTATGGCGTTTTTTTCGGGCAAAAAAAGTCAAAAAATTTTTTGACCTCAAAATGTCAAAAAACGTCATAGTATAGTATGGCGTCAAAATCGGACAAAAAAAGTCAAAAAATTTTTTGACCTCAAAATGTCATAAAAAACGTCATAGTATAGTATGGCGTTTTTTTCTGGCAAAAAAAGTCAAAATTTTTTTTGACCTCAAAATGTCATAAAAAACGTCATAGTATAGTATGGCGTCAAAATCGGACAAAAAAAGTCCAAAAAATTTTTGACCTCAAAATGTCATAAAAAACGTCATAGTATAGTATGGCGTCAAAATCGGGCAAAAAAAGTCAACATTTTTTTTTACCTCAAAATGTCATAAAATACGTCATAGTATAGTAAGGCGTCAAAATCGGACAAAAAAAGTCAAAATTTATTTTGACCTCAAAATGTCATAAAAAACGTCATAGTATAGTATGGCGTTTTTTTCGGGCAAAAATAGTCAAAAAATTTTTTGACCTCAAAATGTCATAAAAAACGTCATAGTATAGTATGGCGTTTTTTTTCGGGCAAAAAAAGTCAAAAAATTTTTTGAACTCAAAATGTCATAAAAAACGTCATAGTATAGTATGGCGTTTTTTTCTGGTAAAAAAAGTCAAAATTTTTTTTGACCTCAAAATGTCATAAAAAACGTCATAGTATAGTATGGCGTCAAAATCGGACAAAAAAAGTCAAAAAAATTTTTGACCTCAAAATGTCATAAAAAACGTCATAGTATAGTATGGCGTCAAAATCGGGCAAAAAAAGTCAAAAATTTTTTTGACCTCAAAATGTCATAAAAAACGTCATAGTATAGTATGGCGTTTTTTTCGGGCAAAAAAAGTCAAAATTTTTTTTGACCTCAAAATGTCATAAAAAACGTCATAGTATAGTATGGCGTCAAAATCGGCCAAAAAAAGTCAAATTTTTTTTTTGACCTCAAAATGTCATAAAAAACGTCATAGTATAGTATGGCGTTTTTTTTCGGGCAAAAAAAGTCAAAATTTTTTTTGACCTCAAAATGTCATAAAAAACGTCATAGGATAGTATGGCGTTTTTTTCGGGCAAAAAAAGTCAAAAAATGTTTTGACCTCAAAATGTCATAAAAAACGTCATAGTATGGCGTCAAAATCGGACAAAAAAAGTCAAAACATTTTTTGACCTCAAAATGTCATAAAAAACGTCATAGTATAGTAAGTCGTCAAAATCAGACAAAAAAAGTCAAAAATTTTTTTGACCTCAAAATGTCATAAAAAACGTCATAGTATAGTATGGCGTTTTTTTCGGGCAAAAAAAGTCAAAATTTTTTTTGACCTCAAAATGTCATAAAAAACGTCATAGTATAGTATGGCGTCAAAATCGGACAAAAAAAGTCAAAAAATTTTTTGACCTCAAAATGTCATAAAAAACGTCATAGTATAGTATGGCGTTTTTTTCGGGCAAAAAAAGTCAAAATTTTTTTTGACCTCAAAATGTCATAAAAAACGTCATAGTATAGTATGGCGTCAAAATCGGCCAAAAAAAGTCAAAAAAATTTTTGACCTCAAAATGTCATGAAAAACGTCATAGTATAGTATGGCGTCAAATTCGGGCAAAAAAAGTCAACATTTTTTTTGACCTCAAAATGTCATAAAATACGTCATAGTATAGTAAGGCGTCAAAATCGGACAAAAAAAGTCAAAATTTTTTTTGACCTCAAAATGTCATAAAAAACGTCATAGTTTAGTATGGCGTTTTTTTCGGGCAAAAAAAGTCAAAAAAATTTTTGACCTCAAAATGTCATAAAAAACGTCATAGTATAGTATGGCGTTTTTTTCGGGCAAAAAAAGTCAAAAAATTTTTTGACCTCAAAATGTCATAAAAAACGTCATAGTATAGTATGGCGTTTTTTTCGGGCAAAAAAAGTCAAAATTTTTTTTGACCTCAAAATGTCATAAAAAACGTCATAGTATAGTATGGCGTCAAAATCAGACAAAAAAAGTCAAAAAATTTTTTGACCTCAAAATGTCATAAAAAACGTCATAGTATAGTATGGCGTCAAAATCGGCCAAAAAAAATCAAAAATTTTTTTGACCTCAAAATGTCATAAAAAACGTCATAGCATAGTATGGCGTTTTTTTCGGGCAAAAAAAGTCAAAAATTTTTTTGACCTCAAAATGTCATAAAAAACGTCATAGTATAGTATGGCGTTTTTTTCGGGCAAAAAAAGTCAAAAAATGTTTTGACCTCAAAATGTCATAAAAAACGTCATAGTATAGTATGGCGTTTTTTTCGGGCAAAAAAAGTCAAAAAAATTTTTGACCTCAAAATGTCATAAAAAACGTCATAGTATAGTAAGGCGTCAAAATCGGACAAAAAAAGTCAAAATTTTTTTTGACCTCAAAATGTCATAAAAAACGTCATAGTATAGTATGGCGTTTTTTTCGGGCAAAAAAAGTCAAAATTTTTTTTGACCTCAAAATGTCATAAAAAACGTCATAGTATAGTAAGGCGTCAAAATCGGACAAAAAAAGTCTAAATTTTTTTTGACCTCAAAATGTCATAAAAAACGTCATAGTATAGTATGGCGTTTTTTTCGGGCAAAAAAAGTCAAAAAAATTTTTTGACCTCAAAATGTCATAAAAAACGTCATAGTATAGTATGACGTTAAAATCGGACAAAAAAGTCAAAAAATTTTTTGACCTCAAAATGTCATAAAAAACGTCATAGTATAGTATGGCGTTTTTTTCGGGCAAAAAAAGTCAAAAATTTTTTTGACCTCAAAATGTCAT
Source organism: Toxotes jaculatrix (assembly GCF_017976425.1). Classification (NCBI taxonomy): domain Eukaryota; kingdom Metazoa; phylum Chordata; class Actinopteri; family Toxotidae; genus Toxotes; species Toxotes jaculatrix. The sequence goes on along the minus strand of NC_054408.1, from coordinate 12,791,610 downwards.
AAAAAACGTCATAGTATAGTATGGCGTTTTTTTCGGGCAAAAAAAGTCAAAATTTTTTTTGACCTCAAAATGTCATAAAAAACGTCATAGTATAGCATGGCGTCAAAATCGGACAATAAAAGTCAACAATTTTTTTGATCTCAAAATGTCATAAAAACATCATAGTATAGTATGGCGTCAAAATCGGACAGAAAAAGTCAAAAAACTTTTTGACCTCAAAATGTCATAAAAAACGTCATAGTATAGTATGGCGTCAAAATCGGACAAAAAAAGTCAAAAAATTTTTTGACCTCAAAATGTCATAAAAAACGTCATAGTATAGTATGGCGTTTTTTTCGGGCAAAAAAAGTCAAAAAATTTTTTGACCTCAAAATGTCAAAAAACGTCATAGTATAGTATGGCGTCAAAATCGGACAAAAAAAGTCAAAAAATTTTTTGACCTCAAAATGTCATAAAAAACGTCATAGTATAGTATGGCGTCAAAATCGGCCAAAAAAAGTCAAAAAATTTTTTGACCTCAAAATGTCATAAAAAACGTCATAGTATAGTATGGCGTTTTTTTCTGGCAAAAAAAGTCAAAATTTTTTTTGACCTCAAAATGTCATAAAAAACGTCATAGTATAGTATGGCGTTTTTTTCTGGCAAAAAAAGTCAAAATTTTTTTTGACCTCAAAATGTCATAAAAAACGTCATAGTATAGTATGGCGTCAAAATCGGACAAAAAAAGTCCAAAAAATTTTTGACCTCAAAATGTCATAAAAAACGTCATAGTATAGTATGGCGTCAAAATCGGGCAAAAAAAGTCAACATTTTTTTTGACCTCAAAATGTCATAAAATACGTCATAGTATAGTAAGGCGTCAAAATCGGACAAAAAAAGTCAAAATTTATTTTGACCTCAAAATGTCATAAAAAACGTCATAGTATAGTATGGCGTTTTTTTCGGGCAAAAAAAGTCAAAAAATTTTTTGACCTCAAAATGTCAAAAAACGTCATAGTATAGTATGGCGTCAAAATCGGACAAAAAAAGTCAAAAAATTTTTTGACCTCAAAATGTCATAAAAAACGTCATAGTATAGTATGGCGTCAAAATCGGGCAAAAAAAGTCAAAATTTTTTTTGACCTCAAAATGTTATAAAATACGTCATAGTATAGTAAGGCGTCAAAATCGGACAAAAAAAGTCAAAATTTTTTTTGACCTCAAAATGTCATAAAAAACGTCATAGTATAGTATGGCGTTTTTTTCGGGCAAAAAAAGTCAAAATTTTTTTTGACCTCAAAATGTCATAAAAAACGTCATAGTATAGTATGGCGTTTTTTTCGGGCAAAAAAAGTCAAAAAATTTTTTGACCTCAAAATGTCATAAAAAAACGTCATAGTATAGTATGGCGTTTTTTTCGGGCAAAAAAAGTCAAAAAATTTTTTGACCTCAAAATGTCATAAAAAAACGTCATAGTATAGTATGGCGTTTTTTTCGGGCAAAAAAAGTCAAAAAATTTTTTGACCTCAAAATGTCATAAAAAACGTCATAGTATAGTATGGCGTTTTTTTCGGGCAAAAAAAGTCAAAATTTTTTTTGACCTCAAAATGTCATAAAAAACGTCATAGTATAGTATGGCGTCAAAATCGGACAAAAAAAGTCAAAAAATTTTTTGACCTCAAAATGTCAAATAACATCATAGTATAGTATGGCGTTTTTTTCGGGCAAGAAAAGTCAAAATTTTTTTTGACCTCAAAATGTCATAAAAAACGTCATAGTATAGTATGGCGTTTTTTTCGGGCAAAAAAAGTCAAAAAAATTTTTGACCTCAAAATGTCATAAAAAACGTCATAGTATAGTATGGCGTTTTTTTCGGGCAAAAAAAGTCAAAATTTTTTTTGACCTCAAAATGTCATAAAAAACGTCATAGTATAGTATGGCATTTTTTTCGGGCAAAAAAAGTCAAAAAATGTTTTGACCTCAAAATGTCATAAAAAACGTCATAGTATGGCGTTTTTTTCGGGCAAAAAAAGTCAAAATTTTTTTTGACCTCAAAATGTCATAAAAAATGTCATAGTATAGTATGGCGTCAAAATCGGACAAAAAAAGTCAAAAAATTTTTTGACCTCAAAATGTCATAAAAAACGTCATAGTATAGTAAGTCGTCAAAATCGGACAAAAAAAGTCAAAAATTTTTTTGACCTCAAAATGTCATAAAAAACGTCATAGTATAGTATGGCGTTTTTTTCGGGCAAAAAAAGTCAAATTTTTTTTTGACCTCAAAATGTCATAAAAAACGTCATAGTATAGTATGGCGTCAAAATCGGACAAAAAAAGTCAAAAAATTTTTTGACCTCAAAATGTCATAAAAAACGTCATAGTATAGTATGGCGTCAAAATCGGCCAAAAAAAGTCAAAAATTTTTTTGACCTCAAAATGTCATAAAAAACGTCATAGCATAGTATGGCGTTTTTTTCAGGCAAAAAAAGTCAAAATTTTTTTTGACCTCAAAATGTCATAAAAAACGTCATAGTATAGTATGGCGTTTTTTTCGGGCAAAAAAAGTCCAAAAATGTTTTGACCTCAAAATGTCATAAAAAACGTCATAGTATAGTATGGCGTTTCTTTCGGGCAAAAAAAGTCAAAAAAATTTTTGACCTCAAAATGTCATAAAAAACGTCATAGTATAGTAAGGCGTCAAAATCGGACAAAAAAAGTCAAAATTTTTTTTGACCTCAAAATGTCATAAAAAACGTCATAGTATAGTATGGCGTTTTTTTCGGGCAAAAAAAGTCAAAAATTTTTTTGACCTCAAAATGTCATAAAAAACGTCATAGTATAGTATGGCGTTTTTTTCGGGCAAAAAAAGTCAAAATTTTTTTTGACCTCAAAATGTCATAAAAAACGTCATAGTATAGCATGGCGTCAAAATCGGACAATAAAAGTCAACAATTTTTTTGATCTCAAAATGTCATAAAAACATCATAGTATAGTATGGCGTCAAAATCGGACAGAAAAAGTCAAAAAATTTTTTGACCTCAAAATGTCATAAAAAACGTCATAGTATAGTATGGCGTTTTTTTTCTGGCAAAAAAAGTCAAAATTTTTTTTGACCTCAAAATGTCATAAAAAACGTCATAGTATAGTATGGCGTTTTTTTCTGGCAAAAAAAGTCAAAATTTTTTTTGACCTCAAAATGTCATAAAAAACGTCATAGTATAGTATGGCGTCAAAATCGGACAAAAAAAGTCAAAAAAATTTTTGACCTCAAAATGTCATAAAAAACGTCATAGTATAGTATGGCGTCAAAATCGGGCAAAAAAAGTCAACATTTTTTTTGACCTCAAAATGTTATAAAATACGTCATAGTATAGTAAGGCGTCAAAATCGGACAAAAAAAGTCAAAATTTTTTTTGACCTCAAAATGTCATAAAAAACGTCATAGTATAGTATGGCGTTTTTTTCGGGCAAAAAAAGTCAAAAAATTTTTTGACCTCAAAATGTCATAAAAAACGTCATAGTATAGTATGGCGTTTTTTTCGGGCAAAAAAAGTCAAAAAATTTTTTGACCTCAAAATGTCAAAAAACGTCATAGTATAGTATGGCGTCAAAATCGGACAAAAAAAGTCAAAACATTTTTTGACCTCAAAATGTCATAAAAAACGTCATAGTATAGTATGGCGTCAAAATCGGGCAAAAAAAGTCAAAAATGTTTTTGACCTCAAAATGTCATAAAATACGTCATAGTATAGTAAGGCGTCAAAATCGGACAAAAAAAGTCAAAATTTTTTTTGACCTCAAAATGTCATAAAAAACGTCATAGTATAGTATGGCGTTTTTTTCGGGCAAAAAAAGTCAAAATTTTTTTTGACCTCAAAATGTCATAAAAAACATCATAGTATAGTATGGCGTTTTTTTCGGGCAAAAAAAGTCCAAAAATGTTTTGACCTCAAAATGTCATAAAAAACGTCACAGTATGGCGTTTTTTTCGGGCAAAAAAAGTCAAAATTTTTTTTGACCTCAAAATGTCATAAAAAACGTCATAGTATAGTATGGCGTCAAAATCGGACAAAAAAAGTCAAAATTTTTTTTGACCTCAAAATGTCAAATAACATCATAGTATAGTATGGCGTTTTTTTCGGGCAAGAAAAGTCAAAATTTTTTTTGACCTCAAAATGTCATAAAAAACGTCATAGTATAGTATGGCGTTTTTTTCGGGCAAAAAAAGTCAAAAATTTTTTTGACCTCAAAATGTCATAAAAAACGTCATAGTATAGTATGGCGTTTTTTTCGGGCAAAAAAAGTCAAAAAATTTTTTGACCTCAAAATGTCATAAAAAACGTCATAGTATAGTATGGCGTTTTTTTCGGGCAAAAAAAGTCAAAAAAATTTTTGACCTCAAAATGTCATAAAAAACGTCATAGTATAGTATGGCGTTTTTTTCGGGCAAAAAAAGTCAAAATTTTTTTTGACCTCAAAATGTCATAAAAAACGTCATAGTATAGTATGGCGTCAAAATCGGACAAAAAAAGTCAAAAAATTTTTTGACCTCAAAATGTCATAAAAAACGTCATAGTATAGTATGGCGTCAAAATCGGCCAAAAAAAGTCAAAATTTTTTTTGACCTCAAAATGTCATAAAAAACGTCATAGTATAGTATGGCGTCAAAATCGGATAAAAAAAGTCAAAAATTTTTTTGACCTCAAAATGTCATAAAAAACGTCATAGTATAGTATGGCGTTTTTTTCGGGCAAAAAAAGTCAAAATTTTTTTTGACCTCAAAATGTCATAAAAAACGTCATAGTATAGTATGGCGTTTTTTTTGGGCAAAAAAAGTCAAAAAATTTTTTGACCTCAAAATGTCATAAAAAACGTCATAGTGTAGTAAGGCGTTAAAATCGGACAAAAAAAGTCAAAATTTTTTTTGACCTCAAAATGTCATAAAAAACGTCATAGTATAGTATGGCGTTTTTTTCGGGCAAAAAAAGTCAAAAAATTTTTTGACCTCAAAATGTCATAAAAAACGTCATAGTATAGTATGGCGTTTTTTTTCGGGCAAAAAAAGTCAAAATTTTTTTTGACCTCAAAATGTCATAAAAAACGTCATAGTATAGTATGGCGTTTTTTTCGGGCAAAAAAAGTCAAAATTTTTTTTTACCTCAAAATGTCAAATAACATCATAGTATAGTATGGCGTTTTTTTCGGGCAAGAAAAGTCAAAATTTTTTTTGACCTCAAAATGTCATAAAAAACGTCATAGTATAGTATGGCGTTTTTTTCGGGCAAAAAAAGTCAAAAATTTTTTTGACCTCAAAATGTCATAAAAAACGTCATAGTATAGTATGGCGTTTTTTTCGGGCAAAAAAAGTCAAAAAATTTTTTGACCTCAAAATGTCATAAAAAACGTCATAGTATAGTATGGCGTTTTTTTCGGGCAAAAAAAGTCAAAAAAATTTTTGACCTCAAAATGTCATAAAAAACGTCATAGTATAGTATGGCGTTTTTTTCGGGCAAAAAAAGTCAAAATTTTTTTTGACCTCAAAATGTCATAAAAAACGTCATAGTATAGTATGGCGTCAAAATCGGACAAAAAAAGTCAAAAAATTTTTTGACCTCAAAATGTCATAAAAAACGTCATAGTATAGTATGGCGTCAAAATCGGCCAAAAAAAGTCAAAATTTTTTTTGACCTCAAAATGTCATAAAAAACGTCATAGTATAGTATGGCGTCAAAATCGGATAAAAAAAGTCAAAAATTTTTTTGACCTCAAAATGTCATAAAAAACGTCATAGTATAGTATGGCGTTTTTTTCGGGCAAAAAAAGTCAAAATTTTTTTTGACCTCAAAATGTCATAAAAAACGTCATAGTATAGTATGGCGTTTTTTTTGGGCAAAAAAAGTCAAAAAATTTTTTGACCTCAAAATGTCATAAAAAACGTCATAGTGTAGTAAGGCGTTAAAATCGGACAAAAAAAGTCAAAATTTTTTTTGACCTCAAAATGTCATAAAAAACGTCATAGTATAGTATGGCGTTTTTTTCGGGCAAAAAAAGTCAAAAAAATTTTTGACCTCAAAATGTCATAAAAAACGTCATAGTATAGTATGGCGTTTTTTTTCGGGCAAAAAAAGTCAAAATTTTTTTTGACCTCAAAATGTCATAAAAAACGTCATAGTATAGTATGGCGTTTTTTTCGGGCAAAAAAAGTCAAAATTTTTTTTTACCTCAAAATGTCATAAAAAACGTCATAGTATAGTATGGCGTTTTTTTCGGGCAAAAAAAGTCAAAATTTTTTTTGACCTCAAAATGTCATAAAAAACGTCATAGTATAGTATGGCGTTTTTTTCGGGCAAAAAAAGTCAAAAAATGTTTTGACCTCAAAATGTCATAAAAAACGTCATAGTATGGCGTTTTTTTCGGGCAAAAAAAGTCAAAATTTTTTTTGACCTCAAAATGTCATAAAAAATGTCATAGTATAGTATGGCGTCAAAATCGGACAAAAAAAGTCAAAAAATTTTTTGACCTCAAAATGTCATAAAAAACGTCATAGTATAGTAAGTCGTCAAAATCGGACAAAAAAAGTCAAAAATTTTTTTGACCTCAAAATGTCATAAAAAACGTCATAGTATAGTATGGCGTTTTTTTCGGGCAAAAAAAGTCAAAATTTTTTTTGACCTCAAAATGTCATAAAAAACGTCATAGCATAGTATGGCGTTTTTTTCAGGCAAAAAAAGTCAAAATTTTTTTTGACCTCAAAATGTCATAAAAAACGTCATAGTATAGTATGGCGTTTTTTTCGGGCAAAAAAAGTCCAAAAATGTTTTGACCTCAAAATGTCATAAAAAACGTCATAGTATAGTATGGCGTTTCTTTCGGGCAAAAAAAGTCAAAAAAATTTTTGACCTCAAAATGTCATAAAAAACGTCATAGTATAGTAAGGCGTCAAAATCGGACAAAAAAAGTCAAAATTTTTTTTGACCTCAAAATGTCATAAAAAACGTCATAGTATAGTATGGCGTTTTTTTCGGGCAAAAAAAGTCAAAAATTTTTTTGACCTCAAAATGTCATAAAAAACGTCATAGTATAGTATGGCGTTTTTTTCGGGCAAAAAAAGTCAAAATTTTTTTTGACCTCAAAATGTCATAAAAAACGTCATAGTATAGCATGGCGTCAAAATCGGACAATAAAAGTCAACAATTTTTTTGATCTCAAAATGTCATAAAAACATCATAGTATAGTATGGCGTCAAAATCGGACAGAAAAAGTCAAAAAATTTTTTGACCTCAAAATGTCATAAAAAACGTCATAGTATAGTATGGCGTTTTTTTTCTGGCAAAAAAAGTCAAAATTTTTTTTGACCTCAAAATGTCATAAAAAACGTCATAGTATAGTATGGCGTTTTTTTCTGGCAAAAAAAGTCAAAATTTTTTTTGACCTCAAAATGTCATAAAAAACGTCATAGTATAGTATGGCGTCAAAATCGGACAAAAAAAGTCAAAAAAATTTTTGACCTCAAAATGTCATAAAAAACGTCATAGTATAGTATGGCGTCAAAATCGGGCAAAAAAAGTCAACATTTTTTTTGACCTCAAAATGTCATAAAATACGTCATAGTATAGTAAGGCGTCAAAATCGGACAAAAAAAGTCAAAATTTTTTTTGACCTCAAAATGTCATAAAAAACGTCATAGTATAGTATGGCGTTTTTTTCGGGCAAAAAAAGTCAAAAAATTTTTTGACCTCAAAATGTCATAAAAAACGTCATAGTATAGTATGGCGTTTTTTTCTGGCAAAAAAAGTCAAAAATTTTTTTGACCTCAAAATGTCATAAAAAACGTCATAGTATAGTATGGCGTCAAAATCGGGCAAAAAAAGTCAAAAAAATTTTTGACCTCAAAATGTCATAAAAAACGTCATAGTATAGTATGGCGTCAAAATCGGGCAAAAAAAGTCAAAAATTTTTTTGACCTCAAAATGTCATAAAAAACGTCATAGTATAGTATGGCGTTTTTTTCGGGCAAAAAAAGTCAAAAAATTTTTTGACCTCAAAATGTCAAAAAACGTCATAGTATAGTATGGCGTCAAAATCGGACAAAAAAAGTCAAAACATTTTTTGACCTCAAAATGTCATAAAAAACGTCATAGTATAGTATGGCGTCAAAATCGGGCAAAAAAAGTCAAAAATGTTTTTGACCTCAAAATGTCATAAAATACGTCATAGTATAGTAAGGCGTCAAAATCGGACAAAAAAAGTCAAAATTTTTTTTGACCTCAAAATGTCATAAAAAACGTCATAGTATAGTATGGCGTTTTTTTCGGGCAAAAAAAGTCAAAATTTTTTTTGACCTCAAAATGTCATAAAAAACATCATAGTATAGTATGGCGTTTTTTTTCGGGCAAAAAAAGTCCAAAAATGTTTTGACCTCAAAATGTCATAAAAAACGTCACAGTATGGCGTTTTTTTCGGGCAAAAAAAGTCAAAAAAATTTTTGACCTCAAAATGTCATAAAAAACGTCATAGTATAGTATGGCGTCAAAATCGGATAAAAAAAGTCAAAATTTTTTTTGACCTCAAAATGTCATAAAAAACGTCATAGTATAGCATGGCGTCAAAATCGGACAATAAAAGTCAACAATTTTTTTGATCTCAAAATGTCATAAAAACATCATAGTATAGTATGGCGTCAAAATCGGACAGAAAAAGTCAAAAAAATTTTTGACCTCAAAATGTCATAAAAAACGTCATAGCATATAGTATGGCGTCAAAATCGGACAAAAAAAGTCAAAAAATTTTTTGACCTCAAAATGTCATAAAAAACGTCATAGTATAGTATGGCGTTTTTTTCGGGCAAAAAAAGTCAAAAATTTTTTTGACCTCAAAATGTCATAAAAAACGTCATAGTATAGTATGGCGTTTTTTTCTGGCAAAAAAAGTCAAAATTTTTTTTGACCTCAAAATGTCATAAAAAACGTCATAGTATAGTAAGGCGTCAAAATCGGACAAAAAAAGTCAAAATTTTTTTTGACCTCAAAATGTCATAAAAAACGTCATAGTATAGTATGGCGTTTTTTTCGGGCAAAAAAAGTCAAAATTTTTTTTGACCTCAAAATGTCATAAAAAACATCATAGTATAGTATGGCGTTTTTTTCGGGCAAAAAAAGTCCAAAAATGTTTTGACCTCAAAATGTCATAAAAAACGTCACAGTATGGCGTTTTTTTCGGGCAAAAAAAGTCAAAAAAATTTTTGACCTCAAAATGTCATAAAAAACGTCATAGTATAGTATGGCGTCAAAATCGGATAAAAAAAGTCAAAATTTTTTTTGACCTCAAAATGTCATAAAAAACGTCATAGTATAGCATGGCGTCAAAATCGGACAATAAAAGTCAACAATTTTTTTGATCTCAAAATGTCATAAAAACATCATAGTATAGTATGGCGTCAAAATCGGACAGAAAAAGTCAAAAAAATTTTTGACCTCAAAATGTCATAAAAAACGTCATAGCATATAGTATGGCGTCAAAATCGGACAAAAAAAGTCAAAAAATTTTTTGACCTCAAAATGTCATAAAAAACGTCATAGTATAGTATGGCGTTTTTTTCGGGCAAAAAAAGTCAAAAATTTTTTTGACCTCAAAATGTCATAAAAAACGTCATAGTATAGTATGGCGTTTTTTTCTGGCAAAAAAAGTCAAAATTTTTTTTGACCTCAAAATGTCATAAAAAACGTCATAGTATAGTAAGGCGTCAAAATCGGACAAAAAAAGTCAAAATTTTTTTTGACCTCAAAATGTCATAAAAAACGTCATAGTATAGTATGGCGTTTTTTTCGGGCAAAAAAAGTCAAAAAAATTTTTGACCTCAAAATGTCATAAAAAACGTCATAGTATAGTATGGCGTTTTTTTCGGGCAAAAAAAGTCAAAAATTTTTTTTGACCTCAAAATGTCATAAAAAACGTCATAGTATAGTATGGCGTTTTTTTCGGGCAAAAAAAGTCAAAATTTTTTTTGACCTCAAAATGTCATAAAAAACGTCATAGTATAGTATGGCGTTTTTTTCGGGCTAAAAAAGTCAAAATTTTTTTTGACCTCAAAATGTCATAAAAAACGTCATAGTATAGTATGGCGTTTTTTTCGGGCAAAAAAAGTCAAAATTTTTTTTGACCTCAAAATGTCATAAAAAACGTCATAGTATAGTATGGCGTTTTTTTCGGGCAAAAAAAGTCAAAATTTTTTTTGACCTCAAAATGTCATAAAAAACGTCATAGTATAGTATGGCGTTTTTTTCGGGCAAAAAAAGTCAAAATTTTTTTTGACCTCAAAATGTCATAAAAAACGTCATAGTACACTAAGGCGTCAAAATTGGCCAAAAAAAGTCAAAGTATAGTAAGGCGTCAAAATCGGCCAAAAAAAGTCAAAAATTTTTTTGATCTCAAAATGTCATAAAAAACGTCATAGTATAGTAAGGCGTCAAAATCGGCCAAAAAAAGTCAAAAATTTTTTTGATCTCAAAATGTCATAAAAAACGTCATAGTATAGTAAGGCGTCAAAATCGGCCAAAAAAAGTCAAATTTTTTTTTGACTTTTTTGTCATAAAAACGTCATAGTATAGTAAGGCGTCGAAATCGGCCAAAAAAAGTCAAAAATATTTTTTTGACCTCAAAATGTCACAAAAAACTTCATAGTATAGTAAGGTATCAAAATCGGCCAAAAAAAGTCAACCATTTTTTTGGGACTTTTTTGTCAATAAAAACGTCATAGTATAGTAAGGCATCAAAATCGGCCAAAAAAAGTCTGATCTTGTTTTCGCCTCAAAATGTCATAAAAATGGTCATAGTATAGTAAGGCGTCAAAATCGGCCGAAAAAGTCCGATTTTTCTTTTGCCTCAAAATGTCTTAAAAATGGTCATAGTATAGTAAGGCGTCAAAATCGGCCAAAAAAAGTTCGATTTTTTTTTCGCCTCAAAATGTCATAAAAAACGTCATAGTATAGTAAGGCTTCAAACTATGCCAAAAAAGTTGGTACTAGTGTTGGCACTAGTGTTGGTATTGTAAATGACTTTATGTTTGTCATTGGGTGAGCAACCGATTAAATTTGAGTGTTTGGAAACTGTTTGTTTTTTTCAGAGTGCTTTGGTATGAAGATGTGTTATTTTAAGCTGAATAAATTCAGTTGGGTAATACTGAGATCAGTTTTGTGTTATTTCCCCCCTGTGGTCTGCAGAGGGCGCTTTGCACTAAGAAAACACAAAACTCATTAAAAAGGTGGCATGTCAACCTCAATGCCATGGCATGATATTTACTTTTAAAAAAAGTACAGCAGGAGCATATAAGATCAAAAGAGCTATTTTAATTTAATGTTTTTCAAAATCGTGAAAAATGAAACAACTGAAAATGAGGTTGGCTCTATCTACACGTGGAAAAACCAAACACTGAAAAAATTTGTACCATTTTGTGCAAAACCTATGCATTTCACAGAATATGAAATAGAATTAAATAAATCAGGCACATGAAGCTTTACAACTCACAACCAGCATGAAACAAAAGACAATTTTAAGATAGTGAAGCAATTTACTCAATACAGACTTTTAGTAAACCACAATAAATACACATTTCAATATATCATTCATAATAATTACTGGAAAATTAAGTCAAATACAGGATTCTTAACTGGATGCTGTGTCATTGTATCTAGCCTTCACACACTGTATGCTTTGGCACAGTTAATCTATAGGCCATGTTTATGCCACTGATTGCCTGAAAACAGTCTGTACACTTCTTTTGTACCACTGAGGTGGCATGAGAGGTCCCAGCTACTAAACAGTCACACAGGATCACCAAAACTCCAGTACTGACCCTCGAAATTGTAAAGAATCTGCAGATATTTGCAAGCTTGGAAGAGGAACAAATACCTGTATTCATGCAGGAGCAAAGAGCTCAAGGTAGAGAATTTCAGCAACATATTATAGTTGTACTACCCACTAAATTATTGCAGCCCCCAAATTGTTGAGCAGTCATTTCAATTTCCTCTTTGTCAGTGATTTTATAAAGATGCAGTAAAAGGTTATTTACAGATTTTTGGTAAACAAATTTTTCATATCTGGCTGTTATTTTGCGATGGCTCATAGGACTCAGGAGTCTTGTTGTGTGGCTGTTTTTTAATGATATGAATCACGTTTGAGAATAAGCTTTGATTGTCAACCTTGAACATGTTTCCCCCATATACAATTATTAAAACTATGGCATATTTTTCATGAAACCAATGGTGCTTTAAGTCAGGCAAAAAGACAGTCAGTTAAAAGCACTTCACTAATGGTTTTCTCCAAAAGAGAAAGCCTGTTAAAAGCCCTCAAACTATTGCACTCAACATTTCAATAGAGCAAATCAACATCATTATTATTGTATCCACATAAATAAACATCTTAGTTATTAGATAGAGGAATGTAGCTTATACAGCATTCAGGACTGGTTACTGATGCTTTTCAAGTGAAGCCTATTATGCAAACTTAGTGATAAAGATCATGTTCTGTCGTCTTCTGACGAATCATAGAGCTTCCCATACTTTTGGAGATATGTCAAAGTGCTACTTTAGTAATATCCCTGCATCAGTGAAATGCTTCAAAGAATAAATCATCATATGTAGTGACAATTGCTACTCATGTTATTCTGAGAGTGAACACTAGGGGGAAAAAACATGTGAAGGGCCAAAGTTTTTCACCATTAAAGTAATTATCGGTTAAAACCCACTGCATGTCACTGGACCCCCACACATAAGTGCAAAAGGCTGTGAATTGATTTCGACATGTCTGGCATTTTATGCTATTGATGTTGTATTCCAAACTTACAAATAAAAATTCAGGCTTTTTCATGCTTTTCAAAACCATAGAAAAGCATATAATAGTGACAAAACAAAGAAGAGAAATATACATTATGTATTCAACACATTTTTTTTTATAAAACAATGGCAATTTTTTTTTCCTAAATGTCACTGAGATTCCCAAAACAGCATGCGCATTGTTATCAAAACATTTACAATATATAAGTATACACATAATTCAGAAACAATAAATAAACTGACGATAAACCTTTTTTTTTTGCACATTTGACACATACAGTAGACATAGAAAAGTTCCATCTACAGTACAATATCTGCTTAAAACTAGAACTTTACATCTGAAATTACTAGATACATTGCACAGCATGACATAACTGATGTTTTGATGTGTTTTTGATCTTTCCATTTTGCAGTTATGCACACACTGCAGTGGAGAAATCTTCAGGGATGAACAGTTCCTAAAAAAACAATTCCATCATGAAACTATGGCTTTATAGTTACAGATGAAAATGTGTTATGGTACCGTAAATTGCTTTGAAATTTAAGGTCAGATAATTCAAAAAGGCCATGATTATGTTCCCTTAAAATACCACTTGGTCAGGCTCAAGTAAAGATGCAGTAATGAAAGAACACTTCAGAAGGTGTGGCCCACTAAATGGCTGTGACCTCGGGGCAATGGTCTGGTAAAGGGAGGTTTTTAGTATTGTTCGCAAGTAAGGTCAGGTCAGGATGTCTATTAACACTGGTCTCTTGCTGCGGTTGCTCAGCTGCCATACATGAGCTGTGACTGCTGTAGGAACTCTGGGTGTTATTGTTCAGGTAGTTCTGGAACTGTGTCTGGTTCTGGTTTTCAGGCTGCTCCACAAACGTCGCTTTGGGCAACACCTTCTTCTCCTGATCAGGTGTGTAGCAGGTCAGAGGGGCAGCCGGAGCACCATTTGTCAGAGTGAAATGGTGATTAGCCGTGTATTGTTCTTCAGCCTGATTAGAGTAGTCTGTGTACTGCTCAGCAGTCATATTGAATGGTCCTTGGGCCACGCTGCCATTAGTCGTACTGACTGGATCTTGGAATGCTAAGGCTTCCCCATAGGGTTCACTGGGTTGGCTGGTTTGGCCATTGGAGACGGCACTGGCGCTCCCCAGCTGATAGTACTCAGGTGGAGAAGAGTTCATTAAATAAGCATTTCCATTCATGTGGCTGTCATGTGCCACGGAGCTATCGCTGTAGCACAGCACAGAGGACAACGGGACCACCTCTGTGTGAGACACTGGAGGGGCTGTCATATCGTCCTCAAAGTTTTCAGACTTCTCTTCATCCTCATCGTCGTCCTCCTCCTCATCCTCAGAGTCGCTGTTAGCTAAGCTCTGTGTGCTGGAGTCGGACAGTCCACTGCAAACACTGCTACTATCCTCCTCATCTTCCTCATCGTCTTCATTTTCCTCTTCTTCCTCCTCCTCCTCTTCCTCCTCCTCTTCATCTTCTTCATCCTCTTCCTCGTCGTCTAGCGGCTCCTCCATCTCATCGGCATTCTGTAGGTGCATGCTGGCTGCCTGTGGAATGGCGTCTGACAGAGAGTATTCCAACCTGTGCTGGGATTGAATGAGAGGGTTTCCACCTCCCAGGTCGTTAGTTTCACTACGGTAACCGTTGGTGGGGGACGCCTGCTGTTGCTCACGACTCTTCTCCAGTTCGAGCTTCATTATAGTGTGCAAGAAATGGGTCCGAACACGGATGGGATTGAACTCCACTCTCCCGGTTGAATTGCTGCAGCCCTCTTTTGTGCAACCACATGGAAATGACATACGGTCCACCTAAGGAAAAGATAACACTTACTGTGTAATTTATTTTATTTTGAACAGATGACCTATGTAGTGTGATATAGGCATAATTGAAGTACAAAAACCACAAAATAAAGTCATTTGTCCCCTGCACCTTCCCTTTTAATGTACAGTATGTTTTGCTGTTTACACAGAATAAAACATGGACTAAAAATATGTGTGTCAAGGGATTTACCTGGCACTTGATCCCTGCGATGCTGCAGGCACAGGTCTCTGGGTCACAGAAGACTCTGCAATCACAGCCGCAGTCCTCTCTGGACATCCGGATGGCCCGCAGTTCATGTTTCTCTTCCACGTCAATCTTCTTCACCCCAGAGGAGCGCAGCAGTGCCCGTCGCTTTTTAGTGGTAAGCGGCTGCAAGAAGAAGTACTCGTCCACCTCTGTGTTGTCAAGATCGATGTCATCGTCAGAAATGTCCTCTGCCGTGAGTGTGTTGGCCTCTTCAGACTCCACCGTGCCATTCTTAGTGAGCTGAAAACATGAAGGAATCACATTTCAAGTGATGGGAGCAAAGAGCTAAGCTCTTTGAGAAGACAAAAAGGTTTTTGAAAAAAAAAAGAATTCAAGTCTTTCACAGCAAAGCCATTTCTAATTCCTTACATATTTGATACTGATATCTATAGAATAATGCTCATAAAATCCTTTGTACAGAAAGAATAACTTTTCTCATCGTAAATCATTTACCTTGAGTTTGATTGAGTTGAGTTTCTCCTCCTTGAGGTGGTCTCTGAGCATGTCTCTGTGGATCCGCTCCTGCTCCAGGGCAAATTCACCCAGGGAGTACTGCCTGACCCAGCTGTGCCTGTTGGACATGCCCAGCGTGCTGCCTCCCTGGCTGGGCACGCTGGTGAAGCCCTGCCGTCGGCTGAAGTAATACACTGTCACATTCTCAAAATGCACCCTCCTCGTCCGCAGGCGCTTCTCCCTCTTCAGTATTGAGTCAGCTGCGAAGGAAAATGGCAAAAAGTGGTGTTACAAACGGTGATGTTAAAAAAAAGTGGTACACTGGGTGTGCTTGTCACCTTGGCTGTAAACTGTTTTTGACAATTCATTAATCCCATGTGGAAAGAATTACAGCTCCACACTGCAGATCACTGCGTCAAGAACTCTTCCAGCACAGCTGATGTTTTTTTATCATTTATACATCCTGTCATTTTGGAGTAGAACAGTTTTAGAGCCATGTAAAGCCTGTTAAGATAAGTGACATTTTCATGGCAAAATGTGGGACACAGACTTGCTGAGAGTATTGTCCTTAAATGCCTGAAATATGAGGAATTCTTTCATGCCCTCTTTACAACGCGCATCTTCATATCTTGAACTTAGAGCAGTTTTGTAGAGAGGGATTTCATCACATCTCTGTGCTTCTGCTTGGCATGCAAGTCCTCAGTGTGTCTTTTTAAGGAGAGCACTACAAGAGGGAGGGGCAGAGAGTAGGGCAACGGTGGAGCATAAATAATCCCCTGCCTGGCCCAGAGACGAAGAGTGTAGGTTCACAGAAGCTGTGTTCCCAGCATCCACCCCATATCAGACAGACAGGACAAACAGAAAACATCTGGTTCTAACAGCTCTCCACCCCACGCAAGAGGGACAGTTTGTTTCATTACAGATGTAGAGCTGTCAGACTGAGGGGTACAGAGCAGAGTTGTGTTTCATTATCTACAAAAAGAAATGCAAAACAGTTAACAGCTTGTTTTAGCTGTCAAAACAGTTAACAGATGTTAAGGTCTATGTAATCAGCTTTTTTTTTGGATGGATGGCTGTATTAAAGCTTATAAGAAAAAAAATAACATATCACAGATCTTTTTCACAGTTTTGCAAGCTATAATCAGCAAGTGTTCCTATACACTTTAAACACCCCCATACTCCAACCTGACTGTTTCTCAGATGCTCTAAAAAAAAAAAACCAAACACATTGCAGATGTTTTTCTTCCTCTCTCTAACACTGCAGCCTGGGATGTAGAGTAAAACCACTCAGGACTTAATTGCTTCATCTCACTGCCAAGACAGTCAATCACTGTACATGCACTTGTCACTTCACAGGAGTGCAGTCTCCACAGTGCACAGCTCCCTAGTTGCTGTTATATGACCTTCTCAAGCCCCCAGCTACCAGCAGCTGCAGCTGACACAGAGGCCAGCCTCTAAGAGATGCAGCACCCTACTTACGCCCCCCCCCCCCCCCCCCCCCCACAGGAAGGAGGTGCAGAGACACCCACCTGCATGTCATTCATAGGGACAAAAAAAAACCCCTGCATCATCAAAACAGTTTGATTTGTTTGAGTTTTGTTTTGACATTGTCTTTTAATATTAAAACTCAAATATAAAAACTTGTATCCAGTGCCAAATTGTGCACATACACAAAAACACACTCATGCTGTCCAAAGGTGACTCCTTTCTTTTGTTCTTTAAGTATCCCATTATTGAGATATTTTTTTTGCCAGCAAGCAAGCCTCTCAATGCTTTCACAATCCCCCGAAGGATTAATAAAGCTATATAATCTAGTTCACTCACATTCTTAGACATTAAGATTCACACAAGCACTTTGTTACTTATTAGAGATGACTTCAGTGTCCTTTTGAACCTGCAGAGGAGACATGTCTTTTGTGGTTGGTTTATCTTCAATTAAGAGCACAGTCTTTAATACAAAGTCAGTTCAAGCCAGAAATAACTGTGCACTCTCTCAGTAGCAGACCTCTATTGAAGCATTTGGACATTAAAAAGCCAAACTGCTAAGCTTCAAAGAATCTTGGTTGTAACCTTATCTTAGGAAACCATAAGTATTCTCCTCAAAACTGCCTTTGCAGAGCTGCACCTTCATTTTAGATTACTCACATCTTGGTCTTGTTAGTATTTTTTTTTTTATATTAGCTTCAACTGAGACAATTAATCAGGAGTCAATCTACAGAAAATGTATTGCCACAATTTTGATATTTGTCTGAGTTGCTTTCAAGAAAAGTGTTTTGGGTGGTTTCAGCTTCTTTAATGTGAAGGTTTGCTGCTTTCTTTGTTTTAAATTACTGTAAACTTCATATTTTCTGGTTTTGGACTATTGGTTGGACATAAAAAGACATGTGAAGATGTCACCTTACGGTTTAGGAAATTGTAAAAGGCATTTTTTACCACTACAATTTACAGACCAAACAGTTACTGGACTAGTTAATTGAATTATCGAGAAAAAAATAATCAGATTTATCAGTAATAACAGTGATAACAACTGTTAGTGCAGCCCTAGTCTTCACCCACCATGCATCAAACCTAATACTGAGTGTGCATGTGCAAGTGGGCTTTTCTTTGCTCATGCATAAACAAAAACAAAGCCCCCTCCCACTCCCTCCTCCTCAAAAAAGGGCTATTATCAAAATCAAAAATATGATTTGTATAGCAGATAATTAATTTCGACAATAATTGCGTGATCACCTGCTATGCTGTTCTTAGAGAGTGGTTCATTTACATGTACAGTGCCAGCAGTGTTGCACACACACACAGCTTGAGACTGCATCAGTTCATTCATCTGGCTGGGTCTGCACACTGATTCTGTTCCTAATGAGGGAGGCTGCCTGTGTACGCTTCCCCTTTATTACAGTACTGGACTCTTAGCATCACTCAGCTTCCTCCCCTCTCTAATGCACAGCCACGACTGTAAATTCATACTACACTCCCTTATCAGCAGACATGCAGATTTGTTTTCCTTGACCTGCATCTTGCACTGATTGTGAGCTACAAAATCAGGTTGACTCCCAGTGTCATTCCCAACTTGATTAAAAATCCCTTTCAGTGCTTTGGCTTTGTTTTCCTCGAGATGAAATGATGACATTAATCTTACCATCAATAGCACACGTTAGCCACACTGAGCACAATGCACGAATTTAAAAGACACAGCCACTCACAGGTGAAAGGGCCCGAGGCAGAGGGGTTGACACTGTCACTGCTATCCCCACTCTCACTGCAGGAGACCTCATCATCAGACTCCCGCAAGGAAGAGCATGGGGAGGAGGAGGCTTCCACCTCCTCAAATTTTCTCTTCAGTATTCCGCTCATGGCCCGCCGCATCCACACCTGAAACCGAAAGACAGTGGAAGGTTCACACATTATTTAATATCCAGTTTAGGGCCTTCATAATCCTCAGCACACTCAATTAGCAGTGAGACCCAGACTCCCCCCGCCCACACTCCCACCACCACCCTTCACACACCCACATATACTCCCACACATACACACAGACACACAATCTCTCCTGCCGCTATCCCAGCTCCCAGGCGTTCCCTGGGCGATTGATCACCTTGGCACAAAGGAGCTGAGATGGAAGGAGAAAGCTGCTAATTACACACTGTGTCTGCCTTACAGGAAGATCATTCCACCATCTTTGATTGAGAGGCTGGAGAGGAAAAAAAACATACTGGACCAACTTGTCTTGCACTGCTACTGGTCAGGTTGAAATTATTTACAATATTGCTATGAGATTGCTACGCCTAGAAAGCATAAAAATGATTAAACATCCAATGGTTTAAAATTCCTTACATGTTATGGGAAAAAAAACTATCTACAGTCTTTCTTTTTCTCCATAGAGGTGCAAACACATGCTGATGTTCATTTCTGTGTAGCTACTGAAGTGTGGCAGCAATCTTCACAACATGAGGTGATTTGTACCTATATCACACATCAGTCAGCACTGGTGGAGGAATAGGTGAAGCTTAATGAGTGCATAGTGAGTGATAACCTGTGCGTCTGTAACAATCTTCTGTTAGGTCAGATGCCTGCTACAGATAAAAAGGAATATGCAACTACAGTCATCAAAGAGCAGAGTAAAAAAATCTATACTGTGAAAGGCTATAATTTGCCCTGTAATCTGCTACAAATGCAGTCAATAATCATTTATCATAAAGCACTGTAAAAGTAATAGACAAAATGGAAAAATAAATAGTCCCCCGTTGACATTTTATTGTTAAAAAGTGATATAATAATATTATTTATTGTAGTGGTTTTGCGGTGAAATGGGTACAGCTGTATTATATCACAGTTCCTGATGAAGAAATTAGAAACTACCTTTGTGTCTCTGTGTAGGTGCAGCTAAATAGTTGGGGTTACAGCACCTCATACAGAGGCTGTTGTAACAGAAGTGTTACAGACCACTTCAGTGTCAATTGAGAGGGTCCATTAACTCTCTCTGACTGATGATGCAATTAGACGAATAAACAAGAGCAAGCTCATCAGTCAAATACACAAAAACTAATCACCACTACAGTGGAACTGGCACTAGTAATTTCTGCAGTGTAACTGTCACATTATTTTGATCACTGCTTTTTCCATTTTAATATCATCCTGCTGTCATTCTGAAGTGTGTAATGGGTTGTATTATTGCAGGACTTATTTCATGTTAATCACTAGCCTGAATATCAGACACCATTCTAAATGCAGTCCTTTAATGTATTTAATTGCAGAGCTTTGTGTTCCCTGTTTTTAACAACAGCAGCTGGAAGGCCACATCACATTTGAAAATAAACCCAGTAACAACACTGCTGCTGTAGCACAGCAAGGATTGCTATGACTGGCAGCTTTTCCCTCACTGCCTTCTCTCTTGGAAACTGGAATCAGTAAAGACAGCATGCATCTTCACCCAGTCCCACTCTGTCTATGTGCCAGAGCAGCTTGTGGGGGAGTTCCATTCACAGACAGCCACAGCGTTTCATCTGGGCTCTGCTATTGAGTCATTACAGATGCAAATGCTGCCTGAGAGACATGCTGCCTGAGAGAAAGAGGTGCAACCTAGAGAGGACTAGCACTGGCAGCAAGAGGGTCATTGTTCCCAGGAGGCTTTGCTTGTTCAGAGCGGTGGCATGGCACCACCAGCGTTTGGAGAACCTCCAGAGTCAACAGCTCTACCTACAACTAAGGAATGTGAGGCATCCTCCATCTGGGAGAAAGTGGAGGAGAGAGGAGCCAGTCAGGGTAGCCTCTTCAAAAAGAACTGATATTAATTTGAAAGTAAAATCATCTTTTAGGTTCTGTAAATCCAACAACTGAACCACCTAACAAGAAACCATCCATCTACTTTCTCTGCTGGATGATTATGACAAAATAATGCAAACTAATGAACTAGTTCTGAAATCTATTAAATTAGCCATGTGAGATTTAAAATGTTCATCAACATAAGATGCTAGTCTCACATCAAAACAGTCAAGAAACAGATTCAATTCAATTCACAATCCACTTCATTTGTTGCCAAACAAGAGTGGAAATTTCCAGCAGAAATGGCCAGGGTAATTTGAGTCCATTTCCTAGCAAGGGTCCTAATTAGATACCATTGTTGGAAAACCTATTCGTATGCTTAGCCCTCAGCTGATGCTGCACTGGGCTTTGATACCAAAAGTGGTTTCCATGGAGATTGTAATGTACTCTCACAACTAGTGCTTTACCATTTGACAGCGTTTCCAGTGTTACATACTGTGCATGAGTCTCATAGTAAAGCACTGATCTAAGCAAATGATGTTTATACATTTACCACTGTTCCTTTCTCAGATTAATGTATTACTAGTTCATTTTCATTTGTCATGACAGCAAGCAAGAGTTAAAAGTTAAAATCTTGAAACTGGACTTGTATGACATCATGAACCACAGAGCTGAGGGTATTCTAGGGTGAACCTCTTTCATCATGGCTATATATATATAAAAAAAAAAAAAAGATTGTTGCTCCTCTCCAACAGCTCTGTCTTTGTCTTCACTGTTGCCTTACCACTAATCATGGCTGGGCAGCGCACACTATGGTACAAGCAAGAATATCCCAGAGAAATAATGCAGCAAAAGCCAGCTTCCAAAGCCCCTCCCTGTGTTTGCCTCTCTGTGCACACACATCAGCTGTGGAAACCAACTCTTGTCCTTAATCGTCAGAGCTCACAGCACTGTGCCACACTTGCATTCTCAATGCAATTATTTTTTCCCCTTGTCATTCACAAGGTTCCCACAATCACAATAAAACGATGTGACAACACGAGGCTCAAAACACTCATCCCAAGTGATGACAACAACCCTATGGCATCTGGAGCAAGTCATGACACATCAGTCCTACAATGACCACATTACACTTCTGTGTGTGTGTGTGTGTGTCTGGCCCTCACAGGAACAACTGACCTGTATCCACTGGCAGACTGTCCCTCCTTTCACCTCTTCTCACAGCAGCACAGCCACACAATCATAAATGTGGCAATTCAAAAAAGGTGAAACATGATGAATGAAGAGGTTCCCATTTTGTTTCAGTGCACTGACTTGCAGCGACCCCTGAGCTCCACGGCCATGAGAAAAAAGGGTGCAGGAGTGTGAGAGAGACTTGTATTTTTCCAGCTCTGGCTGCACTGTCGGTACCATATGCTTTGCTGTTGCAAGATGACAGTCTTTCTCACTTTACCTCCCTCTCTGTCACTGTGTTCCTCTCTCTCTTTCTCTTTCTCTCTCTCTGTCTCTTTCTCTCTCTCTGTCTCTTTGGCCACACAAAGACTCATTAGCCGCAGCCGGCTGAAAGGCAGGAGCCTGACTGGAGTAGAGTGGAGCCGAGCAGAGGCAGCCTGTGAGATCACATGGGTGGGATGTCTGAGAGAGAGAGAGAGAGAGAGAGAGAGAGAGAGAGAGAGAGAGAGAGAGAGAGAGAGAGAGAGAGAGAGAGAGAGAGAGAGAGAGTCAGGCGTGCCTCTGTTCCTGCTGTCTGCAGATATTTTTACCAACATGAGCTGGGGAAGGGGAGGGGGACATGCAGGGGGGGAAGGAGGAGGCAGAGGTATGGTGGGATCAAATAGAGGGAGAAAGACAGAGTGTTAGAGAAATGCAGAGGGGGTATGAAAGATACAGGGAGGAGGGGATTCAGAGGGGAATAGTAAAGGGGAGGGGGAGAATGAGGAAGGGGAGGAGTGAGAGAGAGTGGGGAGGTAGAAAGGAGAATGACTGGGGCAAAGAAAAGGAAAAGGGGAAACATCTGATGCCAAGAACAACACAATAGAACCATCAAGAGAGCATAAAACTACAAAATAAAAGCCTAAATGACTTGTAAAGATGAAAAAAACATGTAATAAATCAAATTTAACAACAGAACATTACACACTGCTCACATAAAAATGTTAGCAAAAGTGGCAATTATCCAAAAAAGCAAAGCTTGGTGCAGAAAAGTTGCACAGGGACTTTGAACATATACCTGGAAGAGGTTGACAAGTAAATACCAGCACATACTACCTCATCCACAGGAAACAAGATTTGTCAGGACTGTAATACATGAACTTCCAACACTTCCTATGCCAGGAAGTTCTGCAGAAGACTTAGTGGGGCCTCAGCTTGTGCAGTCAAAGAGCCATGATATCATTCTAGCACTCTAGTTGAACCGTATGTCAACATTAAAGGCCCTGCACTTCCTCTTGTAGGACAGCTTTAAGCCTGGAGGCTTTTTTACAGCCAGGGCAGTATTACAGTCATTACAAACAAATGGCAATTTCTGAGCACAAACACAGCATACAGTGTCATAGGACAGAACTGGATTTTATATCTGGGAAAAATGTTACGAAATCCACTACAGACATAAGATGGCAAATGGTCAGTTAGCAACACTACTACAAAACATTCACTCAAAACCCCACATTTGCATTTTTATGGCTCTTAATTGGACATAATTTAAATCCCTCGTGGATTAGCTAGGCAGTTTATACAATGTCTTTTATTGACAGTTTTATGTGAAACGATTTGTGTCACTCAACCCTGCAATGTTCTGCATCCTCACCAGTGTCCTCGCTGAACCTCCTCCTCCTCCACCCCTCCCTGTTGTATCTTCCTCACACTGCTCACACCGCCTCTCTACTGGTACCATATAACATCATCGAGCCACAGTAAGACACTTCAGAAAGCAGCAGTAAGTTCAGTTGGTCATGTATCTCCAAAGATCATCATAGATTTCAGCTCTTTTAAAGCAAACATCACTATAGTATGAAGTCTCGCCACTTAGTATTTAAGGAATGGTTCTCTCTTGCTCTCCATGTCATTATTTTTACCTAGTTCTTAATGATGTCACACTATTGTCAGCTGCATTTCTACAAAAACTACATTGGTAAATTAAGCAGTAGTAATAGTAGTAATAGTAGTAGCAGCAGTAGTGGGGGTTTATATCCCTTTTAGCAGTGACTTTGCCATTGAAATGGCTCCTCTCAAATATGCAGTTTGCACACAGGGTGCCAGTGGAAGTTCACTGACTGTACTCTGACAGACTCTGCTGAGCACTCAAAGAATACAGTCAGCTATTATGGCTGAATCAGAAGGACCAAAGAACCAGCAAGCATAATAACACAACTGCAGCAGCAACAACATATACGCACTATACCCACAGGGGGGGGGCAACACAAAAACAGGAGCACCTGTTCAGTGTAATACAATCTGGTAGGTTAGCTTTTTATGAAAAATGCAATACCTGTAATTTATTTTGTCCACCTCTGTGCATATCTTTGACACAGCAACTAAGTTGAACATTATAGATTGACGAAGGCAGCGCTGCAGGGCTATTTAACTGATCTACAATAGACTACATTAAACTGCACTGTTGTCCTTGTGACTTGTGTCTAAAATCTAAAAATGATAGATTGTCTGTGTGTGTGTATGAGTGTAGAAGAGCCCGTAATCAAAATGAATCCCACTGTCATACTAATATGTGGGGAAATAAGCTTCAGTGATTTTTGCCTAGTGGTTCTATGGGGTCTAATTCTGGACTGCCTGACAGGGGAGTAAAGCATCTCTATCTTAGTAAAAGTAAAGTATCTTAAGTCACATCTGTATTCAAATGTGTACAATGGAAGTAAACAAATACCTTGTTTTCTGTCTTTTAAATAGTTTACCAATGCAGTGTTTCTTCTTAATATGAATATAAACAATTGGTGTCTTTGAAACATCAGTTTTAATACATCCTGATTTTCTCCCAGCTTTTAGCTTCAAAATTAAGTGCCTATGCTAAACCCTGGCTGCCATTCTAAACAAAGTATAATATTTCCAACCCAGAAAGTTAATAATAATTGTGACAAACCAATATTAACCCAGCAAGTATATTCTTTACAAAAGTCATGGAATAATTCTGTTAAAAGGGTATGAATTGAAGTGCATTTCATTTCTTGATACTGTATCTGTGTTCAGCTGTAAATCTCTACTTGGATAGATGAACCAACCTGACCTGAAATTCTGCTGTGTGCTTTTAGTAACAATTCCAATGAATTTGATCGTTACAGTACTGATGATAAATTTCATTGTGAAAACAGAAAGACTAAGGAGTGTGCGCCATGATAACACATTTTATGCAATATATTTATCTTTTTCTTTAAACCAGGTTGTTCTTCTGATCACTTCTTCCAGGACCTTTGATGAAATGTGTTATTAGACAGCCTCATCTGCATTCCTTTAATGATTCATACATGAGCATCACACGTATATATGCTGCTCTATTACATAAAAATGCAAAACATAAGCTGGAGAGACAGCATTTGCTACACCATTGCACCAGATGATGGTGACCTATATTTGCTCCGACTTTCAAGACTTTTGTTTTTTTCAGAGAGGGAAATTTACAAACAGCAGGCAAAAATAACAAAAGAGAAAGGTGTAGAATATAGCATTATTTGTGTAGCCATACCGCAATTGAGGTCATATGCAAAAGACCTGCACAATTCCCACTGTAACAGATGAAAGGTAATTTTTGAATATGTTTTTAATGACATCTCCAACACAGTGCTAATGTTTAAGACAAATAACAAAAACAGAGGAGTGCTTGTATTAACCTTATTCTCAGAGCAGACTGTAAAAATTTTGTTTTGAAAAATACTGAAAACTTTCCTGCAAGTAACTATTTCCAGGGTCCTTTACTTGACACAGGACCTTCGTGTGTGGAGTCAAAATGTAAAGGGTAAAAACCATATTTATAGAAAACCCTTCACAGATCTAACCAGAAATCTGACTCTGAACCGTCTGGCTTCACAACAGCAAATCAGCAACTGTTTAGCCATGAATCACAACCTTTAGTGGTAAAGACTCGAGTCAACCAAGGATGAATCATTGCACCCACCCTGTTTATCACCTTCATAACAGCCATTTTCCCTCTCAACGCCCAACACAGCTATCTCACAGTATGTTCAAATGCCATGCAGAACAGATGGCAGGAGGTTCTTTAACCTATATAGGTTTGAGACCAGGGTCTGCGGGTCTCTATCAGGTCTCCATTAGCAGTATATTAGAGGTGCAGTATAGAGATCATAATGCCATCTGATGTTATTCAGAGAAAGTTTAGCAGTGCGTCCTCTGTGCATTTCCAAAAGGCATAAAAGATACGTGGACAGGTTACAAACAGTGAGTAAGACATAAGTTTGCCAGCACAGGCAGCTTGTCTCTCCTCCAAAGCTGATACTGACACAGAAATACATCACCTCAGCTATGCATGTAGGCCTTTGCCAAATTCAGTTGCCTCCTCTCCTGTGTGGTGCAGAGGCCTTGACCACTTGCAGTACCAACATCCAAGAGCCTTGCAAACTTAATACCAGAGTTACCTCCTGAAAATCATGGACTGGGCCCCACATCCACAAATGTTAGCATGCAAGAGGGAACAAATATTGACTGGATTTCTTCCACCATCATCACACACCAACTCAGGCAGACTTGCTATTCTGTTAGAATGTCTGACTCATGTTAAATAAAATACAGCACTCTCATCTACATACTGGCAAGCAGACTCCTAGATAGACTCCTAGATAGACTGGTACAAGGAAAAAAAGTTTCACATCAACATCAACAAACAGAAAGACAGATCTTTGTTGTGCAGAGGAGTTCATGGAGGAGCCACACTCCATGATAAATATTTCCAACAGGTAGCACAAGACAAAGGAGAGGCTTCCAACAATGAAAGCTGATCCATGTTTGATTACCATCACTGTGCCCTCACTGCAGTAAAATCTGTGATCCCAGAAATAGAAATAACCATTGTGTTGTGATCCTGTGCAGCTGTTTTGTATGAGCAAGGTACATTTTAGTGGAATGCGTTTGTCCCACAACACCTACAAATGCTTTCCTAGGGTTAGGAAAAGATCATGATCATGGCTAGCTCTGCAGCTTTGAGCCTCTTTTAGCTCATTATCTTGGAGTTACTACATGCTGCCCCACTCAATCCTATGAAAGTAGCTCACTGGGAATTTAAGCGGAAAAGTTTTTTAGGCTTCTGTGGGCTTCCATGCTTTTGGGCCCACAAAGTTTGCATGTTAAAGATTTCCCCTGTATGAGCAAGCTGACTCCCTGCACACATCAATGGCATGAAATAGCCTAATGTGTTGATACGGCTCTCATAGAGTTAGTAGATTACTTTAGTTTGATGCCATGTTTTTCTGTGTCTGCACATTGTGTATTAAGCAAAATGTTTGCTAACACGTTAAAAGTAATTACTCCATTAGCCAATAGCATGTAATAACTGTGCTTCTGAGTTTGCTCTGGAGTATTTCTGCACCCTTTTGGTTTAACTTTAAATATTACATATAGCAAAACTAACATCCAGTGTGCTCAAAGTCAGAATCAAGCACACTGTACATGGTTACCCATGCTGAGCTATTTAAACATCCCATCTGCTTTGGTATGTAAAGTTGCAGGTGAATATAAATCACTAATTAGTTACATAGTTACATATGTATGCACTGATTATTTGCATATAAATATAATTTCAGGAGACACATTTCCTCCAAGAGGACTATCTGACTCAACTTTGAAAAACTGCCAAATGTGTATGTGTGTGTGTGTGTGGGGGGGGGGGGGGGGGGGGGGGGGGGTTGATATAGATTGTAGGCAAATGTGCTTTCCTGTTCTGTATCTGTGCCTGCCAAATGCCTATGCTATTCAATATGGCCGGTCGCATCACAGACTACAGTGATGAAGAACACATTTATACATCCCAGATGGCTTGGCAGATCTTTTTATTAGTTCTTTCTTTTGATTTCTATTTTTTTTTTAATTTGAGAAACATTTTTTCACAGCAGTAGACTTTGTCTGAATGGCTAAGGGTGCATTCCAGTGGAACCAACTGATGGGATCACAGAGCAAGGAGAAACCCTGAAGCCACAAAAGATCCTGGGCCATGCAGCCAGTCTGAGGTTGTATTCGAGCTCATCCATCACTGGTGTCACACTAAGCCATAAACGGCAACCTTGAAAGAGAGAGAGAAAGCTGGGCAGAGAGTGAGAGATAAATAAACAGATAGAGGGAGAGAAAGAGAGGCTAGGTCTCAGCTGGACTCCCCTGAGGAGAGGCTGCGGCCTGGATGATTATACAGCTACAGATGATGTCAGTGGAGGATCCCTGCCACAGAGAGAACACAAACACACTGCTCACACATTCATTGACACTGCTTTGTAGAAGGGGTGAGACACATTCCTAAATTATACATGAAAAGGCCGCAGTACAATGTGTTTTGCGAGAGGTCAGGGGCCATTTGCCTTAATCAGTATGTGCGACCATCATGTTCAGGAATAACACAGTAAACACAGTCATTTGCATCCTGTCCTTGGAGAACACATAAGGACCACACAGCCAACATAAATTAATGCAATGGATGGTCACAATCAAAGGGTAATAGCTTGTTTATAAAAACCTAACAGGAAAAAATAGTGTAATATAAAAAGGGAGCAGCAAAAAAACTCTCTTAGATCATTTGGTTATTTAAAAAAAACCCATGCGGAATTGCTACAATTTAGCTACAGCATGTTGTACCTAAAGCTCATTTACTTACTACACAGTTTGCAACTGGCCTGTTATTACTCACATTAAGTACAGAGAAGTGAGAAAAACACCTGACAATTTGTTCAGTGACAGTGACAATAAACATTTGCTCAGGCTGTTTTTCATCCGTGTTGCAATAAAGGTCAGATGGCCGAATTATGCAAATAAATAATATTAATTGTCAAATACGGTCATCTTCACTCTCCATCAGCTTTGAAAGAATTACAAATGCTCAGGGAAAAAACATTCTCCAATTAAACACAAAGGAATCCATTTAAGGAAATGTAGCGACATCTACAGATTTATGCAAATGAGACTTCACATGCGCTCTGTACATTTGTTAACTTGCACTTGCCTGAGGCTGCAGACAGATCTGCTCCACACACATGAAAGGGGGGGAGTAGGAAAGAGTGAGGGGGGGGGGGGGGGGGGGGGGGGGGGGGGGGTGGAGCCCACTGCTCAGCACTCAGCACACGGAGGAGCTGCAGCCTGGTGATGCCTGCTGCAGCCTCCATCCTGCAGCTACAATACAGCCGAGTGCTGGGAATCATTGATCTGTTCTTCCTCCTCACAGAACAATAGAGGAAGCATGGCTCCTTATTAACTACGTGGGTCCAGAGGAAAGGGGGTCCACTGCTCCAACATATCTAGCTACACCTATTTCTTTGTAATATTTTGCGAAAGCATACAAGTATTATATACTAAGTATAAATATATATATATATATATAAGTATTTTTAGTCACTAGTGCACCACTATGTTGTGATAAATGGGAATATTTTGGGCATGATTTTGAGAGCTTGTGAACTTATCTGATTCCTGACATGATTCTCTGTGTGTGTTTTTTTTTAATCTTCCACAACAAACAGCATTAGAAATATTTTAATGAAACAGAGTTACATTCTTAAAGTGCAAAAGACATTTCATCCAGCATCTCAACTGTCTTTGCTGGTACATGCAGTGATCAAAATACAGCGTAGCAGACAAATAAGAACGAACAAGCTCCACATTCAGACTAATGTTTTGATTTGCTGTAATTCAAGTCACACAGTGCGGACGCATAATCAGGTACTCTCACCCTCATGTCAATCACAATGCTCACTTAAATTATTCATGGCTCTATATTTTATTTATGACTTTATTTTCCCATGCCACCTGAAAGTTCGCAAAAGCCAGTTTGCTGGCAGAAACAGAGCTGCCAAAACATTTCATAGAGACAGGGCTGCTTTCATCTCTAACACAGGCTGGGAAAGCTGTGGGATGTGGGGTTCATATTCTCAGACAAGCCTTATCATTTATATATAGCCAGTATCGTGTAGAGATCTTGAATCATTTTTTATATGCAAAACATTCGCACTGTCATCTGAGAAAATTCGTGAAGTAGGCCAGCTCTGCATGTGATTGCAGTATATGGTGAATTAGAGTGATAGGAAAACCGAAGTGACACAAAATACTTCCTGTGAAAAATCAATGTGAATGTTGTTAAGGGTGCACACCTAATGAAGGAAGTGTTATTCAAGGTGTTATGTTGGTTAGGATTCTATTAAAATCTTTTTATGTTTACATGATTCTCATAAAAGGCCACTTAAAGTATGAATATGAGACATTTATCTGAATAAATGTCTCATATTCATACTTTGTAATTTAAAATATACATGATGAACTGTGAGATGTTTAACTAAGACTGTAAATCCAATGTGTGAAATAAGAGATACTTTATAAATTTTCTTTATATTTGTGATGGGCAGGTACGTTTCTACCTTACCCTGTGCCATTTCTATTTTACTGTTTGTAACAACAATGCAAATATACACTATAAAACGTTTAGAGTGCCAGTTGTTTCTGCTTCTCATTTAGAATGCTGTTGTGATGTTGCAAAATTACATTGGGAAAACAAGCAATGGTGTTTAATTTAAGAGCGTGTTTTTTAATTTCTTTTTCAAGACCTATCATTCTTCTCCTTCTTTTTATGTGGCTTTTTGTTGATTAGATGTCTATGTCTATGGGAGATTTAAAACATCTGTATACTTATCACCGCTGCACAATATTTATTATCTAAGGTTTTGGTCACAAAGACCTTCATCAGTATGTGACATGTTATGAACATGTAATTTTTGGCTGTAAAAGATTATAAAAATAAACTCAAACTCGACAACATTAAATTGTCCTAACTAAAAAAGCAACAATCAAATCAAAGAAACCCGAATTTAAAATTTGAAAGAAAATATCCTTAAGTGTTATTTATTAAGAGTTTAACAGTTTAAAAAAAATGCTGCTAATGCTTCATAGGACTGTCTGGGTGTGTATATTTATTATATTTAAGTTGGACCCTGTGACCAGCATTCTTAGTTTTAGTGAACAAAAGCTTTCATTAGTTTAAGTCAGTGGCTCACAATATTAATTGTGACATTAAAATTGAAATTTATAATCTGTACTGATTGGACAATAGCAGAATAAAACAAATAATTGCAGAATTACTTCATTTTGATGGCTGTGTAAATCATTTATGTAGTGGCTTACCTTGCACTGACAATTAAAACTCATTGAGACAGGAAATATGTCTTTTTTTCCCCCTTAACACTTAATTAGCTGGCAACAGACAAAAGATTCCAAATAGGTGTCATGGCAACATCTCAAGAGAGCACAATCCTGAACCGTGAGAGCCCAGAGCTCAGCCAGGAAGAAACCAAAGACACAAAAAGAGTCACATCAAAAGCTTCTAAATTGGAAGCACGAACCCGCTGAAATACACAAAGCTGCTCTGTAATATAAAAGGTTGATATTAGTAGGACTGTAGTGTGATTCATTGATACTGCGATTTTAATGCAGTGTTTGGGAAAAGAAACATCAATTAAAGCATGTACAGTGACAGTTCATGAAAAAAAAACACGTTAAATTTGGAACGTGGAGTGTAAAATTACTGAGTGTGCCAAATGCTGTTTTACAGAGGGTAAAACGTGTATAACGCATTAAGAAGACGGTCCATATAATACCAGAGAACACTGCCAGTGTATACAGAAATATACAGCCCCGTTGCCTTTACTTGCAGGTTAGCCCGTTGTTTTATCCTAATTAACCTGAAAAATCCAAAATCCACTTGAAAGCTACGTTTTCATATAACACTAGAAATGGACCATCAGTGGAAAATTTAATAATAATTTAATATCAGGAACATATGAACACACCTAATATATCACATTTCTCCATGGTAACTGGGGCAAAAGTAGGTGTGCCTTTAAATCGTGAATGAGCTGTATCAACATATTTCTTTGTGTATGAGCAATTCCTTTCTTTCGTATAACATAATTCTTAAGGTTGTATTTTACATGGATTCTTGTAGACTGTTTAGAGCAGAAGGGTGGAAATATTCAGTGCACTATATTGACACCTGGGGGTTCTTTTTTGTGTATAACTTCAAAAATACAAATCACATATATTTGTAAAAGACAGTCCATAATGTTAGATCCATCTCACCCTATCCAAGTAGGAAGGCACCAAGCAAGGTGTTAAACAACTCAATGGACCTGCAACAGCACAATAACAATTATCACTATTGCAGACTGTTTTATGACTTTTTTGACAAACCCATAATGTAAAAAACAAACCAGCTACTACTCTTCACATCAATTTACAATCTGACATTTAACCAAACTCAGAATATCAGCCTGAATCTCCAGGTCAAGCCTTTAAAGCCCATGAATTCATGTTGTTCCCACACAGAAGAAAACAAAATTGATTTAGCCGTGCATTTGAACCTCTGCGTCCAGACATTTCACCCACACCAGCCTCCTGCAGAGAAACTCTTCTTAGTGCTGTTAAGCCATAACACCTTTCCTGCGAATCTTTAATGGACTGCATTTACTGTTATCAAGCTTTAGCCATCTGTGCTACAGTATGTAATAGCAGCATGGCTGAATCCCTTATTCAAATAAGCGAGCTTAATGATGCAGCTTTTTACAAGTAAATACATCTACTTAATGTTTCAATGTCCTTTAACTCAGTGCCACATGTACTAATTAAATTCTGCTCCTCTGAGAACTGGGTGCTGATAGACGGAGGAAACAGATGGATTGAGGAGGAAAAACACACAGTCACAAGAACAGAGGCCCCCACTCCCCCAAACACACACACACACACACACATACACATTGCCCCCTATCCCCCTCACCTTTCAGATCTCAATCACAAAGATGGAAATGGTTGTGTGACTGCACGTGCATGGTCGCATGTTTGAGCACATGCTGGTGCACAACGATGGACTGTTGGTGCTGCCTTTTTTTCTGACAAAAGATGCTGGAGGAGGAACAATGAAGAAGGCATGGAAGGATAATGATGTTGCCATATTCAAGCCTGATATGTAAAAAAAAAAACCCATTCAGTTCACATAAGAATTTTATGGTTGTATCTTTTGACTACATTGATGTAAATGTATTCACACAGAATATTAAAAAAACTCAGCTCTCTGTCTTTACTGCCTTAAAAGCAGGTTGAGGTCTGTGATTTTCCCCATTTTTGTAGTACTGGTGGTTGATTTACAGACTAAAAAAGAAATAAATATCAAGCATAAAATACAACATACTCTAGAAAGAATATGCCCCCTTTTCATCATTGTGATATCAGAGGCATCTATCTAGTATAATCCAGTGAGAATAGCGCAGCTGTCTGTATTGACTAAACACTGTTGTCTGCATCAACATCACATCATATCTTGTTATCAGAGGGTCTTTTGTGGCAGCGTAGCAACAGTTGTGCGAGCTTTGCGAACACCATCTCTCTCGCAGGCATGAATTCAATATGTTAATGTGTTGTGAAGACTGGTAGCATTATGTTACAGACAGCAAGCAGAAGACGTGGTCTTACCTTTAGCTAAATATATTACACTGCAGCGTCCTGCTTCTGTTCTGTGAAGGATAGAGAAATATTAATGATTATTTATTTATGCAACCAATGTTATAGTAACTGAGAGGAACGACAACTATATCAGTTCTGGAGTCACAAGAGATTATGCAAGAAGTGGCTTAGAGGAATTCTGTTTTATGCTGTGTTGGTTGTACCACCTGATTCAAGGTGCCATAACAAGATGCACACAGATTTTGTCAAGGAAACTTTGCAATGTCAGCACTGAGATATGGATGATTGACAGAGCTTTGTCTAAATGTCTTTGTGAGCCTCTCTTTTCTTTTGTAACTTATATGAGGGGGGGGGGGGGTCCTCTGCCTATTCTGCAGGAGGCTCCGCAGGAAACCTTCTCCCAGTGGTCTGCATGAGAGGCCCTCAGCCAGTTGGCCATAGACCACTGAACAGCCTGTATGACACACATATGTGCCCTCAAAAACAATACTCAAAGGCACAGGAGCTCTAACATACATGTTCCCTGTGGTTCTGAGTCTATTTCATACATGCATACATATAGAGTAGTGAACCTTTTGTGCACCAAGTATTTGAGCAAAAACATGGTCAGTGGTTTAGGTGGAACAAAGAAAAGTTGATCTTGAAGTCTTGGTATGATTCTCCAGTTTTAAGGACCATATAGTTTTTTTTAGCAAATGTCCAAAACATAGTGACTACTAAGGTGTGATGCCCAGAGGTGTGAGAAAAATGGACCATTCAGGGATGCGTCCCAACATACTGAGATAAGGAAACAGGCAGGTAAATATATAAAAGGTCCAAGTTTTTTATACAACAGAGAGAAAACACATGACAAACAGAGGTAACAGGACTATATTTTCCCATCTAATCCACGTGCATGTGTTAAAATACAGGCCTATCACCAAAAACTGATCATACTCACCATTCATTTCGCTACTATCCTCAGTATCCAAGCCAGTCAATGACGCCCCTCTCTCATTGGACTTCACAATCTCTCCCTAAACCATGACACGGTTTTTCCTCTGCGGAAATCCTCCACCGATGCGAGACCATTAAAAACCGGTACCGGATTCCCGAAGAGTACTAGACCAACCGGCACAATTGTCGCACATAACAGTGCTTTAACAAGCACCCCTTCCGGCTGCTCAGGGAACAATGGTGCAGCATTAGACTGACAGCTTCACGGACAACGTGACTTACTCTGTCCAATCATGCTTTTATAAACCAGGAATCAGCCGCAGAGCGCTGCTGCCTGCCCACTGTGGCTTCAACGCAAATCCCTCTGTATCATCATGTGCTGTGACTCTGGCCAAAGAAGGAGCGTTTAAAAATATTTCTGCAGAGATTTATATTTCTTAATAGGAAACGATTTATTTACAGAAACCCAATTACACGTTTGTAAGTGAAGATTCCTTGTCATTAGGGTGAGAGGATATCTAAAAGTAAGTCACAGGCTGGATCTGCTGTTTCGTTCCTGACTGAGACCACATTTAAACAGAAAATCTATTTGACCTCGACTTCAGCACTGACCTATCTTTTTCATATGCTGAAATATTTTTGTCTCCACTTGGCTGTAAATTATATTAGAAACGGATCTTTGTACCACTGTTGCAACATGTGTAAAACATCCCTCTGAAACGCACTGTGTTACTGTAGCCTAGAATAATTATGGTTTTCAAACATGTCACAAATGGTAGTGAAACAGATGAAGTTAAGAGGCTTATAAAAAGAAACAGCTGCCTTGGCAAACACCCACAGCCCTACTATACATATCAAATTTAATTAGTCCCTGCTGTGTTATGTAAGTTAAATCAGCCAAATGTACAAAAAATATCTCTGATAGGTCAGAATAGAAGCAACAGGAAAGCTTTGTTTGCTTTTATGTCCGTTTAGAGGAAATAAAATATTCAACATCAAGTCCTCTACATTCAATACGACCTGTGAGGTTCGATAATAAAAGAAAGCATTGAAGCACACTGCCATCTTGTGGCCATAGTTTCAAACTGTAGATGTTTTGCAGGCACAGACGAGTTCAAAAATCTCGTGTTCATTTCCAAACAGAGCCAAACGTGTGGGTGGGTATGGCTGGTGGCTGGAGTCTGCTGAGATCAAGGAGAGGGAATTGTGCTCTTGCCTCATGTTCAATATGATTTATTTTTGGTATGCTTGTTAACTACTGGGCATGAAGGGGAAAGTGAATGTTATATTTGGAAAATGTCAGAATCATAATTCCTGTTTGACTTTCCAAACCTTTATTTAGCCAAATAAAGTGTAGGAGCACACGCACACTTTCTTATGCCTCAAATACAGAATGCTTCATAGGTCTCACAGCAGCAATTCATATGTCCCAATAAGCCATGGCATTATGCCAATGAACCAGCATGCACAGTGCCAAGACTTTATAACTGAAGCAGCTACATGGAATTCAGGCATTGTCAACTTTATTCAATTTTATTATTTATACCTGTGATTTTAACTGTGTCATGTCAAAACGTTTTTAGTGACAAAGGTCTGTTGTCACAGCTATTCATACATGGAGCTGGTTCTCTTTAACCTTTCCCACTAAGTCACTTCTCTGAACCATACTATCCTATTTGTCCTGTTTGTTTGTCTCAGTTGCTTCATTGAACATTGACTTGATTTACCAGGAATGGGCACAGTGCCTGTGCTTCTCACTAAAAAACAGTAGAGGATGCTAAAA
The DNA here is from genome assembly GCF_017976425.1 of Toxotes jaculatrix. Lineage (NCBI taxonomy): Eukaryota > Metazoa > Chordata > Actinopteri > Toxotidae > Toxotes > Toxotes jaculatrix. Next base: position 12,755,639 of record NC_054408.1, on the reverse strand, counting down.
ATCTAATTCTGAGAAACGTTCATGCAGTACTACAACAGTTCTTAAAGTAGGAATACACACAGACAAGGTACACAAGCACAGTGCACTGTCAGATGTGCACAAAGGCAGCTACAATGAAAGCCTCTGTTTCCCATTATGTTTAAACAGAGGCATGACTGTTTACATTACTAATTTCAAGGAGTACATTAAGTGTTTACACAGATGCCACTGTTAACAAGGTGGGGTGCAAGCACAACCTCACTTCCAAATAAGGAGGATGAAAAACAGAAGCATTCTGGTTGGTAGCAAGCTATTATATAAAAGGTTTTTTTTTATGGCAGGAAACATTTTTTAGGATTATTTAAAAGAAATACTACGGCTGGGCAAGTTAACGCGTTACTACTTGCAACTGAACGTAGACTATTTATGCTTCTCCCTGATAAGACAAAAATGTTTCTTCTGGTACCTGTTCAGAAAAAAAAAATTAAAAATTTTAATCGTTGCCCAGCACAAAAATATACAAAAGCCATTTAAATACAGGTAGGAGACAACTAAGGAGACAAATATTTGGAAACGACCTCAACCACAAGTGTAGTTTATACACATACACTATCCAATTAGTGTGGGAGCGTTGCTGTGCCATGTACTCAGTGTTATATCAGTGAAAGGTTACCTGTTTCTTTTTTTCTTTTCTTCATTGTCTCATATCAGATAATGTCCCATGTCAAATGAAAGAATTGCTCTAATAATCAGAAATAATTCAAGAGGGCCTAGAAAAAAAAACACTGAGCCCAGTGGAACCACATACTTAAAAAGCTATTACAGAGCTACACCAAAACTGCACAATTATTTCTGAAGTATTAGCCATCATAGCATTACAGGACTAAAAATTAGTAAACACTGTCAGTAAATTGGATTGGGAGATATGACAGTCCACCAACTGTTCTGATATTAAGTGGCATTATTTCAGGATCCAAATGTACTTTAAAGGTTTTTATGCCCCCAAATGCTGTTTAATTTCAGCATGACTGTCTTGGCATCCTCATTAGTGCTAATGAGAATTTGGTACTACCATTTAGCCTGTTACGTTAGCACCAGCACACACACTCACACACACACACACACACACACACACACACACACACACACACACACACACACACACACACCAACACACACACACACACACACACACACACACACACACACACACACACACACACACACACACACACACACAGAAAGTAATAATGAAAAATCTGTTTAAACATTTCATATGAGGTCTATTTCAGAAAAAAATGTGTCATCTGTGGCTTCCTTCTCTAATTAGGAAATTAAAGTATTTTGTTTTGTTCTGTTGTTGTTGTTTTGTTTTTTTTCAGTGTCCGGGTTTACAGTGAAGGAAAGTGGTCTCCTGTCAGTTGAAAGCACCAGTGTAACCTGATGGCTGTGAATGGATAAAGGACCAGGCTATACGTGACACTCTGCTCTGGCCTTTCTGAATTATGCATTCCTCTCAGGTTAACTGTGGATATCCAGTGTCCTTCACTCAACACATCACAGTGGACAGATCTATCATGAATATTTTTCTCATATTTTTGTGCTTCCCCCAGCAGCTACTAGAAGCTTTGGGGCCAATTTTAAGAAAAAGGTGAGGTTCTATGCATCAGTTCAGAACTTGGAAGAACTGATTGTATGTAATTATATGTAAGTCTGTGTGCTTGTTGGCGTGTTTATGTGTGTTAAAGGCTTCCGCCATTCATAGTGCCAGAATTACTGTGTATCTCTCTTTAGGGAGCTCTTGAGAGCTTTTGTGCCCAGGCTGTCAATTCTAGGCCTTTATAAAGCTGCTGATAGAGGCCCCTCAGGCTGCAAAGAAAATGGAACCCTGTCGAGTGTGGTGACCTGTGTCCTCTCCCTCCTGTGGTCAGAGTACCTGGCGATACAATTGCACCACAATGGAAATTCAATCAAGAGATGGACCCGAGTGAGAGGCAACTGCTCTCGTGTCCCTGTCCAGCTCGCCTACTAATCGATCAGTTCATCTAAAGAGGAACTTTAAACACATCTGGATTAAAGGTACTTCACTATTGGATGGTGGGTTGGAGAGAGGACCATCAACTTCACTTTCACCCGCTGTGAGTACAATTATTGTTCTATTTATGTCTCTGTATGTGTGCGTGATTGTGTGAAGCTGATAATGGTGTCAGGTAATTTTATGGGAGGTGTATGGTAATCATCACCAGCAGTCAAAGCTTTTACTAGTAAAACATAAGCAATACCATGCACTCGTTCAGTGTTGATTGTGTTAGGTGAAAAGTGACAGTGACAAATGTATTTTATTGGTGGGCTTGTTGCTAAGGAATATACCTAGCACGATCCATTAGAGGTAAGGTAAGTCAGCAAGAGAAATAGTTAACCTTGACAGACCATGCTTTATTTAGCATGTTTATTCAGCTGAAAGGAATCTGCTAAAAGGCAACACAGAGCAACATATTAGCTTTTAAAATGTTTGGCATGTTACTGAAAAACACGTTGTTGTTTCCACCTTAAGCGAAGGCTTATTAATTGTCATTTCCTCACAAAAAATTACCTCCTATGTTTCTGCTCTTTTCCAAACTGATCCTTTCTCACCGGCACTTTACTGCAGAGAGTCACTGTAAGAATTCACATTCACAGCTGTGGAGGCCAGTCCACATTCATGGCAGAGTGTTATTAAACAGGTGCACTGTGGGACACATTCACCACTCTCAGCCATTAGCAGGAAACATCTGTTGCCATGGATGCTGATAGAGGGCTTACTCAACCAGCTGTTTAACTATATGTACAATTTGCCTGTAAATAATATCCATAGGATAATGATATCCTCCAAACAAGCATTCGAGAGCCTGTATAACACCATGAGTGCTGGATCCCTCTTTTAAAGCTGCACTAGTCAGTGTTTTTAATTTTTCTATTTTTAACAATAGATTAAATGACTACACTAAAGATTTACATAATGTAATTATCACCTAACAACACAGTCCCCTGAGCTCTGCAGAGCATTGTACTGTCTTTCAGCTCCTTGTTTTGGTTCACTCTAACCACGTTTATCAATTCCAGCTGTTGCCAGCAGCAGTTTTTATCAAAATCTTTCATGAATCCTCTGGATTCTACCTGTCAAGCACCAGACTACAGACAGGCAAAGTTAGTGTTAAGCTGGTGAACATTTTGGAGCATTAAGTGGCTAAAGCACCAAATATTTCATTCAAGAGTTGATGGAAACCAAAACCAAAAGCTAAAAGAAGAGTGAAAGTTTGACTTACATCCATTCAGGTGACCAGAAACCGACACTAAATCGGTGCATGCTGGTTGGTATGGTACAACTCTTATCATGACAAACTCACTGTACAAACATGCAAACTCAAATGGAGTGCAAAGGAGCATATTCCCACAGTGTGCACAAATGTGAAATAACTCTCTTTTTAGAAATTTCTTTTTTTTTTTTTTTTTTGGTAAAGCCAAAGCTTGAGTTTGATGAATGTCTTTCTGCTAGCATGATTTTGAAAAGTATAAGAAGCAGGAACTTCTCATTGTGTCCTATTGTTCCCAGTAATTTTACACTGTTAGAACAACAATGAGCATAATCAGTCCAACATGAATGATTTTAATAGAGGAAGAACTCAGAACAGCAGAACACAGAAATGCATGATTTACAGTGTGTGGGAGCGAGTCGTGTCATATTCCAACACTGTGAACTGCTGATGAATTTGAATGACAGGGTATCCATGACAACTATGAATGAGTGTGTGCACAATAGTAAATCCTCATTTAGTTTGAAATAACCAGTATGTATGTCAAATGGTGCATACAGCATATTAGCCTCCTGGATTGACATTTTTCAGATCGCTCAGCCAGTATTTCTTTTACATAAATAATGAAACCAGAAGTTCTGGATGAGCATTACATTGCGTGGGGCTTAGGAGCAGTGAATTGCTGTTTCAGCAGGCTTGCTTGCTTTATGAATGTGGCTCATTTGCATTCAGACTATGCAATAGGTGCAACAGGCATGCAATATTGCAGTTGATATTTGTGCAGGCTTCCAAGCCCAGGAATAGAAAACATTTCGCCTGTTAGCTTGAAACCTGCAACTGGGTGTGTAGTTAGTGTTGCGATTCTTGAAAAACATTAACCAAAGGGTTTTTATGTTTAGGGAAATAGGATAACTGGCTCAGCCATTAGCAGTTCCTGCCTCTGTGTTATTCGTATTATACACTTGCAGTGCAGTTGTCTCCATCTCCAACCCTTCATGACCATGAAAAGGATTAAACTGGCAGAGGAAATTAATGAATCCCCTGCCTTATTGTAACCCAAAGTAATGTTGTAGTCACTGCATTTCACCACAAGATGGCTGATAGGTACACACAGAAATCATGAGCAGACTGCCTTTGCTTGACAAGAGTATTTTTACCAGCAGCAACAGCGTGGCTGGTATTGTTTTCACCTTGTGAGTCTGTGTGTGTGTGTGTCATCATGGCAAAATGCTACCACAGATGAGATTCTGAGTACTTTGTGCAGTTGAGATAAACATGAAAGCCAAGTTCAAAGATGGGTATGGTCAACATATTGGAGAGTCAACATGTTGGCGTGTCAACATGTTGACTGACGTCACAACTGGTGTGATCCCATTGCAAGATGGCCTCAAGTGTTGACTGGCTTTTTGAAGTTCACCCCACAAGGGTGGACTGTTTCTCCAGTAAAAACAGAATAAACCACATTTTAATTACTAAAACATAAGTTACTGCCGCCAACAACATCAGGTACCTTCCAAATTACTCATATAATGAATGGAAATTACTATAAAGATACCTTTGGTCCTACTCCACTGGATGATGCTGTCTGATCACCTTTTTGCCCACAGTTTTTTAATTACTGTTATGCAGTTACATACCTGCTACAGGGGCTGTGCTTTAAACAGGTGCCCCTGTTTTATACCACGACTAGATGCATGAAAAAAAGTAAATGTATCAAATCATGTTGTGTAAACAACATTAATACAGCATTCATTATGACTCCTTTGAAAATCTGAGTCCAATGTTAATCCCTCATGAGCCAAAACCAATGCAGTGGTGATATGTTTGGTCTGATGTGACTTATGATTTAATGTGCTTTCACTGCAAGACACTCTTGCTGCAGCAAAGATTAATTAAGCAGGATACATTTAGCATAATGGGCAGTTGTGTTTAGTAAACAATTTCAGTTGACATAAATCACTATGGGCAGTCTGGTAATTGATGTAGGGAGAAAAATCTGTCTTGTGGGTATCTGTGGGTTTGCCCCAACCACTGCAGAGCAGGACCAAAGCATTTCCACAGTCTACTGGGTACAACTACTCTACCTTTATGCCATTATGTCTCAGTTGCTCCTCACTTTTATAACACAGTTTGATGCTACATTAAATGAGAGTGTCTCTTGACTGCCCTACTAATTAATGTAAGCCAAAGTGTTGTGTATAAGCTGTATTTATGAAGTTGAAACTTATACCTGAGAGCCGCAAGTTTACCACAGATTAATGAAGTGTGCATAGTTCCTGATGATGGCCTATTTAATTTAATACTGTTGTGCTGCTCAGTTTAGTTCAGTTTTAGTGCTTGCAGCTGGTTGGAGCTTGAATTTAGTTCTTTTGTGTTGCTTTGTGTTTGCTTTAAAGTTTTCAAAGCAGCGCTTTTCTCACATGACCATGGGAAAATGGCTATGTCAAAGCAAATGGCCACTATAGAATTTGTATGGATACAACAGTTTTGCATCATATGATCCAATACAAGTCATTCAACTCAATATATGCTGTATGAAAGAGTTCAGTTGTTGTTGACCTGTGGTTCATTCCCATTTCTTTAGGGACAACAGGGAATTTTCCTGACCAATATGAATTACAGGTATAGACCATTTCACCTAATCACAGATCGTGCCTTTAGATAACATTGTTCGATAAACCTTTCATGTTACATTGAAACTAAAGCAACTCATAAAATTATGTTTAATTTTTGCTCATTTTCAGTAATTTACCACATGGAAATTCTCTTTTATTTATCAACATTAACCCAATTAAATCACTCAGTCATCAAACATTGGCTGAGCATAGTTTAAAACGGAATAATTGTGACTTAAAGATCAGATTTTGCAAAACTCAACCAGCTTATGCCGGTTCATGCATAAAATGGGTAATTGGGCTGCCACATGTTAGTAGACATTAAATGGAAGAAAAGAGACTCATTCCTCTTTGTGTGTAAAACATTAATTATTTAAAGGCAGAAAAAAATCCTTTTGAATGAACCTAATGATATGGCTAACACATTTTAATCACCCAAACACTGTTAACAGGCATCAGAGAGCCTTGGGGAGTACTTGTGAAAATATCATCACAAACATACATATTAAGAGAGCAGTATTACTGGCCTCTATAGCCACAATACTGCCAAACATAGAGTCACTTGTGCTTGTGTTAGTCAGTAAGTTTTGGCGGCATGTCAACAAGAAACTCAGGACTCAGCTCAGGTATGGCATGTCTAAGATTGTAAGTTCTTTAAAATAAGTATGGGTCTGCATATTAAGTCAGAGCATGACTAACAAAGTGGACCTCACCCTGATGCTGGAGCACAACTGAATATATACACTGAGTGAAACAAGGGGTCGAGCTGCTTGTCCTTGCAACAGCTTGTAGCAGCAAAATAACCAGAATGAAATGGAACAATGCTGTGTAAATAGATTTTTGACTGATGAGCCTAAAAGTGTTGACAAGGACAGGAGTCAGGGAAGACGAATAGACATGAGCATGGACAAAGAAAGCCAACTTTGTCATTTCTGATCTAGATAATATGAGGAGACAATAAATTATTTTAATTTTTCTAGATTCAGTGACAAGTGTTTCTGTCTTGGGATAATTAACATAAAAAAACTGAAAGTATAAAATAAAAGCCACTCCAGTGCTTTCCAGCTTGTTCAAGTTTTACATTACCAACCAAAAAGATCTATTGTATACATACTCAGACTCACAGAAATATGGACTAATTTGTCATTCCAGCATACTACACCATAATACATATTAGAGCATACATTTGAGAATACTGAACATTTTATTGATAGTAATGTAGGTCACCCTTCTTTGAGTCATGGTGCTTAGTCTTTTGTCACTTGAGACAGTTATTTTTAGGTTCTTTTTGAGTTTCCGTCGTGGCTTTTGGTGCCGAGATTGGGTGTCAGGCATGACTATGTCATAGGACAAGCAGGGACTAAATATACCGCCTGTTGCTATGAATGTTGACAGTGATGTGTGTGTGTTTTTTTGTTTGTTTTTTTTCAAATTCATTGTGTCATTGTCTCAGCAGCTTAATTCTTGCATATTGTTCATGAGAGGCATCAGAATATTTACAAGTTAATTGACTGGAATGGGATATTTGGATTGTTCTTGGCCACTTTTCAGCTCTGTCACCACTCTGTGTCAACATAATGTGTCTAGATTGTTCTTTCCTTCTGGCAGGATCTTTCAGAGCTGCATGTGAAGATTGTTTGGCTGCCATTATCTTTTCCTTCTTTTCTGCAGCTTGTCAGTTACACGGAGCCTCACAGGTTGAGAGACAAAGTCTTGTGAGATCAGGGTAAAAGTGCCGGCTGATTATTTTACAGAAACCTGACACCCTAATTGACGGACAGCGGTGGGTGGAAGCAGTTAGGAGCCATGTACAGTGCCTGCCACGGTCCCTCATGATGATCATAGGAAACACATACTTGCCATTCCATTTTAATGATGTTCCTCCTCTGCAAGAATGACCCAGATTCAAGGAAGTTGTAATATTTGTTTCTGCACATAGGACTTAAAATGATCAAATTGTAGTGGGATGTGTGAAGCAGAAAAACACATGAGAAAAATCCGCCTTTAGAGTCACTTTAATGTAATGTAGTGTCAATTTAATCATTCTAAAGGGCAATTTTCCAAAGAAATCAGGTCACTTATGTGTTAATGCTTTATAATCCTCCCTTGGACACTACATATCTAATTAAGGTGTGAAGTGGTTCGTGCTTTACTTAATTCTCTATCTTTTGTTTGCCGGTGTCAGTCATGAACAGAGAGACAGGGTGAAAAGCTGTTACATTTTTGGCAGTTTCTCTGCATGAAAGGGTGAGATTTGTCTGTGAAGTCTGTTACTTTTTTTTACCTTAGCTTACCGATTTAAAAAACATTGCATATTTCCCAGGAAAAAGCAAGGTGGAGAAAACTACTAGTGATTTTTGAAGGTTTTCTTTGGTTTATGAGTGGAGGTCATTGCTTTGCAATCCCATCGCTCCAATTCGGCAAACAGTCACATGTTCACTTTCAGTGTGTGTGTGTGTTTGGGGGGGGGGCATCAGCCTTTCTCAGCAAGGCTGTTGCACTGCATGTGTGTACTTTTATTTGTTTTGGGGGGTTTTTTGCATCTTACATGTTGACTGAGAGTTGACACATGATCATGGTTTTATAAGCTTCAGTGTCCTATCCAGTAATATTTGGTTGCCATGGCAGAGCACCAGAATCTGTGAAAAATGAATAAATATGAAAGAACTCCAAAACAAGTTTTCTGCCAAGTAGATATGATGGCTGGATGTATAATTACTTTTAAAGTAAAATCAATAAATGTCTAATTGACTCAAAATTCCTTTAATCTTGCTCTTTTACTTTCATCTGAACTGTGAATTCAACCCATGCTCTGCATAGCATAACATGAATGTGAGATAATCACAGCAGTTCTCTGGGGATGAATGAGTTAAGAATTGAGTGTAATATGAGGTCAGAACATAGTTTATCATTTACAGTAATTTCATGCTGACTGCTCATAGGGAGAAATATCCTTTTCATCTTTTCGTCAATGAAAAAAAGTCTTTTTGCAGCACTGAAGAATACTTGATGTTGTTATAGGGTTTCGACCTTGCCGTGCACCTCAGTAATTGTTTTTAACTGAATTAAGTGGCGTGCTATTTAGTTAACTTTGGATATTCCTTTTGCACAGTTGGTATCATATTGATTGGCAGTTACACAAAAAGCCCAGTAGAGAACTTGCTGGGAATCCCCAGAGTAAATCTTGAACAGTTGCAGAACCACGGCAAGTGCTTTGTTACAGCTGCTTACTTGTGCTTCTATCTTTCTATCTTTGTGAGGACCAGTTTGAGTTATAGACCTATATAGAGTGAGGACATTTTGGGAAAGTGAGGACATTTTGGCAGGTCTTTGCTTTCTGACACACCTTCAAATGACTGTTTGAAGATTAAGATTTTAAGGGTTCAGGTTAGAAATAGGTTTAGGTTTAGGTTAGTGTAAGAGGCTAGGAAATGCCTTATATCAATAGCGGGTCCTCACAAAGATAGATAGAAAGTACAAGTTTGTGTGTGTTCGTCACAGTGTAGTGAATCATGTCAGAGCTTTCCCTGTGCTGTCTGTTCCTCACTCCAGTCAGGAGGAAAGATCAGCCAAACAGCTTTATTAGCATACAACCAATTACCATCACACACAAACACCTATGGATGCGAAATGACATGGACACACACGCACGCACACAGAAGCAATGTGTAGTAAGCAGACGCAGGTCCCACCCCAGCGAGCATCTGAAACAAAGTGCTGCCTGCTTTTTGTTCTCAGCGGTTGGAGCTTTGAAGGCTGGCTGGAGGCTTGAAAGCACAAAGTACCTGCGTATGTGGGAAGGCAGTACCAGGAAGAATTGATTACTTGCTCCAGAAGACACTTCCCTCTGTGCATCAAAGACCTCAGTCTAATATAAAGTGTCTGTTTATTGTACAGACATTCCAGCATTTTCAGTGTTTTGTTTTAATGAATTTGTGAATTCCTCTGGCGTCATCATGTGAAAAACTGAGAACTTTTGGACAGAGTAACAGCAGCATTTGAAAAGTGTGAAAGCTGAATTGTCTAGTTTGATGTGTGTTTGACAGTAACTTATCTGATGTTTTGAATATTGTTATAATCCAGAGTGATATCTGATTTTTTTAAAGAATGTCATTTATTTTTGAGAAGGGAGATAGACATCCAAAAGAAAAAAAAAGATAAGCTGAATGTACTAAAAAAACACATAAAAAGTCAATTACGTATGAAATGATGAGTACATAAAAGAGGAGCGAGAGATGCATTATAAATCAGACACCCCTTTCCAAGAGAGTCACACATGAGTTGCTTCCATTCTGCCCATCAGCATTTCTCCAGTAAGGCTTTTCCTAAAGGCTTTTGGACAGCTGGGAGTGAGAGATTGGAGCTTTCACAGAAATCCCTCTGTCTTCAGTGTCTTATGAGGCGCAAACACTCAGAGCACCGCTTGTCTCTGTGGTGTACAGTAAGCAATAACAACTGGAAATCTGCGGGGGGACAAATCTGTAAACTTTCGGAGGATTACGTTTCTTTTGATAATACAATGTGTGAGAGTCTATTGAAATGTTTAGTTTGTTAGATGAATGTCAATTAGGACGTTTAAAAGAGCTCAATATTTAGTGAAAAACAATTCTCTTTCTTTTTCTAGAGTTTGATGAGACGATTCATAACACTCTCATGTCTGCGCACGAAGTACAGAACTGAAGCATGGAGATGAATAGCATAGCTTAGCCTAAGACTGGGACACCCCCCCAAAAAAGCTCTCAAATGAATGAAACCAAATACCTGAATGAAAACCTTTGAATACCTGCAAAACCAGTGACATTGCCTTCAGTCTCAGCTGTACTTTAGTTGTGTTTACTGCTAAATTGCGAATGTTAGAAAATGTTAGCGTAAGCCCCACTTTAACTGTGCATCTTAAAGCCTGTGACAGAGGGCTGTAAGTAGGTATCACTGTATTTTAAGAAGTATGAAGGAGAATATGTGGGCATTACAGAGCTGCCTCTTGATTGACATGTGCCATGATTTGGTGCAAATACTGTATAATATAGCTACCCATACCTGTCAGGTTTTAAATTTAGTTTTTCATTTTTAACTCGGCGAGTGCCTGTATGCCACTTGTATTTAGTGATTCCATGATCTTGTTGGAAACCACCTTTCTGCAGAAGCCAGTGACCCAACACCACACTAAATATATCAGGGACAAACTTAGCATCTGGGAAGCTTTAAGTGCGTTCTAAATACTGTAAACTACCTCAGGTCTAAAATGAACATCTAATCTGTGCACAGCAGCTCTAAAATGTCAAAAATAGGAATGTTGGCAGGACAGTTTGCAAAGATTTTCTGTATTCATGCCCCAAGCAACAACACCTGCTTTATTTTGTGTGAGTGGTAGTGGGAGAGATATGAAATCACAGTGTCAATTTCAAAATGAGCATAGATATTTTGAAGACAGTTAGAAAAGACATATTTTTATCCGTTAGAGGAAGCCTCCTGAGGATCTCTGCGCTCAGTTCTGTTTCTTGTCTCTCAGATGCCCGTTTAGCATTTCAACTCTTACAAGAATTTTTAGTTTCAGCCCATGAAATGTTTTGATGTGAGGGTTGAGCTTTGTGTGAGAGGGGTGCCACTGCCTCAATTTCAGACTTGTTTTACCTAATTTTCCAAAGAAGCAGCAGGAGAAACACCTTCGGGGGCTTATTTAATTTGCAAACAATTTGAAAACCAAAGGAAAGGCACTTCTGTGCCCTGCGGCTGCCGATTAGCAGCTAAGCGGTATATCCTCATTGCTGTCTTTCTGCTGCCCCCTGAGAGCATTTACATATATAAAGATAGAGAAGTATGCATATTATTATCTATGATACTCATTGACTCATTTACATATTACTGTGTCCATAGCAATGAGGATTCTCTACTCTTCCCACGGATGTTTTTTCTGTTGAGAAAGAGCTTTAATATGAAAATGCAGGTGAAAAAACCTTACCACACTCCACAGCTTGTGTGTAGTGTATATAGCTCTCAGTGACTAGCAAACTGCAGGTATAAGACTTATAGTTCTTTAAGATGATGATTTTTTTCCCACAATTTTCAGAGCAAATTGTGCAGTAGAAGGATTGATTTATTGTTTTGTAGAAAAAGCTTATGAAACCTGGCTCTTTGCTTATGAATGTTTATTATTGCTTCTCAATACAGCAATGTGGATGAAGTTTGTAATTTTGAGCAAAATGCCTCAACGACTGGATTAACTACTATGAAATCTGGTACACGAAGTGTTCCCCCCCTGGACAAATAATAATAACTTTATGGATCCCTTAACTTTTCATCTATTTTCCATCATAACGTTTCTGACTAAATACCATAAAAACTAATGACACTACCATCAGCCTCAGCTGTACTTTGTGTTTAGTGCTTATTAGTAAATCTTAGCATGCTAACACAGATGGTGAACATGGTAAGCACTATACCTGCTAAACGCCTGCATGTTGATTGTCATTGTGAGTGTTAGCTTGCCAACGCTGTTCCTAATCACTGTACAGCAACATGTGGATGTAGACAACTCTCTTGTTTATTAAAAGATGCCACAGGAAAGATGACAGGATTTAGAAATTGCCAGTTGTTGACAGTAGCCCATTCACGCGTTTCATCAAGTTTCTAAGGCCAAACAGAGTGGACTGTTTCCTCATCAGGCTGGGAAGTATGTAGGTGTATGCTGTGTGACTGCTACAGGTCTTGAAATGTTTTCTGTGGTCCACACGAGACCTAGCTTGCCAAAGATAATGGCCTCCCCGATAATGAACAAACAGCTTCCTCTCATATTTGGCTTTCTTTCACTACAGTAATAGAGTTAGTACTAATCAACAAAGCGTCACACACCATTGCATTATTTTACCCTCGTTGTGCTTTAAAATTGCACTCCTTTAATTGAGCTAATTTGACAATGGAATTTTCCGTTTGAAAGCATAAACACCTCCCTATACAAACAAATAATTTCATTTTTGTTAGCTGGTGGACATGCACATTTCTGATAAGCTTGCCAATTGAGTGGCTCCCCTCCCCCTCCCAGGTGGCCTGTGGTCAAAAGCACAAAGTGTATAGCAGAGACCACCACACGCAGGGCAGTGACTATGAGGAGCTTAAAGAAGCTGCTGTCACTCTACATGACGCCACAGTGTACAGACACTGTGGAGCTGCCTCATACCACTTCTTTAAATACATCATATCACTGGCCTCTCAGACCTCACATCATCTGTTAGGATTGTTGGGCTTTCTGGTTGGTCTGCATTCACCACTCCATTTCATACATATGATATCCCTCCTCTTGAGATGATCAAAAGCCAGAGTAATAGGAAAAGAATTTAGAAATGTCTGAGTGAAAGAAATCACAGGAAAAGTGGAGTGTTCTAATTTGTGCACTTTTAGCTAAATAGTTAATAATAGTAGTTAATAATTCCTGATTTTTAGGTTTTTGAGGTATTCCTATTCATCACTCTAAATGTGAATCCAGTTAAAGTTTTAAAAAAAGAACAAAATCTGCCCTAAAATAAAAAGCTTTTCTTTGCAAGTGAGTGAATACAAGGACCCTTGTGATTCATAGCCTCACTTCTAATGGCATCTGGCGGAGATGTGGCTCATTGTCATGCACCCCATGGTGCTGTGGTCCGCATGCAGTGCTCACTGATGTGAGCTACACCAAGTCTCTACTGGGGAGAGGATCAAATGAAAACACTGTTCACACAATTTACAAAAACGGCGAAATATTTGCTACCCAAGTTACCCACGGTATGAATGTAAACACTCAGCATAGCTGAAATGCATATAAAATCCCTTATGTGTCAGCAGTCATATATTAGAGAGGTGATTAGAGACATCCAGCAACTGTCATAATTCACTTTTACTGCCGGTTCAGTACAAATTGTTGTTGTTGTTGTAAATTTGCAATACTGGTGACAGATCTGTTAATTAGCTGTGGCTAATTTCTGCACATTGCTGAGATGATTGATGTACTTTGTAGAACTACAAAGGTTCCACTGCAATCATTTCCAGTTTCTGCATTAACTCTGAAACAACTGCTTTTTGATATGTTCAAAGAAATATGTTTCCGTGTGGAAAAAATTCCAATCAGAATTAACTTTCACAGAAAATCACTGCTTCAGGCAGACTGTATTTCATTTATACTTTAGTAGACATCATACCAAGATACTTATATAACAGATATGTGTGTTTAAATAGCTATCATTGGGTTATGACATTATATCACTGTAATCTTCTGATTGCCTCTGACATAAAAGTCATATTTGTTTTCAGCATTGCCTTCAAAGAGTATAGAAATGTCTGTCAGCCTTTGTGAATGTGACATTTCCTTTGTTTCTTTAGAAGTCTAATTAAATACTGTAATGTAAATGGCCCAGAGTCTTCTCCTCTGAGCACTTAATCAGGAACTATGACAAAGAGCTCACAGATATTTACAGCAACAGCCTGGATGAGTTGTTGCAGGAGGACTGAGGTTTACAAATTCACACTTTAAGGCTCTCCACCACACACTTGTGCTGGCTGGCAATGAGCCATTTTACTGAGTGGTAACAGCCAGGGGCTTAGTGCCTTGCTCATGGGCATGTTGATGGTTATTGAGACAGGGAAAGAGTATTTACTTATCCAGCTTGCCTTTATTCATTGTAAATTGCTCTCTTTTGTTATTCACTGTAAATTATTCTTTTTTTGTCACTTTCCTGGGCAACATCCCAGAGAATCTTAATGACATTAGAAAGTTCACACCTATTCCCTTTTCCAACATGGAAAGGAAAAATCTGTATACTTACAGTCAGAACTGACCAATGCTAAATGTAATGGTCAAGCAGTGGTCATACATTTGGACAATGACGCATTTTTTGTTTTGGCTCTGTCCTGCAGCACATTTGACTAGAAATCAATGAGTATGTGGTTACAGTGCCAATTTGCAGATTTAATTTGAAAGTGTTATACTGGGTGAACTTGCCATGCTGCACTTTTCAAAAACATGCTTAATAAAATGGATTCCCACCCTGGTGTTCCATTCCCTTCCAACACAACAGGCTATTTAAACCTAATGACCTTCTACAGCACTACAGAACACAAAACTGATTTACATGTTTATTCTGAAGGCCTTCTGGATAGAGTTGGACTCTTTCACAGTCAAAGACTCGGTGAAAGAAGCTGTCACTAAAATATTTAGTTAAATATTCATCATGCTGGTCTTTCTTTCTTGGCACCATGTGCAAATGTCTGCTCATATGTAAAAGCCTATGGTATCTGATGGAAATCACTTCTTATCTCCTGTGCTGCCTCGTTTTTAGTGTGTGTGTGAGAGACGGGGGGGTAGACAGAGAAAGGGTAATATTTTTCCTTTTCTTTAACCCTCACTGTATAACTTAGAGCTTTGAACAGAATACAGCAAGATCATAAAAAGAACACGAGACCTTGAAAATCTCACACAATTTTTTTAAAATAATCCTTTCTTACAAAAATTTGACAGAAATTTTGTGACTCTCATTAAGATTAGTCTAATAACTGTTACACATTTAACAGTCCAGAGTAAATACAGGGTCATATTCATCTTTATTTTAAATGATCAAGAAAACAGGTGAACAGGATCTTTTGCCACTGTGTGGTTTGGCAGGAGTAGGAATCCCAGAGCGTCTCTTTAAAACAGGTGGTCTTTGGAAATGCAGGTATGAGTTACACACGCTGCAGAAGAACAGGGTTTGTGCAGATGCCTGGCAGACATGTCTGGTCTCCAAACACTGGCCCAAGCTTCTACGAGATACCAGAGTCGGGCTGGCGCCACTGTCTCCAGCTGAGCCAAAGAAGATGAGCTGGCTCGCTCTACCACACTCAGAGGTGTCTCTTGTCGTATTTACGGCCCCCTTAACCCTCCTCTCTTCAACAAATAGCATTACATCACTGACCCCATTTCAGACCAAATGCAAAGCGCAGCACATGGCCAACACATTTCACCACCATTTACTGTCACTCGAATTTGCACCTACCTGACATCCACTTTGCGCTGCTTTGGGATTAACAGAAGCAGTGAATAATGAGAGATTCTCAGAGTATTTGTTGTGGATTTGTATGTGCATAATTTGGCATATTATGACAGGCGGTAACAGCTGCTGGAGTATGCAGTGCACTCTGATGGAAGACGTGATGATGAAAACAGTGTGACCTGATTTATTAGTACACAAGCGTCTGCAGAGGAGTCAGAGGAAGTATTTCCATATGGATTTTCTGGGGAACTTGACATGGGAGGCATGGAGGCCTCGCTCTCTAAAAAAAAAACGCCCCAGGCCCATCTTTTGCAAGTGGGCGGAGGGTCTAAAATAAAATCAGCTGTCACTGTCTGCTCGTTGGACAGAGGTGACCACATAGTACTGGAGCTGGTCTCCAACACTGACTGGGATTTGCTTTTCACTCAAAAAGACCCTGCAGGCCTGGGATCCAGTGGCCTTGGTGTGGGATTCTACCTGCTGAGCTCATATTTTTTATAATTCACTATATCCTGGTAGGTAATGAATACAGTGAGAGCAGTGGTTGTGTCTTTGTGTTGAGGTGGAATTTTACAAAAAAGAATGTGAATTTGGCTTTGAATTTGATTGTGAATGTGATTTTGGCTTTTTGAATTAAGTTTTTATGTTTATAATTCTAGATGCATGGAAATAGTGATACATTATAACATTTCTTATTGCTGTCTGCAGAGAAAAACATGGAAGACTGGTACTGAATTCTTGATTGTGCTCAGACATTCATTAACACTGTCCTCATGCTGAGTGCACTTCCACTAAAAATACAGGGATAAAATATAAATCTTATGTCAGGCCTGCAGAAAAATAAACTGTGACTGAAACACTAAATTAACTGATTTTTTTGGGCTTGAGGGGTGATTAGATTTATTCTATTAATTAATTTCCAATAGATGGAGTTCTGAGCTGCTGAGCTGTTTGTGCCAATGCCAGCACCTCTAGGTGTTATGTCGCTCTACTTCCACGTTGCCAGGAAAACCATGAAATGAGGAATACTGAAGTAATTACAAGAGTGATTACAAATACAGGCACAAATACAAGGTTATCAATGCAGGATACCTAAGAGCTTTTGGAAAGGAAAGCCTTGACCTTCCAGCTTTCCTCTTTATTTCCATGAGAAACACGACCCTTCATGGTTAAGTTTAAAATAGGCTGGATTTATTTTTGCAGGTACATGGCGCCGAGATTACTTCACTTTCTTGTTATTTGAGCTCTAGACCCAACATAACGTGTCATGAGATAGCCTCAGACTGTTGACAGATTTTTTTTGGCCACAAATTTTAGTTCTTACCACAATAATTTACAGTCTGTGAGTCTATGCCCTCAAGACGTCAACTGGAATATGCTGCAGTGCAGAGTTTTCCACTGGTAAAGTTTCACTGCTGAAATCAAGATTTGAACTAAAATAATTAAGTAACTAAAACTGTCTAATTTTAAGAGTTATGTAATCTGTCTCAATGGACTGACTGGTTTACACAAACATACCCACCATTCCTCCAAGGCCATCATCATAGTTGACTGGATAGCTACTTATCAAAAACAGCCGGCAGGAGAAATCAAGAAATATACCAGTGAAAAGCTGCTATCATTGGTGCAGTGTAGTGCTGGGCGATATGGAAAAAAATCCTATATCACGATATGGATTATTTTTATATCACGATAACGACATATATCACAAAAGTATGTTTTCAGTTATTCTCTGAAAAGTTTGACAAAAATTTCATTGCTTACTTTTCTCCAACTTTATTTTGAAGTGACATTTAACTACACTGTCTCAAATGATGAAAGGTACATTTTAGTGCAGCAATAAAATGAAAACAGCTGTGGCGGAGGAACAGTAGTCTTCACGTTCTTCAAAATCATAGTTATTTAAACTGAATTGTCAAAATAAACTCTATTTTTAACATGACCCGTTCACTTGGAATTACTACAGCAGACAGAACAGTATAGTAAAACAGTAATATATAATTGTTTTACTAACGTGCATATTTTATATATATATATATATGTAACAATGGCAGACTCATACCTTGGGCTAACATGACTCCTGTGTGGTCATCTGGAAAGTACGCAGTCTGTAAACAGCGAGCGCAGGGGGTCCAGTCTCTGCTGATGAAATGGATGGTTATGTCCATGTAGGGCTGCTTAGCTCTGCTCGTCCACAGGTCAGTAGTCAAGGCATAATGCACCACACTGCAAACATCCTTCTGTACTTTGGCCCGGCATGCGTCATATAAGCGAGGCAACTCGACTTTACTGAAGTGCTTTAGGTGATAGAAGAGGTTTGTTGTGTTGGCATCGGGCGCGGGAATAGTCTTGTAGCATAGTTTGCATATGGCCGTCTTCTGCTCCGTGTGGGACCTCTTGAACCCAAAACGTAACCAAATCACAGACGTACCCCCTCTTTTCGGTAAAAGTGCTTCTTTTTGAGCTGCCTGCGTAGCTAGCTCTGTCTGTTGCGACTCCGGAAATGAAACTTCAACCTGTTGCGCGTCCATCGCTCAGCACTCATGAGTTAAGTAACGTAAAGCATGTCGCAAACCCGCGTGAGAATCAAAGAACGTAAAGCAGCGTCGTGTCGCAAAACCACAAGACGGAGTTTTTTTTTTCTTTATTTTCACTTATATAAACTTAGACATATCGCCCAGCACTAGTGCAGTGTATCAATAGTTGTTAAAAATGTGTTTTTGCCATGATGTTTAAGCTGCATTAGTAGGTTACAACTACAAGAGTATTTAGTTTACTTTTGAATTGCTTCTCACTTTCAACAATAACTCAAAGAACTGATTAAAAAATCTGGGGCGTTTTGATCTTTTGATTTGACGTTTCATTCACTCAGTAGTTTGAAAAATGATGCGTAGTGATTAAATCTGTCCCTGTGCTGCCAAAAGTATATATATATATTACAGATGTGCAACATCATCTTGCATCAACAGCCTGACAGCTTTTTCTGACATTATTCTTGATATTACATGAGTTGAACATACGCATGGTTTCAAAAAGCAAAGAGTGAGCAGAGCAGAGATGAAGATTTTCCTAATGCTGTTAGTCTTCAGAGTAATGGCCAGTCTCATAAAGATTCTGATGCTCATCTTTTTTCAAACATCAGCACATTGGTGGAGGAGATTATCATCTGTTTTTGACTGTTTTTGGAGCACATTCAAATACTGCTTCTTTTGGTTCTGGACTGTTGATGCCGCTCAGATATAAACTCTCATTAAGTCAAATCCAAATCACAACTAATCCCACTTCCCTGATCATCACCTAAATGTGATGGTACATTTCTATCTGAACTGGAAATGCAGTCTTGCAGCAACACTTTAATACTAAACATGAGTGATAACAGTGATTTAAAGTGTGCAAAAGCTCACTGCGATTTAAGTCAGCATTTCAAGGACATTTCACTAACAAACACCTGGGGCACAGTGTTATTGAAGGAGTGTGTTCACCAGTCTTCTAAAACCATCAGTACCAAAAGTTTCAGATGTTGAGGAGAGTACCAAAATCTTATCACATCATGATAAAACAACTGTCACTTACACAGCTCACACAGCTGTAAATTAGTACACCCTGTTTTCTGACTCCTGCACATCCTGTGAGGGAGTGAATGTCAGGAGACAGATGTGTAATTGATTTGCCTAATGTCCCTGTAGAGCAGTTCAAAGACATCTTTCACAAGAGCACCACCTGCATTATGGTAACACCTTGAAAACTCTACTGTGGCTCACATTTTCTTGCCTTTGTGAATATATTTACAAACTGAATCAATATCACAAATTTTATTTAAAAATCAAAATGTTTTTGATAACGGACTGGTGCTTTTGTTTGCCTTTAGTTTGCGAAACCTATGATTAAGACACACACGTAGAATAATCACCATATAAGCTATGTTATCTGCAATACAGTGGCACATGTCCAGCCTGATATTTAAATATTTGTACTAATAAATAAACTGATTATAAAAACAAAATGAAAGCACAAAAACATAAAGAGTTCAGACACAATTGGCAGAGCTTTAATTGCACCTGCTTACACCACCAAGTACCGTGTGTTGTCTCTTAATAACTGGATGACACCTAATAATACAAGTGAAAAGAGTTTTCCTTAACAGTTTATTGATTATTTGTGCCGTAGCTGCTGGCAGAGCAGGTTTTACCAGGGCAGGACTTCCTGAAAGCTTTAAACCAGAGGAGCCGGATTCACTCTGTGGACTCAGAGGTCATCCCACTGACTAACTGTGAGGCCATGTACCAGGCAGCTGTCTCCAAGCGAGCCGACAACACCATCCTCAGCGGGGTACTTTAGCTTGTGCATGGACATGTATTGTTTCAGCAACAGCAATGTAGCTACTGTTCCTGCCAGAGCTGCCTGCACTGAAAAGAACAATTGTCTAATGAGAGGCCAACTTTCTATGGTTAATTATAGTGGTTTCTTTGCTTTCCTGGTGTATGTTGTGTGGTTTAGTCTCTAGATGAGCATCCAGCATTGCACAGTAGCTGAGCTGCCCTAAGATGTTATTGTTGCCATTATTGTTAATGTTGTCATGCAGTTATTAGTGGAGGTGATGACAGTTTTGCAGCTGGGAAAAGGGGGCCAGCAGTCTTGCATATACATGTATAAATAGAGGGGATACATGAGACTAACCTCACAGGGTAGAACATAGAAGAAGGTTGCAGAAAACCTAAAATATTTTTGGCTTTACTTTGAAAAAGCTTTTGCAATTCCTTATGTAAATTTGAGACTTTGACATAAACAGAATGTTATGTTGGATTGTGCCTGTGCACGTGTGTGTCTGCAGAGAGAGAGAACAAACTGCACATAGCATTAGCTGCACCACGCTTGACAGAGGCCTGCGCTGCATGCATACCACACAGAATAGCCCTATTAAGCATCCGTTTGATTTCAGGTCATGTAGAAGTGGAGGCAGCTAATGATATTTCCTGCTTCATTAGGTCATGGAGGAGTCGGAGGTCTGTTCCCTGCCTGGGGGACTTGCCAGTGTGAGGAAGCAATTTGAGACCCAGGAAACAGCAACATCACACAATGTAACCCAGTTCCATTTTCATCACAGAACTGTGCAGGTACACATATTAGAACACAGTATATACCTTCATCAGGGCGATACTAAGAGCATGAAAGAGCTGACTGTGGTTAAATGATGGAAATGTTTCTTCTGACCTGAGCTGGTTTCTATTTGCACCCTTCCATTTAGCTTTTCATCTGCATCAGTGCATGGGAAGCATTGCCAGTAAAAATACATACATTTTAAGTTGAATATTTTCACTGATAGTCCTAGTACATCTCATTGCACTGATATCAGAACAAGGTGTGTGTGTCTATGTTACAGACAGACTAGATACCTCAAACAGCTCTTATGAAAACCCCTTATATTATAGCTCCATTTGGTAGAACTTATCAAAGCAATTGAAATGATTCATTATTTTGTGCTATGGCACTGTGTTAGTGAACAACTTAGCACATTCTTTGTCATCTTGCCTCCATCTGTGATTAGTCATTTCAAACTGCAGTGAGCAATCTGGTCCAGCATCTTCTCTGCATGGTATTCAGTCGTGTACTATGACGCTTTGACTAGTGGAGTAAATTGGAGAGGAGTAAACTCACATCTGCAGCTATGACAAGATTGGGGTGGGGGGGGGGGGTGAAAAAGAAAGAGTAATTTGTGTCAGTGCCTGTGCGCATTTTTCACTGTGTTTGACAACCACTGTCTTCATCTTCACAGGAAATGTCAAACTCAGAGGTCACGGTGTCGAGCGGCAGCAGGCAGATCGTCCCAGGCAGTCAGCAGCTAAACTTCAACCAAGACACAATGGTACTGAATGCATTCTGTGACTGTATTTCTGCAAGCAGGCTTTGCTAAAGAGTTAAACACCATGATTGGCAAGCTGAGTAAAAACTATAACTGCCTGCAGTTAATCAGATTCGTGTGATTCATGTTGGCGTAGTCTTTTACAGTTTGGGCTGAGATTATGAACATCACATTCATTGAGAACATGTGCAGCACTATAAGGGTATTGCTGACTAGTTCAATTTCTGTATTTGTCCACACAACATTTTTTCATCCAATTTAATTTAAATACACACAGGTGTCATACAGCGACAGTAACCTGGCATCCAGTTATGAAAACCATCAAAATGAAACAGGTAGGATGCCGTTTAGAAATATAGTTTTATTCTTTGCCATATAATGTACTCTGTCACTGCCTAACAAATTTAAGGCCTCCCTTCATACTTATGTCTGTGATGACTTTCAGAGGAGGAGTTTCCCAGGTATACTACAAAAGAACTGAGGGATCACTTTGAAAGAACAATAGAAGAGGCTGCTCCACACAAACCAGTTAAGGTATGCATTTCTATTTCACTCAGTGAACAGTTAGTCAAAAGAACTGAAAAATGAAGGGAAAGGATATTTCATTCAAGATATTGAAGACTGTCTTAACTGTAATGGGAGATATTTAATATATTCAGAGAAGTTATAATCCGCAAGATTTTAGTCGTGGTTGATTTGTTGACACCCTCTGATTACTGGTGGCAACAGCAAGTGAGGTTTTATACTACAGCAAACATCACTGAGCAATTTCTTTGTCAGAAATACAACATAAGAGCAGCTGATGTGATGTGTCTGTTTAAAGTGCAGTCAAACAAACTAATAATAAAGTAACCAAGATCTGATTTCATGCTGCAGACAGTTTTTTTTTCCCACACAGCAGCAAGACACATTAAAGTTGGTTACCTTCCATAGGAGTTGGGAGTATGTAGCCTGTTGCTTGCAACTCTTCATTTAACTGTTCCTTATTGTTCCATTACTTCCTGCAGTATTTAAAACTGATTCATTGTCAAAAATAAAGCACACTGACAAATCCATTGCATTTCCTGTGCCAACTGCACAATGAAAGCCAACCTTGCACTGCAGTAACTTAATACAGTTCTGTGGTAGAATGAACAGTAACAGTGAGTGATTAGATTACGAACAGTAAAGATGGATTACATACCTGCATCATTTCTTCCCTCGTGTATGTTAAGGCTATTTAAATCCCGCATGGAAATGGAGGACAATAAATGTCTATTGCTGCAAAATGCCACCAGTAGACAGTGTCAAAAACACGGCTTGTTTTCATGAAAATCTTAAGGATTATAACTTCAACTCTTCTTTGTTGGTGGCTACAAAAAGCAAAATAAGAAAGCAACTTATTCACACCATATCATTAACCTTGGACTGACAGGTGTTTTGCGGTGTAACTATTCATGTGCATAACAATTCACAAAACTCTGCCATGGAGTACTGTGATTTCTAGTTATTTACCCATAAATATTATTTTTATTCCTTAAAAAGATTGGACGTGACATCAATCGAGCTAAGTGGTCCTCAAATGTGACACAAAACAACACAGTGACTTGTGATATCTATGAGGCATCAGCTACTGAAGCAACAGAAGACACAACAGATGCAGTGATGGATTATGAGGACTTCCCGCCACCACCTGCTGAGGATTCTGACTATCTTCCACCCCCACCCCCTGACTTACTACAAATGCCATCAGACAGTCAAAATATTCCAGCAAGCCACTACTCACCTGAGCCTTCAGAACCAGCAAACCCCTCAAAATACCCACTCAACAGAGAGGCTTACTTCAAGCAGAGGAGTATGTATGAGCTGAAACGTCTTTACAGGCACATTCATCCTGAGGTTCGTAGGAATATTGAGAAAGAGTACTACAATGACAACAATGAAACTGAGAACAATCAGTTTGAGAGCAAGCAGTGCGTGTATGAGGATGATGGTGGTAGTCCTGATGAGATCAGTGATGAAGAATACGGGGAATGGGAAGAGATTCTTCCAGGGGAGGTGCAGGCAATGCGTTGGATGTTTGAAAATAAGCCACTGGACACTATCAGAGATGAAACTCCTGATGAGGACAGCGACAACAAGAAAATAACTGAACAGGAAATAATTCTTGGCAAAGACGTGAAACGCACAGCTTGGATGTTTGAGACAAAACCGATGGATGAGCTGGGTTCACAAAACACCAACTCGACAGAGTATAAAAACAAATTCAACAAATTTGACAAAGGAGGTGTCCGTGCTGCAGCGTGGTTGTTTGAAACCCAAACTATGGACACTCTAAACAAAATGCATAAGGAGGAGGATTTAACAAAGGAGATTGTGTTCACAGAAGAGGATGGAAATGCTACCATTTACATGATAGACAACAAGTACATGGAAAGCCTTGGGCACACTGAGACCATTGACGAGAGCCACCTGCTGAGTCTGAGGGCAGTGTTAGAGGAAATAAATGGAGAAGTGAAAACTGTAACAAGTACTTTTGACACTCAGTTTAAATGCATCATTATGGGACAGTCGAGCCAGATGCTGGAGATCAAGTCTGTGCGCAAAATTGAAACTGAATTAGAAAACTCCATTGCTTCACGTTGGCTTTTCGATACCCAACCCCTGGACTTGACAAACAGAGAACCCACAATTTTGAAACTTGTGTGTAGTCTTTCCATGGAGGACAGCAATAAGGGAGACTGGGGCAGGTGGTTATTTGAGATAAAGACATTGAACTCTCTCAATGAGTTGGAAAGCTCACAGATGGAGAAGAAAGAGATCATTGGAGCTGATGTGCGCAAGCACTGCTTAGTGTTTGAAACTCAGCCAATGGATTCTCTAAAGGATGACTCCAATGCCAGAGCCGAGTCTATTGAAGAAATTATAGGAGGTAATGTTAGATCTGCAAGGCACTTTTTTGAAAGCAGCCCTCAAGTAGCCAGGAAGAATTGCCCAGAGGTCGGCAAACTTAAAAAGGGGACGGTAAATGAAGAAATGAAAGGGGATGTGAGGCACCAAAAGTGGCGCTTTGAGAGTCAACCTCTAGAGCACATAAGAGAGGAGAAGAAAGAGGTTACACGAACTGTGAATATTGAAGATGACCTCACACAGGAGGATGGCACAAGCTGCAGGGCAGATGTTCGCAAGAATTGCTGGGTATTTGAGACACAGCCAATGGATACTTTAAAAGATGATTCAAATACTCATCCCTTGACAAAAGAGGAAATTATTGCAGGTAATGTGAGATCAGCCAGACATTATTTTGAAACAGTTCCAACTGAGGAGTTGAAAGAGCTTGCAGAGGTGGGCAAACTGAAAAAAACAGTAGCACTTGATGAGGAAAAGGGTGATGTCAGACATCAGAAATGGCGATTTGAAAGCCAACCCCTGGAACACATTAGAGAGGAAAAGAAGGAAGTAATTCGAACAATTGACCTGGAAGAAATCGATAAAGTGGACGTCTCAAATTACAAGCAAATCTTTGAGAGCACAGATTTTAACAGGAGGGATGAATCTCAAAAGATTCTCGTAGAGGGTGTCAAATCTGGCTCAGTGAAATCAAATACAAACCTGTTTGAGTCAACCCCACTTTATGCCATGCAGGACAGCTCAGGTCACTTCCATGAGGTGAGAACAGTGCGGCGTGAGGAGGTTGTAAAAGGAGATGTAACAACCTGCAAGTGGATGTTTGAAACACGACCAATTGACCAGTTTGATGAAAGCATGAATACATACCAAATTATCAAGGGTATTTCCAAACAAGAAATAGAATCTGGTGATGTTAAAACTGCGAAGTGGCTGTTTGAAACACAGCCTCTTGATGCTATTAAGTACTTCAGCAATATCGAAGATGAAGAAAATGTGGCGACAAGAACAAATGATGATGTCATGAAGGGCGATGTGAAAACCTGCAAATGGCTATTTGAGACAAAACCAATGGACATCCTGTATGAAAGAGTGGAGTTAAAGGGTGACAGTGAATCTGAAGAAATCCGTAAGGGAGATGTCAAAACCTGCACATGGCTGTTTGAGACACAGGCACTTGATACTATCCATGATGAGACAGAGACCATTCTGAAAACATGCACAGTGAATCAAGAAGACATCAGAGGAAAGGATGTAAGAATGGCTTGTTTTCTCTTTGAGACAGAGAAACTGGAGAACCTTACTGGTGAGGAGACAGGCTCTTTTAAGTGTGTCACAGAGATAGACATTGCATCTGGAGATGTGTCAAGGATGAAGTACATTTTTGAAAACCAAACATCTGATATCATGACTTCTACGTCTGAGGAAGCGATGCAAAAGCTCAAGAGAGTTCAGACTGAGGACATCCAAAAAGGAAATGTGGGGAGCTGCAAATGGCTCTTTGAAAACCAATCCATAGATACGATACATGATAGCAAAGAGGAATTTATGAACAGTCGCACAATAAATGATGTACAAGGAGGAGATGTAGACAAGGGCCGTCTCATTTTTGAGACATACTCCTTGGATAAAATCCATGAGGTAACATCAGAGACGGACATAGAGCTGACAAAGACGCAAAAAATTTTCCGCGATGAAGATGAGAAGGGAGATGTGAGAAATTACACCATGATGTTTGAAACTCAGCCCCTTTATGCCATTCAGGACAAAGAGGGCCATTACCACGAGGTCACCACTGTCACAAGTGAGGAGGTAACACGAGGAGATGTAGTGGGAACCCGGTGGTTGTTTGAAACCAAGCCCCTTGATGCTATCAAGGACACAGATGAGGTTTATATAATCAAATCTGTCACACAACAAGATGTGCAAAAAGGAGATGTCACCTCTGCCAAGTGGAAATTTGAGACACAACCTCTTGATAGGATTGCTGAAGAAAAGAAGGCTTTAATAAAAACTGTTGATGATATTCAAGGAGGCAACGTCAGGATAAATAAAGATCGTTTTGAGTCTGATGCCCTGTCACAGGAATCTGTTAGAACAGTTAATGTGAGTGAAATACAAAAAGGTGATGTTAGGACTGCAAAATGGAGATTTGAAACCCAGTCCATTGATAAAATAAGAAGCATGAGCTCTGAAAATCTGATTGAAACTGTTAAAAAGGAGGAGGTTGCAAAGGGAGATGTTAAACACTCAGTCTGGCTCTTTGAGAAAAATCCTCTTGACCACATTAAAGAGGTAGATGAGGATGTGAATACAACCATCACTCAAGAGGATATTCCCAAAGCAGATGTAAAGACAACAATGTGGCTCTTTGAAACAACACCATTTGACGACTTTAATGAGACAAAAATGGAGAAGACTGAAATCCTGGGCAAGAGTGTCAAGGGAACGCTTGAGGAGCTTTATAGTCAGAAAATGGTGAAGTCAAAGGGAATTCTCATTGAAGCTGATGAAATTGGTGATGTTAGGATGGCAAAATACCAGTTAATGAATAAGCAGGCTCCAGAGATTCAACGAGAGGAAATCATCAGGGGAGATCTGCAGACTATTATGATGAACCTACTGAACAGACAGGAAAGACATGAGCGGCAGATAGTTATAGATTCAGAGGAGAAGGGTAATATCAATTCAACAGTGCAGCAACTATTCAACCAAGACAGAGAGAAAAGTATCGAAAGGGAGGAAATATTACGAGGTGATATTCGGGAGGCTATCAACAACCTTTTCAGTGGGGACGGGTCAGCAAAACATGGAATACTAATCCAGGAGGATGAAAAAGGAGATGTACAGATGACAATATATTCCCTTCTCAATAAACATGAGAATGTTAATGTTGAAAAAGAAGACATTGTAAGAGGGGATATAAAGAGTGTGCTTCAAAGACTGTCTAGCCTAGACAAGACAGATCAGGCGGTAAAGATAAAGATAGATGACACTGAAAAAGGAAATGTCAACTTTTACTCCACATGCATTGAATCTGGGGCACTCGACTATCTGAAACAGCTCCATTTAGGACCTGATGAGACTTTACCTGACAGAGCAGAAAAAGAGAAGATCGTTGGAGGTGACATTAAGAGCACAAAACTCATCCTTGGTCGTCATCAAACACAAATTGAGCGTACAGTAGAGGATGTTATACCTGGTGATGTTCACAACACAGTAAAAGTTTTCATGTCAGAGCCAACTGTCTCATTAGAGCGACCCCAAAAGGAGGAGATAGTCAAGGGTGATTTAAGAGCTGCTTTGAATTCGTTGTCTGAATCAGTGAATCAGACAGTTGTTGTGGAGAAAGAGGAGGTGGTGAAAGGCAACATACCGAAAGCTCTGCGGTGTCTGGAGAAGGCTCAGAAGCGGTACAAGGAGGTGGAGAAGCCAGACATCATACCAGGAAATATTAAAGGGGCTCTGAGATCTCTTGAGAAATCAACAACATCCAAAGTTGAAGCTGCTGTTGAGGATTTAGTTGCTGGAGATGTGAAGGCCACGCTAAAATCTCTGGAGCTGGCAAAGAAAGCAGTGAGGGAAGTTGAAAAGGAGGAAATTGTGAGGGGTGATATTCACACAGCAATGCAAAACCTACAAGATGCCTCCAGTGAAAGGAGAACATGTCAGCAGGAAATAGATGTGCAGGGAGACGTCAGAGGAACAATTCAGCTTTTAATGGAGACTCCACCTTCACCAAGGATGCAAAGGAGCCCAAGCCTTGAGGGTGACGTAAAAGGTGATGTTAAGATGTCAATTAAGTCATTATATGAAACGCAGGAGCAGACCCAGCTGGAGAAAGAAGAAGTAATAAAGGGTGATGTTAAAGGCACTATTAAATCGCTGTTGGAGACAGCACAGCGTCAAACTCCCAAAGTCAAGCTTGGAGCATACAGAAGAGTTCGAGTCAAGCAGAGCCCTCCAGTTAAAAATCTAAATGCTGACGCACAGAGGAACATACAAAAGATAAAAACAGCTAATTTAGTTGAAACATCAAAACAAAACTCCCTCTTTAATGAAACTGAAACTGCTGAAGTAAAGGCATGTGCTGTGGAGCAGTCTGCTCAGCAATCAACAACTGTGGTGCATAAAACTATTACCCAAAACCATGGCATCAAAACATTGAAGACAGAGTTTCGTAATCTAAAGTCTAACCCAAAGGGAATGATAAAACTTGATAAAACCAAAGTGAAAACTGATGTTTACGTCTTAAAACCACAAGTGCCAGAGCCTGATTTGCCTCTCCCACCTCCACCTCCACCAGTGGTAGATACTGACCTTCCTCCTCCTCCTCCCACTCCTCCTCCTCCCTCTGTTGATTCTGACATTGATCACCTTCCTCCTCCACCCCCACCACTTGCGAGTGAGCAGGACTTCCTCCCACCTCCTCCATCTCAACAAGAACTGGAGAGTATGCCAGCACAGGCAATTCATCCATCACCAGCAAAAGCAAAAAAGATGACAGTCAAGAAAGTGAAACCTCTGGCTTTACACCCAGTCCCGAAACTGGAGCCTACAGTGGACTTCAGTAAAACACAACAGGTGGCAGTGACATCAGAGAAAGTGGTAGAAATGAGCCAAAACCAATCGAAAACAACAACACATACATCAAAGAGTGTTTCATGTG
The DNA here is from genome assembly GCF_017976425.1 of Toxotes jaculatrix. Taxonomy (NCBI): domain Eukaryota; kingdom Metazoa; phylum Chordata; class Actinopteri; family Toxotidae; genus Toxotes; species Toxotes jaculatrix. The sequence goes on along the minus strand of NC_054408.1, from coordinate 12,726,342 downwards.
AAATCCCTCCACCGCCTGAGTCACCACGACCATTAAAGAAAGTTTACATCTCTCCTGTGAAATTCACCCCTCCACCCTCTCCTCCTCCCTTCATGAGAGGGAAAATGAGTAAATTTAACACTCCTCTGATAAAAGCAGAAGAAAACTACCGAAAGCTGAAGGAGGAAAACACACCCCCAACCACTCCAACTCCCACTTACATACATGACTCAGTTACTGCGGCTCTTGAAATGCTTTCCACCAAAGAAATAGAACAATCAAATAACAATACATCAGATATCACACAGCAGAGAGCTGAGAAAATGGCTCTCAATATTCATTCAGACTTAGTACCATGTGATCTATCCAAGGATGCTGCTAATGCCACCCAAGGCAATGTCAGTGCCAGTCATGAAAAAATGCTCACTGATTCTATGATTATATCCACTGCTAAACAGCAAATTGTCGCTAATGAGACTTCCAAGATTGTCTCCATTCAAAAGACTTCCTCTGTCTCAGCTGTGAGACAACATATGCATACAACAACACAGAAAACAGTTTCGGTTTCCTCCAAAAAGTCAGCCCCATCTGTTATTACTGACAAAGACCAGACCTCACACACCGTTGCAAAAGCAGAAAACATGACTGCTGACAGGAAGAAAGACTCTCAAAATCAGAAAACAAAGGGCTCCAACAAATCTGAAGATAAAAAGGAAGATGAATTGCAGCCTGATAAAACTTCTGTTCATATAGTAAAACCTGAAATTGCTGTCACAACTGAGGAGAATGTAAAATCACACAAATCACAATCTGAGAACAAGAAGACAAAGGATAACACAGCACCCGAATTAACCAATAACATTCGCAATCACTCCTCCAAAAAAGAAAATGTCACTTCAGACAAAAATGTAAAGGAATCCAAATCAGCACAACGTGATAACAAAAAGAAAAATGATCATTCTCCTACCAAGAGCCAAGAGAACGTTTCTGATCAGCCAATGCAAATAGAAAAGGAAGCTGCCAACACAAATGGAAAAACAGGCAAACCAAACCAAAAGCTGAAAAAGAACAATAAACAAGAAAAGCAAGTAGAGACAAAAATGTCCAATGAGACTGAGAAACAAAGTGTTTTACAAGATGCAAAGGTAGAAGTGATGGAAACTACTGAAGTGAAAGTGAACAGTGAACCTAAAGAAGTAAAGACAGAGTTAAAACAGGAGATTAAGAAAGTTGTTCCCTGTCCTGCTACTGCCTCAGCACCTGCTGTTACTGAGATCATAACTGACAGCATACAAGAAACTCCAACTCCCACAAAGAAGAAAAAGAAGTCCAAAAAGTCTAAAGGGGGTGCACAGCCAGGTCAGGGTAAAGATATTTCCACAGAACCAAGGACAGAGGCTATAGAAACCAAGGCAGTAACTTCTGAAAAATCCCATCAGACTCAGGAAACAATTGCAGTTGCCCAAATTCACAAAAGTGTAAAAGAAGAGCACATTCAAGTCAAGAGAGAATTCATTACCACAGAAAGCAAAGACCATCAGAATTCCCAGCAACAAACAGTTCAAAAGCATTTGAAGGCATCTCAAAAAAAGAAAGGAGTGACAGTTATTCAGCAAAGCACAGTGGAACCATTAGAAGAAAGTAGGGATGTCCCAGTTACAATGACAGGCGAGTCAGAACTAAATCAGCTGGTCAAGTCCACAACAGGGAGAACAGTGGAATCTCAGATGCACGAGGTCCAAGTGTTAATCTCTCACATCACAGAGATACAAAGAGTGTCAGAAAAAACTGATTCTAAATCTTTGAAGACTCTGCTCAGTACAGTCCCAGATTGGCTCGTGAGTCCAGAGAGAAAATGTGAACTGGAGGGATCTGTGGTGGAAAGTGATGCACATAAAAATGAAGATATTCTCTCACATGTGAGGAAACTAGCAGAGGCTAAACTAATGCACTTGGAAGATGAGGAGACATTGGAGAAGCATGAATGTGAGCCAGTTTCCGAGAAAGATATTTCTAGTGGGGCAACACCGAGAATATCCAAGATCAGTATAGGTTCTGCCAAAGTTGAGAACCAAGTGAAGAAAAAGACTTCTCAAGAAAGAAGGAAGGAAGAATTCAGTCAGTACAAGTCTGTCGACCTTCGGGCTCCCTCGCCATCACTGAGAATGCGTTCTCCCTCGCCGACGTTTATCACCATTGAATCCACTCGAAGAACCGACTCACCCCAGAGGGTCACTCCATCACCTACCCTGCTACACAGGCCACCAACACCTCCCACACCACCGCCACGCAGGTGTGAGACCCCAACATCACGTCTCAGTAGAATCACACCTTCTCCAACTTTCGACAGAGCAGAAAATTTGGCTCGACTCAAAGATACGATGGCCAAGCTGTCTCGGGGTGTCACCCCACCGCCCCTTCTTTCTCCCCAACAGATCTCAGAGAAGAAATCAGAGATTGTGGAATCGCCTGCATCATTCCATCGGCAAATCAAAATTGAGTCCCAGGTTGTGGAGGCTTCAGGGACATCACTTGCAACGGAAAAGCCCAAAAAGAGTTTATCTGAGGAGGCTCAGCAGGCAGGTGTAGGAAAAGATCAAGCTGATATTTCAGAGGGTTTGAATGCAAATGAAATACAAAGTAAGTCTGAGACCCACACACCATTGAGTCAAAATAACCCAGATCTCATAGAAGCTTCAGATATTTCAGAGCCATCATCTATATCTGTCAAAGAAAAGAGAGACTTTTTTGAAGAGGCTCAAAAGGCTGAAATTAATAAGACCTACGTGCGAAAAGAGCCCATTGCTATCCCCGAACGACTGGGCCCAGACATGGAGGAGTGTGAGGCAGAAAATAAGAACAAAGAAAAGGATGAGCTTCCCAGGACAGACTTGTCTAGTCTTGTAAACAAATTTGAATCACCAGAAGAGAAAGTATATATCAGAAAAGAGCTTATCCCACTCGCAGAGTGGCTTCACAATGACACTGAAAGCACGGATTGTGACAAAGAGAAAGTAGACATCCTGGAACAGGCAATGCCAACTTTTGACATCCAGGCTATTAAAAATGTTTTTGAACTGGGTGAGCAAAGTTCCTCATACAGAGAGGAGAAAAAGGATCAGGAGGAGTCTGTGTCAAGCCTGAGTGAAACAACAGCAGACACTTCAAAGCGGGAAAGTCCTCAAGAGACAAAGGGAGGCTCACGGCAGAGCACCCCCCTCCCTCTGCAGAAAAATGAGGCAGAAACTGTGCCAGCAGAACCATCAGCCTTCTCTGAAACCAAATCAATCACAGAACATTTCTCAGATGTTGATGAGTTTGGTAACAAGGTAATCGGAACAAGGACAGCTGTCACTGAGCACTCTGAAAGCATGTCAACGCAACGGGCTCCTTTCTCCTATGCTGATGCAGTTAAAAGAAAAGCTGCAGCAGTGAGGCGAACTGAAACATACGATGATGATGCTACCGAGAAGCTGCTGAGGAATTTCCACAAAACATGGACAGAGAGTGAGACAGTTTTCAAAAGTCTCGGCTACACCGTTTCTGAGGAGATGACCTCAGAAGTTCTATCACATCAAACGAAGATTGTCTCATCTGGTAAAAACTGTACAGCATGAAACAACAAAACCTAATGGCATGGACTATGGATGGGTTTTATCTCAAATATTTTTCTGTGCTGTGTTGCAAAAACAGAAATTCTAATTGCTGCGTTATATAGACTCTGTGAGCTTCTCTGTAGAACAAAAAGTGCAGGTACTAACCAACAAGACCAGGAGTCTTCAGCAGCTCTGTAAGGCAGCTACAGTATATGCAAATATGCAAATATGAACATTAGCATGCTCACAATGGTAATTCTGCCATTCCGATAATTATTTGGTAAGAGCCAAACTGCTAACATGTCTATTACAAATTGAGATTTTTAGCTAACACTATTTTTTGCACATTTGAGTTTGAAAATTCATTCTCAACATTGGGAACAGCAGTTTGACAAAATAATCTTATCTCCAGATTATTTTACTTACTATCTTTTTCTGAGCCACATCTCATGGTCTTCATTAGGAAATGGAGTTTGCTGAGTTGTCATGGAGCTGTTCAAAGACGGGTCTTTGCCACTGAATACAAATGGAAGCCAATTACATCCAATGCCAACAGCCAAGCTTGAACAGAGACAGTAGTTACAATCTTCCGCCCTTTCATGACCACCCTAACAAGTGCACCAACTCCATCCATTAATAGATACAATGAGATTCACTTGAAAGGTTTTGAAAAAAGGAAGAAAGTAGACCTGGAGTTAAATTATTAATAAGTTTTTGTACACTGTGATCAGGTTGTCCTTCTCAGTATAATTGGTCTAATCGGTCTAACTGGTCACGAAAAACACTGCAGCCATACAATATTTTCAAGAGGCAATCCATTAGCTGAGCAGATTGAAGCCAGCTTGTACCTTTCCAGCAGGGAAATTACAGTGTACAGTCTGCTGGCTGAGGGTTTGCAAACGACCAAATTGCAGTTGAGAGATGCATGTCTATTTGTGCATACATAAGTGAATAAAACAAAACCCTGAGGAACAAAATGCACCATTCCCTCTGACAACCATTGTCAGTGTTTAAACAAAGGAATGAGCATGTCACATAACCTTTTAAATGTAAACATAATCTGTTGAACTGCTTTGTACCACCAAGATTAACCACAATAAAAACTGAAAGAAAAGCTGTAGCTCATTGTTGCATTGTGAGGCAGCCCAAATGAACTGCTTCTCACATTGGGCAAATGAAAAAAAATCTCACCATTTGCATTTTATCTCTTTCAAACAGGTTCGAGTTCCGAAGTCGGAGCTCTGCACAGTATGTCGGAGGAGAGCTTATCCGATGGATGCTCTGATAGTGGACAAAAAAAAGTACCATAAATCCTGTTTCTGCTGTGAGCACTGCAGAAATAAATTAAGGTAAATGTGGCACTCATTCAAATAAATGGTCATAACGGACTCTTTGAACACTGCAATTTTAATTAGTTAATTTCTTGGTGTTTTAATGATTATAATAATTGTCCCAAAAAAAAGTTAACTCTCTCAACAGAAGATTATTCTTCTCTCTTCCAGCTTAGGAAATTACGTCTCTCTCCATGGACACTTCTACTGTCTACACCATTATAAACAACTCCTCAAGTCCAAAGGGAACTACGAAAATGGACTTGGGCAGAAACCTCCCACAGGAAGTGGTGGACCTATCTCCTCAGATGAGAAACTTGAATGGAGATATTCCATGAGCAGCATAAGTTCAGTAGACAAAACACACAGCGGTGAAAATGAAATGACAAAAACATTTGATGAAAACAAGCCACACTGTAACAAAATATCTGTAGTTTGGCCCCCACAGGCTGATCCCCCAAAGAAAACCTTTAAAATAGAAGAAGATATTCAGCTAACTAAACCACAGTGGCCCCCTCCAGACAATTCCCCCAAGTCACCCAAACACCAACACAGAAAGGCGGTTCCCAGAAGCGTCCTTTGAAATAAAGTCACCCAAATACACAGTTTAGTCAAATAAATCCAAAGAAGAAGCACACAAGAACGAACGGTAGAGTAAAATACTTCCAAAGAATTGTCCTATATGCATTTAAGGAAGTGTTTGGGTTAAGGTCATGCTGTTAAGTGATTCAAAAAGGAACATGACAAGTGAGGATATGACAGGAAACTGTATATATTTGTAAATGGTGTGGAAAAGCAGGTTGTAATAGTAAGTGTTAGAGAGATAGATATGGATATGTGGAAAGTGGACACAGACATGGAGCGGTGTGTGCTTGAACTGACAGGGTTATCCCAGATGTACTTTTTCATTCATTGCATTTTATATATTTATTTCAATTTTGTATGTGACACAAAAAGATTGGAACAATTCTGGCAAAAAATAATTCATTTGAGCTGCTATAACTACTGTCATTGGTCTTGTGAAACTAAATTTAGCAAGTTAAAGATATGTGGCTTTATCATGTCAAATTCAAAATCTGGACTGAAATAAAACAGTGACTGCACATAAATCTTAATCTACAGTTTTAGTCAACGGTTCTGAAATGAGACAACTGAATGTCTAAAGCTTACAGATCCCAGTGCTCATGAAGCATAGTAGTATAGTAATAGTATAGCAAAAAAGATTCACAAATGGTATTTTTCAAATGTAATTTGGCCCAGTTTCTTTTTCACCCTTTTTGTTTTACTCCAACATCAATTGGTTTACTGTACAATTCAGGCTGCTCAGTCCATTTTTTTGCTACTGCATGCCGGTGCTGTTCTGCTGTTGTATTATTTTGTCAGGGCTTTTATCTTTCAACATATCGACATTTTTGCATTTCACTTTTTTTTAGCACCCGGTGTGCAGACTACTAAAAGAATCTTGGAATTATTATATTTATAATATTGAAAGTATATAATATAAACAAGGGAATTGGTGATAATCATGTTTGTTTTGGACATTTGTATCCTATTTTGAACAGCAACTATTTTGCAATGAAGAATTTTATTTTTTAGATTAGAGGGTTATACCTTGCTTTGTACAAGAAAATTCCTGATTCTGTCATGCTGTCAGGCTGGTTCACTTACTTTATTGCTGAGAGCAATAAAATGTTGAATTTCATTGTTTCATTTGTCGCTTTGAAAGTCTATGGCCTACTTCACATCTAGCATCAGCGTACTGTATGTGGAATGTAAATCTGTCACTACATCTCCAGAGTTCATCCAAGGAGGAAGTACTGTCACAGTGCTTGTCAGGTGTGTATCTGATAGAAGCCGCCTACAGTAGACTGGGTCAGGTCAGCAGATCCCTTTCACAACGTCAGTATAATCTCCTTTAGAAGCTATCCCCACCCTGAGGGGGATTTTGGAGCTCAAACTGCAGGTGTGCCTACAGTAGACCAGGCAACCAGTTCCCTGTAGAGAAAACTGGAAACTGAACATTAAAAGAAAGGTAGATGAGGGACAGCTTGAGCATATGCACTGTGATACAGATGGAGAGGAAAGCAAGGCTTAAATGAATTTTACACTCAGTCTAAAATAAGCTTGTAAGCAAATGTGGTTACTCATCCTTTTACTGCTTCTTACTGTGGAATCCCACAAGCTTAGCATGCAGTTTGCTGAGTTTGACCACCTTTATAACTGCAAGACAAGAGATATATTTTGATTTTATATTGAAAGATTAGCATCTTAACATGTAAAGAAGTATATGTTAAGATGCTAATCTGCATAAGGTACTATATAAAGACAAACATTTTTCTTTTATATTACTTTTATATGCTGAAAAATTATACTGAAAAATTGCACAACCCACTAAACAGCACATCTTAATACATTTATAGATATGCATGTATGTTTGTTTTAATCTTTCAAGTTATGCCATTTATTTTACTGTCTGATTCTTATTTTACTCTTACTGTAATTATTGTCCTTTATTGCACATTAACCTTTTAGCACAGTCTCAATGTTTGAGCCTCCCACTGAACATACTGAGTTTTAAAGGAGATATACAAGCTTCAAAAGGCCCTGCATTGCTTAAAGTAGGCTGTCATATTAATTAAACAATAAAATTCCTCTGTGCACACTTATTTGGCCCACTGAGCTATTTTATCTGAGGATGACAGGGGCTAAATGTGTGCTTTGGTGTGAAGCTGTGTGCAGGAGTTGACTGAAAATTCTCTCACAGCGTCAATCTACCTTGCTGCTTCTGTCAGTACAAGCTCAGCGCTTTCCCTCTTTGAGCGGATTGGTCAGGAATCTATCGGATTACACTCTGATTGGTCGTCTGTGTCTCATCAGGAGGTACGTCAGCCCAGTTGCACTACCATCATGTTTTCCTCCTCCCTTCCCCAGTCGAATAACAGTGCTGTAGGATGCTGGAGCAAAGCAGTAGCGTATCATCAGGACCACAAGTCTGAGTGGGATGGAGACACTGAGTGAGGTAGGCATAAAAAGGATGGTTTTTCTCTTTGCTATCTGACATGGCGTGTGCAGGGCAGGTTGAGCTTCACTTATCTGGCGGAATGTGATATGAAGGGATGATTCTACTTTTTTTTTGTAATTCCTGCAGTGTTTGTAGATTGGTCTATCATCAGATAATAATCTGTCCTTCCTAATTTCCGTGCGCTCATCCGCTGGTTTTCGGGTGTCCCCGCTGCTGTGAGGCTTTGATCTCTGCTTCAGTCCGTTGCCATTATACCTGTCTGGGTCTCTAGTGATGCAGCTACTTTGGCACACTCACTGATCTTCGTCCTGTTTGGGCAAGAGCTGTCACCTCTGCACTTACGCTTAAAAATGCGTCGGTTGTACGTTGGGCGATGGGTGGTGCAGATGGCCAAGTTACACTGTAGCCTATCAAACTTTAAATATGCATTTATTCAGTTGAATGGGATTTTTTTTTTTTTCTTGCAGAGAGCTAGTGCCTCTTAGAGCATGTTTGAATTTAAAAGGCAGCGTAGTATTCAACCTCGGATCAATCATAAATTAAACTTAGAGAATCATTCAGATACGAAAAACTGAGTAACTGACCTGCGCCAGCTTGTAAAATGATTCTTGATAATTATAAGTATTATTTGTTATACGTCAATAATAACAAATGATGATGTTTAGTGAGCGAGACTTGAGATGTCCAGTGGCAACATTAGCCCGCATACAAAAATTGAAAATGAAAATGCTTTGAAGTCTGAAAAACGTCTGAAGTATCAAAAAAAAAAAAAAAAAAAAAAAAAAAAAAATCTGTAGTGATGTTTTGTGTGGTCTAATGAAGTTTTCAGTAGCCATAGAAACTGTGGGAACATGATTTCTTTTTTTAATTTTTAAAATTCGTTGTGATAGGCCCAGCAAAAACATTTCTGTCAAGCAAGAACAGAGTTACTACTATTGTACTGTTGTAATAATGTCTGGAAGAGATGCAACATGCAGGGGGAAAGTCATGAAAATCTCAATAAAATAAGATGTGCAAGTATAATGTACATATATTTTTTACTGTTAAAACTAATTTTAGTGAAGCACAAAATTTTGTAAATCACTATTAGCATGTTTTAGATGAGTAATTACGACACACAGTTTCATCACATCACTGCTTTTACTTCACTTATCGATTCCAGACCTCTTATCCCGAATTTCAGGCGTTATTTTACATAAGATGTAAAATAACTTATGTAGCAAACAATGAGATGAAAATAATCAGAAACGTTCAAAGTCGAGTGAGCAAGCTGTCTTGAGGACCTGCATTTCTTCTGGCTGCTGTTACTAGGACACTTTAGATCATTATCTGGATCAAACACTAATCCTCTCTCTCATTTAACCACATGATGGCTTCCATTACATGTCCATCTGCCAGTACAGTAAGTAGCAATTTGTGCTAGAGTGCCTGTCTGTCTGTCTGTCTGTCTGTCTGTCTGTCTGTGTGTTTGGAATTTTTTTTTAATTTTTGTTTGCTTGCTCATACCATAACTGCATGTCCGTGTCTGTGCCCTGCTTACTGCGACTGCTCTCACTAATCACATTTCTGCAAGGTGTAATTAGTCTAGGGAGACCAAAGCCTTAATCCGTGGTTTAAGTGTACTGTATTGCTTAGTCAGTGTTGCTTCCAATGTTGCACAGGGCTTACAATCAGCATTTATGTAGATTTTGTTTAGATGTGTGTATTGAGCTTTTGTCTGTGTGAGGCATTTATGTACATAGGAAGTAGGAAGATTTTAAATATATTGCTATAAAAACATTTTACATGTGAAATGTAACTTTCATGCAAAATTTAGTTTTCCTTACAAATCTGTGTAAAACATTATTCTGTTCTTGGCATAATGTTACATGGTGCATCCTATCCATTTAGGGCTATAATGGCTATTGTATCAAGTCAAGGCAATAACACAGTATTTACTTGTCCAAAGCAGCCTGGGCTCAGGCCTGCTAATAATAGGTTGACATGTGCGCAGCTTTTTTTCTTGCTGTATTTCTGCCAGCTCTTTTCCTCTCTAAAAGCACAGTTTGACACATTCTTTACCAAGAAATGTATAACATATCCTGACCTCTGTAATAATGGCAAAAAGCCTGTACAAATGGCAGCAACTTCAACAGAAGTTGCTCTCTCCTCCTTCCCACACACACACAATGCAGCCTTCCCACAGTGGTTTTACAATAAATAATCAGAGAAGAGATCCATCAGAAACAGCTAAGGTAATATATCAAGATGCAAAATACTGAAACAATGTTTGCATTTTCAGGATTTTAAAACCTTGGTTATATTGGACGTAAAGAGCACAACAGCTGTAAGGGGCAACAAGCCCATATATCTAGACTGGTGAGACCAAAACCCTCATACACATACTTACAAAACATGTTGTTAATATACAGATTTATTACTTAAAAGTATTAGTATGATTACAACTTGGATGGAAATATCAGAACTCCATAAAAACAAATCTTGTTTGAAAAATCTATGTGGATCATATTGAAACAATTTGGACAGAGCTTAAAAATAAACCCTAAATCCACACATATGTACAATGTTAAAATTGTAAAGTATATAAAGTTCTCATTTTGGATAATTAAACCTTTTCTCAGGTTGGACAGAGCAAAGCTGCAAAACTGCCAAATAAATCAACTCTACCTACTCAAAAGAATCATAGAGGTGTTATTTGTGCACCTCTAACAGGTGCAGCAAAACTTAAATAAGAGAGTGAGAGCGATGTTGATCAAGCTCAGTCTGCACATGTCCCCACAGTCCTGAGAGTAGGAGAGATGATGAACATGGAGGAGGTCGTACAGGTTAGGATGATTAGGAATGAGAATATGAGGTTGGGAACACAGAGACTTTAGTGTGGGGGATCTGTTTCACGTCCCAGACAGTACCTTAAGAAGAAGAGGATGGGAGAGCTTCTTGCTCTCACCACTGAGAAACATCTTAAGACAGAGGTCTTCAACAGGGGGTCCGCAGAGGTACTGCAGGGGGGTCGTGAAATTTTTGGTTGATTAGACAATTTTCTATATATTTTTTGCATATTTGTTATCTTTCAGTCAGCAAAGCACACACTTAGCGACACACAGGAGCTCTCTCAAGCTGGGCACCGGTTCACTCACTACATGAGGCTAGACCTGTCCCTCCAAGCCTCCTGCACACTAAGAGGAGGACATGCCCCTTTCGCTGTTGTGCCAATCATTTGGCACAACTCAGTTGTCCTAGAGCCTATACAGTCCCGCTGCTAACTAAGATCCCAGACACAAGGACGCATGCTGCAATATTATTTGAAAAGGAGATACTTATGTTCATAAATGGCAGTGACACGGCCACCCTACTCACTGTATCTTGCACGTTTAAAATAAAAACATTAATATATGAACCTGTGTATTGTTTGAATAGCTTAGTACTGAATGCACAGTAACAAGGTATGTTTATACATGGCACTAGGCTCAGTGTAATATAAAACACAATTTTATAAAATATAGGGGAGTAGGGGGTCCCTGCTCCATCTCTGCATCAGTTTTCACGGCCCTTGGCCTGAAAAATGTTGAAGACCCCTGTCTTAAGAACTTCTTCTTCTGGGAATGTACTCAAAATTGTTCAGAAGTGACGATTAGACCTCTTTTGCCTCAAATCATCCAACACATTTTCTGTGTTTTGAAGAACCCCAGGCGATTACAGGCCTCATCCCACTTCTTATTCACAGGACCCACCGAAACATGCTCAAACTGCTGATCAGTCCTGAAACATAAACTGAGTTAAGATTCCCTTAATTGTGAAATGATTACATATCCAATGCTTGTGTCCTATTGGCTCCAGGAATACAGAACGTTTAACACATTTCTGTGCTTTTTTCACCAGAATAGCAGTGCTACTACAGTAAAATTACCATTGTTTTGAGAATTCTCTGCAAAAGATATCAGAACAGTTAGATTAGTAAAGCAGCATTTTGCTACAACGCTGCACATAGATGAAACCAACTTCTTTTAATGTGGCTCTTTCCTAATTATAAAACTTTAAAGTTTATATGGTGTTTTCACTTGTCACCTTTCACCACTGCAATTTTATCTCCTTTATTAAATTCAGGAACCCTTTATCACACATTGCATTCACCTGCTTTTCAGTGTCTTGTTATCATCCAAATATGCTCCCAGCTTTAATCATTCTGATCCTCCTACACACATAGTGTAATTACTTTTTGTATTCAGTCTTTTAATGAGATCCTTCACGTTTATGAGAATGCAGTGAGAAGTGGTTGACCAAGTCCATTTGCCCTTGATTGAACCCTTCTTGGATAATCATGACCTGGACGACTGAGAATCTTCACAGACAAAATATCTAAAACATCACCATTTGAAATGCAGTTCTGTGTATATTCTGCATGTTGTCTTTTAATGGGCTTTGCCTCGAGGTACCATTCCTATGAAGACTTGCTAAAATCATGTTTACATTACATGGAGATATCTCATCTTCCTCTCCTCTTGCTTTTCAGTGAATATATGAATCAGCCTAATATAAGAAAAACGGGCTCTTAATTTAACTTGAAGTTACAGTGCAGTTTCAAATAAACAGAGTGAAATATTGGCCTGTCTAATGACAGTATTGACTATTTTGTTGTACCCATATTTATTCATACAGTATTTTGTAGTGTTAAGCATACCATCAATTACTGTCACATTCAGTTAAGAACTGATGTGAAAAAAAAACATCATAATCACAAAGAGTGCTGGGCATTTTTCTTTTCTACTGTTTCAAATACTGAGACTGAAGAAATGCATTTTACTGGAAGGCATTGGGGAACAATCCCAGGCCCATGACTGGTTTCTGGCTACCTTATTAGAGGAATGAGTCTGAACTGGGGCCTGTTGAAGTTTGACTTGATTTCCCCAGTGACAAGCAGACCAAACTGTATTTATTGCTGTGACAAAAAGGGCCTTGGACAAGTTCTGCAGAAGCCTTGACCCTCAGACGGCAAAGGAGGAAAAGTTTGAAAAACAGCTTTAACACTGCTGCTGGCATTGAGCTGGCATCTTGACTCATATCATTTAAGTTGAAGCATATAGCAGGGGTTGAGAGCCTTACAGCAGAAGCAGAGAATGAGAGGCATTAATAGGTCCACTGTAGCGAGTTTTCAAGATAAGAGGTGATAATTGAAGGCTTAGCTCCACTCTTGTACCATGTTTGACTCATGGAATAGTGTGTTGTTTTGTGTGGCGTATTAGTGTGAATACAGTGTAGACAGACTGAATCATCTAAATCTGTTTGTTGGCTGCGTATAAGATGTTACAGCTGATAAAGCTGTTTTGTTTTATGTTGTTTAACAGAAATGAGCGTAGAGCTGAGCTACTAATAATACAGCAACACAGCACTAAGAGAAAATGCCAGAGAACAATTAATGAATAATGAAATGAAAAAAAAAACATATATAATATATATTTGATATATATATTTAATATATATATTTATATTTATATATAAAATTCACAGTAATACTAATTTTAATACCGCTACCACTGAGTAGTCATTCAGTCTACTCTGCATCTACAGCTATGTTGGCTCACAGTATTTGCCTATGGATGCTTCCAGTATATTCAGCACAGTTAGATATCCTCTAGGCTGCCATAACTGAGCTGTGTTGTAATCCCATATATTCTCTCTGAGTGACAGTCTGTTTTAGTCAGCTGAACAACAACGTCATAGTCTTTAACAGTCTCCAAGCTCTGCTCCAATCTGATTTATTTTCCTCACCATTCTACAATTCTGAGTGCCTCAAAAACTGATTTGTACTTTCAGAGGTAACAAATTGCTCTCTAGAGGAAAAGTGCAAAAATCTATGCAGAAATACAAAATCTTTTCTCCATCTACAAACAAACAAAGCGCTGTCTAGAACTGTCTTAGACCCTTGAATTGATTTAATGTGACACATTGCCTTTCTTGCAGAGTTGTACTGATGCTGTCTCAGTGCAGAAGGTAGCATGCCTTAGACATTTTGAGGAAGGGTGTGGGGGTCAGGTTGGTGTATGGACATGTAGCATGTCTGTCTTTAATGTAGGAGACTGTGGTTTGAGTCCAGTTAACAATCGCCACAATCTTTCCCATACCCTAAGGTGCATGTGGATCTTTTTGCCTTGAATGGGTTCATCACTGAATCATTAGAAATGATCTATTTATAATTACTGTAGGCTCCTATTAGTTTTGAAGCATATAAAGGCAAAATATCCTTTAATGCAGTATGTGGTTTCTAAAGCCATGGATTAAATTAGCTTGCAGTTTGCCAGCATGAACCTGTCCCTCTGGAGTTATGTCCCCTCATTTAAACTCCCACTGAAGTCCAAGTGCTGCAGACATCCTCAGAGCTCACACAGTACTCAGTTAAATATTCAATATGGTACACTAGTGTCCAAATCAGCCCATTAAACATTTTCACTCATTACATACTCATACATTACTGAATTTATTTTCTTATTCATTAAAGAAATCCAACAAAAATGTTCTCAGTGGCCTTTCCCTACTGTCACAGCTTTGTGCCATTGCCAAAAGGCAAAATCAAGAAAAAAAAAAGCAAATTGCACACATATTGTTTTACACCAGAAACTAAAGACAGATGCAATTATTTGCCAAGTGTTCTAGCCGCTGTTGCTCAGAAAATACACCTAATCACATTATAAACAAAGAGTGTTCTTACCTAAATTCTGTAGCTGGAGGAGTCCTGTATGATGATGATATTTTACCTGTTATCCTTCCAGCATTTGGAGAAATGCGAGCCTGGACATCTGTGAAGGCAAGAAGTGTTAACAGCTACATCACAGGTGCTTCAGCTGTATATGTGGCAATTATAAAACAGGTGCAAAACAATTTTAGCTTGGTTGATCTGCAATGAGACATTACAGGCAGGTTTCACAAGGCAGGACTGGCACAAGACAAAATGTAGCAAGACCTCATGCATAATGCAGTCACAACATTAATATGAGCAACAACAGCAAAATGGTACTGAGACACAGCTGGGTAAATGTTGTAGTGTAACAGAACTTGCATAAGAGATAACAGTTACACTTAACTACTGGCTCAACAATGAGTAGGTTAAAATAAAATGATCTAGTTTGAGAAGCCCGTCAGAGACTGGCTGTGCAGTGATCTGTTGAGTTCTTTTTCTTGACCTCATGTCAAGAGAGCGTGTGTCTTAAAAACAGGCATTTGAATTGCAAAAAGAGGTGGTGCCCTGTTATATACATATTTATAGCTGTGTCATCTGTGGCTCAGTCTGCCAAAATGGCAAGTAGACAAAACAAAGCTGCCCGTAAGAACACAAAGTAGAACCTGTCAGAGAGAGAATAAGAGTTTTCTGATGGTAGTAAGAAGTGGATTCATTTTCTTTGTGTGTACGTGTGGCCCTCTGCTGTGTGTTGTAGTGTCTATAATTACATTCCTGTCAACTTTATTAAGCTAAGCCTCTATGCTGTGCCCTGCACTTTGACCAGAGTAGTCAACTTCTGAGTCCCTTTGACTTGATCCAGGCCAGTTGTCACAGAAAATGGGAAGAGATGGCTGTGTTGTCAGTGCTTTTCCTCCGTGTCAGAGGTACAGAGCAACGGGACAGGCTGTGAAGGTGACACTGTAGCAGCACCTTGGACAAAGCAAAGCACAGCCTGCCTGGAATTGATATTCCTCAAAATCCCCAGCCGATTACTGAGGGGGAGCCTTGGTGGTGACTGCAGAAAATGTACAAGGCACAGCTCAGTGAAGGTGACAAGCACTTTAGTCCTGCAACGTACAGCACAAAGCTCTTTAAGTACAACGTTATTTCTGACTCTGATTTCAGTATTTTGTTGTACAAGTGGATGAGTGTCCTGAGTCTATAAATCCTAAAGCACTGGAGCTGTCACTGTTGTGGTTGCTTGAAAAAGGGCCTTTAGTTGAGTTAACATGTCCTCCAAATTCCTCCAGCACTTCTTCACTTGTTATTTCAGCATACTTGTGGAGAGCGCTGGAGAAGTTAGTACTGAATTGCTTTGGCTTTTGCTCTATAAAAACTTTTTTTCACCTGATGAACTCAGTGATTGTAGAAGCTGTATTTTTGTATGATGTAATGACACCCTCAGAGTTTCTGAGTACAACTTATTCAGGAGGTATTCTCCTTCAGAAGAGAGAAAAGGTCAACTCCTCTGCAACTTGGTTGCAGTGATATTTAAGGAGGGAGATCACACTAGCGCAGTCAGTCCATCTGCTTTGCTGCTGTAAAGATGGAAAGAGCTCTCTAGCTGGCCACGCTTAATGAAAAAACCTGATTCAGATCAACTGAGACGAGAGATGTTATTGATTTGTTGGATACAGAATTGTAATGGCGTGTGTCTGAAAAAAATTAAAGGACTTTCTGCTCACGGAAACTCCAGTGTGAAAGGATAAAAACAAAAACAAAAAAAACTGCATCTTGCTAATTTGCTTCTCGAAACAGACAAGCACTGCTCAAGATTTTAACAAGAGATGATTGAGACATTTTACAGAGGAAGGTAAACAGACATGGTTTCATTGGACCATTTGCAGCAATATCAGCACAAGATTAAAGACCTTGTCTCAAGTGCTGCTGAAAGGTGAACTAAGGTAATACTTGGAAGGAAGAATTTGTGATAGAGAGAAAATGTGGCTTTTTTTTTTACTTCTAGCTTAAAGGCACTCAAGCCAAATGAAAATATCATTTGTAAACAGAATATTTTTGAAATATTCAAATCTAGCTTTGCATCTATTGTGGGACATGATTGCCTGACCTGCCTGTGGTGTTATAAAAAGCCTCTCCTACAGGCCAGTCTCTTACTGTAGGCAGCAGAAAAACAGCTTTGACAGATCACTTAACATATTTGGCACATTAAAATGTAAATTTATAAAAAGCATTCGTAAGTTTAAGGTCACTGAGGAAAATGGCTTTAAAAGCCATTTCACAGGAAAAAAGAAAACAAAGCTCACATCTCCTTCTCAGGTATCTTTATACAAACACGCCCTGGAAATTTTATCACAGGGTACCTTCAAAACATGACAGGACTATAGGTGAGATATATTTGAAATGTATGCATTTTAAATGTATCACAGGTTCTATGAATGTTATCTCTAAAATTATGTTATTCATACAAAGAAGACACAGCTTCACTCGCAACTGATGACAGTGCCGAGCCATTTAACTTCTTATAAAACTGCAAAAAAAAAGTGATGTAGAACTTTTCCTATAAAGCAGAGGATGGAATGACACTATGGGGGCTGTGCTTTCTTCTTTTTGCATGGTACAGTAGAACATCTACAGCAGTGGTGTTCAAACTGTTCCACAAAGGGCCGTGTGGCTGCAGGTTTTTGTTCCAACCAATGAAGAGCACACAGTTTGACCAATCCACTGTCTGAAGACTGAGATCAGTTGATTAAATGAGTCAAGTCTGGTGTGCTGCTGCTTGGTTGGAACAAAAACCTGCAGCCACACGGCCCTTTGTGGAACAGTTTGGACACCTCTGACCTACAGGATGCTGCATCTCATGAAATACGTGCTAAGGTCTTCTAGTTCAATAAACTTTAGAGTCACTTGGAATTTCCTTGTGTTAAGAAAGCTATGCTGGGCCGGTGTTGTCTCTAGGGCAGAGACAATTCAAGAAAATGCGAGATGGCTTAATTGAAAAAGAGATTCATAGCAATAATATCCTTTCAGATAATCTACTATTCCTTCATATGCCTTTGTGCTGGGGATACTAGTATTAATCTGAAGGGTTCTCTGTGTGATTTATGAATGTAAGAAACGTGAAGAGAAAGTTTTCTCCATTTCTTTGTTTATGTTCTGATCAGCATCGCACGCTACATCACCAGCTAGCCCTTTTGTTGCAACTATAGAGGTCAGCAGTTCAGGTTATTTGAACTCTGGGTGCAAGTCCCATTGAGAAAAGCATTTTCAGTTGGACATAAAGTCCACTACAGAATACAAATGACCTTTTTTTTCAGTGCTATGTTTGTGTAAATGGAATCACAACCCAGTTGATTTTAGTAATTCTCTTATTTCCACATTACAGATCTTAGTGAAGAACCGCTGTCATGGTGGTTTATGACGATAACTCAATTAGATCCATTTGACTTCAGTCACAGCAGTATCAAGCAGGCTTCTTTGAAGTCCCAGCATTGTTTAATATGTATGTATTACATACTCACCTGATATCAGAGCTGATGTGTGCGTGTCTATGAATGTCTATGTCTATATGTCTGCTCATATTGTTTGTGTGCCTGTGGTGTTCAGTATGCATAGGGCCTTCTTCTCATGAAAACCTCACTCATTACACTGTTAGATACTGTGCATTTGGGATAAGTAGTAATAGTGGCCATAGAATACCAATATAAAACACTTTCTAGTAGGTCTTACCGCTTTGAGAGCATGTTTGCTCAGCTCACCTATAATGAGCATGACTCCAGGGATAATGTTGTGGAAAGGAAATTGCATTCACCTGCTACAGCTTCCTCATTAGCATGGCCCTGTCTGCCCATGAGGTTGTGGAGTCATAGTGTGTGTTGCAAGTCATGGCATCTCCTTGAGGCAGTGGCGTGCCGTCAGGACAAACAAGGCAAATGGTGCCCAGCTATACCTAAAAATAGACATAAGTTAGAATGATACCGAAGCGGAGGCAGCATCTTTCCTTAAATCACAGAACAGTTTTCTTTCCCCATAAAGGATCTGACGCGCTACAGCTAGCTATACACAGGTGTGCTTGTCAACCTGCCCTTGAGCCAGCATCCACTGTTCTGAGATCAGTTATGATATTGCACGGTTTATTATACACATGCGCAGATGCATGTGGAAACTGTACTTTTCTCTTTTCTTCCTAAATGTTGAGATGCAGCAGCAGCAAGTAAACAAGCAAATTACACTGTTATTTATCATCTCAGATCAGGATAAGTTGTCGCACTAATCACCTTGGTCAACGTGTAACGAGGAGGAATTACTCAAACCTAAGAGAACATCTTTAGAGTATTTGAAAGAGGAAGGTAGAGCAAAAAAACCCCTCCAGCAAAGAGCAGCTGAAAAGAAACGTCTGTGAAGAATGGCAGAACATCTCCCCATAGATTTGTGCAAGACTGGTATCATGCCCAGGAGGATCCAACCTGTCATCAGAAATAAAGGTGGACATAAAAAAATATAAAAAATAAAATAAAAGAAGAAGAAGAAAAAGAATGGAATCTCACTAATGAAGGATGTAAAAAGATTTGTTGCAGTTGGTTCATTAATAGGGACCTTTCATTTATCATTTAATTAGTCAAACATTTCTGTTTTTCAAATTGATTTGCTTTATTCTTCATGGGTTTTAGCAAAAAAAAAGTATTAAATGGACAGGATGTGTGATGATTTAACAACATTTTAGTGATGATGTATGACTTTTTATTTTTAACAGCATGTCCCAGTGCTATGTTTCTCAATATGTCATAGCACATTCCACAAGTTTGTCTGAAGTAAAACTTCATAACAGAATGAACAAGATTTTTATACAAAGACCCAAATCCTTTCTGCAGTGCCATCCTTTGTATTCCAGAGGAGTACCTGCAGCTTCTCGTTTCCCTCTGTAATTGCTTTGTGGAAGGGCAATGTTTCAGGACAAAGTGTAGATAAAGGGTATTTTGTTGTTTGTAACAGCCTCAGCTTGAACGCTGAATAATTTCTTTTGCTCATTCAGTAATTCCCCTAACTATGACTGCAACTACTGATCTATTATCATTATTATAATATTATTATTATTATTGCAATACATTGTTACACTAACAGTTGCTCACTCTTAAAAGTTAAAAAATCTGAAAGTGATGTTATCACTGTTTAACTAACAATGAAACAGGATTCTGTGAGCAGCAGTGTTTTTCATATTTCAACAAATGATAAAGAAGAATAAAGGTAGGCTGAAATCCACTAAAGCAAACATTACATACATCTCTCTAGACTAAGTTTGTTACATGTAGAGACAATCTCAGGTATCAGTGAGAAGTCAAAATGAAATTATCGGTCCTTTAACAGAGGATTTTCTGTTGTTTGGGGACATTTCTAGTGTCAGTACTCTCGTTGTAATCCATCATACACATCGCACAGAGCTCCCAACATTTATGAAATGTGTTTCCACTGCTCGCATTATGTGCTGTGTGATAAACCCAATAATCCCTCTGTTTGATTTATTACTATTATATTAGGTGTGTCGTGGGATTCTTAGTGTTATTTGAACTGGAAACGATGAGCACATACTGATATATAGAAACAAGCCACCATCTTGTACTTTTTCTTACAGCTTAGTGCAGAGTCCAAATGAAAGCACCAGTTCAGCTGCGTTGGGAAGGTGCCTTTGAGGTTTGGCTGTATTTTATTTTAGAAACCGGGAGCTGAACAAAGCATCATAGCTCAATTTGCCACTGGCCTGTATCTCACAGCATTATTCTAGGGAGTGTAATACCACTGTGCCACCTGCCAGCATCAGTCCTTCCATCCACGTTATGCAGCTGAGATGAACCACCCAAGAATGTGGTCCAAGTGGCCTTCTTGAAAATGTTTTTTAAGGTTTTTAACCTGGCTAGACTTGAGCCGGCTCCTTATTGATTATGTGTGTTCCTCTAAAAGTTTTTGTTATCATTAGTATTATTTTTATTATTTGGTGCAGAGTTTTTCCTTATATTTCTTACTGAGGGTTAGATTGTAAAGTTCCTTGAGGCAAACTGGTGATTTAGGGTTATTTAAATACTCAACGTAACTTTCTGTAGCACCTTGTTATTTGAAAAAGGGAATTGAGGTAAACAAGGCTTAACTGTAGATCCACGTACAGTACAGTGCGTATTTCTGAGATTTAAGGCTCCCGGGGCATATTCTTCTTGCTTGTGGGTTTTTTTTTTTTGTGTGTGCTTTTGTCTTAATTGCGGTTTGGCCTTGAAGAAACATGAATAAACATTCACCCAAACCAAAAAAATGAGCTGCTCCTCTCTCTGCTATTCCAAGGTTGTTGGGTTTTTTTTTTTTTTTTTTGTTTGTCTGTTTTTGTTTTGCAGTCCAGACACACTGTCTGGGATAAAACACTTTTATATGAGTTAAAAGGGAGATATAGTGAAAGCATCCATTTACAAATCAGGGAGCTGACTTTTAGCAAACCTGCCAGCCTTCAGTCTGATTTTGATGTTGAAAAGTGCCAGAAAAGGTTGTTATAAGTCTCCATTTTGCACATTGCAGCACACAGGCAAGACTGCAGCTTTTTTCACACTACATATGGAAATCAACTCACAAGATAACACTGTATGAATTTAGATTTAGCTCGATTCTTTGTTGTCGTCTTTTTGTTTTATTTTGTTTTGTTTTGTTTTGTTTTTTTGAAGATTTTCTGCAGCCTCTTGCACATTCTTTAGTCTCCAGTCTGGCTCATCACTGAATTACAGTAAAAATACCAAGACATAATTACAGATGGTAACTATGATGAATCTAGTTCTGTAATTATTCTCCAGTTCTATTTCTTTCACCATTGACTGTCAGAACCAATTATTATCTGCATAACGAGACACTTTTTTTGAACAATGTATATAGCTGTGCTTTAGAGTAATCATGAAAGCTTAATTGTATAATCATAACATGACGAGGATTTCTTTCGTCACCTCCTGTCTCTCCCATGGAGAAATCTAAAAAAAACTCTGAAAGGCTAGAAATTTAGTTTGTGATATAGTGTAGGTCAAGTTGTAAAATTCATTTCTGTGCAGCATTAAACCTAGGATCATCACAGAAGTTAGTGAAACTTTAAGTCATCTGTGTGACTAAAACAAATAGCTGTGAGATTCATTGGTAAAGATGTTGCCTTTGACAACACCATCTGCCTTTTAGTGACTGTTTATGGCTTGTTTATTAAAGCTTCCAACACAGTAAACCTCCCCATTGGCGGAGAATAGATTTAATAAAAACAGAACTTAAGTAAGTCTAACAGCATATGTGACAACCTGTAATTTTGGCAGACTTCATTAGAATTACGATAACAGATCTTGAGTGAGCTTAAGGCCTCCCATCCCAGGTTGTATCTTCTCCCTCTTTTGTGTATTCCCTACTGGTGGAGGAGGTGGACTTTATATTTTCAGTCGCAGCAGTAGCTGAGGCTGTGGGTGATGGACACTAGATGAGGTGGGGTGGGGGGGGTGGCAGCATTCTTTTACAGAGCACTTTAGATGGGGGAGGTCCATCTTGATCAGCGGGGAGGTCATGTTCCTTTTGGCAGAGATGATCAAACACCAGCAGACCCTGAGGGAGAGGGAGAGAGCGCCCAGGGGCACTGCGATTTCATTTTGAAGATGTTGGCCCTTCCTGTAGAAACCTGCCATGTTGAAATGTGCTGCTGTTCACAGAGCTATTGCCACAGTATGCACCTTGATCCAGCTGTGGGGGAGGGTTGTGTGGTCTGCAGCAGAGACAGTCGAGCACCTTGTCTTTGATTGTATCAGGTAAAAAGGCTTGTAGGGAAAGGTACAGAACCAGAGCCTATGAATACAGTTTGATTCTAGAGATGCTAAAGTTTCAAATTATAAGGGAATTATTAAAAATTATAAAAATGTTGTATTTACTCAAGTTAGTTAGTCAAGTTAGGCCTTTTTAGTGATGTGTAGAGCAGCAGAAACAAAGCTAGGAACAGGCTCAGGAACAGCAGTTGTTGTCCAGGCTGAGAGTTAGTTGTCACAATTACACAGTTTTATGTAGCGTAGAATCCTAATTAAGGACTCTTAAAAAAAAAAAGAAATAACACTAGTCTAAAGACTAAGCATTGGCCAATGGAGAAGTTCACTTTAGTGGAAGCCTTAAATAAAGGAGACAAACCAACAAGTTTCATATTGATTTTTCATAGAATTTGCCTCATTTTGATTAACTTTGTAGTCAATATACTGTAATGCAGCTAAGGATAACCTATTGCCAAAGGGGGTTAAACTGATATATTGTGACATTGTTGGTTTGTATTGCATCAAGGTCAAATTGGGTTTATGGCAGAAAGCCACAGACATCATGAGTGTTGGAAAGATGGGGCGCAAACTGTGTCTCCAGTGGCAGAATCACATGCCTTGAATGTCCACCATGACCTCTGGCTTCTCGCAGCAGTACACAGCACCACGCTATACTTTCTTTGTTTTGCTTGTTAGAAAAATGTAAGCACAGGTTGTTTTAAGCACTTCAACAAACAACCTATGGTGTTGTTTTTGTAGTTGAGATAATCTTCTCTAGACATGATATCTACAGGGGATTTAACAGTGGCTGTGGCCGAGCTTGAGGCAGAAAGCCAGAGGAGCAGACTGACAGTTAAACTAGCTGTCAGGAAAAAACAGGGAAGAATAATAAACGGGTCACTAAGAGAGTTTATAGTAAGAAAGAAGCAAGCATGCTAATTAAATTTGATTTACCCACTCAGACTGTAATCTAATGGTTTTTGATCCATAACAAAGCAAACTGCTTGTTTAGTAGTAATGTTTGATTATAATGTATAAAACACTTTTAATAGATAATGCATGCACAATTGTATAAAGAAACTCTTCCATTCCATGCAGGGCTGAAAAAGGTCTCTACCCACTCATATTCAGTATTATTGGGTATCCATCATATTCTGCACAGCAGCTGTAACTACAGCCTCTACCACTACAAAACTACAATACAACATGAAATTGACAAAATCCCAGAGTAAATTAGGAACATATTTGGCAGTACATGACAACAGATTGCCTGGTCATCGTGACTGACCCTGAAATGAGAACGATCCAGACTCAATGAGCACAGCCTGAACGGAGAACAATCTGCGAAACAATCTGTCCTTCAGAACTCAAGGAGAGTTGGAAACACAGCCGCACTTGCTTTTACATTAAACACGATCTAAATAAACTTAATCTGTAATTATATCTGGTATAGAAACCTCTTGTTGTCTCTGTTCATAGGAGCATTAGTTTTTTTCTGTGATTACACATCTAGCTGCTAGTTTGATTGTCTTTCCTGTCTGAGTAATGATGACAGTTAGGAGGAAGTTTCTCAGGACTAAATTTGCTCTAAAATTTACGGAATTATGTTTTCAGGCAATTTTGTAGTGGTATACTGATGTTTCATGTTTATTTTGGACATGCAATAATTGTTCTTCAACACAACAAACATTACTGTTTCATGCTAATAAAGTTTTTTTTTTTTTTTTTAAGTTAATACTGTATATGTGATATAGTTTTCCTTTCCCATCTAAAATGCTGGTTTTAGATTCTTAAGTGACATTTCTCTGAGAATAGATTCTGGCTGATTTGGTCATGTCTATGCCAATTATTCTTTGCAGAGTCACCAAATTTTCCAAAGCCTGCATTTAATAATTATGAGTTGAATACATCTTAAATAATGTACCATATGCCAGGTCTCAGAAGCGCAGTGTCTCTAGAGGATCTTAAATTGTCTGTGTTCAGTAAAAGTACATTTTAGCTGTTCCTGTGGATAAGCTCAGATGCAGCCAAACTGCCAAATTAAAACAAATGGCAATGTGGATTTTAGAGTACAAAGGATATTTTAGTTTTCCTGGACGAACAACACAAAGCCATGCAGAGAAGCAAAAGGTGACCATGCAAGCTGTTTAAAAGGAGTAGAAAGTGCATTAATAATTAATGAATACTTTTATGTGGAAACATGCTTCTCTCTCACATGGTTAAGATTCTGGGCCTTGATTCTCTGCACAGTGGTGCACCTGTTATTTGCTCTCTTTTTAAGCCACACAAGCCAGCAGCATTGTCTTTCATTTCTGACATAAAACCACATTTCTCTGAACCCGAAGCTTTGGCATTTGATGAATGGCAGACTTGTAGTTGTGTACCGTATGTTATTCCATTTGGCAGTGGTTCTGTAGCCTCTCCTTTCTGAAAAGTATAGAACTTTCTTTGCCCTGCTGTGACGGATATAGATTTTCTCTGTCAAGTCAGGCACCCATCGCACCCAGGTTTCTGAATGTTTCACATGTAGAAATATCAAATATTTGGTTAGATGGAGGAAGGTGTGCACAGGGGAGACAGGTGGCCACACTTTGCCCAGAGGTTTAACACGATTAAATGGTACAGGCGCTGTAAGGCTGAACTTAGGCACAGTGGTGCTTCTGAGCTAAATGCTAACACAGCTTAGTTTAGCATGTTTGCAAGCTAACATTGACCAATAAACACTTAATTAACTCTGAATGAATGACAGTGCCATTAGTTTTGCAAGTATTTGATTGTACACAACAAATACAAATTCTGAAGAAAAAGTTAAGAGATCAGCACAGATATTACAATTCATCCTGTGGGGGGTTGTGACTGTATGTGCTAAACTTCATGGCAAGTCACCCAATAGTTGTCAAGACATTTTACTCAGAACTACAAATCTGAACCTTGTAGTGATAAAACCAAAGTCATTATAGTTAATCTTCTGGGCACCATAAATAGCTCTAAAAAAATTTATTTTGAAGTTTCCCAAATAGGCCTATTGCATATTCAGTTACTGATTGGTTAAATACATCTGCAGGCGTGAGTTTCAGTTAACCCATCATATGCACTAAAATTAATGATACTGAATTGTATACTTTCAGAGGTACTTGTCATGGACATCTGAAGCTTTATCTCACTGAACTTCGTTCTCTCTAGCTTTGGACTCTTGATATGGCAATGAGTCAAAGCCTTCAGTCATCATAAAGGGCATCTAGAGGTCATATCCTTGGAGACCTTTTACACAGTTTAATGTGAACAGCATTTGGAAACAGCTGTTGGCTCAGCACATTAACATTTTTTGTTGCTGTGTGTTTCCATGTCCTTGGTGCTTTTCTTGTTTTTTTTTCTTCTTACCACTGCTAGAAACGTGGCATTATGGTAATTTACTTTCTCTATTTGCATGCCACCTAGCAGACTGAGGCTCCCAGCCAAAATGGCTTAGTGGACACACACTGTTTATTATTACTGTGTATGCACTTTTGACTTAAAGCATAATAACTGCAATTGCTAACAACTAAAAGAGCCAAATATCAGCTGCACAAGGTTTATATACATCGACTAGGCTGAACATACAAATAAGGCGCACAAGAATTGCTGAGATCTATTCATGGGTTCTGTCACTTTCAATCTGAGCCAAAGGCTTGGTGCACATTTGGGCTTTTATATTTCAGGTGAAAGAAAATAGAACAGTACATGTGGATTTGGTGCAACATTTACCATGTCTTCCTCCACTTTTCTTTTCATTCGTCATCTTAGACTACTGTGCCCATTGAACTGAATGCGCCTTGAACAACACTTGAAATGGTGCATGCTTTTTTTTTGTTTTCTGTGATGATGTGGACATAAATCACTTTGTCGCTGCATCACCGAGAATGAAGATAGTATTGATTTTACTTTAAATTGTGTAGCTTGTTGTTTCTTTTTATGATGGAAGAGACATACTGTATTTCACTGGTACCTAGAAATTCAAAAGAATTTCCTAACAGTGAATATGCCATTTATCAGAATTATTATCCTTGAGAATTAGTTTGAATGTTGGATGTCTATTATGTAGACCATCTGCTCGTACAAAAGAGATATAATACTCAAGAACTCCTGAGCAGCATTATTAATAATGTTTCCAAATACCTCTTTATTTTTTGCCTTGAACAATGCATGTGGAAAGTTCTGCCTGGCAATTTAACTACATTTATAAACAGTAGATTGTGTTTTGTAGCCAATGGTTTTCTTTTTTTTCAGTTTGTTTTTAACAAATCTTTTATTGCACTGCACAGTAAGATAAGTTCAATGGATAGTTTTTGAATTTTGGGGTTTTTTATATTCATGTGTTTCACTTCACATGGCACTGACATGCTGTGTCAGGGCAGACTAAACTTTTTTGTTTCTCGAGAGGCACTTGTCCTCCATTAGCTTTCTATATCCTGTACCTGTAATAGGAGCCCTAGAGCTGCATGTTTTCCATTATTCCTCCCCATGCCCTGCTTCCGGTCCTCCTGAGTCTCTCAGAGGGCTCAGCTGTCTTTCTGCATCATGCTTGTGCAAACACATGCCAGTTCAAAGATACAAAACATACATTTAGCTGACTGAATTTTGAGAGTAGTAACAAGAAAAGCTGGATACTTACCATAAGTGTCCCATTCTTCATTTGGTGATCAATGGAGACAAAAGGTCTGAGTCTGTGACAAAGTGACTCACGGTGGCCAGCTGTAATTGTGTTTGCCTCACAGCTTTAACTTGTGTCATAAATTATCCAGAGTGCTGTACTGATGAAAAGGGGCTAGAAGCTAGAAGAAGCATTTTTTTACAACAGGGACTAGCAAAGGAAATAGGCTTTTCCTTCAGTTCTGTGTGTTGACTGTGGATCCCAACATATTGAATTTGAATGCATATTTCATGACACAGCTTTGGGAGCAAGGGAGAGGAGAGGGCGGTGAATCGAAAAGAACCTGTGCTTTTTCGAGGGGTACACACACACATGCACACGCAGACACAGCAGCGTTATCACAAAAGAAACTTGTGGCTGGCATTTTATGTGCTGTATGACTGTGTCCATGTGTGGGTGCAGATGGTAATAAACACACATCTGTGTGGCCTGTATGTGCATGTGTGGGTGTACAGTGTGACATCAAGTACTCTGTTCACAATGCATTTCTTTATTTGGTTGTTTAACACAAGTGCAGCGCATCACAACTGTGGTCAACAACATGTGACATGGTGAAGTGCTTTATAAGAAGGTTTGGTGATCCTTTTCACATTGCCACAGGGCTGAAGGAGCAGAGGGGGATAATAGGATTCAGACAGAGGTGTCTTTGGGGTTGACAGGGGGAGTTGCAGCCTGTCAGATAATGAGGCGAAAATGCCAGATCCCCCTGCATAATGATTCATCATTAATGCTGATGTTACCACAGAAGGGAAAGGCTGCGGTGACAGGAGGGTCATGCTCGGCTATTTACATTAACTGCGACAGTGCATTTGGAGCAACAAGAGGAAACTCTTTGTAATGCATTAATGGTGCACAGAGATGAGCAACTCTGTGTGATGGAAGCTTAATTACTTCCTGTCACATGTGGAGGTCCCACAGCTGCTTTTATCCTACCGATACATCAGTGCCTGACTTCATAAACCACACATTTACAGACCCCTATTAACCTGGAGATGAGAGCCTCATTAGGAACATGTTTGGTATACTAAATAAATTACCTTTTGCCTTTACTATTCCCAGCAATAAGCATATAAAATGATTTACAACCAGCCAGGCTAGGTATAGTACGTGCAGCGCTGGTTACTCTTTTTCAATTCTGCCGTTTCATCTCAAGAAAATATGTTGTACTGCTTCAGAGTGTTAAAAACTCCACTTTGACACTCTACTTAAGCAACCTCTGTACTCTAAACATCCACCATTATCAGTATTTTATTTTACTTTTCCATTAAAGTTTCTGGATCTTTCAATATGTTTGTGCACCAGATGAGCATCTCCTAGACAGCACCATGTCAGGAAGCATCTGCCTTGTGGAAGCGTGTTTGGAGAAATCACTGCCAACTCCAAGGGTGATGATCTGTAGCTGATTCTCCCACATGACTGCTGGGGTGGGATCCATTTCATACACAGTGGTAAAGCGCATGGTCTATTTTGCCTTCTGAGCTGTGATGAGACAGGTCGCTCAGTGTTTCCGCAGCCATCTGGACAAATAACCCACCATCTCTGAGACCAGTTTAATGGAGGAGTACAAATACTAAAGTCATATTGTGCATTTAGCCTCCAGTTTAGAATTAACTATAGAAACTATGTCAGAAGTATGAATTTCTTTAGGTCATGTTAATTTAAAATCGTTTGACCCTGGCATTGCTGTGGAGAAGATAAAGCTTTACTTTCTATATTCCGTCATCTTTTGAGTAAAACAGTTTTTTAAAAAAGACATTGAAGAGATGTGCAATGGAGCACAGCAATAGTTCAGACAGAGGAGTGAAGTCCCACTTGCATTAAACTTTTTTCACAGAAGCCATTTTGACTTGTCATAGCAGAAAAAGCTCAAGTAAAACAAATTTCATCAACAATGGCTCAGCTCTATAAAGTGGCCCAGTAAGCCAGGACAGTGTGACAGTGACACTGCCTATGGGAAAGTAGTCATTTTTGATGTTATCAGTAACACCTGTGCTTTTACCTCTATGTAGAAAAGGTGTGTTGTTATCAACTGCTGTATTGATTCCTCACAATCAGTAGCATATTCATCAGTTTGGCTACCAGCTGACTAATAAGGTCCAGTTATATTTATACAGTGTGGAATGAGGTGAGACACTGCCAGTTTGAGAGACACAGTGGGATTGACCTTTCATTCAGGAAATACTGATTGCTGACATTCTAGTTTTAGAACTGCATGATGAAACACTGCGAGCAGCAGAGAAGGAAGGAGGCTGCAGTAAGTGCAAAGACGGTTACCGAGGTTAATGACGGTGGAGTGTTTGATTAGAAACTGTATGATTAACAACTTTGTGGACTGCTGTCGTTGCCCTGCTTATGGTCACAATCCCACCCATGGCAGAAGTGAATTCTCTACAGAGACCTTTAATCCAGCACTGTTTGCTCCTGCTGATCCCTCCAACACCTCAACCTCCTGATGAAAGATTTTGGTTTTGTTGACTTCACCAAGATTAAATTTGTTTGCTAAGGAGGGATTAGCTCTCCCAGTGGACCAGAGCCTTATCTGCCATAAGTACCTTGACATGAGCATCTCATTTCATCTTGTAATTTTAAGCATTGGGATAATTTGGATATGGTTGTGGCATCAAAATGGACACAAATTGACTTTTGTCTATCATGACGTGTGGTGACATAATGGAGCAGTACTTCAGGCAGGCACATAAATCTATTTATAGTCCATACATGGGAATCATATATGACTGTGACTTACCTCAAGCAACAAGGTGGTCCATGTGAGTTTGGCACTTATTCATTCTGCAAACTCCAGCCTTGTCATGGCACGTCAACACTTCTGCACTACCTGGGACTTTGCAAGCCCAACTCCCTCCACTTCCCCCGCCTCCTCCAGCATAAGCATTCAGGTTTGGATTCAAGAGATTCCTGCAATACATGTCCATATTCATTCATTCAGGGTTGTATTTCTAAGGCTTTGTTTGGGAGGTTTTGAGCTCAGGGACAGTCTGTATCAACAATAAAGTTCATTTAGCCATTGACTGTATTACATCTTCTTCTAAGGACATATTTCATCTCAGTCAGACACAGACAGCCTCATACCTAAAATTCATTTTGAGGATATAGTCCTCAAAAATAAAAACCTATAATGCTTAAATAAATATTTTTCTTTCACTGTGTCCTGTTTGGCTCAATATGTCTATGGCAAACTATTCAGAAAGGACACCACACTTGATATTGAGAATGTGCAGATATATTTGCTTTCTAGGCTCTGACCTTCTCACTCCCCACAAGAATACCTCAAACTCTGCAGAAAAACATTGCTAAATCCAATACACAACATACTATAACTGTTTACTGTCTGCAGTGACCCAGTTGGAGGCCCATCTAAAACAACAACAAACTTGAGTAATGCAGCTTTTGACTACTAGCATGCATGAAGCGCATGCATTTAAAGCATCACAATACACAGACCCATCGACAAAAGAAACATAAGCTCCACCACGACAATAAATTCACAATAACAATGCCGTTTAACTATGTTCAGAATTCCATTCGGCTGAAATTATCAGCCAGCAGAGGGCAAGGCGTCAGAGATCAGCTTCAGTGCAATAAAACAGCCAGCAGCACTGACAGTATTAAATCTTATTGATTTTTGTGTTTCTGTTGCCAAGAACACAAACACTAACTGAGCCAAGACAACACTTTTAACTAACCAATAATACTTAACTTTGTGAAGTTGTGTCAAGTCACTGGCTGCTGGCAGGACAGAAATATTTTTGCTTTTGGCTTCGTGTGCATATTTGAGGCTGGCAGCTGACATGACAAGAGGGCATGTTGTTTCCCCCACAGAACCAACCTGAGGTGACATGATTTGGCTGACGAGCAGCAGCTAGTCTGGGGAAGCTACTTTAAAATTGTTGCCAGGGCTGGCAACTTTTGAGTTCAGCTCGGAGTGAGATTTGTTCCGGAGAGGGGCTATGGGGTGGGGGGGCATCAAAAAAAGAAAATGTTCACTTCTAGCATCACAAGAAGTGAACATCCCGTAACAGACAGCTCGAATTTATTTATCAAGTACAAGCAAAATTGATTCAGAACTGTGATGCAGTACCAGTCAAAAAATCTGGAAATAATTGAGAATGTGTTTTTGGTTGGTAAAGTTTTTTTTTTTTTTTTTTTTTTTAATCAAAGTGAATATTCTATAATATTATATAAAATGAAATCATTTGAGTTTCACTGTCCTTGACAACTGTGGATTGTTTCTTAAGAACACAGCAATTAGCAGCCAATGTTAACTACTAGGCATGTCCAGATGTTTGACTGGTACAGCATGTTTTATCATTTGGTGCATTATCATCACCTTCAGTACATGATAATTTGATATAATGGATCTTTATCTCTCCTACCTTGCTTCACTCATACTCAGCAGACTGGTTGTTTGACCACAAAAAAAGAACTTACATTGCAACGATTTGTTGTTGCAGGCACTGCTGTTCCTTCACTTAATAATCACACATTTTACATCTGAGAAAGCCAAGAACAAAAGGTTACCATGAGAAAAGGCATATGTGCGTGTACTTAGTGGAGAAAATAAAACACAAAACTGGTAGCATTGCTATTCCAAGCTAAAACTGGGCAGAGCATTGATAGTTTAAATACACTGCCTTGTTGCAAAGGGTTACTTCACTGCAGTGTGTCGAGTTTTGTCATATGCAAGTGTAAAAGCTCACTTGCGTATTCTACCTCGAGTATCTCAGAGGCCTCACTCATTTCAAAGATTACAAATTGATTGTGCTTTGTTGTAATCTTTCACAAAGTTGTTTCTTATAGTGGAGTAACAATTTGTTTGAATGATCACCACCCTCTTCAACCAAGAAAGTTCTAGTATGAAGGACACATTTTTCTAACTATACTTGTGACAAATTGATTCCTCCTTAAGGAGTGAGAAGCAAAATTCCTGAGAAAGAGGCAAACATGTTGTTTTTATCTTTCATATTGGGCCTTGTGCATTGCACTCAAGCCTCTGTTTCACACAGTGCAGAGAACTGCTCCAAAATTTGCTCATTTCTGTTACGAACATTGAGCCGCCTCAAGGTAACATTATACCACAGATTCATTTTACAATAGCAGTTTGACACATTGATTAAACGTGTTACAATTGCACAGAGTTGTTAAAGTCGTTTTGTATGTCATTTAACAGCCTCAGTCCTTGCTGGATTACACGAAACTCATCTGTTAAATCATTAATTCTGTTGAGCTTTACATAAATTCACCAAAATTTTAAATATATCTAGAGAACTCCCTAGATATTAAAGTTCGCAGACAAGGTGCCTCCTGTATAAAACATCCATGACTAATTTGGCTGTTTGCCAAACACTGAAAGACCTTGTTTTCCTACCTCACAAGATGTTGTTTATTTTGTGATTTTGTAGAAAACATTACAAATTATAGATTCGTCACCCAGTGTCACACAAAGAGCACCTCACATAAACAGTCTGTGTACTCTGTGTTGTTTGTTAGTGCTGGAGTTGGTTGATCCTCTCTGACTCGAGAGGTGACGGTGTAGAAAGTGACGTCACAGTTGAGTTACACCTTTCTTAAAACCCTGACATGTGTCTGCTGTAAAATGTGTGATTGCTGCACTGCCCTTGTAGTGTAGTTCTGCCTTTGCAGGTCACCCCAGCCCTAATTAACTGTCATTCAATGTTTCTCAAGAACCACACATCCAAAAACCCTCTTAGATGACACTGCGCTTCCTTGGGTCCTCAACAATACACATGCAATACACATGCGGTAGTGGGGAACGTTAAAGGACAGACGGACAGAAAGACAGGCAGACAGAGATTCCTCCATTTATATTCAGATTCACCATTTGGGAAGACCTTGGCTTCCACACCCTTTGCCCCATCCTTTGATGCCAGACATGCAGTGACGGCCACCATAGTAGTGACCTATAATTTATCTCTCTCCCATCTAGCCTTCATTATTCCTGCCGCTGCTACTGCATCCTGCTTCATCCTGTTCTGAAATGTTGCAAAATGAAACTCAGAGGGCAACATGAAACCCCTGTCTGTTTTTTTTACTGCATGGTGTGTTAATTCTGGTGCAAGTAAAAATGTATGGCTTCAGACGTAATTTCAAAACATCATTAAGAGATTACTGGCTTTAGGTTGTTTGATACGTTCTCTGCGTGTTAAAATCAGGTTGTTAAGGGGATCTCTGCAAACAGCTGCTCAGATAGTGAAGCAGCCCTCCCATTTTCTCTACATTTCATATTTCATTCCCTTTTTATGGCGCAGACCAACAGAAAATCATCTTTACTTTCTCATTCAATCCCGTTTTGACATTTTCATTTTGCATGTAATCCATCTCACATCTTCGTTGCAGATGATTTTTGTGCAAAAGGAACATTTTAAGATGGCAAAGTGACAGCGGGTGATATGGCTTCATGCAATAAAAAGACACGTTTTTTTGCTTTTAATCATGAGTAATTCACAAGCTCATTGAGCTCCTTAGAGTCTCCCACACATCAAAGCTGCAATAGACATCCTGCAGATTACTGAAGGGTACTTTGCATTTCAGTCTGTATTCGGGACTCACTATTTCCTACATTGCTCACTACTCCTGAGGAGAGGCATGATGAGGAAAAACACCTTCAAATAGGTCAGCAGAGAGACCAATCAGCCGCATCACCATCTGTCCCTCTAATGACTACCTGGCTGCTCTGCGATGTGACACGGTTGGCTGGAGAGGCTCCATAGCAAACATCCTCTCATTAAGTCTCAGCATTTCTTCCCAACTCTGCACAACGGATGACATGTGATCAGGCCTATTTCTTTTTGAACAAACAAAAAAAAAAATACTCCTATCGTGCCCCTTCATCAGCGGGGAAGAAGGAGGTAATGATTTTTCAGTATGTATACGGTAAAAAGTGAACATCGTCTCCCTTTGTTCTCAATTTGCTTGATAAAATTGGAAATACATTCCTGCACCATAGTTTCATAACCCTCATCTGAATGTGTTTGCAGAAACAGAGTAATGATCTACTACAGAATTTTTATAATCCTGCTTTTTGGCTCAGTGGCTTATGATATACTTGTTGTTGTATTACTGTTACTCTAAGTAAAACACTAGTTAACAGCTTCTCCAAATAGTCCTTTGACACTTTATAGCTATATTTAACACTTTACAACTATATTTTAGACTCTGTTTTACTATTTGGACTAATATACTGTTCTGTAGTTGAAAATGTATCAGGTATACCAAGCTAAAACTAATGCGGTCTAAAACACCAGTGCTGCAATAAATCTTCTTAAGGTTTATAATTCTCTGTTTTTGTTTTAGAGAGGTGTTTATTCAACCGCTTAGTCATTTTGGAGATTAAAGTTTGAGGTGCTTTTGAATTGTACTGTGTCGTACCGGTTGGCGTTTCTAATATTTAGACTGCCCTCATTGATAAAAATGGGATGGACATGGCATTAGAAACAGCTTTTAGTATAATGGTCAAACACAAAAGACAAATTTCCTCTCAAGGCTTGCCAGAATTGCCATGGCAACACACTTTAACACTCTATAATGTAGCTGTAAGCAGATCTGAGCGATTATGAATGTATTTGTCAACAGTTATTATAACTCGAGTTCGCCTATAAACAGATAATGAGTGTCTTCATAGGAGTTTTGACTGCTGACAGATACTGTACATTAACTCTTGAAAAGTCCTCATATCTATTTACAACTACACCATCGTGTGTTCTCAGCGATTTATTAAATGTTTATGTGCTGCCTATGAATGTGCTAATTAGGGCGGGCTTACCATAAAGTGTTACCTTTAATTAAATGTATCCATGTTAGTCCCAGAGAAACAGTGAGGATGCAAATTTCAGTCAAGATACGTGGTACTGAGGAGAAACACATTCCCAGCAGCCACCAGACCACCAGTTGTGCTGACTAGCAGGGAGGTGGAGGATAACTATGCTGGTCCTGTCAGCACGAACACCTTCAGTGAGAAACACAACCTCACATGGTGTTATAAAGACACATACTGCAGAACGCTACAGAATCATTACAGTTCATACAAACAATTAAATTTAAACTGTGACTGTTTAACTACTAATGCAGTTAACTGCATAGCTCATAGCCTTAGCTATGTATCAGAATATTAGATACACTTTAGAGGCAAAACTCTTGCCCAGTAAGTCCTATTTTACCTCAGCTGCATGACTGATGGTGTGTGACTGACTGGCGCTGTTGGTGTCAGTGCTAACAGGCTACAGAATGGATGGTTAGTAGAACTGTCAGTCTTTAAAAGGAAGAAAACAACTTACCTAAAACAGGTTTTTGTTCATTTTATATTCTAGCATGTAAACAATACTTTTTTTTTGTTTCCACAGCAGAAAAGTATGAGTGAATAATTTTGCTGTTGATGGAGAATATGTCAGAGCTTAGCTGAGCCTGATGATGTCTGGGAGCCGATGTGCCAGGGCCGATGCCCGGATAGCCCCAATCCAATTTAGCTTTTGGCTGTGTGCTAATGCCAAAAACCCAGAGCACTCTCTGTAACACTGAGCACATCATTCAAAGTTGTGCTTGCTTGACATTTGAGAGCAGATTCTTACATGTGCGAGTTGGCATTTTGTGTAAGATAATCTTCTGCATAATAACTTCTAGCCAGGAGCTCCAAAAATCCTTGCCTGTGTCATTGTTTTCATTATTTCAAGCACATACTTAAATTTTCAGCATGTCATGTTTGGCATAAAATACGACGACTGCAAAACACATTTATATAAGCCTTGCTCTCTACTTTGCTGTAAGTACTCTACGGTATGTTGTGGATTTAAAGGATAAGGCCGCCATTATGGTATTTTCTTATTGTCAACAAATCTTCTGACTAAATCAAAACCAATAACGGGAATTGATTTCCTAAAATACCAGAGCACTGTATCTTTTAATGAATGTTATTTAAACTGGGTTAAATAGTACATTTGTTGGGAACTATTTTCACCTGCGGATTAATATACAGTTGATGTTGTAGTTGATATATTTGGCATCAGGATGTTATAACAGGGGAGTGAAATGTTCATAGTCATGCACTGCTACTGTTTGGCTCATTGATGTGTTCTTGATCATTTTTGGGCAACAATGGAGGTCTATGTCACAGAGGAGCAAGCTATATCAGGCTTTGGCTACACAAAGAACAATAGTTAATAAATTCAGTCCGCTGTGGTATTTGGGATGATAATGGAAAATAGAATATTGCCACCTTATCATTTAATTGGTCAAATACTAAAACTGCTCAGCATTTATCTGGTAGATGGTAAATGGGAATTACAGGATAGATGGAGAAAATACACTTGCCGTCCCCAACCTTAAGAACAAACCCTAAGACTTCCCCTGTAATATACTACCAGTAGTTTAAAACTGGTAGTGTGGTAATAAAGCAATAAGTGTTTAGGATGTGAAAGAAAATCTAATCTTAAAGCCATCTACAAAAGCATCTATACTTGTTTGTTTAGGACTGAGATATTTGGCTGCTCTGGAACAGACCATTCACTAAAGTACAGTCTTCATCATTCATACTCTGTCATATGCATCACGCACAGTAAAGAGTCAGAGCTGTAAACGCCTGCCTTGGTTTATACACTCACATTCAGTTCATCAAGTGTTCATTTAATCCTGGAGTTGGTTTGCATTCAGGCCCGTAAATCTGTTGTATATGCTGACCTTCCATCTGTTTGGCAGTATCTCCTCTAGCACTGTCAGCCTTACATGTCTGTTGTCAGTTACTTCATGGAATAAGATTTTATGGGATCATTTGCAAAGAAAATATGGGAGAATACAAAACTGTAATCACAACTGAACATTTTTATCAATATTTGAAAAATAAAAGTATTCAGAGTGTTGACATTACAGTTTAAGATGAGATGACATGCTGTTCTGTAGGACAGACAGCCACCGGGGTTGAGAGGAATCAGAGGGTCGGAGCGTGATTGCTGTTCTGTGCAGTGTCGCATCCTGTTTAATTTAGTGTCTCGGCCTCGGTAATGAGGGTCCTTCACATCATATTACTGAGGACAAGACACAGAAACACACAGGACAGGATTCGATCTACAGGACACAGGATAAATGGAGACACAGTAGCAACCAGCCCAATGGTTGTATTTTCTTCTGTAGAAGCGAGTCACTTCTGTTTTCCACAGCATTCCCCAAAGATTATCTTCATACAAAGTACAACAAAGGAAATGCTTCAATTTCTAGTTGACTTATTGAATTTATCCTGTACCCTGTAACTTCACTATCTTAAACAGCAACTTAAATGACTGTAAATAAGCTACTTTTTATCACAATTTTAATGATGCACTAGCAAATATACTGCATACTGGAGGATAAGATACCCTATGAAAAAAAAGGCTGTATGTCCATTTTTCAAGCAAAGTAATGGCGGTTGCTTTTTCCGTGAGACACTTTCAAGTTTATCCTCTGATCCAAACAGGAAATGGCCACTGCAGGAATTTTTAAGTGGAAAATCAGGCTCCTCACTCATTTCTGTGAGGAAAACAGCAAGAGTTCATGAAATGAGAGGCTGAGGCATTGTTCAAAAATTTTCAGGCATAGTAGTAAAAGGGAAGAGTGAAGGCAAAACTCAGACCAAATTTATGCAAATTTCAAACTGTCCAATCTTAGTGAAAAGAAACATTTTAAAATTCAAGGAGCAACACAAGCTACTGTCACTTGCTAAAAGTAAATAATAATATTTCAGTATTTTCTTCTCACATACGCAGTGGTCTCTCACTGCAAAATGGTTTCACAAGATATCCCTTCACCACAGACCTATAAATATATAAATATATGAAAGTATAATGACAATTAATCACTCTCTCTATTTTTCTTTGAGTGACTGAAGAACAGACTAGAGGCTTATACGTTATTGATCTGTTCAGCCCCTTAACTACACTGTGACACAGTGCAGTCTCATCTCATCATTCATGTTTTTCTACCAGTAAACAAATCAGTACAGTCATTACTAGTACCATCAGATCAACAACTACATTACATGCACTACATTTATTTACTATGCAACTACAGATTCATTTCAAGTTACCGGACATCATAGTTTTTCAATTAGCAGCCTGTGGACAGATTCTCTGCTGTTTTCAGTTGTACAGAGAAACGTAGGCACTAACATTTCTAGTTGACCGAGCGGTTGATCTGATTGATGCAGGGCAGTGGATTTCATTCATGTGCAGTTCCGTGAGGATTTCCAAACCGAAGCATTTTAATTAACTGTATCATGATTATGTATGGTATTTCTATTGAATCAGCTGTGTGTAATAAATTGCGTAATCCATTTTCATACTTTCCAATGTGTCATAAATTGAAAAATGAGTTCTAGTTGTTAGCTCATTTTGTCACTAGGCAGACGGTTGCTGTGTAATGAAGAAAAAGCTTCATTTTATTCCACACATTTCCTGACATCTTTTACAGCACCTCTATCCAGTGCTGTGGCATTAAATCATTAAATGTCCGTAACAGTGACCCATCTCTGGGATACTAAGACAAAATTTAAAAGTAACTCTCTGCACGTCATCATTGTTTACACTTTTCAAAAGGAACTCATCAAAAATTGAGGAGTTTTTTTTTTTTTTGAACTTCATGTCCTATACTGCCATCAAGGTGAGCATTTTTTATTCTGTGTGCAGCAGGAAACACCAGGTGTCTTTGGGGAAGGGGGGAAGAAAAGAGGGCACTGGGCAGCATCTGTTGAGGTATAAAGAATGCTGCCATCATTCCAGCAGGGCGCCAGATTCCTGTTTGTCTGCAGCTCTGCTTTGAAAACATCCAACTCACCCTGCTTCATCACAGATATTTTTCAGCAACACCTGATGGCAGAAAGGTGCGACCAGTCCCCACGGTAACCAGTGAGTCAGGATCTTTGACTCCAATTTTTAATCCCTCTTCTAGTTCGTCTGTCTTGGTTATTACTCCTCCGGCACTGGCCGCCTGCCTGCCTGTCATCTCCCACTGAAACCTGCGAATGAATCTTATTGTTTCAGACACAGCTAATGATTTATTTACAGACTGTGTTGTGCCCAGGCTCGAAATTAGCAACAGTTTTACCAGCTAGTGTCTGAAGGTTGGATCCCTTCGAAACTCCATGTTCTACTTGTTAATAAGTACAGTAGAGTCCCACAGGAGTGGAGGTTGCCTGAGGACAATATCATGCTAATGAACAATTAAATATATTGGAATTATGAACCAAGTCTTATTCAAAATACAGAGTAACAAGCACGTAGCACGCTTATGGGAGAATATTCCAACCCTGCCTACAAATAATTACATTTATATAGTCCTAATTTGTTTTTCTGTTTTGTTTTTCCAGCTTCAGAATTAAAAATCATAAGTCAGGGACATTATGAACATAGATTAAATAAATTATAATTCATTAAACAAATAACAAAGAGTTGACAAAACATCAAATTGGCTTCACAGTGTCCTCCAGAAGAGACTGTTAGAGGATAGTTTTCCACATCAGTTGAGGCATATTGTTGTTCTTGTTTATGACCGTGACATTTCCCTAGCAGACAGATTTTATACAGTTCTGTGTAAAATCTAAAGCTTGGCACAGTTGCCAGGACTTGTTACAGTTGCTAAGCTATGACTGGACAATTGCTGGTTTAGTAAAGAGTCATTTCTTTCTATTTCTTTTTATTTATTTAAATTTTTTTTTTTTTTTTAACATTTTACTGCAGCTTCAGTCAGTGAGAAAATCAATTAGTAAATTAAAATTTGCCATGCACTGCCCCCACACCTCTGTATATGGAAATTAATTGCCATTACTTTATGATTTAAAGTATAATTGTGTCTGTGATAATCAAACCTGAATGACCATTCACCAACAGCTTACTTTACACTTTAGTTCCTTAATTCAGCGTACATATGCATGTTAAGCAAAAGCTTATATGATTATAAAAGCCAGTCGTCCACCCAAGCATATCTGTCTTTTAGAGTATCAGCATTTGTTAATTTTCCTTAAGACGTGACAATGCTCAGTGGATTTCTCTTCTCTCCCTATAGAATAAAGTAACAGTGATCCCAGTTTTATGTTTTTTAATCCATCAAAAGTTTCCATTCAGCCTAATGTAGCTTCACTCATTTAATTGCCTGTATAGATTTTCCCCCAGTGTTTGGCTTGCTATAATAGCAGAACACAATTTAGATCAAGCCCTAAGCATAAAATATGTAAATGACAGTATTCCCCTAATGTTTCAGTTTCAAGCAGTAAAAAAGACAGGCGGAAAATGGAGACTCTGATTCTTTTCATCTGGTTTCAGATCTCATCTCAGAGGCAAGGACACAGCGACGCAGAACATTATTAAACTGTCAATTCTGTGTGTAAGCTATATATGTAGACTTACATGTGTCTTTATCAGAACATGTTCACATATTGGCATTTCAAGGCATGCAAAAGGACTTTTCAGTGGACATTCTGCACCCAGCAGTTGAAATAAAAAATATTTGCATATTCACATATTCTGACAGTTTCAGTGAAGGAGGAGAAGCAGATGTAACTTTAAGAATTCATTGTTGAAAACCCATATCAGAAACAAATTTATATTCAAGGCACAGCATTTCTAATTATCATATAACATGCCTGAAGGGCATCTTTAATACATGAAAAATATAGTATGAAATGTATAAAGTATAAATACAAACTATGTAACAGAACAATGAAATTGTAAACATTAGGTTTAGCATAATGAAATGTTATTTGATTCATAATGAAATGTCATTTGATTCTCCTTTTAGGTCATTTTAATTTCATTTCAGCGTCTTTTATTGCAAAATGTTCTTTTTCTAAAGCCTGTTTTTATTTCACAATGACATTTTCCTAAAGACTGTTTTATGTCATTGAGCTAGTTGTCATCACAAAGGGTTTGTCTTCTTGTTGCCACAGACGAGGTAGGAGCCACTTCTGTGATTAGCTGCTGCTTCAGTCTGTATTAGTGGGCACAAAACTTTATACTTAAATGTTATTTACTTTGCTTGTATTTATGTATGTTTATTTTAAATTGAACACGTTGCGACACTATAGCAGCTTGAGGAAATAGACTTAGAGTAGCAATGAGTAATGGGCACAGCTCTGAAAAAAAAAGATAATGATATGCAGTAAATGTCTCTATAATATAATAGTATAATGCATGAAGTATCTACCATGGCCATCGTCAAAAAAGATGCCACATTGCTTAGAAGACGTGTGTTTGATGAGTTGCTGTAGTGAAGCCATCTGTGTTTCCAGAACAACAGAGCTTACCATACACAACAGTCCTCCTTCATACAGGCAGAGTGATGGAAAAGGTTTACAGGCTTGTTTGTGTTTAAAGGATCTGGCAGAACAGTTGAAAAATTGTCTTTTCAACTTGACGTTTTGTTTGATTTATGTTTTATAATCGAGTACCAGCAAAAATGGCTCATAAAATACAGAGAGGTTCAAGTAAATGTTGTGGAAAAATATCTTTGAATAGCTTTGAAAGTGTGCTCACGGTCACTCTCTTTTTCAAGGTCACTGAAATCTCAGCTATAAGCTTACAAATGTGGCTTTCAGCAACATAGTGCTGGGACAGGGAGCTCTAAGACTTTACCACTTGCTGTGCTTGAATTATCATATCATTTTTCACACACCTCTGCTCCATCAGGCCGTTCATTGTTGTGAAAAAAAACACACAGACTGTAGGCGTGTCCGATGCTTAAAATGAAACGTCTGAGGACAAGAGGCAACATAAGCAGGAATCCAACCTTCATAATGTCATCCACATACATCCTTCCATCAAAACAGCATGGTGATAGACTTCATGCAGAGTGAACATACTTTGCATTAAAATGCAAAGTATGCATTATTAAAATTGATATTGTTATCTAAAGTTCTGCCATTAGTGTGTTGTGTGATTAACAGTTTAACCAGCAAAATTCAAAGTGTGTTGTGTCAAATGAAAGGTAATCAATTTAATTATTTTGGCACAGGCTCTCCCCAATAAGCAATATGCTTTGTATAAACCAGTTAAATTCAATCTGGCAATCTATTAGTTCAGAGACGTTATTATTGGAAAAACACTTTAGAGACCTGTCAATAGATGGTCATGGGGCCATGAATCAAAACATTTTTCTTGTGTGCAGAGGAGAGCATAATAGCCCTTTTTAGAAACCAGCCCACCAAACAGTCAACCCAGAGGCTTAGAGAAAGAAATGTCATGTCTTGATGAATGGCTGTCTTTGTGCTGTGTTCCCTGTGCAAGTTTACCTCTTGCTATATAATAAATCATGATAAATTGGGTCTCTGTTGGTAGTATAGGATAATTATTTCCCTACTTCATTCCCGTCCCTGTTGTGTTTCTGTAGTGTGTTTCATGTCCTGAAGGCCCAGTGCTCAGAGGTGCGACCGTGTACATCTGTTCCTCCTTCTTACAGGCCTCTTTATATTTTACTATCCTTTCTGCCAGTCACCAGCCCAATCTGGTCACACAGAGCAGGAGATTTTATCACTGACTCTCAGTGTGACATCCAGTATTATGGAGACTGATTGGAATAATAGCTCTGCAAAGGTCTGGCAGCCTGCCTGCAGGCTCTGCTCCATGCTACAGTAATCTCAACACAAGCTAGAGCAACCACAACTTTCAGGCTTTCACACATGCAGACAACAAGAGGCCTGAACCTGAAAATTTCCAGGTGGGGGATATGACTATACAACAAAAATCACTGTTTAATATACATTTAATGGACTGTTCAGCAAAGAGGTATCTTCTGATAGATGATGTAACATATTTCAAGTTCATCATCACAACAAACTGCATTTCCCCAGCAGTGGAGAATTGTGACTGCTCCCCAACTCTTTGACTCAACATTGCCACCTTTAGAGCTAAAAACAGAGGACTCTTAAAGTTATGACTGACATGCCCCTTATTTTTAATTCCTCTTAACTCTGCCAGTTAGGAGTCACTTTTAGCCTTAGGATGTTTTGAGAATAAAACCTGAAAAACAGCACCAAGTAGCTCCCTGCTGCTACTTTGATGATAATTCCGCTTGAGCAATTACATTTAAAATTCACTCACTCATTTCACTGTTCTACAAAAAAAATAAATAAATTAACACATTTGAAACAGTTTATGCCAATGCTATTTAAAAAAAAAAAAAAATTGAATCTAAGTACAGGGGAAACGCAGCTTTTCTGTGGAAAGTCTTTACA
Organism: Toxotes jaculatrix; assembly: GCF_017976425.1. Taxonomy (NCBI): domain Eukaryota; kingdom Metazoa; phylum Chordata; class Actinopteri; family Toxotidae; genus Toxotes; species Toxotes jaculatrix. The sequence continues at coordinate 12,683,039 of NC_054408.1, read as the reverse complement.
TTGTCATATGATGTATTTGATTTCAGACGTGAGAGCAGAAATGATGCCGGGTCGCTCTCAGATCAGACTACGTGCACAATCACAATGCACAACAGTAATGGCCATTATCATCACACTTTATTGATTAATCTGCTGAATACGTGAAAACACGGAGCTGTAAGTACGCCATTTCTTCAAGTCACATTTTGTCGCCATGAGTCACTGCTGTTTGTCGACAGTGGGACGACGGGAGGTTATGTAATTTATTCAACTTCAGTTTTGCTTACACGTAGAGCATCCTCAGTTCATTCATTAGACTAATTAATGATGGACATTCACAAGCAGTAAAATGCACTTTCTCCTGTATCAGTCAGAGTCAGGAACAAAGTGAGAAGCCTGTTTAATCTAGTGGTGCATATGCACACCAGAGACCCAGACCAGTTTGTTCTGAAAAGCCACTGGAGGTTATGTTTTAAAGACTGGCAGCCAAATGAACTGTCACATAAACACTGCATCAGTTCTGTCTCATAAATATTTTTGCTCCAGTCTGGAAAGTGAGATTTCAAAGTGACAATGTGGGACACAGTGACTGCTTGCTACCAGCTGGCCCTGGTTATTGTGTATTTCAACATGTGTACATGTAAATATGTACACACAGCTCATGCCTTGCTTTCACGCAGGTTTTTGTTTTCACAGTGTTATTCACCTAAAAGCAAACACGCATTGCTCGGCCTGCCCCTGTTATTCTGATATTAGGAAATATTGGCGTCTGTGTTCATCTTGCATCTGAGTAAACTGTTGTTAATAGGAACTATTGTTTGCTTCTCTAAATCCTGTGAGATCTAACAGCAATTTCACAAGAGGAGGAGAGGTCTGATATTGTGAACAAATACTCTCGACGTAAGAGTTTTGCCGAAAGGCTCCAGGGAAAAATGGTTCAGTACAAAATAAACTGAGAAGTAACACCATTTGGAAGACAGTCTCAAACTGATAATCTGCTGCCAGAAAATCTATTCTGGAGCTGCCATAAATAAACAATATAGATGTAGCTACAGTGCAAGATAAGATGGTATATCTCTCGTTGTCCGTAGGCAAGAAGTCCAGCACTAAATCGTGTGACAGATTGCGTTCTACAAAGAGAAGGGCATTGTTTTTGTCTAAGTATGTATGTGGCTTTTGTTGTTAATGTCATGTCTCTCAGGCCAACAGAGTACCTTTGTATACAAAGATAAGGCTGCAGGTAATTGCACTCTATCATTAAATGGAATTCAAATCATGTCATTACGGCTACATTTGTCTGTTCAAAGTGGATTTAGCTACTCCTCAGCTTTGAAGATGGAAATGTAGACATTTATTGTATTATGGCCATTCCCCTGTGAAGTGCGCCGTCTGATCTGCCTCCTCAGGATGAAAAGAAAAGTCGCAGAGAGCTTCAAAAGCCAGGAGACCTGATCTACATGCTAACGTATACTGTAGGTGCTCAGCCACCTGCGCGAGAGCACAAACAAATGCCATTTCAGTGTCCTGTCCATGCTGCAGAGTGACTGTTCAAAAAATAGACATGCCAAATTTCTGTCAGCTCAGTAACAAGCAGACAGCTCAGCAGTGCAGCATTGAATAAACTGGGAGAAAAAAAACACCCAGGGGAGAAGCATATCATGGCACTGTGTTCCCTTTGTGCCACAATATCACGCTGCCGCTGCCATGCAGGCTGCTGCCAACCCCACAGCTCTTTTGAGCCACAGAACAAGGGAGATTGTTTTTTTTGTTTTTTTCAAGGTTTAAAAGGGCATTTGTCTCCTCTTGTAAAATGTCAACCTGTGCACCAGGATCATGTATTGAACAGTGACAATGTTTATTTATGTACAAATCTGAGGTACTTTTACTTAACTTAGACTTAACTAAGTCTTTACAATTGGCTCCACCCTAACCAGCTACAACAGTGAAGTGTATTAGATGTAATAAACTAATAATATACAACAGAATAGCTCTCACAGGGGCCAGTTTTCACACAAAACATTCTCAAAGCAGGACTTTTATTGCTGCTTTTAGTTAAGTAAAGAGTGAATATTTCTACCAATGAAGTAAACAAAAATGTCAGAAAACATGTCACTGTGTTGTTACAGTGCTTTCTCATTTTTTATTAAAATCAGCTTCATTACGGCTCGATCATAACCATTAAATATTCTGTGCTGTTCATCATTCAATGTGAGAGCAAAACAAAAATAAAATTGACGATGTGAATAATCATATTATCACAGAATACATTTGGCCTGTTGCAAGCCAGGGATGTAACACAGTATGCAGACGATCCTCACACCACAATGTGTGTTGCCAGTGAATAATAACTAAACCGCAGCAATGAATAATATAAATGTGTCTGACAATGAATCACTTTTGCTAGACGGCTGATGGCACCACAATCTTTCCCATATGTGTTTCATCCAGTGGTAGAATTTATTACATATTGATTTCATCTGAGTCCTTTCCTTTCTTCCTCAAACTAGATTCACTGGGAGGGAACAAATTAATTTTAGAAATTGAGCTGTGATGATTTTTGACTCAAGCACCCAAATGATAAATTTGATACATCAGGTTTCTTCTGCACAGTACTTGAGGTTATTTATTGTATAAAAATAATATGATATTCAAGCAGCATTTCCTCATTTGTTTGGCTTGTTGCCGTAGCAGCTGATAGCAAAGTCTATAGAGTGGTTTTAATTTATATTTGAGTTGCCACTGTCGACTTTATTGGATTTTTTTTTTAACTGCAGTGGTTTCTCTTATGATTTGTTCAAAAATATATTTTTAGGGCCTCTCTTAAATATATATATTTTTTATACTGAACCATTCCTCTCTCTCTGTCTTTCAGATGTAAATGGCGAAGCAGCGGTGTCACCAAAAGAATCTGGACATCCATACGATTTTAAACCGCTTTGCATTAAAACGCACACAGCATCACTTCTTACTGAAGTAATCCATTACTGACAATTAATGTCAAACTGCACGCTGGTGCAGCTTAAAGCTGCCTCGCTGGGTGAAACATTGCTGATGGAAAGAAAGCCTTATAAGATCCAACTCATCAAAATACACCTAAATGCAGCATAATGCCTTCAAAAGTGTCATGTTTGTACCTGCTGACAGTGGTCTGCTGGGCGAGCGCTCTGTGGTACTTGAGCATATCTCGTCCGACTTCCACTTATGTTGGCCACATGTCTGTGTCCATACGGAAGACTGTAAAACCACCCAAAAACATCACCTTCACCAACATCCGCACCCGCCCCCTCAACCCACATGCCTTTGAATTTGTGATCAATGAGCCGAAGAAGTGCGAAAGCGTCTCTCCCTTCTTGGTCATCCTCATCAGCACCACGCACAAGGAGTTTGACGCGAGGCAAGCCATCCGGGAGACCTGGGGGGACGAGAGCACTTTCAGCGACATCCGCATCCTCACCATCTTTCTGCTGGGCAGGAACACGGACGATGTCCTGAACCAGATGGTGGAACAGGAGAGTCAGATCTTTCATGACATCGTGGTGGAGAACTTTATCGATTCCTACCACAACCTCACCCTCAAGACTATGATGGGCATGCGCTGGGTGGCTACCTTCTGCCCAAAAGCACAGTATGTCATGAAGACAGACAGTGACATCTTTGTCAACATGGACAATCTGATCTACAAGCTCCTGAAGCCCACCACCAAGCCAAGAAGAAGATATTTCACCGGCTATGTGATAAATGGTGGCCCCATTAGGGATATGCGCAGTAAGTGGTACATGCCCAGAGACTTGTATCCTGAGAATAAGTACCCACCTTTCTGCTCGGGCACCGGCTACGTGTTCTCAGCAGATGTAGCTGAGCTCATCTACAAGACTTCATTACACACAAGACTGTTGCACCTGGAGGATGTGTATGTGGGACTGTGTTTGCGTAAGCTGGGTATACACCCTTATCAGAACAGTGGTTTTAATCACTGGAAAATGGCCTACAGTCTGTGCAGGTACAGACGGGTTATCACCGTCCACCAGATCTCCCCGGAGGAGATGCACCGCATTTGGAATGACATGTCCAGCAAGAAGCACCTGAGATGTTAGGGGACATGAGGGCAACTGAACAACAACTTTTTTCTTCTTCTTTTTTTTTTCTTGCCTTTTTTCCTTTTCAAACTCATGTGAAAACACAGAGGGCTGCTGCTAGTCTCCGATTTCGTGACAGATGTTTTCATTAACATCCATCTCTGTCTATTTCGGCTGATTGCGCCTCACGATTGTTAATGAATGCATAGGGCTTGTAAAGCGCGTATTTTCATGCATAATTAAAATTTGATGTTGTTGTTGAAAGTAATTTTGTTCATGTATTCCAGGTCCAGTTTAACCACACTATTCTTTATAAGCATCAAGTCAATCAGCGTTATGCATTACATAGTGTGGCCTAATGGATAGGGACAGTGTTTTAGCTTGATGACCTTGGTTTAAGCCATAGGTGTCAAACCTGTTCCACAAAGGGCCGTGTGGCTGCAGGTTTTTGTTCCAACCAATCAAGAACACCCAGTTTGACCAATCAACTGTCTGAAGACTGAGATCAGTTGATTAAATGAGTCAAATCTGGTGTGCTGCTGCTTGGTTGGAACAAAAACCTGCAGCCACACCGGCCCTTTGTGGAACAGGTTTGACACCTCTGGTTTAAGCCATCACACTGAAAACCTTTTTCCCTGCTAAAGTGTCCTTGAGCAAGGCACTGAATCTCCGGCTCCATGGCTGCTGACTTAGCACCCTGATATTCCTGCAGGGTGCAAACTAAAAGAGAATTTCTGTGCAAGAAAAACACAGTATCAAATTAGTATATCACATCCCTACTATACATTATGTAGTATTATTTACAAATGAAAAGCGAGTTTCTGACTAATAAGAATGCAAATGTTAATCTTTTCCGACAACCAACCAGCTTGCCTGTTGAGATAAAAACTACATCTACACTCGTGCTGCTCTGCCCCTTTTTGCATCTTTCTAATGAACAAAATCAAATGCAAAGCTCAAGATGAGCTTCAGTATATTATCAATCCCCAAACGGACCAAGCTGACAGATATTTCATTTTCAATTGATATTTCTTTCTCTAGCGTTGGTAATAATGACACCATGTAGCTGAATTCAGTCACCAGATGCTTTTTAATGAATTTGCCTGATGATATTTTTGTTTACATACTGTCATAATTTCACTGCCTCCTCTCTCTGAAAAACTCAGACGTATGTTTTGGTTTTTTGAGATGCATTTTGTTACTTTGAAATTTAATACATTTACTCCAGCTGCTGCTCTTGGTTAAGTGTACTGTACATCAGCAGCTATTTCAGCTCAGCTCCTCCACACATCAAGAGAAACACAGCATCATGTCGTGAAAGTATGAGTTAAACTGTAGCTAAGATCATTGCAGACTGGATGTATTATTATGTATCTGGTGTCATTACTGAAGCACTGCTGACATCATGGAAAAGTTTTGTGTTTCTCAGAAAATGAGGCTTTCATGGCCAAAATTTTCCTTTTACTTTTTTTTTTCAGAGGTTTTGTAGTATTATAAGCTAATGTGACATTTACTGTGAAAGCATCTATCCCGCAAGGGGTTGTTGTTATATATATTGTATGTTTTTTATATTAAAAAACAAACACTTGAATAATTAAAGTTATATTACTGCTTTTACTTGTTGCCTTTTTCCAGTTCCCTCAGTTTTCAGGATTTGCAGAGGCTTATTTCAGGATTTTTGTTTTGCTTTGTTTTTATGTTATTGTATTTATAAACCAAGAGCAGGTTGTTTTACAGTGGTCCATTAAGGGACTATTTAAAATGATTTAGCTATTTAAAGCAAACTGTTCCTGAGAAGCGACATATTTGGTCACATACCTGAAATTACAGGTTAAGGGTGAAGGATAAAATGAAGTGTAACTGTAACAAAGGTAGAAACAAGTCATAAAGACAGCAAATTACAATTAACTGTATTTAAGATAATATTAAATACTCCACACCTTTTTTTTTTTTTTTTTTTTTTAAATAATAGCAGTTCTTTAATTGTTGCTCCTTGTCAGAAATTTGACATCAGTTGATTACAGGGAGGGAACAGGCGTAATATGCTGAAATGGTACACATACTGTACAAAGAAAACACAATAAATTACTTCATAAAATAAAGAATTTAGTAGAAGTTAATATTTACCACCTCAATACTTAAAAATAATTTTGAGCTACTGAACTTGTTTTAACAAACAAATGGCTCGTCACCCTTTCAATAGATGCCTTTTGGTTTCATCCTTGGATGCATTGTTATACAGTACATTTTAGTAACTACTATATTTTTGGGAACAAAAAAAAATAATGTTGTAGTGCAGCAGGACAGAGCGAGAAGATTCAACTGTTGTGGTTTTATTTATTAGCCTGGCATCCGAAAACACATCAACCAGAGCGGATTACATGAGTACAGGTTCTGTTATGGTTTATGTGTCTGGTAACGAAAGCACACAAGTTAACTTGTCTCCAGGGGCTAAGCATCAGCTTGTCGTGGCCACACACTCAGCCCAAAAGTGCATTGTAGCTTGTTTCATTAAGATATTTCACGTAAAATCGTGTCTTTGCCGGAGTAATACATTAGTGAAATGGAAATCAGCAGATTCTGCTCTTTGTGTGGTCTCACTCATTGACTACTTTCTTAGGCACAGAAAAATGAACAAGGCACCTCTAGCATTTTGAAGCATTAACACTGTCAAGAGCAGCAAATTATACACAGTAACATTCAGGTCTTGTTTTTTTTTTTTTCCTGCGCACTCAAGCAAATGGTTCCCTTCTTGTCAATGTAAAACAGGTCTTGACACAGAAATACAATTCAATCTCTTTTTAGACATTCATTATGTTGTTATGAAAATGTGCTTGTCCCCATAAATTAACTAAATCTTACATTCTGACACAGACCTCAGACAAACACCATAAATGTGTGGGTTCATGAGATGTGAGTCAAAGCAAATTCGTCATCACGGGTGCAACAAAACAGCGTGAGAGAAAAAAGAAATAAAAAATAGTTTCTCATTTCAATAAATAATGAGAGCTTTGCTGAACACAGAGGTAACGAGATGTAAAACAAAAATGAGTAAAATAAAAAATAAATAAAACATTCAAAGCTACATCTTAATCATCTTCTTTCACCACCTGAGTACATATTTAGGTTCCTGGGCTGCATCCTGATGCCTGTCTGTGTGCTGGGCGGTGGAATGTCGTTAAGGTTAAAGGTCAGGGGGCAGTGAGCAGGGAAGTCTGCATTAAAGGAGGTGAAGGCGGGGCGGTGGTGGAGTTTGGCTTCAGGGAAGGTGGAAAGGAGTGAGGGGTGAGGGAAAGAGTGAGTTTTCAGGGTGGGTATTGGGGAAGATGTTGCAGGAAGTGGTGGTGTGCTCCTCAGTCTGTCTGCCCTGAACTGTCTCCCCTGTCTCACCTGCTTCAGGCATGAAGACAGCATCAGCTAACACTTAGCTGTGCAAAGCCGATCAACTTCACCTCGTCCGGGATCTCCGTGTCATCGCAGCTGGACGCCTGAGAGAGACGGGAGACATCAAGATGGTCCTGCAAAATCTCTACAACAGTTATAGCTGGTTAATTTAGTTAAGAAGAATGTGATTCAGGTTCAGGTGGACCGCTCTGCATAGAGATTAAAAAGAGACAAACTCATGCCAGTTTTCTCTCCCCATATTGATAACTCAGGTATTGGCTGATACCAAAAACTGATGTAGTACAGTGCTCTTTTTTGTTTTTCATTTTGTCTTTTCTCGTCATTTTCCTCTGACACAGAGCTGTGATTACACACAGGGGTGGTGAAAACAAGCTGTAAGAACAACACTGATATGTTATCTATTAACTTTCAAAGGTGATAGGTCAAACTTGTTAGCAAACATTTATTCACTTACACATGCAGCAGACAGAGCAACATTTGGAGCTTTGTTTCTCGCAAATTTAAGTTCATTCTCATTTTACCTTAATTTTGGTCTTCACCAGCTTCTAAAACAAAATATCTGAGCTGAAAAATACCTACAAAGCTCTGTAAAGCTGAGGGGAAAAGCATGAAACAAAACATGACCCCTTTTACATTACATCTAGTTGTGATCATTTGGTAATTAAGTAAAAATTATTGATTACAGCATTTAGGCTTGTGCAAATTGTTCTGGAAGGTTTATAAGATGGCACTGTTACAATTTTACAAAGACAGTGAGTAAGAAAGAGGAATGAATGAAGCCTGGTCACATCTGGACAATACCTAATCTTTTTTTAATAAGGTCAGAACTGGTGCCAGTGCTGCTGCAGTATGTCTGATCAGAGCATCACTGGAATATGATGATCAAATGATAAAACAAAACAAGAGAGACAACTTGATCTCTTTGCGGTTTGAAAACATGAAAGAAAAAATGTATACTACACAAGGAAAAGTACGTGGACACATACTCGGTCCGCATTCTGGGACTGTTTTTCATGACTTAAGCTAGTCCCCCTAGTTCCAATAACAACCTTAAAGCCACAACATACAATGTTTTTTTTGACAATAATGTGCTTTCAGCTTTGAAACAACAACATGACCATGCCCCTGTGCACAAACTGAGGTCAGTAAAGAAATGGTTTTCTAAGTTTGGTGTGGAAGAACTGACTGGCCTGAACCAAGCCATGTCATTAACAGCATGCAGCACCTCTGGTATGAATTGGAACGCCGAATGCAAGTCATGCCTTATCACCCAGCATCAGCGGTCGACCTCACTCATGCTCTTGTTTTCAAATCTGGGAAGGGACAGGAGGCTATCACAGCAGTATATTAATGTCCACTGTTTTGGAACGAGACGTTCAACAATCCCATATGAATGCATTATTCAGGTGTCCATATACATAGTTGGCCATGTAATGCATAATCCCTGAGCTGAACAGCTCCCAGTGACAAAGCACAATATTTATTTTAGAGACGGTTCAACCTTCCAGCAGCTCATCTCACCCCAATTTCTATGCTGGCTAAGATGCTATTCACGGAGGAACATTAAAGTCAGCGTGCATTTAGATTTGTCTGTGTTCACTGAAAACCAGGGAGTTCTTCTTTTTCATTCAGCTATTCTGAAGAAAAGCCAGAGTGACTAGGCAACCTACTGGGTGACCTAACCTGCCATCCTACAGCAATTCACACCTGATCGGAGACAGACACTCCATCCCTCTGGGGGTCTGAGAGCCCTGCAGCTGTCTGATCAACATGGTGGAACTGTTATTAAAACAGGTCAGTTTTTTTGTGAGCTCACACAGAATCTATTGTGACCTCTTGTTCTGTTAAGTCATAAAGCTACTCTAGTGCCACCCACACTATAAACTGTCTGCATAAAATGTTATGAATTGTTCCCTGAGCGAGGGTAATTATTCTTTCTCCCTGGGTTTTGTGACACTGCACTCATAACTCTTCGTTTAGAAGGGGAGGGTTGAGCCACAGTGAGGATTTTACACCGCCTGCAGTGGAGCAGAGTTAACATATGGAAATGTAAGCGTGCGCATACATCTACATGGTGTGCCCAGAACTGCCCTCACTCTCACTCTCCTGAGATCTCCACCTGCAACACGCAGCAGCTGCTGATGAGGCAAACATGGCAGAAAGGTCACTTTGTAAAGCAGAGTGACCCAAAGCCCAGATGCTGTTTGGCCACAACTACAGAAAGGTCAATAAAACATAATTTACATGTTTTTGCCAAATCCAGCTGGAATGAAATTATTGCTTTCGTTATTTTTTTTTATTTTCACAAATGTCACTGTTTCTCTAACGGCCATTCAAAGGTGACCTCTTAAAGTGGCACATATGTAACATGCAATTAGCCTCTCCTCTGCTTTGATTATAGATAAAGCAATGAAGTGAGTATGGATCACATGCAGACTTCATTTAACCATTACTGCACTCAAAACAAGTGACCCACAGGTGAACTGCGGAGTGAACCAATAAATAAACAGGACCCAGCAGTTGTGTGATGCCTGCAGAAAGAAAACAGGGCTGCTGTTGGCTGAAAACTGTTTGACCTTCAGTATTTTGTTCATGCTGGAGAATCGTGACTCTAATCTTCATGAATATTACACAAAACCACAATCATACAAAATAATAAGAACAACTAACAAAGGAAAGCTGCGGTACAAGGCTAATGTTTTTCTGATGCAGAGATGTTCAACAGTGTTACACAGGAAAAAACAAACGCTACAAAAATAAATATTGCACTCGGTATTGGCAGATACTAAATATTGAAGAACTCAGAGGCTAAATGTGAAAGAAAGATCCCTTTTATCTTTTTGTCAAGACTCTCTCCATGAATAAGGAGCTAGTTTATGACTGGACACACATCAAAATATATACCTATACAAAACTCCATACAAATGATTTATATTTATCTTTAAAGATGCAATTCTTATTTTATTTTGTAAGGTAGAACCAGATACTTACAAAACATAGATATGCATAGTACCTATGTAATAGTGAAAAGTCTATTTTAAAAAATCTATTATTCCAAAGGTTTTTATCTGTAATCAGTTTCCTTAACATTGCGAGATTTGTGATGGGATTTGCAACATTTTCTATGTTTTCATGTTTCTCAGAAAATAATGTTTGGATCTTGATATAAAAAAAAAAATTAGACTCATTTATGGTGTTGAGTTTGTACAATTTTGTACAATTTCGTGCATATCCTGAAAATAACCTGAACATTACACACAGTGTTGTACTTTCTATGTTTTATAACTAATAAATAATTTATGTTATCAGACTACTTCCTTTTTCCTTTTATTTTTCTATTGTAAGAGTGAGACAGACATGTGTAAGATTGTTTGACCTTGGCAGAGGTATATGCTCTGCTGAGTGCCTATCTGGTTATTAAAGCTATCATTCATTATTCATCAGTGCTCTACAAAGTGCTCGGAATTATGGAAAGTTTGAACAACTACACTTCAGTGACAGCTGCTCAAACTCTGTTGATGAAGACTGTGATCACTGTGGGGCTCAAAAGAGTAACTGGACCTTGAGTTGAGCTTGTTTTCTAAACTAAGTTTATAGAGTTCATGTTCCCAGGAGTAACCAAAATGCAACTAAAAAAAAAAAAATATTATGCATATATTTTCGTTGGTAATATCAGCTGTTTAGTAATGTCTCAGATCTCCTTCACTACAAAAAGCCTTCATTCATCTCATTGACTGAAAAACTTTTGGCAACAGATGTTGGTTCATGCTGAAGCTATTTGGTTTTCTGCGGCCTTTCTCTAAACTCCAGTTCTCACATTCCTCACTGAACCTTTCAACAACCTCTTTATGGCTACACACTGCTGGGCATGACAAACCCAGGTGGCTGTCGTCAACCATCAATCAAGTGGAAACTCACCAGCTTAAAGGTCAATACTTTGTAGGTAGTTGGGTCATCTACAATCTTCTGAAGGTTGGCAGCAACTGCAGCAACAGTTAAAATGACAACAAATAAGTTTTACAATATTTCAGGACATGTCGAATGTAAATGAAAGGAATATTTTGTGTGATCAGTTCCTGTAGCAATTAACATTTTTAGACTGTAGTTAGGTTATTGTATAATTTTAAACTCAGATGCAACACATATTTGACATATATGTAATTTCTATAAATTTTATTAAAGTGATGTTTTATGGTAAATGGTCTAACATACGTATTCAGACAGCACAGTTTTACGAGAATACTGAGGTGTAACATTACCAATAACCACATCGTGCCCATTGACCAGACCAGCCGAGAACAGTTCCTGGGATACGCCATCAGCAGTGTCTTGTGTGGGAATAATATGACAAATATTACATCTGTTTACAACAGTTTACCTAGCCAGTAACTGTATTACATGGTGAATTAGATATTGTCATAAGTATTCAAATTCACAAACACTGCCATCACCCTTTGCACACACAACAACTCACAGAGCCTGAAGATGTTATCAAAGGAAACAGCACATTCAAATCCATTTAGGTTGAGCTCTTACCTCGACCAGGAGTGAATTCAAACCGGATGTCATTCAGCTCCTTTTTAGAGTTCCTGAAAGAAGAGACAAGTGAGTGTGACTGCACAAGAAGTATCCAGAATGTCAGATTACATATATTGCAGCTCACTTATAAGAGGAACAGAAACATAACTGTGCACCAGAACATCAGGGAACAAGCAGCAGAGCAGCGTTGTGCACAGACATGAAAATGACTTCTGTGAAAGTGACTTCTGGTGATGAAGTGATGATAAGGTAGACAAGCAGAACAGCTGGCATGTTAACAGTGAACTTGTCAAACTCGGATGAAAATGAGTGTGAAATTGTCGTCCTCCAACCCGCGTTCATTGACTTTCTTGGCAACTCAGCAGAAACAGTCGAAAAATTGACATATCTTCACCTCAAATGGTTGATGTGGCAACCGTGTTAGCAGCGGCTTATTTAAGCATCAGGTAGCAACATTAGCATTCATTTGGAGTAGCACCTGTGTTCACCTGACGGACATTAGTCCAATATAGAGCATTTGACTGCATTAATAACAAGTACATCCAGCTATTCCACCGACATTCATTTGTATTACATGCATTAGAAATCTTTATTTACAATTTATGTGTGACAGGGGAGTAGCTGGTTTCTGGTAAAGACAGGACATGTAGTAGATGACTAATTCGGTTTGTATTCTGGTTAAAAAAAAAAAACACGGCCAGCCCACAACCCTCATTTCAAAGAGAATAGACCCATGATAGTCAACTGACACACAACCAAAGACATATCTGCAATGAGTTTGTTAGTAGCAAGACTATACAAAATAGTAGGAGTGAGAATTTAATATCACTTAGGTGTGAGTCAACTTGATTTTATATTTTCAGAGACTCACAGATGAGAAAGAGGAAAAAAAAACAAAACAGTCAAAAATTCTGCTGTAGCGTTTAGATATAAACAACATCTCCATTCTCAGTAGTAGAAGCAGAGGGGACACACTGCCAAGACTGTCGAAGCAACATGTATGTCAGAAGATAACCCTGCCCAAATAAAATGTGCCTAAAATCTGCCTCCTCCGTAGATAAACCGCACTGGGTGTTTGGAAAGAATCCTGACAGACTACATCAGGACCATGTAAAATGAGCCATATATAGTAGACTGAACACAGTCATGAAGTGTGAGAGTTAACTCCCTGTTGTTAAATAGCACGCTGAAGATTTAATGTTTTCATAGTTCAAAAGCATTAAAATTAGCATTTCACCCACCAATACCCTATTTGTTTTGACACATTATGAGCTAACTGGCGTATGTGAAATGATATGAGATGTATAATCCCAGTGGACAATGGCAGGTTTATGACACATTATTTTGATAGACTGCTTTTCCACCACTAAAGACGAGTCTGTGATATTAGACAGAAGCTTAATAAACATTTCAAACATAATGGTGACTGGTAGAGCAATCTCCAGAGCACCCTATTAAAAATGATTTCAGTGCTTGTCAGCACAGCCCTGCATTGTTGGCTGTCACAGAGGTTAATGACAATAGAGCCGAGAAAAATGTAGATATGTCACAGAAAATTCAACACACGATGAAGCCAAGGCCAACAAACAGATGTCCTACTGTGCTGAGACTACATATGTTTAATCTGCATTTTATGTCATACTGACAGGCAGGCAATTTTGTTTTTGTTTTGTTTTTTTTACTGACAAACACAATCAGTACAGGTCAGAGAGGATTCACTGTTACGACTGATCTTAACTGTTCTGGTAATTACGTTTATGATGTTATTAAATTTTAGGTCCAGGTTTCACTCAGAACATATAAATGCATAGTACTGGTAAAAAATTTTAAAATATTTGTGACAATGTTACTAGGGTGATATGTAAACACACTTAACAGTATTAATTACTACTAAATGAATGTATACCTGGGTTTCAACTGAGTTTTTAATTAAGAATTTAAGAAAATTCCTATGTTCCCTATAACTAGAACCAAATTAATAAGTGTAATTTTTTTTGTGTAATTTAATTTGAGTATATGGATTAAATTCAATTAAATTTCAGTAAATTTAATCAAATATAATTAAATTCAATTTAAATAAATTTAATTTAACTCAATCTGAGTGAATTTAATCCATTAAGCTACAGTGTGACCTCTGAGGATGCCATCAGTGACACAGTCAAAGGGTTGGGACTCAATTCAAAAGAAAATATGGTTACCATGGTAACAGAAAGTGCAGTTTAAGATAAATCTGTCTCTGTATATCTGTCACATTCGACACTGCACTTTCTGGTGTCCTCGACAATGCACTCACAAAGTTTGAAGTCGATCAGATGAATAGTTGTTGAGAAAATCAAAATCAGAGATCCCCCCAATTTATATTTTGATGAATTAGTTAGTCAATTATTTTTAAAACCTAAAAATCTATGATAAGCCAAAGAGGGAGAGCCTGTGACACCTACGGGTTGGTTGAGATGCTCGTGTGGAGGTGGATGTAATCTGCCAAAACTTTGACTTATTTGGCTCCAAAACAACTGACAAGATGGCGGCAGGAAGTAAACCCAGCATCAGGCTTCAAAGCATCTCCTTATAAATTTATGGGTGATATCACAGGCGTATATCGATGTTCCTCTAAGATTTATCAGGAAGATATTTCACAAGCTACCCTGACATTTGTCTTTGTTTCTAGTTACCCTTTGTAAACAAGAACTTAAAAAAAAAATATGGAAATGTCACCTCTGGACTCTGTTCTGTGCTATTTTGGCTGTTTAAGCTCCAATGACATTGCACCAACAGCCAAGCATATTATGCAAGTCTTAACTTCCCCTTTAAACTGCTGACAATGCATTTCTCAGGAGACCTCAGTGCCTTTGTAAAAAAAAAAAAAAAAGAAAGAAAGAAAAAAAAGATTGAATGAGTTCCAAGCAAAATGTTGACAAAAATCCAATCATGCTGCTGCTTTTCCCCCATCACTGCTACTGAGGGGATCATATTACCATAAACTCATGCTAATCAGCTGTAACTCCTTTATTAGCTGAGAGAGGAGACCAATTAGCTTTATGTTATTTTGCTCTCTCAAAATAACAATTAGATTCATGGGTTCACTATTTTGAAATTTAAAAAATTAAACTTTTTTTTTTTTTGTTACAAATTTTCATATCAATTATTGTGTATTTGGCCAACATAGATTTGGGTTAGTATAATACTGTACCTAACAACTGACAATCAATTTAACCAAACCAACTAATAACAAACTACTTGATAATTCCTTCTAGGCAGCCAGCTTCAAAATGACAATAAGAAAACCTCTCATTGATACTGATATTGATCACTGTAACTCAGTTACAGATGCCTATTTACAAAAACAAAGCAATTTTTATCTTTAAACAAACAAAAAATCAACACAAATTTACCTACTACTTCAATATTCCAGATAAATCCTTCATTTAATCACCCTATTTACATACACTGCTTCTTATGAAGGTCTCATGCTATTTGTGAGGACCATAAATATCTCTTGTTCTGCCCTCAAAACATAGGAAGGCAGCCAAAGAAAATCCCAAAATATGAATGCAGTCTCTCATCTTATTATACCTTCTGTGCTGATTCACTTTAAAACATACCAGCCAAATCCTTCTCAATACTATAAAAAAAAACAAAAAACTCAATATTCTCTTAAAGAAATATGTCCTCCGTCAGGAACAAATTGCTCTGAACCTATTCCCTTGCCCTCATCCCAAAATGCTGTTCAGACGAAGAGAGATTTGGTTTACTATCGAACATTTGAAGGACAAATTGTACACAAAGAGAGGCTTGATCTTATTCATCCTTTAAAACTGTTTCTTAGATCTTGAATCAAATATACTGTAACATTCTGTCAAGTATATCTTTTATAGTTTAGAAAACATGAAACATAATACAAAAATCTCATCATCAAACATGCCCCATGTAATACTGAAGAGCATGTCAAAGAGGAGGGTATAGTGAAAGAGCTTGGTAATCCACCAGGGCATATAAGAGCATTTAAAACCCTTAAATTTCTGTCAAAAAATGCCACTAAGCTTTTGGACTTACATCTAAGAAGGCATCCATCAAATGTCTGTATCTCTAATGCTGAATATTCTAGCTGACAAAACAGAGAGATGACCTGACAGCCTAATGCTGCGATCATATTAAGCACAGTGAATACACTTCTCTGTAAAGGAAATTAATTCTTTTGCTGCACGACTCTGCTTTGACCACAATGAAAGCCTTTTTTTCCCCATTTAATAAGAGCTGCAGTGAAAGCCGACATATGTTGCAACTATACTACAGACAACCAAATTTAAAGTTTGTTTCATTTTAGCTAGAATCCACAGATTGAGCAAACATCACTAAACCCATGGGTAAATTGTGAAACTGAAGAACAGAAAAAGCCCAAACCATCTAAGCGTTCTCTATTTATTTTCACCGCCATTTTAGAGAAATGACTCTCCACCAGCCGCCAAACAGTTAGCCGTCTCCTGTTGTGTCCAGACCACTGTTTTGTTAGTAAGCACAGAATAAAATGGCTTTCTGTGCTATGCTGGATGCCTGGGGAGGGACCTTCAGATGTCTGTTCAACCAAGAGCATTTTCTGCAACCAGCTCATCAGGGAGCTACAGGCAGACTTTCAACTGCCCAAATATGCTCCATTGTCTATCTGTTGCTGCATCCCTTAAAAAGCCCTCTGTCTTTCTTTTTCTATGTATTCGCTTACTAAGTAACAGTAAGAGAAAGTAAACTATATACAAATGACTCTGAACACAAGCCTTCACTTTGTCATTAGAAAATGTTCATAAACAGCAATGTCTGGAATAAAACAGTGGAGAGGCAGGGGTGCTACAAGTGCAAACAGTCTAACAGAGAAAAGCAGATTGTGGAGCACAGCCAGAGAACCAATGGAGTGTAACACTCTCCTCCCTATGACACAACTGGTGAGACAAAGTGAGAGGAAGGGATCCGTGGCAATGCCAGATCCCCTCTATAGCAGGCAGGGATAATTATGTCTATTAGTTACCTGCATGTAGCAAAAGGTGAAGAGATGATGAATCCAGAAATGCAGATGTAATCTGTAAATCTACTAAGAATTTCTGCCTTTTACTCCAGAAAAACACGATTTATACACTGCTTTTTGGCCCCATGCTGCCTTAGGAGATCCAAGTCAATATTTTCTCAAGATTGCCTTGCGTGTTAGGCTATGATGGAGGAAATTACCTGAAAACATCAGTCTCACCTTAGCCGTAGTACCATATTCACAGCACCTTGAATGTATGGTGTATCCTCATACGGTTCAACCTGCATGAAAAAAAACATCTGATGATGAGGCGGTTCATTGTACACAAACTGATTTTAACATCAGACAGAAATGCTCTCTGTGAAAAAGAGAAAGGAGCTTTTGTACACAGCATGTACTGTAGAGCGAGAGGTTATGATAACTGCAATATGAAAAAATAAACCTCAAGTGTATATTTAGTGACCACACGCTCAGTCCACATGGTTTATCTTTTCTGAAAAAATGAAAATGTCTTCAATTTATTGGAGCCATGGGAGAAGTTGTAAGGGAAAAGAAAAGGACCAATACATTAAGGTGCATTGTGTAAGGATCTATCAACATTATCTATACCATATGACAAATGGGCTTTTTCAAAAGAAAAAAATGGCTTTTAGGGGTAAGAAATGACTGCTGAGTAGCTGTCAGAGCTAGTTCCTTACAGGAGCACAAGACTACACCTCAAACTGCTTTGGCTCATTTTCAAAATGACAATAGCCTTAGAAAATGGGTTACAATGGCAGAGAATCTTTGGATGAGATACACCCATGCTATGAGCTGGCACTGTCAGGCAGACAGCTATTTACTCTGAGTTATTACTGCTATTACACGTGCACGCATTCACACACTCACACACACATTTTTGCCCACTGACGCACACGGACAGACAAAACACATGTACAGTATGCATAGGCATACACAAACACACAGATAATCAGTGTGGCATCAAGGTCACTGAATCATGACAAATGAGGGCTGCTGCCGAATCCCTCACCTGGGGATGCTGAATAGACAACCCCTCAATAGGAATATTGTTGGCATTCTCCTCATTCTAGGAGGAACAAAATGAGAGGCATAATTGCACAAATGCTATTACATCCTTGGCAAATATCAAATCAGAGTTCATTTTATAAAGACAACACGGGAAAGTCAATTCACAACAATCAATGATGAGAAATTTGCTGGCTTTGTCAGACAGTTTAAAACAGGTACTTGACTGTTTTGATTAAACTACATAAAAACGTGTTGTGGTGAAATAAACATTCATAATTGAGTTCATGATTCTTACTCAAACTTCAGCCCAAGTAGGCCAGTTAATTGGATTTCCAAAAATGTCCCTCTGCCAAGTTATCAAATTGTACAGCAGCAGAAGGGATAAAGCCTGTGTGTCTATGACAACTTGTCTCTCCACCACAATTCAAGAAGATATTTTTAATTTTAATTGCATGTTAAACTCAAACTAAAGTGTATGAGAGACAGAACTAACTTACATCTTTGGCATCATCTTTGACCCTTCGTGACTGGAGAGAAAAATCAAACACATGTACATTTTCATAGTCATCAGTGCACCACAATGATGATGATTTACTTCCTTTTTTCAGGTTCTCAAATACAAATAAACTTATATTTTACACCCCTCATGCACTTTTCAGTTTTCATAGACTGTCTGTGTCTGTCCATCCATTCATCCAAATCTATTTTTTTTACTCTTATGAAAAACAACAGTACAACTGCTGACAAATAACAAGCCTGCGTTCACTTAAGGGAAACTAAAAACACATCCTTGTAAAAATATTATCAGCGACAGCTTATTTCTTAAAACATTACTTTCAGTAACATATTATTTATTGCATCATACATTAGAGTGGGGTATCTATATCAAAGAGCCCTTTGATCATAGCTGTCTACTTCCTCCTGCTTCTAATCCTTGCAGCTATCTTCCAGCTCATTACAGCAACCTTATGACAGGCTCTCGCAGAGAAAAGCCATCTGCTATCCGAAAAGCTAACCGGTCAGGGAAGAAAGGAAGGTACAGGGTCAGAGACAGTGGGGAAGTTACATAACGATTTGATTTACAGGATAGACATGACATGCAGCAATAATGACACCTAAATAATGCTTAACTCTGAATTTCAATGCTCAAATCGTTTAATTACAGTTTAAAATAAAATTAATCTAAAAAATAATCTTGAACGGTACAAAACTTGTTATCGATACTCTCTGATATGAATTTGAAGACAAATATAAAGACTAAATATGACAGAATATATGCTGCTAAGGCAGTGCGTTGTGGAGTCTCACCTACCCTGCCCTGATTCACCGCTGCCTTGCCCTCCTCACTTCCCTCGTCCAGCTCGTCATCACTCCACTCCCAGTCTCCATCCTCTGTCTTGTGCAGGTGACCACTGGAGCCTGGGACTCTCCTCACCTGGACCATGACGACACACAGCCAGCACACTAAATAATGATGGGATTGTTCATAGTCTTTCCAGTTGCACGTGTATGTACATTGTGCTCTACCCAGGAGTCCATTAGGTTTTACAAATCTTTAGATCAGAGTGGTAGTTTTCACAGATTTTGGAGTACTGGACTCCTTGTGATGAGCTGCCATGCATTGGCTGCACTGAAAAGAACAAGTGTAAAGCCATATTCAGCTCACTTAGGCCACTGAATAAGTCTGGTACGGCAGTGTATTGCTGCCACTATAGCAAAAAAATTGTTCAGTTATTAAAAGATTGTTTTCGTGTTCTAACAAGATATTTTCCACATTATTGTGACTCACTTAAGAGTAAAGTATGATGATAATATAACAATATAACAATGACCATTTTTATATAGGCAAATTATATTTGTCTATGTTTGATTTTAATTTGCAAAAACCAACACACACATTTATACAAAAAATTTAAGCAGATCTGTTGGAAAAAACATTGGACAAGCTTGGGGAAGTTGGAAATGTTAGTATTCTGGTATTAATGGAATTACAACTTTGGTGATTTAAAATACAATGGCCTATAAAAGCTGCTCAGTAACCCAACAGAAACCTTAAGTTTGCTTAAAGTAATACAATCAGTTTAGTAGGGACTGCCTGGGTATAGCACATTGAGTACAGCACAACACAAGGGAAATATCTGTAAATCATATGGACAGGCAACATAAGAGGGATATCCAGTACAAGCAGTTAAGTATGGCAGAGTCGTTGGTAAACACTGTAATTTGCTGCACCTCTACAGCCTGGAAGGGCATATAAGACAAGCAACACGTGACTAGTCTACAAGTGTGAGAGCACTGCAGTGTTACAGAGGAGACGGCACACAAAACTGTAAGCCACTACCACCAGGGTTTGCCTCAGCTCTAGACAAGGTCAAAGTTAAAGAAGCACTACCCTTCTGGTGTTGTCGGGTTTATTTTCCAAACCTGACATAGAACCAAGGCTCCCCCACTTCTGTTCAGGGTCCTTGATCAAAACAGACACAGATCAATGCACTTTGCAGCCACATACAATCACCTAACCAACATTAATACAAAGACAAAGACACTAATACAGCATATATAAAACGTAGAGCTCACCAGATCACCCACAGCAAAGTCACATAAATATATGTGAATATGAACTGAAACATCATAACACGAGAATGTCAATGCGTGTGCCATCTCAGCCTTTTGCAGGGATAAAAGTGCTGCACGCTCTGGTAAAATGCCCTGCATCTTGAAATCAGGCTTCAGAAAACATCCATGCAGAACTCAATCAGTATTCAATCATTATTTGTGCAGTGGACCACACATGTGAATGAATGCAATATCAATCCTTTTTCTATTTTCCCACTAGTCATTATGAAACAAATCAATGAGACCTGCCCACCACCTTGGTTGTAAGCCACTAATGTCTAATCTTCTCTCTAATCCCCTTCCAATTTTCTCATTCAGAGGCTCGATTGTGGGTGTCAGGGTGCCCTCTGCTGGTTACTCAACTTACATGTACCTACAGTGTACACTGAATGCCTGTGCATGTAGTCTTTTTTTTCCATCCACATTTCAAAGATAGCAAAAGCCTTGACAAATCCTTGTTTGTCAGGTCTGTGAGAAGCGATTTTCTCTATTTCTTACTTCCTTCGATTTTTTTTATTCCTGAGTTTCTCCCTCTTTTCATTAGATAAAGTATTCATTACCTTCACCAAGAAGCTTATGCTTTCACTCAGTTCTGTTAGTTGGGTTGTTTGAATGTTGGTTTGTTTATTTGTTACCAGGATTACGCAAAAAGCACTGAACAGATTTGCATCACACTTGGGGGAGGGATGGGGCATGGGCATTCAATTTGGAAGCAGATTCAGATCACTTACTGTGATTTTTCTCTGAAGTCTGGTGTATGCTGTTTGGCATTGGCCTCGGCAGAGGTCTGTGCTCTCTGTGTGCCCTTCTAGTTTAAAATTACATTACTGGTGACAGCTGACCGGAGGATCTGCCATCTCGTTTTCATTCACTGGAGTATTTTCAAGAAGTTATGTCCCTTTTAAAGCCCATTTAAAGAGGAAGGTTTTATACCTGCTGTCTGGCATCAAGTCTCATCATTTAAGTTTTAAATCTCCATTGTGTTTGTTTCCTGGGAGAAGAATTGCATGTGTTTACCATGACCACAGAATACCACACAGGACAAAACGCTACAGAAACAGAACAAGAACAGAAGAAAAAGGAAGTGGGCTTCAAAAGGGCAGAGGAAAATTACTGTAGTTCACAGAGGCCAAGAGATGTAAAGTGGTTGTGCATAGAGAGGAGCTGAACTACAAGGTCTGGGAATACCTAAACAAAATCTTAGGAGAACCAGGCCATTGTGGTCCTCATATAAACTGGTCACAGCATTCTGAGATCACAGTGTTTCTGCAGTATTGCTTGTCTCTGCAAGCTCTTAGTACTGTTTGCTGAGTGTATAATGTAGATGACTCTGTAGGTCAAATCAGCAAAAAATCCCAAGGACACTGGTGCTGTGGCTCATGCATTTCACCTACTGAAAGTATCGAGTGAATTAGACATTACCTGGCTATATATAATGTGCATGCTATTTTTACACATTTAACAGGGATCCACACATGAAAAGACATAAAATGGCTCATCTATTAAAGTACATTTCACAAAGTGCCATCTTTTGCTGTAACATTTATAAAAGGTCATGCTGTGAAAATTATAAACACTGTAGCTCATTTTAGATCCAATCTGGCATAATATGTGTTTGACATGACTGTAAATACAGTCTGGATTGGAAAAGTGGAGGCTGTAATAAACTGTATTGACAAAATTTGATATAGGAAATCCATATATCTGTTTAGCAATAAGTACCTCTCTATTCACTGTTGTGACTACTACAGATACCCATAGTTACCACATTAACCATCAACAAACCTCAAAAAAACCACAGCACTCACACCATAGTTGCCTCCCTCTTTATTGATACCCTGCCCTGTTTGTGCGTAATGTTAACGTCATACACAGTAACAGCCCTGCTATTCACTATGCCCTCCATTTACTCCCGACCATGTCAGTGAATTTCCACCCCTCCACTCAGCCACTCTGCCTTTCGGCAATGGCTCTCTGTTCCCATTTCTGTTCTGGCCATCGAGGCGGAGCATTATGTGCAGCCAATATCAGCTGTGCCTGAAAACTGCACTTCCTCCTAATAAACTGTGGACAACTGAGCAAGCAAAGTGAACAATAATGTGCTCCTTTCTGTTACCTGATGTTAACATTTCATTTAATCCTGTTAGTCTTTAGTGTCCCACATGCAGAGAGCTGCACAGGGAGCCCATGACAAAAGACATCAGTATATCTATACCATATGACTCGGCAGTGGCCCATATTTTTACATACTATACAAAACAATGTGTGCATGTGTTTGAGGTGCTGAAGAAAGTCAGAGTACATAGCTTGTGTTGACTGTAAATGCAACACTCTGGTGGAAAGAGATACTTCAGTCTATCCAAGCCCTCTGCCAAAAATTTGTTCATGTTTAGTCAATAACTGAGTTATTTTACAGGGAATGTTTGTGTACACATACCTTCTTAGCTCTCTGGGAAATCTTTGGTGCACGACACAAAAGCTTTTCAACCAGATATTCTTTGTTCTGCAAGAGAAAAAATAGGAATGAAAATATCATTAATAAACACAGTGAACTAATTAAATTCATTAAAATTGAAGTTTAAGTAATTAAAACCTGACAATGAGTCACAAAATTCTTAAGTGTCATGTTTTAAATTGGTAGCTCTCAGAAATCAGCTTTATTGGTTGAAGTGTAAAAGGTATAAAAGTTGTGAAGGTTAAGTTATCTTTTTAAAATGTTACAGGTTAGACCAGTGACTAAATCAGTTGAAATGGAGCCAACACAGTGAGATCCTAGTACTTGGTCCTCCTGAATCACATCTAACTTTAAATCTGACTATAAATGGAGGAATCTGTTTGTCTGTACAAACTGAGACCCAACCCTCTGACAATGTCACTGATGAGATCGTCAAAGGTCACACTCCTCCTTGACAGACTCAATTAAATTAAAATTAATAAATAAATTAAATTGAGTTCAATTAATTTAACTTCTTTATTACATTTCTCCATTAAAATTAGTTAAATTAAACTGAGTAAAATAAAATTAATTCATTCATTCATTACATAAAATTAAATTTATCCCATGCTCAAATAAAAATAAGATTAAATGTATTCAATTACATTACCTCAAGCTAAATTAATTACCTTTTAAAAAAGAAGTTATGATCAATACAGTGTCCTTGTGGACTTTTTATACTGTATGTTGTTTGATACAAGTACATATAAACACAATTGATAACAAAACCAAACAAAGATGGTGAGTCAAGTATTTGAGCTGAAACAAATACCTTTGCCTTCTGGAAGAATTTACACTTCAAAAGCTCTGCAGCTGTGGGCCTAAAGAGAGAGACAAGCACAATTGTTAGAAAATACGTCACAACACAGCACTCACTGAATGTTAATAGGATGCTTTTTATTGATCACAAATTGCATCAGCTCTCCTGACTGAAGTATTTGGTTGATACATGGAATGTGGAGCTAACCTTTTGGCAGGATCCTTCTGAAGGCACATAGTTATTAGCTTTCTAAATGATTTGCCATATTTTTTTAGCATTTCCTTGTCCTCTACACCGGTCTCTAGAGTGGGTGGATCATTCTGTAGGGTAAGCATTAAAACCTGAAAAGACAAGAGAAATGGTCAGAACCACCCACACAACACAAATATTGTACATGAGGAAAAGAAACTCAAAGCAGGAAACTGTAGAAGAAATGGTGTGGCAAGCAAAGCAATGGGTTCCTTTAGATAAAAGGTTTCCTCTGTATTAGTTTCTTAATTACAGTAAAAGTAGAAAGACAAAATGTGGTGGCACCACATGTTTTTTTTTACTTGCTAATGATGACACTTCACAGAAACAAGTTGGTTTTGAAGAAAGTCTCGGACACCAAAAAGTTAATGGACACTGTTGTCTTCTTTTCTTTGCCAGCGCCGGTGAAAGCTACAATTATAGCTGTGATTAAACAGCACCCAATAACACAACCAGAACACTCACCTTCATGGGAGGGTAGCGGTGATAGGGTGCAGAACCCGTTGCTAACTCTATGGCTGTAATTCCGAAACTCCATATATCTGCTTTGAAATCATAGCCTCGTACCTGTGGATACAGAATTACAATAATCCCTAATATGACACAAACACTCTTAAGCCTGGGAGACTTTGTGTTAATGATCTAAGTGGTTCACAAAAACGTAAAAGATATATTATGAAATTAACTGATGATAGAATTACATAAAGAAACAAGTTTACAGTGTCACCAACAACTACCGCCAACAACTACTGCCGATAGAGATAGACTCACCTGTTCCATCACCTCCGGTGCCATCCAGCATGGCGTGCCAACAAAGGTCTTTCGTACTTTGTTTCTAGTCATATCCCCCCCTGTAGCTAGGAATGCACTTACTCCAAAATCTTAAAGACAATAATAAACAATGCATGGTTCAAACCTATTGAATATTTGGAAATATGTGTGAGGTATGTTGTAATGAATCTGTCTGGAGGTGAAACTTTGTTGATATTTTTAAATTCTGGGTTAAACCACCTCTAAGACAAATGAAGAAATGCCAGGTGGAGGTAAATATTGTACAACAGAAAGCAAATAACAGAATCAGAATTTGTTTAACTGACCATTCCTGATGTGAGTGAAGCATCTCTGCTTCTTTCTTTTTTCACAGTAAACACTTTGAATGTTAAAGTAGCAAAAGAACAAGCAGTGTTACTAATAACTTATCGTTCACATCATACAGTTCGGACCTTAGTTACGAGTTGCCTAGTAAGAAAAACAGTTCATGTCAGCCTCAGACTCATAATTCTAAGTTGAAGATCCCAGGAGATCCTGACAGGGAAGATAAAAAGAGCTTCTGGAGGTGGTCATACTTTCTTTGCATCTGATTTCACTAGTCAATTATGTCTTCCAAATAGGTACAATAGGTAAAATCACTCATTTTATTGTTTATATCTGTGATTTTCCCATAGTACATGTACAGAAAACCTATGGCTGTAAAACCAGAAAATATAGGATTTTTATTTTCTTTACACAGTTGCATCCATAATAATTTCAGTTGTAATTATTTTCTTGAAGGCAGTAATTGATCCGTAATCAGTAATTACAATAAACTGGTAGATCAGCTTGCTTCAAAAAGCTGCCAGTTTCAATGTAGGAGTGGATACAGTATTATTCAGGAGATACTATCAGGTTCATGTAAGACCTGCTTAATTTATGATTACAAAAAAATGTAAACATACATTAGCATTCTTTATTAATTAATACAATCTATGAATTCAATTCCACAGTCTCAGCAAATGTGTAGGCTTTTCGATTTAAACTGAAGAAAGGCTTAAGAGAGTGTAACAGTATAACATGGGTATAACATGGGTACCATGTTCAACACACCTGCAATCTGAACAGATCCATCTTCTCCCAGTAGTATGTTCCCAGCTTTCACATCCCTGAGGTCAACCAAACACAAACAGAGTCAAACATCAAAGTCATGTGGAGCAGCATTGATTCTTCCATTCGCGTGAGTGAGTCCCACAGCCCACCACCATCTGGATCACTGCCCAAGGGGCAGAGTGACCTTGAAATCCAGGAAGTTCACAGCATACAACAACTGAGCTGCAGGTCAATAAATACAATTACATGAATGGTTTTAATTTTCCGTTTACTTATAACTTTAGAAATTTGTTTAACATGTTTAGCTCTTGTTTTGGTTTTGTTTAATGACTATATTCTCGGACAATCAGTTTCTAAATTCATTAAATAACTAATCAAAAACATGAAACCACAACAGTAAACTTCTTAAGTGTTACCTATGAATCTGTCCATTTCTGTGCAGATAGTCCAGGCCCTCTAGCACTTCTTTTAATATAGTAGCAATAATGGGCTCATCTAGAGCTCGATTTTTGTCCTCTTCTTTGCTTGTGTGCTTAATAATATCCAGCATAGAGCCTAAAAGAGACACCACAAAAAAACCAAAACAATCAGTTCATTTTGCACATTTTAAATGCACAATACAAATCAGCTGCGCAGTGTTCCACTGAGTCATTACACGACCAATATCTACAACCAGGCACAATTTACATCCATGTCTGATAATTGTGTGTTGTCCCTTAAACAGTAAATTATGATCAACACTACAGTGAGTAACATCACTGCTAGAATTTCTTCACAGTCAAAAGGATGTGCAAAGAACATCATCAGACTACAGATGTTATGTATCATAGCATGCAACCAAGAGAGTGCTAGCGCTTTCATATAACTGTAATAAAGCAAGGCTAAAACACTATGCTGAAAAAGTACTATTTCAGGATATAGATCTGCTGTTTTCTAGGATATATAATGGAAAATAGTGCCTGAAATGATCATAAAATCACTCTGATTATTTTTATGCGGTATATTATGTATGAAAAAGCTATGTTTCATTTGAGACAACCACAGTATAAGTGAGTTATAATCCAGCTAGGTGTTACCTAGTTATAAGCAGATCAAAGCCCTAACATGAAAAAGGGGATTCACAGTGTATCATCATCACATTCACTGAGCATTCATGTATTATTAAGCCGGAGGTAGGGTTTAGTTTCATGTAGCTTGGAAGGTGAAGCTTACCTCCACTCAGGAGCTTCATGACTAACCAAAGTTCATCTTTCACGACAAAGGAGGTGTAGTAGGTGACAACATTGGGGTGGTTGCACTGGCTCATTGCTTGAATTTCTTTCTATTGTGCGAGAGAAATGAAGGAGCATTTCACATATAGGACATAACTTTTGTCTATTTGTAATTTTCTGTAAGAAACTGATAATAGGAAAGACTATATTTATATACACCTCAATAACAACAAGCTAACAGCAAATGATCTAGTATTACAACCTACAAAGTGCATTAATATTTAATTTTTAGATAAAAGAGAATAATAATAATATGGTTTAGAGGCAAAGTAGTAGTAAAGCATGAGAGAGAGAGAGAGAGAGGTACAAAAACACTGTGCTCACACGCTGAGAAAATAGCCCATATTTATTGTACTCACCAATAGCTCATCCATGCTGGTCTGGCATTTTTCCAGGTTGATTCTCTTTATGGCCACGCGCTCCTGTCTGGGGGTACAGAGGGCTGCCTGCACCACAGCTGTGGCCCCGCTGCCTGGAATCACAGCCACAACAGAGCAATGGTAAAGTACACAGGGAGCAAAGAGGGACACACAGCAAACACAGCTGGAAGACAACACTTAAATTCAACATCTGTCTATGACTTTATAGCCAAGTGTTCCTCCTGTTTGTCTGTTTATGTTATGGTATCTTTCATGTGTGCTGGCTGAAACATTAGACAAACACAATGACATAAGCTGACTTCAAGTACAACACTTTTTTTTCATCCAACATGATGGGTTGTTTACTTGGTTCATTACAAATCAGGCCATGCTGGAGTAGTGAAGCTGTTCACACCAAGAAGTTGTGACAAGCCGCATACTGCTTGCCAACTGTTAGAGGTAGATAAGGAGAAGCAGAGAACACATGAGATCTGTCTGCTTTCTAGATAATTATGAAAACAGAGCGGGGGTCTCACTAACTCATCACAGTCAGCAGCAGCACAGCTGTTGTACTACTTCTTATCAGTTAAGATATGACTTGTCAGCTCATCTACACAGTGAAGGCGTTCGTCAAAAATATTCAGGCAATTTCCTTTAGCAATTCTCAGTACATTTGAGATTTCCTTGAGTAATTAATACTTTAAAATTTTAATGATTCATGACAACATTAAATTGAGTATGTTGTGACTTATGCAGGTAAATAGAACTTTCCAAATGCAATAAAAGGCAATGAAGTTTTTAGATGTCACAATGGACAGCAATGGCAAAATAAAATCCTACAGTAAAATTATTCCATGATGGATATATCCCCAGTTAGCACAGTAACTGTCCAAGAAAATATCAACACTATGCGTAATACACAAAAAGTCTGTATGTTTTTTTTAGTCTGACTATATATAAACAAGACTTAACAAGTGAGTAAGCATATCTAAGTTAACTACCTTTGACAAATGGCTATTATGGGAGTTAAGGCTGAAACAATCTGTAAACTAATAGATTGACTGACAGAAAATGTATCATCAACTAATTCAGTAACAGGTTCATCTTTTAAATTGCTTTTGAGTTTTCGAGTTTTGGATTGTTGGTTGGAAATAATAGGTACATTTTAAGATTAAATCACTTTAGTCACTTTAAGTTACTGTGTTTTGTTTTGCTTTTCCACTATTTGTTTAATTATTATTAGCACTGTCAGAAGCTGGTGACAAACATTTCGTTTCAGCCTGTGTATTTTTGTAAATACCATGTGAAATGACAATAAAGAAATCTTCAATCTTGAAAGTGAGTCTCGGTGATTTTACAATTCTGAAAGACCTACTATTGCCATTATTCTGCTTTGTATCATTAATGTTCATAATAGTTGTATGATAATCATGGTAAGTATGGAGATATGATATGCTGTTCCATTCTGGCTATGTGCCATCGCAGATAACACAACTAACATAACACATTGCGATCTTCACACAGCCACGGCATCTGTGATTTTATAAGTCTAATGAACTGGACACGTGCCATAAAACTGGCATCGCTGGAGTAGGTCTCTATTTTTCGAGTCACTAAAACAACGCGCAGAGGAAACGTGACATTTTCAACCCCGTGCTCTAACGCGCACTTCAACAGCTTCAGCTTCGAGTGAGTCCCAAACATAACACATCTGCTGTAGACCGGTAGTCTCTAAAATGTGCCTGTTAACATCCGCATTGCAAAGCATTGCAGGAGGCTCCTGCACACGAAAAAGCCGGTAGGCCCTCGTCGTCATTCCCAGCTGATAGCCCGCCGCGGCGTGCCTTTCCGCGATCATACAACGGCGCTCATCACATCTCCGGCTACTAACCTATGACTTCCTGCAGCTCGTACGACTCCCGGGTAATTGGCCAGCTGGTTGTCAGCGCCGGTTGCGGGTGGAGGACAGGAGCCGGAGATTCGCCTTGATCCGCCATGATGATGATGATGATGATGCGCTAGTTAGCAGCCTCTCTCACAGACAGACGAACACACACACATACACACACTTACACAGAGAGAGAGAGAGAGAGGGAGAGAGGGAGGGAGGGAGACAGACAAATTTGACCTCACCTCCTCTGTACAAGTGTCAGCTGGCAGCTGCAGCAGCGCAACTACCGCTAGCGATGAGCACAACCCGGAAAATAACGGACCACACACATGCGCGCACACACTGACATGCAAGTTGACTTCACAATGGTTCAGTACTTACAGGAGGACACTAAATCACCATGAATCATCTCGGTAGGCTGACGGGGTTATAGAGGCTGCAATTCGGGTCTTAAATTAGTTAATGTTATAAGCAGTTAACGTGTTAAAGTACTGTCTGTAGGTTGATTTATTATTACCAGGTAAAGCGACTTTGCAGCTGCTTTGTGTGAGACGGTGACACGTATGTGTGACGATTTGATCTGTCACATGCAGCGAGAACTACAGGTGATGTTTTTAACACCGGCCGGTAGATGGCGCCATCACATCTTTATACTGTCTGGTTGTCTGATGACTGGAGGAGAAAGTTACCAACATACTGCAGGAAAGAACATACAGAAGAATTTGTTATTAAAGGTTGAACCGATTAGTCGACTAATCAACTAATCGACAAGCAACTATTTTGCTTTTTCAGGCAAAAATGCCAAATATGCCCTCAATTATAAATATTTTCTTTATTTTGTTACTTTAATTTATTTTATGTGACACTAAATTGAATGTCTTTGGTTTCTGGACTGTTGATACGACAAAAGCAATGTAAACTTTAAATCAGTGCTGTTCAGGAGCACCATCCAAACTATATGTAATATATAGGGTGTCCCAATCTATTTATCCATATGCTATAGACAGATAAGCTTTCTGTTTCTTTCACTTAACAATAATAATAATAATAATAATAATAATAATAATAATAATAATAATAATAATAATAATAATAATAATAATGTCACATCACATGGGACAGCCAGTACTTTATATTCATGAAGTGCTACAAGGTCAGATTTACATCTACTGATTACTACATCAAGCTGTCAGTAGGTGGCATAGTTGACCAATCATGGTGTGGTCTTTCCTACATTGTTGTCGTATTATTTGTGCTTACATTTCCTCATTTCGCTAAAATTGATCAACGATCAGCTTGAATCTGGCTGCAATAATACATTCAAGTTGACGCATCACCCGGTATGCAATTTACTGTGGGATTCCTACCAGCAACAGATATGTAAAACAAATATCATTCGATATTCTTCCATTGTCCGTTCATAAGGGAACCTACTTACACTTTTAGGTTGAGTGTTCTTGAAAAAGGGGACGGGGTGGCAAAAAAAAAAGTGCTTTACCTTGATTACGCCGTGATATAGCCGGCACAACGTACACCGACTGTACTGCATGACATTTCAACGCACCAATCAGTTGCGGAGGAGCTGATTGAGTCTACTTCCCTACAGTGGAATAGCTGAGGGGAAACGGACGGACGGCGATCTCACACGGATATCTCATCATCAGCCGAGTCCGCACGGTCACATCGCTGTGAGAGACCTCCTGAAATACAGCGGGCCATCGATTTCTCTTTCTACCCGGTCACGGTGTCTGCTGCAGGGAGATGGCCGGTATTTTGGCGTGGTTTTGGAACGAGAGGTTCTGGCTCCCCCATAATGTAACCTGGGCTGACTTAAAAAACACAGATGAGGCAACGTTCCCGCAAGCCGAGGACCTCTATCTGGCGTGTCCTTTAGCATTCTGCATCTTTATGATACGACTGGTTTTCGAAAGGTGGGTCTAAAGCACATGCGATAATCCAGGTGGCTGAGATACGGTTTGTAATGTCGATGAAATGTTCCGGTGAGTGATGCAGCACACCCCGCTGTCCATGTTTCTCAGTCTGTTACCTAAACAATGGCATCTTATCTGGTTAGCCCACAAATCACCAGGGCAGACCATCCTTCTTTCTGCAGGCCCGCAGCATTTATGCGCTGTCTGCGTTTGATGCATTTGTCAGTGCACACACGGTGCAGCCAAGTTACCCTACCTGCCCAAATCCACTTACTGTCCTCTCAGCCCGAACCCAAATTTTCAGTAAAGCACCATGCTGAGAACAGACTCCTTTTTTGATAAACCGGGTGTTTGTCTTTTTTTTTTAACTCTACTGTCCCAGTTGTGGTAGGGTGCATGTTGCATCACCATCTCTCTGACTATAATCATCACTACACAGTAAGGCAGAAAGTCATGATAATCACAGCAATGCTTGTCATGCTCTTCATGCATATGTGGGTCAGGGGTCTGTAGGGAGTAGTGACTGAGGCCTTAACCCCACTAAACTCCCCACTCTTGTGTTGAATTGATCCCTGAATATACAGTGTGTTAATTAAAAAGTTAATATTATATGACAAACAGAATGCTGTTTGTCATATAATAGGACGTATAGGTGTTGAACCCATGTGAATTTATGTACATGCATGTGCCTCCTGACTACTAAATGCCATATGTCCACAACTCTAAATATGAATGATGCACCTATAATTTTGATGTTGATCAATGGTGTCCTGATCGTTTACTTGCAGGTTTATTGCAAGACCATGTGCAATGGGCCTGAAGATCCAAGCCAACGGGCCACAAAAAGCACAACCAAACGCTATCCTTGAGAAGGTTTTCACTGCCATAACCAAGGTAGTGCAAGTGTTCTCTTTGCTGCTATTTGTATCCCTGTATAATTTGTGCCTGAATGAATGGTCCATCTAACATATGGTGTGTTTATTTTATCTTGCCAGCACCCAGATGAGAAGAGATTGGAAGGCCTGTCCAAGCAGCTCGACTGGGATGTGCGGACCATCCAGCGCTGGTTCAGACAACGGCGCAACCAGGAGAAGCCCAGCACTCTCGCTCGATTCTGCGAAAGCATGTAAGGCAAATTATAGCACAGCATACATCTAACTTGGCTGCAAGCCATTCTCTCTGCATACAATAACGTCCAAGTTTGTGAAAATGAACTTTCACAGGCTTGCCTGATGCAGGTAGGTAATCACTGTGAACATCATATTGTTGGTTGGTGATACAGTTCTAAATGAAGACTGATTTAAATAAGCTGCACTGTATTACCACTCATCAATAACGCAACCATGACAGTAGTAAAAGCAGGTGTGATGTTCAGAGTGATAGATAACTTCATGCCAGCAAGTTTCATATATCTGCAAGTTCATTTTCATACTGTATGGAAATTAAGGGAAATAACATGGCTGCTTAAAAGCATATATTCACAAAAAATGTGTTTTACTTAGGCAAATGGTAGCAGTAATTTAAATGTGATTAGGGCATTAACAATTATTTTTTTCATTATCGATTTCATTCTTGAGTAACTGAAGTCATATATTCTATGAAATGTCAAAAAAATAGTAAAAAACAGTATATTCCAAGATGACATCTTTACATTGCTTGTTTTGCGAGATCGAGACCCCCAAATATTTAGTTTACAGTGATTAAAAAGAAAACTGAAAAACTGAAGTGGAAATGCTTCCTTTACCACCCATTATGAAGATACTTTGTGGTTACAGTTGTGGTTAACTGTTACCATCTCTTACATGCCTTAGGAAGATTGCATCATGAATGTTGGTGGTGCTGTGGGGACCAACAAACCCACTCAGGCTGTAATAGAGAACTGGCTAATCTGCAGCAGAGTGTTTGCCATCAGGGAGATTGTAGTTACTTAGCAGTGTGATGTTAAAGGCCAACGAGCGAGTGTGGCTGTCAGAGCAGAGTCATGTCTGACACCAGTAGAGCCAATCTGGCAGTTTGAGACACAGGGAGCCTCACATCTTCGGATCTGCCTGAGGCTGCTGCTCACTGAAGGACAGTGTTAGCTGATTAGACCACTGGACTCCTATTACAACCTTTGAGAGGAATCTGAAAAAGCAAACCTGATTTCTTACACACACGAAGAAAGCGGTTTTGTGCTTCTCTGGAATATGTACAGGCTTTTCAAACATGCTTATCAGGCATTCATGCTGTTTAAGCAACAATTGCGTCAAAGCCGTTATCTGCCTACAGCATAATTGACTGCAGATGACATTGGGCTTCGCAATAGTTTGGCCAGGTTGTCTGTCTCAGTTGCTTACGATGCAGTTCTCCAAATGGGGCTGGCTTCAGTCCTTCCAGCAGCGACTGCGCTCTAATTAGGCCCTCATGCACAGCTGTTGCAGACTGATAGTATTCTTTGTCTCTCAGTTGTCGGGATGGCTGATCTGTTGTGTATTCATTTCATTATGCAGACAGTATGTAACAGACACATTTGTTCCGGGAATAATGAAGACTCTGCATGTAGTTTGTTTACCACCTATTGTTACTGCCTCTCCTTTTCCCAGATGTACAGCAAAAAAAGCCCTTCCAACAAGTTCAAGTACTGATTCTTTTTTTAGCAAGTAACCTACAGTAGCCAGTTGAAACTGAAAGCTTTCCAAATAGGTGTTTTGCCATCGTAGCAAGAAACAATTCTAGAGACAAACCATAGAATGACTTTATAAAAGCAGAATTATTTTACCACAGTGGCAGAAGTTGTGTGTAGAAAAATGAATTATATTTAAAGCCACAACGTGAGACCAAATGAGAATTATGAACAGTTTTTAGAGTGTAGTTTTACCTGCGAACCCCTCTTCTCTTCAGTTTTCCTTAGTTAGGACAGGCTGCGGCAGGATCATGCTTTGATGTCCTCAACAGCCCCAGCTGTCTGATCCCATCTTCTTCCGTCCTTTCTCTTCTCTGCTTTCACTGAGAACAAAGAAATTATCATGAGCAAAAAATAATGCAATTCACAGCTTCTTAAGACACAGAGACAAGGTATTTTAAGACTTGATACCATCAAATATAGTTACAATTTTTTTTTATCTTGTAATATCTATCTTTGGCCTCAGTTAATATTTGATGTATGCTGAAATGGAATGGTTTTCAATGTGTTTTTAACAAATGTTTTATTGTAAGATAGACCATTCTCCCTTTTGCAATATATATATATAATACAACCATGTACAGTGGACCTTTTAAAGTATAGTTGTACTTTCTTGCTGAGATTTAGATGAGTAGATTTATACCACTCTTGTGTCTGTGAAGGGAATATGTAGCAGGAGCCAGTTACCTCAGCTTACTACAAAGACTGGACACAGGGGGAAACCAGCTAGCCTGGCTCTGTCCAAAGCTAACAAAATACATCTGAAGCTCACTAATTAACACACATTATATCTTTTTTGTTTAAACAAAACAAAACAACATATAAAACAACATATAAAAGCAATAAGTTGTGGTTGTGAGAGGTTATTTGCTGCATTATTTCTTGGCTGGGCTCAGTGACTTGCCTAATGTCACTGTGATGACAAGTCCATGAAATAGCTTGAAATATGAGATGTGGTGTATTAAATATCAGTGGATTTCCCAAAGTGCTAAACTAAAAATGTTAAACTATTCTTTTAAGTTAGTTTGTTGTATTTTTTTTAGGTGGGTGGACATTGCAAAATGTCAAATTCATTTCCATTGCATTTTATTGACAAGTAATGCCCTACTACTATACCCTCTAAATTTGTCACTCCTTTTCTTTACTTTCATCAGATATAAAACCAAAGCCTGCAACAGATTCTTAAAAATGAATTTAGGCATTTTACCTCTAGAGAAACATGCTGTTAATAGCACCTAAGTTTAGTAATATCCTCATTACTGTTCTTCCTCTAACCAATACGTAGGTGTATGATTTTCATACCTTTAAACAACACACCTCCCTAGAAGCAGCTCAGTAGACACCAAGCCGACAACTAATAAGCATGTTTGTGTTCGGCTCATGCTCATACGCATGCTGTGAGATGAGCCATATACATGTGCTCTTGAGAGAGGACAACCACACCCCTGTTTTTCCTTAAAATTAGTTGCAGTCTTCTGGCACCACATTAAAATAGTAAGCTTTTTCATTTGGCCAATCTGAAATCATGCCTGGTAATCAAACCAAGTTAGACAACTACAGAAAGATGAGAAGGACAGCTACTACTGCCTGAAGAGTAATATATCTGTTACTGCCAAGTTAACAGCAAAAAGGGAATGTATAAAGGCTTTTTCACAACTGAATTCTGATTAAAGTCAGACAGTCATGACTCATTGTTAAGCTGAACCATCTGAAAGCAAACAGCTGCAGTCAGCTGGTGCTCAGGCTACCAACCTGGAGAAGTGACAAAGTTGAATAAAATGAGCATGACCTGCTTTTCATCACTTTATTCCAAGGCTAGGTGCTACACTCAGAATAAAGCCAACCTGATTACTTAGTTTTTGATCAAATCAAAGCTGCCCCCCTACAATTATTTCCTCCCTCAGGCAATGTTCTGCCAAAGCAGGTGCTTTTGGTTTAATGGGAATCAGTGGATCTGTCCCAGTTTAAAACCCACAGTTTCATCAGATATCATGAAGGATTCATTAATGTATAATCAAGCTATTATGAAAGGATGGTGGGTTTTTATGTATCAAGACTCCTTACATAAACTTACTCTTCTAGTGTCATATAAATCAAAGTTTGTTAGTTGTTTGCAGGACCAGTTCATTATAACACATAACCCTAATTCTTTTAACCGCAGTTACTAACCAGCACTAATTAATTACAACTGACTACTTGCAGTGGCCCTTAGATAATTAAATTAAAAGCACATCATATCTCTACAACCCGTCTTTATCAACACTGTGTATGGAAAACAACTCAGAATGACAAAAAAACCATCTGTGCCTGAATTTGGGGAAAAAATCTATTCACAGGAAGCCGTTGTGAGTCATTGTGATTGTACATATATAGCAGCAATTCAGCAGCACTTGAAACAGACTCTTGCGGGTTTGATGAACCAGTTGCCATGCAACAGTTTTTACTGCGTGCCAGGTAGACTTGTCCAGTTAATTTGGTTTTACAATACAGTTGATCAAGCACAAAAAGCAGTTAATGACAGCTTCCACAGGCCACATGTTAACATGTTAATAATTTCTCCAGTATTCATTTAAGAGTGGCAGCTGATTATCTCGCACAAAAATCCACAGACTCGCTCTGTTGGATGTGCCTGAGCTGGGAAGCTAATATGGATTTACCCTGCTGTCTTTTTAAGTGTTTATGTCATGTTGTGTTTGGAGGCTGTGGCTGTCAAAATGCTGTCAAAAATCATACGTTCGATTTGAGGTCAGCTGGAACAACCACACGGCACAACCTGCAAAACCTGGTCTCACATGACAAGCTGTGCAGCTTCTGTCACAGCCATGGGAGTGAAACAGGGGCTTTGTTCCTCTTCCACATGTTTTACTCCATGAAACTATCACATGGCATTCAGAAGTTGAAGGTTACATGTATATATCTTAGAATATAAGCACCAATGGGAAAACATTTATTCTAATTGGAGACAAATCTGTCAGAGCCTGTGACAGCTCAAGAACACACAACAGGGGTTCTCTCATTCAGGCCTTGCAGTCAAATTTGCTTTTGTTCCCTGCATAAAGACATTTGCTTTTGTCTGATGCAACTTCCACAGTTATGCAGAAAGGGGGACTTGCTAGTTGGCCAGTCTTAAATCCTTCCTCCCAGTTGCTGAATGTTATGAGTTGGGTATATATTCTCATCTCCCTGCTCAGCAAGGCTTTGATCACTGAAGTGTCAGCTGTTGCAGTTTCGTCTCTGCCTGTAAGCTCAGACCTCATCATCACTTTCCCTGCCATTGTGTAGTTGTGGTTACTGTAAATTATGTGCAGGGTTATATAAAGCACAGAGCAGGCTGGGCTGGGAGTGGACACTGTGAGTGTCCCATTTTCAGTGAGTCACCCTGGACTGAAGATGTGGGGAAGCAAGAGGACTTCACACCACTTCAGATTTCTGATTACAGGCATTACAGCCACATAGTGTGCCGCAGTGGGATGCACCTGTAAACCAAACTACAGAAGTAGAATACAGTACAAGCTGTATTCACTTAGACATCCTCTGGTAATGTTTACATATTGGAATGTGTATTGTGTTTAATTACAGGATGTGATGCAGCTCCATTATTCTTAAGTAACTGGTCTGAGCTGATTAAAACACTTTGCTCCTCTCTCTAATCTACTAATTCGTTTGTGGCTTTAAAATTACTGCATAAAGCTTTAGATAGATTTTGGAAAAAAATGTGAAAAGAGAAAGAAAAGCCAAATGAAAGGAACAAATGTAAATTGCAAACACACTGCTTAGCTGAGGGCTACTTTTTTCACACCTGCAGTTTTAAGTTTGGGGTATGCCCAACACTTAGCCCCCGCTGGGGCAGCCAGATATACCCAACATTTTTCAAGGTTATTATATGCCTGACAACAAATTTTTAAGACTGAAAAAAAGTATGTAAATTATTCTAGAGCTTTCATTCTTGCTGTCATGTCTTATGTTTTTCTTTATTTCTTTCAGGTGGAGATTTACATTCTATCTATATATATTTACCTATGGAGTGCGTTTCCTTAAAAAGGTAAGTTTTACTTACAGACAAATGAGCACCAGACTCCTGTTATGACTGTTAAAGTTAGTATGAGTCATTGAGGTCAGAAGCCATTTTCCACAGATCAAAGAGTATGGAGGTTCATGGTCGGCATGAAAGTCTTGTGGTTTCTGAATACAATGATGGCTAGTCATGAGATTTGGAGATAAAAATGTAAGTTATTGTGTAAGGAGCCAAGTTTATAAAGAAGATTTTCAATACAGCCCAGTACAAAGAGTGTTCATTAATAATGGATCTCATAAGGATCTTTCAAGGTAAGGGGGAAGCTGCTGACAAATTAAGCACTTCTTATGATAAATAATGCCATCCACTAAACAGGCAATCCAGTTGGTACTCCAATGGTACTCAGTGATGATTTCTCTTTCTTTTGAACTGAATGTCAACTGCTGGAAGTCAATGTTCATACAGTCTGTACTATTACTGGATGTCAGATTTCAATAGTTACTTGAATTGGCACATCCCAGTGACTGTTGGCAAAATGGTAACAGCTGAGATGACTATAGTCCCTGTTTACAGCTACTTTTTAAACTTTCCATTCATTACAATTAGTCTTACTGTTCTGTGGACGAAATTACTATGTTATGGTTATATGGATACAACTGACCTCTCCAATCTGTGTGTAAATAGGTGTTTACAGTAAAATATGGCTTTAAAAAATACCTCTTGAATAATTTTATGCCTGTTTTGTGCCAGTGAAAAATGGCAACACTTGAACACTATGTGCCACTTTAGCTTCGAAAGTTAGCATGCTTTACACTTGATGTTTTATCTCTGTGTTTCAAATCTTTATGAATGGAATAACTGCCAATATACAACACAATGACAGTACTTTACTTTTATAACACTTGTAACCTAATTTTTGCCTGTAAAGTACAAACCAAGCAACAGCTGGTGTTTGCTTAATATTTTTTCTGGGACTAGCTTATCCTTCGTGTGGGTTAGCATTTGCAGCTAACGGTAGTTAGAGCATGTTAACCCACCTAACAAACATAATGCCAACTCTGAGATGTATTCATATGTATTTCATACATATATTCATGGAAAAAAAACATTAAGTAGTATAATCACCAGAGCAGAAGTTGAGGTAGCAGAAAGGGGAAAATCTCTCAAAGAAACAAGTTGCATGACAAAGCACTTTGTGAAAATAGTTCATTCCCTGGCAGTCCCTGCTGCAGGCTCCAGTCTCTGTGGGGTTTATTAATAGAGCAGGTCTGGAGAGGAGTGCAGAAGACATAAACTCAATGATGGGTCACTGTTTGCTTATAACACATTCTTTAGTATCACAGTTACAGTTTCTCTTTTTGTCCTCATATCATTATGTCATTACTCAGGACTTCATATGCGGATAAACCCCTTTGGTTCCTTGGTAATCCCGTTTCCTTGTACGTCAAAGTAGGGGCTGTAAGAAAATCTCTTATAACATTTGTTCAGTATTTTATAAACCACTTTGATTTCATTCAGAATCCATCAAGGGGATTATTCATTTTTCAGCTGTCACACTGATATCCATGTGTTAGATGTTAAATGACAAGGAAAGATTGAACTCCAGCTGTATGTGTGGGAACAGCGTAACACTGCATTGATGTTGCAGTTAATGGAGCCTGCTCTTTCTAGGTTTTATTGAAAGGATTTAAGCCAATTTTCCTTAAAAAATCTTTTGTTTGTTTTGGTTAATCGACAACATTGTATTATTTTTATGAAATACAACATATGAGATTTTGTCAGGGATGGAATACAAAATATTTGGCTTACTGTCATCGTTGTCCCTGGAGTTTTTACATTAAACTCTATCACAGAACTGTCTTAACTTTAGTAGTTTGATTTTCAGTTTTATGATATTTTATATTTCAGAATATAGTCTAGTTTTATTTGTTTCATATAGGTTAAAATGTATTTATTTGAAGTCACTGTTTTCATTTTCTGCAGACTCCATGGTTATGGAACACTAAAGAGTGCTGGTACAACTATCCTTACCAGGTACAAGTTTTCATGATACAGAAAGATGACTTGCATTACCTAAACTCCTACTTCTCAAATATGTATTTTAACCCTGTTGCTTTGTGTGTTTATGCAGCCACTGACTGGGGACATCCATTATTACTACATACTGGAGCTGTCCTTCTATCTGTCCTTACTCTTTTCCCAGTTCACAGACATCAAGAGGAAGGTAAGAGACATGCATTATGCATCTCTAATAACATGGACCATTGTTTGTTGAAAAGATCTACTGAAGGGCAAAAAGTGACACTTTTAGTCACTTTTTCATGCTGAAACCAGACAATTCTGTTCTGTTTTTGCCATGGAAGTAGTACTATCGCAAGCTATCTTGACTGTCTCTTTTCTAAGTGTAACCATGACTGCATAATATTTTTGCTTATGAAGATTTGCTCTCTGCCTCAGTGTTGTTCTCGCTGGTGTGTGAAATAACAAAACACTGTGGAGGTAAAAAGGATTAGCAGTTTTTCAGAACATTCAAAAATTGGACTCACAGTCAAACTTCATAAAAAAATAACTTTTTTTGACTTTCCCCAGACATTAGTTGGTGCAGAGTTTGTTTTGCTTAATTAAAGGCTTTTGTCTAGTCCACTCAGCAGATTACTTCACATATTAATGTAAATATATATTTAAAGAACTTGTACCTGTGGGACACATAATACAGAGGACCTAATTATCTTGCCCAGCCATACTTAATACTGAAGAAAGTAGATAAATAGATAATATAATAATAATGATAATAACAATAGGATGATAAAATAATCCATAACTGATACATACACACACACATACATTTACAAGTACTTACATGTAACTGTTATGTCTTTTTCATGTATTAACCAGTGAGACATAATGTTTAGTATCAAATGTCATTAACCATAAAGTTTATACTAGATATGTATTACGTACATCATATTGTAAACAGGGTTTGAATGGTCCATCTTGGTCAGTGTTTGTAAGAACTGAGATTCAGTTCCAGTACAAACATTCTTCATGGGCAACAACCAATTTCAACTCACTTTCTTTTTTGTATATGTACATATATATATAAAAGTGGCCACGTTTTTGGTTCATTAACTGTCAATTTGCATGCCTTCCAGCCATGAGCTTACTCCTGTCTCCAGTCCATCCCCAGCTCTGCCCTCTTCACAGCACACTCCACTCACTGCACTCACAGCAGCCCCCATGATGCCATGCTGTGTATGCCTTCACTCTGTCATCTCTTTGTTGACTGTTGGCATGTTGTCTGTTTTTGTTTCTCCTTTCAGTTTTTTCATGCACAGTACTACACTGAGGAGGTCATCTGCACCCCCTGCCAATTCCAGTATGTTCTCCCTGCACACTCTCGCCTTGCTTTCATTCTCTATCTTGCATCATTGCTCTTCCTTCTCATCCTCCTTCTCATTCTTTGGCTGGTTTTCTACTGGTTTTAGCCATTTTAAGCTGAGACATTTCAGTAGCTAAAGATTTGCTAGAGGAATGCTTCCCCATGCCACCTGTCTGCATCCTTAGTCACCTGGAGTTCCATTCAAAACATAATTGCTCACCAAGACGGGACCAAAGCTACACTGTTGTATATTTTGACGGGATATTTACTGTAGCCGCAGTAGTTATTGTTTTAGTACAAACTAAACAACCCAAGCGCTGTACTTAAATTTGTACATTACCTGAGTAGTTTCATTTCACGCCACTTTATACTTCCATTCCACTACAGCCCACAGATAAATATGTCCTTAATTATATTTATTCCACTATATTTATCTAGCATCTATAGTTACTTTACATATTAAGATTTAAATTAAAAATACAAAGCATATGATATTATAAAATATGATGTATTGTTTTAGATCAAACTAACCAATAGTACAGAAATTCATACCACAACCACTTATAACAGATAAGATTTAAGAAACATTTTCAATCCAGCACTTTAACTTGTAATGGAGTATTTTTACATTGTGGTATTACTACTTTTACTTCAGTAAATGATCTGAATGTTCCTCCACCACTTGCTTTTGAAAAATATTTTGAGATAGCTATGTTACAGTTTGACACAATGACAGAAGGCTCGGACATCAAGGATGTACTTGCTATATTTATAAAAGTGGTGATTAATCATTGTCTTGTCATAACTTTTTTATATCTTTTCAATAGCTTTGCCAATCACAGTGGCACATGATGAACATGCCTCACCAAAAGGTTTTTATTTTGGAAGACAATGTTCCACATAATAATCACATGCACGGCTACTAACTTGGGCAAAGCACATTTCAAAGTTATGGAAACATAAACATGTTTATGTGCTTCTTCCACCAGTTTTGAAAATATGCTCCCACACCATGGTTCCACAAATCAAGTTTATATTAGTCAGCAGTGCGGGCCTTGTCATTTTGAAAATACTGAATTTTCATCAGTGTAAACACACAAAGCCAGCATGTGTGCCCACAGTTAGTCATGTCCATTTTAGTCATGTCACTGTATCACATATGTACTGTACTACAAGCACTGGGTCTGTCCTGCATGCAGTGACTCAAACAGCCGTGGAGCAGTCTTAAATGTACTTTCTGTAGTCGTGTGACATTTCCTTGACAACTCTGTCCCCCAGGATTTCCTGATCATGTTCCTGCACCACGTGGCAACAATCTCCCTCATCACCTTTTCCTACGTGAACAACATGGCACGAGTGGGAACTCTGGTCATGTGTCTCCATGATGCAGCCGACGTGCTGATAGAGGTGAGGATGGGCGAGAGAATTAACTGCTGTAGATGGACAGATGGGCATATAGAGGCAAAGCTGGCTGGTTGTGTGGGTGGACTGTTTGGAATTTACATCTTCATCTGAATTCTCATATTCTAAACTCTCATGTTGTGAACACTCTCTCATATAGGTACAATGTTTTTCAACACACTCTTTAGGTTATGATTAGTTATACTCACAATAAAGCTGGAAACAAGAGTTTTCTAAATCTTATGCTGTCAGAAACATTTCAAGTTGTTTCATCATGATAAAAATGAATTGGTTTTTTTTTTGTTTTTTTTATCCTAGGCTGCCAAGATGGCCAACTATGCCAAATGTCAGATTCTGTGCAACCTCCTGTTTGCAATGTTTGCAGTTCTCTTCATAAGTTCCAGACTCGGAGTTTACCCTGTCTGGTATGTGTTATTCATTTCCCTGTGTACCATCGTTAGCATCCTTCTGATGGCTGGCTCTAATGAAGTGGTGTTAAAAAAAAGATCTGTGCCGTACATGTTTGA
This sequence comes from Toxotes jaculatrix, assembly GCF_017976425.1. Classification (NCBI taxonomy): domain Eukaryota; kingdom Metazoa; phylum Chordata; class Actinopteri; family Toxotidae; genus Toxotes; species Toxotes jaculatrix. Next base: position 12,639,579 of record NC_054408.1, on the reverse strand, counting down.
GTTTCTCTCCAATCACAAAATGCATGGCAGAGTTGAAAAGATGCTCGGTGCTTTTTTACTGCTTTCTCCACAACGGTTTGCAGTTCAGACACATCTCTGTGAATTTTGTTGCTAAGTAATAGTTACTATGGATACAGCCGCTTTAACCTCTCAAAGAAAGCCAAACAAATCAACAAATGAAAAGCAGATCATTATGGTTATTGCTTTATCATTGAAAGCAGTGTCTAGAGTTTCAGCTGATTGTCAAAACATCAAAGGGCTTTCCACTCATAAGGATCGTTTTGATTGTGTTGCCATTTCTGTTTTGAATTTACATTTAGTTGTAGCTAATATATCCAAATAGCTGTGCCAGAGAAAAGAGGCAGATTAAAAAACTTTAATTCATTTCCTGTGGCTTTGTTTTAGTCAGACATTTAAAAGTGTAATTGCAGTAGCTGGTGACTGGCAGTAGTAACAGGCCATTCTGATGATATTTGCAGAGTTACCACTAATCACTTTTAGTCCTTGAAAGTGTAGACAGCAGTCATCTTGCTGTCATCAGCAGTAGTGTTATCACGTATTTCACGAGTGAAGGGAGACATGTTTTAGTTTCCGTTTCAAGCATCCATAGTTGTCTGCTTTTCTCTGAGATACCATCAATACTTGGTCAGCACAAAAATGCTTTTTCAAGCATCTAGATTAAAGTTTGTTTAATAAGTAGGGCTGTTCTGACGAAAGCATTTGAGTAACACAGAGGCTTTTAGATTAGTCTATGCAGCATTTTGTGTTGTAGTTGGCACCCACTGTTCTCTGCCTTTGTATCCACACTGTAATATGATGATCCAACGCTACATTTTAGTCAGCCCCCACCACACTGGTAGTAAAGTTGTCATTACTGTAAAGCTGTTGCCATGGCTTCAGTATCTGATTCAGAGACAGCAAGAATTGGCCCAGGGATAAATCTATCACAGATCCTTTAAATTTTGATTGTATGTGAATAAGCCAGGCGATGCATCACCATTTTTCTCCTCCATTAGCTGTTTTTTTTATAACATTCAAATTTATTGCTGTACGTATATTATGAACAAAATGGTATTTCAAATACACACATCTATTTGTTCAATAAACGCATCATTAAAGACCAAGTGCTCCATAAAGGACAAAGAGCTGGAGCTCACCTCATTTCTTTTCCTTGGCTTCTGTTTGGTTTTATCTGCCTGTTCCTCAGGACACACAGTAATTCCCCTGCTCAAACATAGTGCTTTTATTCTTTGTGTTTTTCTAATTAAAAATGTTGTGTTAATTATCTCTCTCTCCCTCTGTTGCTATGGAAGGATTTTAAATACCACCTTGTTTGAGAGTTGGGAGATTGTAGGGCCCTACCCGTCCTGGTGGGTTTTCAACCTGCTTCTGATCCTGCTGCAGCTGCTTCACTCCTTCTGGTCCTACCTCATAGTGAAGACAGCATGCCGAGCCATATCCAGAGGAAAGGTGAGTCACTACATGCAGCTGTTCTCTGAGTCTTTCTACATAATCTTTCCATTTACAGCATGTTCAATAGCCACTTCTGACTTTCTCTTTCTATTCTCTATGCCAACCCACAACTTTCAAGGTGGGAAAATGGAATCCACTACATGTAAGTAGCCTCAAAGGGGAGCAGCTCAATCCACATGGTGTACTTTACATTTAGTTTGATATCATGTCCCTAGCAGCTGCATAATCATTTGCATTCATCATGATCCCTGATTGACCGCAACCTAATCACTGCATTTTTAGCCACACTAGCTTCATGGCTACGGGGCTGGCAATGTCAGTCAGCTGATCGGTCCACCACTTTGGTCCAAAGTGAAATATCTCAACAAATATTGGATGCATTGCCATGATGTTTGGCTCATACATTCATGGTCCCCTCAGGATGAATTGTAGCAACTTTAGTGATCTTCTGATTTTTGCACTTGCGCTATCATCAGGTTAAAATTTTGCTTTAACACTTTGATTTATAACCACATACCTGTAAAACATTCCCATCAGCCTTGCCTGTGCTTTCTGCTTAGTGCTAATTAGCAAATGTTAGCATTCTAACATGGTAAACAAAGTCATTGTTAGCATGCTGATATTAGCATTTGGCTCAAAGCAATGCCCTGTCCAAGCTCAGCCTCAAATAACCTTAGCATGACTGTGGAGTCCTATTTAAAACGTCTCATCATTACAATTTGTTGCACTTTTTTATTGGTCTTCCTGTAATTAAATGTCAATTTATTTCGTAAATACTTGTATTTGTATAAATCTACACCTGGCATGTCAAATGATATAATGTCTGGTGCTAATAAAGTGATTGTGTGATTGTCAGAAAATGAATTGAATGAATGAGAATAACTTTGGTAAACAATTAATCATTTATCACACAAAAAAATGCAAAACATTCACTGGTACCAGCTTCTTAAATGTGAGAATTTGCTGCGGTTTGTGTTTTATTATCTTTATATAACATCTTTTGGTTTTCAACTGTTAGTGGGTTAAAACAAGCTGGAATCCTGGGAAACTGCAATGGGCACTTTCCATTATTTTTTGACATTTTACAAATCAAAGAATTAAGCAATCAACTGGAAAAATAATCAAGAGATTAATCAATAATTAAAATAATAATTAGATATAGCCCAAATAATGTTATGTTTAGCTGTCTCCATATTTCAAGTTTGTAAATTGATTTTATGGTTTTTGCAGCTTGTTGCTTGATACTGATTGGCAGAACAGCTCCCCATCTGATATGCAAAAGCCCATTTGTAACACCATCATGCATGGCTGCCACAGATAATGAAACAGACAAGAATTTTAATGAGAAAAATCTAATCTCCAGCCATCCTTCTTATTTCTGCAGGTGTCTAAAGACGACCGCAGTGACATCGAGTCCAGCTCTGATGAGGATGACAGCCCCCCACCCAATCAGAAGCACCACAGCAGCGCCACCAACGGGACCAATAAAAATCACGGGACCAACGGCTACCTGACAGGAGCCCCGTATCCCGATGAACACTGATTTAGCTGATATCACAACACTGGAGCCATGCTACAGACACCATCCATCAATCTGTGTGTGCGTGTGTGTGTATTTGAGCGTATGGTGGAGATACGAACAACATAGCCTGTCTGGTACTGGAAGTTCTTACAAGATTTAAGTGAATGCAGTTTTGTTATCAATTTGATTCTTTACTAATTTCCTTGCGCAATTTATTCTCTTCATCTATATATTTGCATCAAACTGCACTCAGTGAGATATCAAAGCACTCCTATCAGTACAACCCACTCTCTGTTTAGCCGATGAATGACAGCATTCCACTTTATGGTGTAAGCATGCTACTTTAACATACAGTAGTCTGGCATACTGGAGGTGTGTTTTCTTTATGTTTGTGTCTTTCTGTGTTATTTATTTTTTATAAATATGTTTGCAGATGGTAGTCAGACATCCATATTCTACTTTGATGTCAGTGTTAAAGGTGAAATAATCTTTAACAACAACACAAATGTTTTTTTTCCACACCACACGTCACGAAGAGTATTAGCAAAATGCTGAAGACCTGGGTTTACTTTTAATGCTACACCCCCAAAGATTTGCCAAAACGATGACTGAGTTCGTCTTCACTCACAAATGGATTGTAACGTGAAGTTTACTCACATTAAAGAAAAAAAAAAAAAACAAACATTCTCCACTCAAACTGTATATGAGATGTCAATAACAGTATTATGTGTGTGCATCAGATATGGCTCGATGCTGTATTCCCTAACGAAGCATTTTGTTAAGTATTCTGGTACATTTCTGGTAAGCATTTCATTAAAGGCCATTTGCGCTCTTAGGAGGCAGACATGAGTTGTTTGAATTATTCAATAAAAAAACATGAAGACTGTAAATGTGCGTGGGTATGTTCAATACACTTAAAAAAGATGTTTATCAAACATCAAAAAATACACTTTGGAAATTATCACTGGAGCACCATAGATTAAGATTAATTTTGGCTGAATTCCATTTAGCTGCTCTCCAAATAATTACCTATTTTGTATTAGATTTCACTATTAGCAGAACCACGTTCTAATAACACAGCCTTTATACAGGGTTTACTCGCGTTAGGTCTGTGGTCAGAATTCAAGTGAAAGGGGTCACTCACAGGGAGAATTATCTCTCATCCCCTCAGCTCTACAGAGCATTTTAGCATCTTTCAGATTGTTTTGGTCTACAACCTAATTGTTGTACTGTACCTGTTCAGCACCTGACAGCAGACAGACACAGCAACTAGTGGGTGAACATAGTGGAGCTTTGAGGAGCTAATGAGCCATATTTTTCCCTTAGAAATTGGTTGGGACCAAAACAGAGCTAAAAGGAGAGTGAGTGTTGGATTTACAGGATGGGTGCAAACACAAATCCATGCTAATGCTAATGATGCTCTGCCTTCTAGATGTGTAAATAAGCAGCTGTCCAGTAGCAAGTTCACCTTATTAGCTAAAAGGGTTTTCATATGTCAGTGTTGTGTTTATAGCTTATTTTCACTGCTCCAAATAATCCAAAAAATGAATGCCAAAGATGTCTCAGATTACCAGTATTTATAACTGCATTATTACCAAACACACATAAACCAAAAGTTTTTCTCACTGATCGCTTACAACTGATCTATAAAGGATTTAAATGATTCACTAACCATTGAGAAAGTGTGACCTATCAGAAAGAAGCACTATTTTTTCTTTTTCTGATTTTTTCACATAGCTTTCTAGGTTTTGAGTGAGAGATAAAAGCATGAATGGCCTTTGTTTTGTGTTTACATCTTTCCCTTTCTTTATACCTGTGGCTGGCTAACTTGCCCTCCAGCTCGAGTTTACATTTGTAGCTCCTTTTTTTCCCTCTCACTGGAATTTTCCTTTGTAAACTGCACTGACAAAAGCTCAGGTGATTTCCGCATGAGTGACTTTGGGAGGAGGGTGGTCAAAGTTTCAGGTCCAAAGTCAACAAACAGCCACAGTCTTAAGATGAAGGATCCTATCAGCACCTGCTCTGTGAGTATTTCTTCTAAAAAGAGTTAGTGCAATGGTGTAAGGAGTAATATTTTTACATGGACTAAATTGTAAGAAACAGGTGTCACAACTATAAATCCTTATCAGTTTGAACTCGATTATTGCTCGATGGCAAAAAATCTCATGGAGCCTTACTCATTGTTTTTCAGTATAACCAACTGTATCAGAATGTAAAACGATTTTCAAAAACCGGGGAGTACTTCTGCAAAGAACTTATGGCAGTTTTTCAGCAAAGGTAGGTTGAGACAGTTACTGCATTCAGACTTCAGACTTAATGACTAAAGAAGTTATTGTTTGACTCAGTTATTGTCCCGTCTGCAACCTTTTCCTGTTTTAGGGCTGAGCTGGAACTTACTTATGCTAAAGGACTGAAAAAACTGGCTGGCAAACTCATCAGGGCCTCCAAAGGAATGTCAAACAAGTAAGGGAGGGTGCTGAATTTTTAATTAGCTCTTTCTTTTGTCTGTTTTGTGTTCAACATGACCTCTTCCTAGGGACTAACTGCCATGTGGTGTACAAAAATAATGGTATCATGGGAAATAGCATGCGCCGAGTAGGTTAGAAGTGAGGAAAACACAGGTGGGTGTCAGGCTAATTACCCCACAGCACTAACCTTTTCCTGCTGGCTCCCCACCACAGTTCCACCTACAGCGCCTGGTGTCATGTGTCAGATGAGATGTACTCAAGAGCAGACGCCCACAGGTAGTTTTCAGCCTGAGTTCACCTCGTCACACGTGCCTGTCCACAGATTAAACAAACATAAGGGAGATTTGGTGTTAAATATGGCGTTGTTGTTTTCATTCCAGATCATTAGGAAATGCATTTCAGCAAGAAGCAATACTGGAAATACGACAACTCTTAGACGAGCATAATAAGAGGAAGAGACCCGTATGTAATTTCTTCTTTTTTTTTTTTTAGTATCTTAGTTCTAGCTTCCAGTCATAATGTGTCTCTAACCTTTTTTATATTTCAAAAGCTTGACAGTGCCATTGAAAGAACTGGAAAACTTGTTACTGCTAATTGGAGTGAACAACTCAAGGTAAAGAATCTTCTTACAAAAAGGCAAAGAAAAAAGGAATAAATATTGGAGATAAGAATCAGCTATTGTGGAGCTGCTGCAGAGACAATTATTATCATGCTAATCCATAAAATCCTTTATCCATAAAATGTTGGTGTGGCTGGAAACTATTGTTGTATGTTATAGTAACCTTCACAGTGAAGCCCTTACAGTTTATGTAATGTACTATACATACTTGCATAATGCATTACTATAAGCTTCAATAATGCATTACGTTGTGTTAAAACAGTGATGAGCCATTAAAAGTAGGACACCAATACTCTACAAGGTCAAGGATTTCAAAAGTTCATAATCACTCTATTCATTTTGCATGACGGGTCTTCTAAAAATCCTGGTGCTGCCATGAAGGCATTACAATTGGCCATGACCACACTTTCTGCTCATTATGTTGACAGAAAGGACCATAATGCTCATGACTTTATAACCTCTCATGTAAGATTGGTGTTGATCACGAGCCTCTGGGTTGGGATGTTTGACCTTGTAAAGTGTTATGACCATACTTAAAAAGATTTTTAGCTGTTGCTATGAAACCTCATACATCATGAAGCTTATAGCCACTTTTATGCTGCATTATGAATGGGAGATGACGCCTTTTGCAAGTATTTATGAAGTATTCATTGAAAATGGTAGTGATTTTATTTTTGTAAAATAACCGAGAAAACACGCCTATAGCTTTGTCTTTATATAATTTACAATACGGAACAATTAACTGCATAAAAGTTGAAAAGTTACAGATTAGCTTGACAAAACTCAAAAATGCAAAAAACAAAAAAAATGTTTTAAATCAGATGTAAAGCACAGTCATTCCTTATTTACCTATATCATTGTTATGCTGTATGTGTATGTTTCCTCACTTCTAAAACAGATAAAGAAGAAATTAATTGGACTAACAAGAGAACATGAGGCTCTCTTCAACTTTGTTGAGAACAACAAACACATTTGCACAGAAAAGGAAAAACAAAAGGTACAGTAGATGGTTAACATTATTTTCATCGTTACGAATACTTCCTTAAAAAAGCTGTCAGCGTGGTCACAAAAGACATTTGTTATTGTTCCTGACAACAGATGCTCAATAGACTGACTAAGTCGGCAGAGATGCAGGTGCGGGTGGACGAGGAGTACTTTAATATCAACATGGAGGGTCATCAGACGAGACTCAAGTGGGAAAACACACTGAAAAACTGCTACCAGGTGCTGGGGAAAAAAATGCTTTCCTAGTTCTCGTTTTCGCTATGACCGTGTTTTCATTTTCATTATACTTCAGGTTTAGATGACAATCATCCAACTGAAGGTGATATATCAGGCTATTACATGCTCCACAGGGTGAACGACAAGGCCAGTACTCTGAATAGGGATTGAATGTGCCGTGCAGAAAGCATCCCAGCACTACTTTCTGCTTTTTCAGATCATACAGGAGCTGGAGAAACAGCGAATTGAAGTTCTGTGCAACATTTTGAATCGATACAACCTCCACATGTCCAGTTTTGGGCAGACCCTCAAACACGTAAGGCATCTTGACATTCATCCTGCTCACAAATATACACTAAATCTCGTGATGGATATTGTAACTTATTTATACTTCTGCTTCCTCCAGGGCCAAAGACAGATAGAACAGCAGGTCGAAAAGGTGGATATGGATAAAGACATACAAATCCTGGTGGAAGAAAACAGAGTCACAGCTGAAGACAACAAAGCTGAGTTTCTGATGGCTGATTATTTCGTAAGTCTGCAATTTTTACTCTCAGAATCTACCGCTGCAGTTCGAAGAGAACTTTGTCTGCAGGCCACAGACTCATCCGGTGACTCACCCATTCAGACATGCCCAGTCATCCCTGCAGGGGATGTCTTTTTGATGGGAGTGTGCAAGCTGCTCATACAAAGATGTACTTGTCATTTTGTGACAAGGCCTGACATGACAGCTGCTTTTTAGTTTCCTAATGTACATTTACTGTTTTTTAATGTTATGTTGTTCTGAATTCAAAGTACTCAGGTCCAATTTGAACAAATGATTTAATTACATTTATATACTGTATAATAATGTGCAGAGTGCAATGCAACAGCAGTGACAGCATGTTTGTAAAATTTCCAGGAAACACTTCTTTAATCAATGCTAGTCCAAGACTATCCAATCCCATTACAGATGTGATTTGATAAATACATGTTATGTGTGTTCTGGTATATCAGGAGGAGGACAGCAAATCACTGATGGGCAAAGACCGAAGAAGAGAGGCCATCAAACTCAAGCTTCAACGTCTGGAGGACACTATTACAAAAACAAAGAAAGACTGTGAAGGTTATCTGAGTGGAAAGTACACAATATTATTTTATGAAAGTGGAAAGAATTGTATTTCAGTATAACTGTGGTTTATAGTAGACAGGACTAAGTAAGGTTATTCAATTTGTTTCTAAGCCCTTTGACATTCTTGTTGCAGGAATTGAAAAACTGATGAAAATGTACAGTGAAAATCCTTCATTCTCAAACCAAAAGAACCTTGAGGAAACTGAACAGCAGCTTGATGAGGTAAACAGTGTACAGCGTGTGTAGAAGGGATGGATTTTGGTGTTTGCAGATGGAGAGTTACTTCAAACTGATAACATAAAAATTAAATTTGCTGAAGCATTAACTGTTATCTTGTTGCCTGTAGAGTACTCTAAAGTTGGATCTCCTCGAGGCAGCTCACTACAAACTCTCTCTATCACTGTCTGAACTAGAAGGAAAACCCAGGTCCTTTCACCGATTTAGTGACAGCATTATGAAATGGAAAGACAAGGTAAGACTACACATATCATCTTCAGGACAGACTGTTGGTATATCTTCTGTGGCAATTTATTTGGTTAGCATGGCATGTTTGTGATTGGAATGCCTTTGGCCTAAGTAATCCCCAAACTATTAATAAAAGTCCTGGTGTGGAAAAATCACCCTACAATAGCTTATAGTTTATTGGTTATTGTGTCAATAAATATACTAAAGATCTGCCACATGTGATCCTACTTGTGTGTTTATTTTCCTCCGAAACGTTCCTAAAGAGAAATAACAACGTAGATCAAGTATAACCCAGACTATTACTCTTTCAAAGGACTGCGAGCACAGCGTCGTTCAACTCACTCGTCAAGTCAAACTCAGAAGGACACCATTCAGATCCCGACAGTCACTGAGAGCTTCCATCATTTACAAAGGACCCGCTCAGTTTGTGACACAACAGTCTGCGGAGCCTTCACCAGGTCCCGGTGACCAGGTCACCACCACAGATTCAACACATGAAACTGAAGCTGTGGAGTCTGGCAGCACTGTTAATGGAGCCCTGCCTCACACAGATGATGGCAAAGGAAAGGGTAAGACATTTCCAGAGCATCAACACACAATTATTTATTTCTAATCACCTAATTTGGAAATTTACAATAAAATTACAGCAATGAAAAATATGAACTCTTCACAGGTCAAACAGCATCAAAGCTGTGCAGTATAGGAAAATGCAAGGCAGTATATAATTTCACACCTGAACAGGATGATGAACTGACTTTGAAAGAAGGTAAGTCGCAACTCAACTGCAGATTCTCTAAAACAACAGTAGAAGTTGACAGTTTAAGTAATAAAATAATTTCTGTTTGTGTTTCTCAGGAGATCTTCTAGACATTTACACAAAAGAGGACAACGGTTGGTGGTTTGGTGATCTTAACGGACGGACTGGCCATTTCCCATCAGCCTATGTTGAGGAGCTGCCTGTGTTAAGCAACATCCAATCATCTGATGCCTGACTGACCCGACACATGAACAGCAAAATATGCGTCACCCTTAATCAAAAAGATTATTAACATCATTAACATCTGCAATGAAATGGTGGTGATTGGAGGCCTCATACCAAATAAAAATACAGATGAAGTTCCTGTCTACGTACTAATGAGATTTGTTGCTTTAAAATACTTAATAAAACCAGTATCACTCAGTTCAATAATACATGCTCCTCTGCTGACAGTCAAGATCTATTTTTTTTTGTCACTAGTTTCTGCAGTTATTTTTTAATGTTGTTAAGATTCATACTTTAATTTTTATATCCAAATAATTGTTTCCTTATTTATGCCACATTGTGTACAGCCAAACTCAGCTATTGTGTAGATTTTAATAAAAATTTGTGTTTATGGGAAATAAATGAGCAATAATATTTTTAAAAAATTGATTCTATCAAAATATGAGTGATTACTTACTTTATTTATCTTTACTTCCGAAGAACATCTAGACATAGGTAGTGATTTTATTCAGATATGAGTAGATATAAGAGAGAGATAAAACACAGTGAGGCTCTGCCATTGGATTTTAAACAATGCCAAATACAGTTTCTAGTGAACTGTAACATGGCCAGGCTCAGAAACACTGAGACAGGACACTTGTGCCTCAAACACCAGTAATTATTTAGTTAGAAGCCCAGATTATTAAATACAGCTTGTTAATTACTGCCCACAGAAGTGCATCATAAACCCATATGTACATATTACTCTTGAAAAAGCAGATAATGTGTTGTTTACAGGGATGTAGGTACAGATTAAAAACTGTGTTGCTTTATATTTAAGCTGATTAAGAAGAATGTGAACAGATTCTTGAACATGAGGTCCTTGCTTACATTAGTCCACATTGCAGCAAGAATTTCCCTGCACAGTTCCTCGTCCTTCCACCCGTCCAGTCTTAGCAGCGTGCCTGAGAGATAAACTCCTTCCTGACATTTGCCAGGAATGCTGGTAGGTTATTGGTCTCCTGAAGCCGGCTCTCCAAGACTGGCAAACACGCGAGTGGGGGGTCACTAGACACAACTGTAGAAGTAGAAGACTTAGGTAAATCTTATGGAAGCCATCTCCAATGCTTACTGCAGGATAAGACTATCTTTTTATTTTTGTCAAGTCCCCTGAAAAGACCTAAACTATATTAGTCTGTTTCTCAATAATCTTTAACTTTCCTGGCACTCATCCCCACACCCATTTGTTCCTACTGACAACATAAATGTTTAAGAGCTGGTCACAAATATATAGTTTTATTACATTTTAGCAAATGTTATTCAAACAGGAGTAAACGCTACATATTTTAAGGACTACTTTCAGCCTTGGATCAATACATCTTTGGTGTTCCAGTGAGTATTTACAGCAGCAGGACAGTGTATATAGGATTGACCCAAAATATACTACAGCGGTTGTGTTCATGAGAATGAAGGAACATGTGAGCCAGTAGAACAGAGTGTCACATATGTGTGTTTATAAATAGTTTTTGAACAACAGTGAAGCTCTATGGCACACAGAAATAAGTAACATGAGGCTTTAGATCAGTGATACTCATTGCATGGCTCCCGAGCCTCGCGCAGCTCACCAAGCTTTAATCAGCAGCTTGCATGTCAGCAAATAATTATACAATAATGCAGTCAATTACAATAATAAACACAATCCCTAAAATAGTCCAAACAGCTACAATATTCATACACAAGATGGCAGTAAATGCTACAAATACGAGACCTACCCTAACTCAATGCAATGTTATCAGTTTTGGCCCTATGCGGCACCACAATGCCAGAAGTGCTGTTGGGTTATTTGATTTCTATTCAAATAAAAGTCCCATAATAGATGGAGTGAAATGTGGCAGTGTGCCAAGAAGAAAAAAAACAAAGGGTCAGAGCATGCTGCAGCCAAAAATCAAAATGAAGACTACAGGAGGAGAGTAAATAAATGAAAGGTACAAGCTATGCAAGATGAGGAGAGGATACTTCAAGAAAAAAAGGACAGATGATTTTTTTATTTGTCCTCCACGTGTCCAACCTTTTGTGTTCAATACGTAATCAAGCCAAGTTCTGATGTTTCACAGTAAAGGTGGATCTCTTACTGACTGTGTCATGCCAGTGTGGCTACCATGACCAAGACTGCTTTAGATACACAAACAATAAGTTTCAGATGAAATGAATGTTTGCCTTGGTCTTTTTCCCGTGATAATGAAAAAAATAGAACACAAGCAGACCAATTCTTTAAAGGAGGGAGATAAACTGATATCAGTAGGTTGGTTTGGTAGCCATAGTTTCATTATAGCACAGTTTTCTGATATACAGTATGAGTGTTTCTGTGCTGGAACTTACTCTGGTACGATCCATCTTCTTTAATCCCCATTGTGACAATATAGGCACTGTCCTGATCTGAAGGGTTGATATTCCGGAAAACGAACTGCAACTTTTCACCTTTACAAGGACAACAAACGCACTCTGTAAATTCTGAAGTCATATTTACTTTAAACTTTAGAAAGAGTCTGGGCTTCACTTAAGACAATCGACAATAACAGTTAGCTTCAGGCAAGAGAAATTCTGACTGAAAAAAACTGAATCTGAATTGCTCAAAAGTGCAAATCCCTAAAGTCTCCATCATTATTATTTGACGCATATAAACAGTGATGCACTCAAGAAAGATTCTGAACATAGATAGGTACATGTTTATGTTTGACATACCTTTAACCAATTGTGTTTTGCCGAGAATTGTGCGAATCTCCATCCCCAAATGATCCTGAAAGACTAGTCTAGCTTTCTGGAGATTCTTCAGTCTGTCTTTGTTTGCTTTGTTTTGAGACTCAATTACTGAAAGAAAAAAAAATAGTGCACGGGTCAATTACTAAAACAGCTGTATGCTACAGTTTCAAAGTAAGTTGTGATCTACACCATTACTTTAATTTTAAAACATCAACTTACAATCTTTTCTCTTGGATTGTTCTTCTTTAAGTTTCTCTATCTTCTGAATAATGTCATCCTTCTGCATCTCCTTCTGCTGAATCTCAGATATCTCTTCAGAAATGGCATCCCGTTTCTCTTTCACAAATGCACTTTTTTGTTCCAAGTCTGGGGAGCAAACATCGCTTCAGTCAAAGCACTTCACATAAACAATGGAGCTTGTGAAGCTGGATTACAATCTTTTCAAGATTCAAGAGTCTTGTCCCAAAACACAAGCACAGGCCTTTAGTATGCATCAAAAAATGAGAAATTATTCAGCACAACATAACATTTTTAGTGCTGGAACAAAAATACAGATGGTGTGGGGCTACAACCAGTAAATTCATCAGTCTCGCAAAGATATAAACACTGAGCTACAACTGAGTGTTTGGCACACACATAAAACAAAAATGCAAATGCTTGGTGGCCTAATGCAGAAACTCACCTCTTTTGAATGTCTGTATTGTCTCAAACAGCATCTCATCATCCTTACATTTCTTTAAACACGTATCTACACCAAAGAAAAACAATATCAGTGATTGAACATCCAAAGAAGCAGAACCTAGGACAAGAGCCGTTCTTATGCCAACCTTAATAACTGTATATGAATGAATAACACCGGTTGAGGAGTTTTAAAAATTACTCTATGACCAACCCCCATGGTTAGAGGTTACTGCATAAAGGAGGGTTTGCTTCAACATTACATCGCGTTACAACTAAAAACATGTTCCACACTATACCTAGTACACATGGGCTACACCTGCCTACTTAACTGTCAATGTTCTGAATCGTCATGGCAATTGAAAGAACAAAAAAAAAACATGAAATATGTGGACTCAAAACTTACCAAGTGCAGATTTCACAAATTGTCTATGGGACTGGCACAGCTCTGTAGTTGTGTCTATTATCTCCCCATATGTTTTAAGCTGTTTGTTATGGATCTCCTCCATTGCACTGGCGAACCTGACACTCATGTTTGGATCAGTTATGGACGTCATGATGTTCGGGGGTCTGACAAACTGTGATAAAAACAACGGACAGCTCAATGTCCATCGTGTGCACTTAAAAGAACAACATTATTCTCACTTTGCATTAAACCTTTGTAAAAAATAAATAAATAAATAAAATATTATATATTGCTTACATGTTGTTGACTATACATTGTTACTGGTAATGTCACCAGTGTGTATTTGTGATTTACACATTTAATGCCTGCCTACAAACATTTCTGTCGGGATGATAATAATAAAGTTGAGGCTAGAGAAAAAGAAAAACACACACAAACAGACTTGTGTTGAGCCAAAGTTCAATGCATCAAAGCTGATGATCTGCAGCCCATTTACTGTAAATATTACTGTTAGGATGAGGGCTCCAGGCATCTACTATAATGTTAAACAGTAAAAAGGTGTAACACAAATCAGTACTCCCATCCACTTTAATACATATACAACTGCAAACCTGTAAGTTTGTATAACTGTATAGCTAAATTACCAGACAGTGAATTAACAGTAGTAGGGCTGAAAGCTCGAAGTATATTAAATGGACTCAACGAAGTGGAGATTGTTTTTTATCGGACTTTTATTAAGCATAAGCAGCTTAAACGTTCATGTCAAACCAGTTCGACGTTAACGTTAACCCGTGTGAATTGACGAGTAACGTTAACATACAGAGTGGTGATTTCACAAATTCACTGAGATTAACTGAGTAACCGTTAGTACCTTAACAGTTTGAGTGGTAAACACCGACTAGCAACGTTAGCAGGTTAACGCTAACGTTAGCTAGGAAACATTAGCGGTTAGTTAGCCGTAGATTCCTCACAGTTTACTTTCCTTACGCAGCAATAGGAAACATTTGGCATGTTAACAAACTGTCATTAGATAAAGCAAGTAATTTTACATTCGGATGTAATACTCACAAGTTTTAAAATGCCGACGTTTGCACCGTACTTTGATTTGCGTCTTGCTATTGAAACAGCCGTTATTTTTCAAAAATCGGCGGTCTGCAGACGGGAGGCGGGGACTGCGCACCGGAAATTACGTTTTATTGTTTTTCTTCCGCTTATAAGTTAGCTGGTCACATGTCAGAGGCGCACAATTTTCCATTAGTTTCCTTCAATATAAAATAGTCTACTATTTTAAGTTATTTGCTGCTAAATGTTAAAATGCAGGACAGTCTTGAGCCCCCCCCCCCCCCCCCCCCCTCAACAATGCTAAAATTGCACTTATGTCTTTGTTGTGATTTTACACCACCCTGTGGTGAATCTTCAGAAGTTCAGGAAGCCAGACTCCTCAGCAGCACCAAGTTAAAAGTACTATATAGAAGCATAATGTTATTACCAATGTTGTATATGCAGATGGTACAAAGATGACTGCACTTTTAACATGGAAAGAAAAACTAATGATTACAGGTCAAGCCAATATGCTCAGCTGTGGAGGCCAGATGGACTGTGTTTTGCAGTTTCAGTATTATGGGAAGCCCATTTTGTTGCTACGTCCACAGAGTATGAGAATATTAATGAGGCTGAAAGGATCCAAGGGGTTACGTGGGGTACTGTCTCCTTTAGTGTGTCCAATGGCTAATATTTAACAATCGCAAAAGCAATGGTCTGTAAAACATCTAATGGCTCCACAGTCAGGGTGTAAACAGTTTTTGTAACATCCTAAAATGCTGAGCTCTCATGACCAGGGAACACATTATTTCACTCCTTGTGGGTTCAAAGCGAATAGCTTTAAGTTGTTGCCATGGCTCTGCTGAATGATTCATGAGAGCAGTTTGAGATATAAAGCTATCTCAGGTGTGAAAAGGCTTTATGGTGCTTTGACAGGTACTGAGAAAGCAGCTGTTGCAGTCGTGCACACAGAAAGGGAACTTCAGATGGATATTGTCTACAGCAGCGGGGTGCGGGTTATACAGCACCTGCAGAACAACTACAGGGAATATCACAACTTCCTCAACTTCATGTCAACTGTGGGCGACCCTCGTAATATTTTCTCTGTTTATTTCCCCCTCTGGTTCCATCTCAGCCACAATGTGGGCACCAAGATGATATGGGTGGCCGTTATTGGAGACTGGTTCAATCTAATTTTCAAATGGTAAGCCAACTCAGAGGTTAATATTTTCACTTTCAGAGCATTTTGTCTACACATTATCTTTAATCTGCTACTTGTTTTTAGGATTCTGTTTGGTCAGCGACCTTACTGGTGGGTCCAAGAAACTCACTTCTACCACAACGATTCTTTCCCACATTTGGAGCAATTTCACATCACATGTGAAACAGGGCCAGGTTAGTAGTGTGTATACAAAATATTTTAGCTAATGCCATTGAAAGCAACACTAACACTGATATTTCTTTCCACAGGTAGTCCATCTGGTCATGCCATGGGTTCATCTTGTGTGTGGTATGTGATGATCACCTCGGCTCTGAACTTTACCAGGCCTTCCTCCAGTGCCACATCTGCACAAAGTTTTCAGAGGTCGGCAGTTACATTGCACCATACCATTATTTGAGTGGTTTCTTCATTACTGGTTATGTGTAAATACGTCTATCCTCTCAGGTTTTGTTTTCTGAGGTCCGGTCTGTGGATGGCTTTTTGGGTCATTCAGATAAGCGTCTGCATCTCCAGGGTTTTCATTGCAACACATTTCCCACATCAGGTTATCCTTGGTCTTTTAGCAGGTGAGTTTCATCTTGCGTTCACAAACAGACTGTCTGTTGTAAGCTGCTGTAGTTTATGTATGTTTGTTATGTATGTATGTTTATGTTTATGAATTAATATTTGTTTTTTTCTACATTGTTCAGGTATGCTGGTAGCTGAAGTGTTTGATCACATCCCCTCAGTCTACAATGCAAGTTTGAAAGTGTACCTCCAGACCAACGCTTTTCTTTTCTCTTTTGCTATTTGCTTTTATCTGCTCCTCAAACTGATGGACATTGACCTTCTGTGGTCAGTTACTAAAGCCAAGAAGTGGTGTGCTAACCCAGAGTGGATCCATCTCGACACCACCCCTTTTGCTGGTCTTGTGAGAAACCTCGGAGCCTTGTTTGGTCTGGGCTTGGCAGTGAACTCTGAGATGTTCATTCAGAGCTGTAAGGGGAAGAATGGCTACAAAACCAGATTTAAACTCATGTGTGTGACGGCAACTCTCACGTGTCTGCAGCTGTACGATTTCATCAAAATGCCCACTCACACTGAGGTTCTGTTTTACATCCTGTCGTTTTGTAAGAGTGCTTTAGTACCTCTTGGTGTGGTTGCCATTATTCCTTACTGTGTTCATTTGCTGATTGGAGACGAGGACAGGAAGCTAGCTTAGATTATGGAGGAATGGAATTTGCAACATTTCTCACATCGCTTTTAAACTAGTGTTAACGAATACAAAATGGATTAGATCCTGTCAGCAGACAAGTGGATAGACTTATCACACTTGTCAGACTGTTAGATAAGGTTATTGCACAGTCACATAAGCACTGAAACTGCAATATATGTTGAAATAAGTTACATTACCGGGTCAGAGTACTAAATACTCTAATAAAATGTTTTATGTGGTCTTCATATGATGAACATAGGAAAGTATAACATGTAACCTTTTTTGTGTTTGTTTTACATGTACAGTATAACCAATTGTATGAGTGTATATGAGAAACATCAATAATATATGAAAGATTGTAAATAAAACTGTTAAGATTTTTAAATCAATTTGGAAATCATCGTTTTCTTATTAAAAAGCTCCTTTAGAAAGTATATATTGCCTTACTTTCATTATTGAGACAATGTTGCCCCAAGAGACTTTCATTTTGTCCACAAATACACACCAGATTTAGGGTTTAGTATCTTGCTTAAGGCTCTTTTAAGATGTGGACAATCACTGGCAGAGCATGGGTTCTAGTCTGCAAGAGGTTTTTGAAGCTGGTACATTCAAGATTCAAGATTCAATACTTTATTGCCATACTTCTTAGTTGTTAGGAATTTGTCTCTGTGTGCTCATAACAGGAGAACAAACAATCCCATCAAAACACATAATAAGAAATAAAAACACATAGCCAACAACATATAACCCTCACCCCATAAAATACTACATACATCTGTGAATGTGATGTCTAG
Organism: Toxotes jaculatrix; assembly: GCF_017976425.1. NCBI lineage: Eukaryota > Metazoa > Chordata > Actinopteri > Toxotidae > Toxotes > Toxotes jaculatrix. The sequence continues at coordinate 12,621,643 of NC_054408.1, read as the reverse complement.
TGCAAAATAAGTTCAGAAGGTCAGGTGCTTTAAATACAGTAAAATACAAAATATAATAAAATACAGTAAGATTAAATGCAAAATAACAATAAAATCTCAGGTGCTTTATAAAATGGTGAGTTACAGAATACAGTAAGATACAGTAGTATTTAGTGCCTTGCATTTGTAAAGTGCTGATTCAGAGTTAGGGAGTAATTTGATGGTTATGCGGTGCTACCAAGGAAATGAGATGTCTTAGTTTTGATGGCCCTGAGTCTTTTCCCATGGGGGAGAGTTATTAAAAGGGAGTTGGCAGAGTGCATGGAGTACCATAGTATTTTTAGACCTTTGCGCCGAATGCGGGTCTTGGGTCTGTCAGAGATGGGGTTGAGTTTGCAGCTGACGACTTTTGAGGCAGAGGAAAAAACTCTGTTCAGCTGATTCCTCTGCTGAGCTGTGGAGCTGCCACACCACACAGATATAGAAAAGGGGAGAACACTTTCTATCATAACTCTGTAGAACTACAGCATCCCCTTTCTGGATAGCCCAAACTTTTTGAAGTGGAGCAGGAAAAAGTGTCTTTGAAGGTTTTTTTTTGTTGTTGTTGGTTTTGTTTTTAGTTTTTTTTTTTTTTTTTGATGATGCAGATAAAGTTGTCGTCCCACTCCAGGGTGGAAGAGATTGTTGTTCTGAGGAACTGTTTAAGGCCTTGCCATGCACTCCTGCTGTCACTAACCTTGAGTTTGTTTTCTGATTTGCACTGAACTGGGCCAGTCTTGGGGACCATGACAACAGCTCTACAACTTATCTGACATATATTTATAACATAATCCCCTGCATTTTCAATTTCAGTTTCTTGCATCAACTTTGTATGTGCTTCATGTCTATGTAAGCATGTCCTTCTCTGTGCACGTATATCCTGCACTTAGCTTCTTCAGGCAAATTCAGATATTAATCAGCCAAAATGTAATGAGGTAGAACAAAGTCTCTGATGTAACCAGATTAGGCAGAGTAGTTAAACTTCCCAGCAGAACCTATTCTCCCACTGTCTGCGGTTGCTTAGCATCCAGTGGCACCTGAGGCCTGGCACCAAATGATGTAACTGTCCTAAGTACGCAGGCTGCTTGCTAAGCCAAGCTTGAAGAAACATCTGTGTGTCTGGGTACTTAATTATGTCTTGGTGCTGAGAGCGAAACAACATAGGGCCACTGAGCAGACTGCACTTCAGCCACTCCAACCTTAGTTAAATTTAAATATTTAGAAAATTAAATTCAGGAGGAAAAGCATTTTGAATTTGAACTTTACACACATACTTACTTTTTTATTTTTACATGAATCTTTTATTTTAATTTTGGACAGCAACATTAACAGGAAAGGCATTGCAGAAAGAGAAAGGGGATGACATGTAGCAAAGGGACCAGGCTGGATTTGAACCACTGCAATAAAGACTCAGACTTAATAAGTGCTTAAACACATGAGCTATCAGTGCACCCAATTTTATACATATTCTTAATTAAAGTTATCCCAAATTACACAAAGGACATAAATTACAGTCCAGCAATACAAACATGGCCAGATGCTTGTTCATTTACAAAAAGAACTTCTCATAAACGAATAAATACACAATAAACAATATACACAATTAATAGTAAACCATATAATTACTAAAACTGATTCTTCAAATGGCCCCCCAGTAAGCCGAATTGGTAGAGTATGAGACTCAATCTCTCGGATTTGAACCCCACACCAGGCAGCACTGCCTCCCATGGGCCCACCACCCATGGGAGGTGCTGTAGGACTTCGGTGCATTGTGGACTGGGTGGCAGTTGCCCCCGCGACCTGGGCCTGGACCCAGATAAGCGACAGATGATGACATGACATGACATGATTCTTCAAACATGAGAGCAATTTGTGCTCTGTAAATGTTACCTGAAAAAAGTTTTTCTATGGTTTATGTACAGTGTCTGAGGGCAGTGCATAAATCTAATGTCAGTGCCTCATCAAAGACTTCCTTCCATACGCCTTATTGTACATTAATCAAATGTACAATAAGGCATATACATATAATTTTCATCATATGCTCATCAGATGTGGCTGCAGGTGTCTAGCTGATAGGAGCACCTGTTGTGACCAGTTTATAATAGGCCCCTCTCTTGGCCATGAGTTTATCATGTGTGCCTTGTTCTATGACAACACCACGAGACATCACTGCGATGATGTCCGCAGTCTGGATAGTAGACAGCCGGTGAGCGATGACGATGCAGGTTCGTCCTTTTCTTGCCTCATCCAGAGCAGACTGGACAGTCTGTAGGAAAACAAAACTTTGTCATGATTTTACACTTCATGTAAGTCCTCTTGTATAAGTATGTGGAGATGTATCATCAATATATCTTTTTTTTCTTTTTCTTCAAGCTGTTTTAAAGCATTTAGAAATGTATCACCTTTTCACTCTCTGTATCCAGGGCAGAGGTAGCTTCATCTAAGAGCAGGATCTTTGGGTTCCTGACAATGGCCCGGGCAATGGCGATGCGTTGTTTTTGTCCTCTTGACAGCTGGGAGCCCTGAGCACCAACCTGAGTCTCATATTTCTACCAGTTTGTAAATGCAGAGAGAAGAGGAGAACGCCAAAGGTCAAGGTCAAAACAATTCAGTAGCTAGAGCTTTCGATCTGATGTGATCAAAATCAGGTGGACACAGAGCTGTAGATATCCCACCTATGTTGCCTTAATAATTGACTCAACTTGAAACTTGAAAACTCTGCTAATTTGATGAAAGCTTGTGTCAGATATGCTGGCAACAACTCAATATGAGAGAACTCTATAAACACTCTGTCATCCTGCTGGTTTCTATTTTTCTGAAGGTAACTACTGTTTAAAAACTAGTACTAGTACACCAGTATTAAGTATGGTGTTACCACAGGAAAATTAGGTTCCCACAAAGTTATAATACTTAAATTGTGTTTGATTTATGTTATGTTTTTGTTATTATGTTTTGTTGTTGTTGTTTGTAAGAGATTATTTTACCACACTAATTAAGTACAAGGAGTACAAAAGCTATTTCAGTAAAACTATATCATTGATTGAAGTATTTCCACTTACATCTGGTAGTGTCATCACAAAGTCATGAAGGTAGGCTTTCTTAGCAGCCTCTACAATCTCCTCCATGCTGACGATACGTGTGTTATCTCCATACTGTATATTCTCAGCTATACTGCAGTCAAACAGCACCGGCTCCTGGGACACTATGCCAATCTGAGCCCTTAGGAAGGGCACACTGACTGTATGAGACGGCCGACCATCAATCAACTGAAAGTAAAAGATGGTATCATTAAGACATCATTGAGATAGATAAAACTTATTTTGTTGCAATTAAATTGAAAAAAAAAAAATCAGAATCAGTCTACACACCACTCGGCCTTCATCTGGGTCATAAAACCTTTCCAGCAGTTGAACACTGGTGCTTTTTCCACAGCCACTGCTCCCAACAAACGCTAACGTCTGACCAGGCTTCACAGACACAACCAGGCCGTTCAGCACCTGGATATCTGGCCGTGTCGGATAGGTGAACTTGCAATTGAGAAACTCTATTTCACCTCTGAAGTTATCCTAAAGATAGATGACTAGGCTTAATCATTTCAAAGTAAAAGTAAAGTAAAATTACATCTTATTGTGCATGATTCCACTGTATTTGCTAAATTCACAAACCCATTTCTCCCCATCTTTGTCTTGTAGGCTGATATTAGGAACTCTGTCCAACAGTTTGAAAAACTGAGTAGCAGCAGTTTTGGCTTTGGCATAATCTGGAGTGAAGGAGGAGGCTCTGCCCAGCGCTGTCCCACTGATGACCACAGCTGAAATCACTCTAGAAGAACAACACATGATTGCTGTATTGATGTTTGGTAATCATGTCACAAAACACTAAATGAATATCAGCATAGGAGCAGAAAAAGTCTGATTTCCCATGTGATCAAAAGAGTTTTACAGACCTGAAAACCAACATGTATTGTAGTCCCTCAGAACTAACCAGATAGCCTCCATATCTAAATGAAGCAGCATATGCCATGAAGATGACACATTGGGCAAAGCCAAAACAGAGGCCATAGATGTTGGCTCTCTTTTTTGCAGATTTATATGGAAGCTCAAGTTCCTGCTCAAATGATTTCACAAATGAGCTCTCTTTGGCCAAGCCTGCAATGGTCCTGATGTTGGCAAGTGCTTCACTGGATACCTGAGGGATAGAGTGCAGATATTATACTGTAGCCTATGATTTCTGCAGAGTAATTATTACATATCAATGGGCCTAAATGGCAAATGTTAATTTTATGATGGAAGAGGATCTTACCCGCCCGGCTGCTTCCATGGCCTTTTTATCTTCATTTGCAAAACCTGTCAGCATCTTTGCTTGGAATACCCCGGATAGCCCAATGAGCGGCAGGAAGCACATAATAACCAAAGATAACTTCCAACTGAAGTAGAAGGCAATGATGAAAGATGCTCCTATGTTGGTCAGTGAGTTAACGATCATGCCAATCTGAGAACCTGTTGCCTGCAGAAGTCATGCCAGTCACATGTGCATACCATAACTATGTGTTACAAATAATGTAAAATAGAGGTACAGGTCTGTAAATTAGTTTCTTACCCCCTGGACCATGGATGCATCAGTAGCCAGTCTGGTGGTCAGAGCTCCTGGGCTGTTACTGGGGTCATCAAACCAGCCAATCTCCTGTCTCAACATGGCCTGGAAGCCCACTTTTCTTAGACGGCGGGTCAGCAGCTCTCCAGATTTAGCAAAAGCATATCCCTGGAACATTATGTCTGAGTCAGTCTACAAATGAATCCTGGCTTATCCTGTTCATCTCTATATAATATGTCTCAGTTAAAAATGCTGATACAAACCTGTAAAAACTGTGAAAAGAAACTAGTCACAGCCACGATGCAAAACAGAACGCATACCCCGTTGATTTGCGCTCTCTGTTCGTTCAAGTCACGAATGGCAAAAGTCTGCAAACACAAAAATCATGCAAATCATCAAACAAACTACCTAAACTAGTAAAAAAAAAAGAAAAAGAAAGAGCATAAATTCATCATAATCCTCTGGAGCAGCCCTTACACCCAGAATTTGGCTGAACAGGACAGCATAGATGGGGTTAACGGAACCATTGACAGCAGCTCCCAGCGAGCCCAGCAACATGTAGGGCCACTCTGGTTGGTTGTACTTAAGGATGCGTGCTACTGGGGCAGGCTCTACATGTTCATCTGCATCATCTTCACATTCCTGTTAAAGAATATGCATTAGATCTATTTAATTTCCACAGGACAATTATAAATAGAGTCAATGTACTATAAAACCTGTGAGGGAAGTACATCTTCTGGTGCAATCTCCTTGTCCGAAAGGATCCTGAGGCTGCCTGATAATGCATCAGGGACAAAATTATCTGACAATTTGCTCTGAGATCGCAGCCGAACTGAGCTCCTAAAAGAGTAAGAAAGAGAACATCAGATTATTTCAGTGTTGATATAATGGTCTGTTCTCACATTTATATTGCTTGATCTCTCTCAGCTGGATGTGCTGTACCTTTTACTGGATCTGGAGCTTCCACGGCTAAAACTCCTCACTTTCACATCAAAATCACCCTCATGAGCTTCACTGACTCCATCTGGCAGCAAAAATAACAGATCAATACAGCTTTTATACAAGTACTAAAGCTTCTACTGCTCTTTAATAGACACAGGAAGGAACCTCAAACACACTCTATAGGATTGCCTTATGACTCCTGCTGAGTGCTGAGTGCTTTGAAATGTGCTATTTCAACCTATCAGGATGGATCCGCCAGTCCCTCCTGGGACTGGGAAGAATTTGTGAGCATAGGGTGTCAGGATTAGAGAGTTTAGTCTCCTCTCACAGAACCTGCAAGAAATTGTTGTGGTCAATCCCGTAGAAAAGATGGTCACATGAAGAAGAGTCTTTTTGTCACAAAGTTTTGTTGCATTCTGCAGTTTACCTAGAAACTGTGAACAAGGGGGAGAAACTCATCGCACCCTGTGATAACCTTTCCAGAGTTGTACAATACTGCCATGAAAGAGCACAAAGACACACATTCCCGTCCAGTCACCTGATGTTTTATCTGTCTTCAAGTTGGACTTTCTGGTTAGTATTTTATACTTGTGTTTATGCTGGAAGCCTTGTTAGCAAATGCTAGTAGCACAGAAAACCAGAACACAATGGAGACTTCTGTGTATGTTTTGTTGGCATTCACGCCCAAATTTGGTCCTGTGCTGTAGTTCTGTACACACACCCAAAAACAGACCCTTACGTTATTTGCTGCACTTTGCTTTTTTTTTGGTGTGAATGTGGCCTAAAGATGTGAAATACACTTCTCATAAATCCTACCATCAGTTGTGCTGGATGTGCCTTGGTTCTGCAGGGTGACCAGGGTGAAGTAGACACCTTTCCTTTCTAGTAGCTCACTATGTGTTCCCTTCTCCACAGCCTGTCCGTGCTCAAAACCAATGATGACGTCTGCATTTCTAATTGTGGAAAGGCGGTGAGCTATAGAAATTGTTGTTCTGCCCATGCGCACCTGCACATATTCCAGGTATTAGAATGCAATTCCATAAAACACAATGTCTAAATGATGTGTTAATGTTGTGTTATGTAGTGTACTGATAGTGTGGCTCACCTTATCCAGTGCCTCCTGGACAACAGCTTCACTCTCATTGTCTAAAGCAGATGTGGCCATATCCAGCAGTAGGATCTTGGGGTTTCTGATCAGAGCTCGAGCAATAGCTATCCTCTGTTTCTGTCCTCCACTCATCTGGCCTCCACCTTCGCCCACCAAAGTATCAAATTTCTGGAGAATATTTAATTATTATATTATTATTTCAGAATGTTACTGTGAAACGGTCATAACTACTGTAATTGTGTGTTTTCTTTAAATATGGAAACATACCTGTGGCAGATCCATTATAAAATTATAGGCATTAGCCTCTCTTGTTGCCTGGATAATGTCTTCCATGCTAACTCCGGGTCGACCAAAGCGGATGTTTTCTGCTATGGTTGTAGCAAACAGCACTGGCTCCTGTTCTACAATACCAATGAGAGAGCGGAGCCACTGGATGTTTAAAGAACGGATGTCATGGCCATCCAAAGTTACCTGAGAACGAAAAGTGTATATGTGACACTACAGTGAAGCCTTTAATTTTGCCACTGATGATAAAAGTCGTCTGTGCAGTGGCTCAGATTGTTACCATTCCTTCCTTTGGGTCATAAAACCTCTGGATGAGCTGGATTGTGGTGCTTTTTCCAGATCCGCTTGGTCCAACAAAAGCAGTGGTTTCTCCTGCTTTGATCTGCATGCTCAGATCATTTAAAATCTGAAAAAGTTGTTGGCTTTACATCAATTTAATTTTGAGAATTGACACATAGACATTAAGAACTGCCAGGCGAAGAAAAATACCTTGACTTCAGGCCGGGATGGGTAGTGGAAAGTGACATTGTGGAACTCAAGGTTACCTTTTACTCTGTCTAATTTGCAACCCTCTTCTGAGAAACAATCAATTTCTGGTTCCTGTGAACAAAACAGCACATAACTTTATTTTATGGTGGACAATCTTTCTCTCAAAATATACTGTTTGCAGTCTGGATTGTGTCTGTAATAAAGTCTTGAACAGCATCCAGATTTTACCCGATCAATTGTGTCGAAGATGGTCTTTGCTGCTGCACGACCAGAAGCAAAGGCCTCCAGGCACGGTGAGGCCTGACCCAGGTTCATAGCTGCCATGAGAACTCCAAAAAATACCTGCAAACAAACAGCAGCCACATGGTGAAACACCTGCCACTGCTTCTGAAATACTTCAATTATATAAAGTATCAAAAGTTGAATGCATTTAATTTTACACACCTGAATAAGGCTACCAGGAGACAGCTCCTTGGTGTCAATGACCAATTTAGATCCATACCAAAAGGCCAGAGCGTAACAGAGGAAAATTATGCACCAAAGGTATCCTTGAAACACTCCTATGATAGTGCCCTTTTTCACACCCCAGTTCTGAGCTTCCACAAGGTTTCTGTCATATCTGTCCATAACATAACATAAAATTTTTTAATTTCATTTTGAATACAGGATCAACTGCACCATCATTTGTAAAACAACTTCTTGTGGTGGTGAAAATGACAGAATACCTCTCAGCTTCCTTTTCTTCCCCACCAAATGCTGCTACTGTTCTGATAGATGACAGGACCTCGTCAGCCACCGCCCCTGCCTTTGCATAGGCCTTCAGCTCTCGTCCTGTCAGCGTGGCCACAGCCTTCACGAACAAGGAATCAAAATAGACAAAACATTAAAAAAAAAAAATTATTTATTCAAACACAGTGAGTCATTCACCACTGGACTCCTACCATGGCCATCAGCCCAGCAGCTATACCAATCAGCGGGCTCACAGCTATGACCACCAAAGTCAGCTTCCACCCGCCAATGAATCCAACCATGAAGCCAAACACAAATGTGGAGAGCCTCTCAATGAAGATAGACACCTGGTCAGCGATAGCATTGTTGATCTTGTTGATATCACTGTAAAGTAACAGAAGACACCAGAGACCCTGTTGTACATAAAACATTTTCCCAGCCATGCAGTGATAGAAGATCTGCAAAGTGAGTGCACCAACTCACTCAGAAATCCTTGTGTTCAGTTCACCAACAGAGTTGCAGTCAAACCATCCAATCTCCATTCGCATGACTCTACGGAAATAAGTCTTTCGGATTCTCTGAATCTGTCTTGCAGCTGCTGTCACCCAGAAGACAATCTACATTGTGGTACAAAATGATTTCTTTGAATAGACTTTATGTGTTACACTGCCATGAGACATAATTAGTCAAGAGGGGCAACAAGTAAAGTTGAATGTGGAAAGCAAAAACACTTACTTGAAAATAACTCACGAACAGAACCCCTAATCCAATGCCAATATAGTAATATGCAAACATGGTCATCTGGGCTTCAATGTCCACCCTGCCAAGGAAATAAAAATGGATAACAACAACAGATCTTCTGCACTGTAACAACAATCACAGTAACAATAAACTTATAACTCACCCACAATAGACAGTGTTGTTTTCAGCTGTTTCATAAACGGAGCCATTTTTCCAATAGATGGTGTTGTTGTTGCACTCCTTCTCTGGGTCTTTCAGTTCCTGCACTTCAAGTTCATAAGCCACAAATGTGTCCGTCATCATGCCATACACCAGAAGCATGAGAGGTGAAGCTGCACCGTGTATGAGCGCACACAAACTCCCCACAACCATCATCACCGTGTCTTTCCAGGTGGCAAATCGAAACTGAAAAATGGAATTTGTGTATTTAAAAAAAACGTTTTAACAATATACAGTAGTTGACTATAGTTGAACAACATTGTGGCGAAAAGGTAGTAAGTAAGATAATGATTGTAATAAATGGATGGACTCAGCTATAAATAAAATGAGCAAAAACACAGTATTTACCAGCTGAAAGTATCCAACACTCAGTGTGTTTTCTTTTTTATTCTTATCTCTGTAAAACATGTACATTTACATATTAAACAAGTAACATAGCACCGGGAAACATATTTTGGTCTGAAACATCTTATATTTATATGTAATGTCAAGTCTCCAGACACAAACTTACCCATTTTGACTGTCTGCTGAGGAAAAAGGTGAAACTATAGTTAGAGTTGCCTGTAAATTATTTAGGTTTTCATAGAAAATTCTTTTATAGTTGTGTCAGTTTTCTACAATGTCAGAAGATCACTCACCTTCTTTATCTACTCCTGGTGCTGGTGTAAGATTGATCGATTTTTTCATGTCTGCTGCCTTGATTCAGGCTTGTGTGTCCTCACTTGGCAACTGCAGATAAAAAGATAAATACATAAATAAATAAAGACAAGAAAAACATCAAAATCATAACTCGATTTTTAATCAGTGGGACACATGCAGTTTAACGAGGTCAAGTTTCAAAACAAGATCAACAGAATTGTGTTTTAAGCCTCATTGTAGTGCATGTATACATCTCAAAAGTTTTTCAAATTGTATATTATTAACTCAGATTTATATTCAAAAAAGTCAATGACGCCACTGACATCAAAAGGCTTGAGATAATTTGCTGAAAGTTTTGCTCATTTGAAAAAGATTTTCACTTTTCATTGAGCACTGAGGACATAAGATGTAAGGGAAATCATTACAGCAACACAGTGCTTCAAACAGCTTACAAAATATCAACAACAAAATGTTATTAAATTACATAGCTTATGACGAGAACACATTATTAGTGGGGGGCTGTCCTGGTTAAGTATTAATGCAGCAGCAGTTTCGGTGGAAGAAAAGCAAAATGTACTGTACCTGGACTTCTCAATGAACCCCTGGTTTCCTTAGAAATCCACCAACACCACTGAGGCTCATCAGAGGAAAATCCTATCTTATTTTCAGGCAACCTATGCCTCTCCTTTCATATTATCTATGGCTCCATTAGACTGATAAGGGTTGCTTCACCATTATGCTCTTTAACAGTCTGCCTTTGTAAATTCTCTATTTTAAAATTCTCTAAACCACGTTAATATGAAATGACTGCTATTGGTTTCACCATTATATCATTATATCTGAGTTTTATCATTATAAGTGACAGTTGAAAAAGGTGAAATCTGGTAAGACTGTCTGGTTACTGAAAGTTTGTTAGCAGAAATGTGTTTGGTTGTTATCACGAGTGACTGTAAAATGGGTTAATGACCGTAAGGCCATTAGCCATGGTCAGGTGCCGTCTCAATAGCAATACATAAATCAAATCAAATTGTCGTGGATGATAAAACTTTGGTCCCAACCTGTCATTCGAAGTTAATGAAAACTTTTATTTCCTACAAGTTTAAATGACTATGAATGAAGGCTAAATAACCAAGTCCTCACTGTGCTAGCAAAAAGGAAATTACCACAGCAAGACTGTAAAGCTTGAAAAACGTATTCACATTTCACCTGTCTAAGGGGTAATTATTCATTTCAGACAGTGTGTACTGTGATGACAGCACAATTAGACCAATTAAGTTTGAGGTTTGTTCCTGAATTATGTCTAAGAAGATAAGAACTGCTACTATGAGAAAATTTACATTGTACAATGCCTCTTAGTTGAAAATCAATAAAAAGAATTTTGAAAAGAAAAAGATAAATGATCCTTAAGGAGAGTCCTTAATTTACAGTTAGAAAAGTACTGGTATGAAAATATAAAAATATGCAGCTTTCTGAAAGTGGAAATGGAGATAGAATCATAATAACCAAGCAGATGTTTGGGGGGTTAATGACCGCCAGGACAAGTAGTAGAGGGCTTGGGTTCGGAATTTGCTCCTTCTTTACAGCCTGTTATTATTGACAACACAGGTGATTGATAATACCACGGGAAGGAGGGGTCTCTAGTCAAAGACACACTGTGGTAAAAACTGACTGCTCTGTATCACTCTCACAGAGCTGAAGGTTGCCTGGCCTGGAAAAGCCAACAATAAGGATTATGATCTAATGAAATAAAAGATGGAATCAAGAAAAGTAAACTCAAGTATATTTAATAAAAGTATATTTATACAGTGGCGGTTTTTGGCAGCACCGATTAGAGTCTTGTACCCTTTTCATTGTATACAAAAAAATTTTGTGTACAAAAAAATATATATCTTTACATAGGGGTTATGGGGGCTTTTGCTGCAGTCTTTGCTGGTTGTTTGGCATAACTCCAGGAAGTTACAGTGACACTTTTAACAAGGAATGAAACTGAGGTACATGGTAGAATTTATTGCCATTATTCCATATACAATGTACAAATAGACTCTGGGGCAGAGGGTGGCGGTAATGCGCCTACTACGCTGTTTGCCAATCGCCGTTAAAAACCAAAGAAGAAGAAAGAGAACGAGAAAGAGGAAGAACGGTTACGTGGCGTCCAGCAGGGGACGCTCCTCACATATCAGTGTTTCTGTGGGATGGAGAGGCCAGAGGGCAATTGAAGATTCTGTAAAGTAACTTCAAAGGAAGTAGAGAGAGAGAGAGAGAGAGAGAGAAAAGCAACTTTCGCCCAGTGTTTCATCTGGAGGTTCACGCCCCGCTTTGCTCCGCAGAGCGACATCGATTCATGCGCTGAACGCAGAAAACATACTTGTAAGTTTCCTTTTTCGCCTGTCTGTCCGCATATCCGAGCTCTTGCTGAAATATCAAAGCTTTTCAAATGGAAAAATACGGTGACTGTGTTAGCGAAGTGGGCAGATTAAGTCACTTAGCGAGCCGAGAGTTAACGTTCAGAGGTTTGTGTTTGGCTTCATCACAGCAAGACTGATCAAGTCCAACTCCAATAAGTTGCATCAGTTCTGTTGTTAAAGCCCTGGTTGGCTTTTGCTTAAGTAAAGTTTAGCCTGGGGGGAAAAAATCAGCTCAGATATCTTAAAATAAGTTAAAACTAGTCACGGACAATAGTTATTAATCTTTAAGGTGCTAAAAGTGGCTGGACGGGGTCTTGTATTTTTGCTGCACATCCGGGTTTGTGCAAGTTGATTCAAGCGTTTGAGGCGGATGATAAATCACCACAGGTAGGCAGCTGTTATTTCAGCAGAGCAGAAATGATTAGTCGATCAGAAGAACATAATCAGTGGCTATTTTGACCATCATGCCCTGCAAAATGAATTTTTTAGATTGGCCATTTAGTATCTTTTATTTAAAGACATTTTCAAGTTTAAGCAATGCAAAACACTCAGTGCACCAAACCTTAGTTCCTCCCCTCACATGCAATAAAGTCACATACTTTTTCACACACACACACACACACACACACACACACACACACACACACACACACACACACACAGAGTCAATATTGGGGTTGAAAGTCCATATTCTTATTATTTCCATAGTGGACTCCTGATCTTATAAAAATCCCTCACCAGTGCCAATTCTTTCATAATACAAGGACAAGTGCAGCGACAACAGAAAAACAGCACAATAATGAAATAAAGGCAACAACAAAATCTACATCAAATCCCATTTAAAGAGTAGATGTTGGTGGCACCGCTGAGAAGGAGGTCATTCACTTTTAGAATGGACTTCAGATGTGGCTGGTGAAGATTGTGTTTCACAGCATTAAAGAGCAGCTGTCTTTGTTTGGGTTCCTTAGTGTTTTTTTGTTTTTTTTTTGCCTTAGAAAAATGTTCCTGTACATCCTCGGGCTGGTCGCTCTTTGGTTCATCTATCGCTGGTTTAAGGAAACCAAAAGGGTTTCCAACAAAGCAGATAAATATGTCTACATCACTGGCTGTGACTCTGGGTTTGGTAACCTCCTCGCAAGACACCTGGACAAACTGGGCTTCCGCGTGATCGCAGCCTGTCTCACTGAGAAGGGTGAGGATGAGCTGAAGAAGATCTCCTCCGACCGACTGACGACCACGCACCTGGATGTCACAGACTCTGAAAGCGTCAGCAGAGCAACAGCTCTGATCAAAACTTTGGTCGGAGAGAAGGGTGAGCGCTTATTTTATTTATTTTTGAATAGATTTTTACAGCAGAATCAGAAATATTCATGTTGTTTGAGTTTGAAACTGGGCAGCTCTGGTAATCTACCAACTTTAAAGGAAGAGTTCAACATTTTAAATACACTCTGCTTATAGCTTTGTATTTTTCCTACAGACACAAGACTGGTATCAATCTTCTCATCTAACTCTGGACAAGAAAGCAAATTACTATATTTATTAAAACATCCAAGTATTCCTCTAAGATTTAGGTATTAATATAAAAAGTAACACACACCCCGAAGCAGTGATTTCACTTGATTTCACCTTGTCATGCTTCTGTTGTTTCAGGCCTGTGGGCTGTTGTGAACAACGCTGGAGTCTCATTGCCGTCTGGTCCCAATGACTGGCTGACTATAGAGGATTATAAGCACATGCTGGCCGTGAATCTGTACGGAGTAATAGATGTAACCCTGAGCGTCCTCCCTCTCATCAAGAAGGCCAAAGGCAGGGTGGTGAACGTTGCTAGCGTGTTTGGACGAATCAGCCCGTTCGGTGGACCTTACTGTGTGTCCAAGTACGGAGTGGAGTCCTTCAATGACAGCCTGCGGTGAGAGGAGACGTCACTTTTTCATGCTGTAAATTCACAGTTTTTCTCATGAGTGCTTTCTCGACTAATAGCAGCTCTTTTTGTGTCTCAGTTTAAACTTGGCACCATTTGGAGTCAAGGTTGCCTGCATTGAACCAGGGTTCTTCAAAACAAATGTGACTGACACAGAGATTTTGAAGAATAACCTGAAGAAGCTCTGGGACAGATTACCTCAGGATGTGAAGGACGACTATGGACGCGGTTTCTTGGAGCAAAGTGAGTTACCGCACCTTTGTTAATACATAGATAGGAATTTAAAAAATTTAAATAGCGTGTTGCTCTAATAAAGTGTGCTGCATATAAACTCCTGGTGTGAAATCTTTCTCTTTCAGCTCTTGAAAAGTTGGATGAAAGATTCAGGCAGCTTACGGACGCCGACCTGATGAAGGTGGTCGGCTGTATGGAGCACGCCATCTCCGCCGTTCACCCTCGCACTCGCTACTCTCCTGGATGGGACGCAAAGTTCTTCTGGTTGCCTCTTTCGTACATGCCGACCTGCATTTCTGATGGACTTTTTCTTAAAAATAGCCCCAAACCAAAAGTATCTGTACTGTAGTTTCCATCAAATGAGTTATTGGGTAGAACTGGACATAAGAGCACTTTTATATTCACTGCAATAGATGTTTGTGAGTAAAGATTCACACCACTGATAGCATCATATAAATATATTCTGCATTATAAAACATGTTTGGTTGTTCATTATCTTTTTGACTTGACTCCAGACATCATCATGCATGTTGATTTATTACAAGATTTAATCTAAATACTGTACTATGCAGCTCAGATAAAGGCCTGTGAGCACAGACAATGGTGTTTTGCTTCTCAATTCACGGTGTCACACATCTGTCAACTTGTGAAGCATTTGTTCTCGATGGACTCTGGCTCCACTGCCCCTGTTGATTGTTAACATTCATTTGTCCTCGGTATCAAAGAGAAGAGTGCTCTCTCTGTAACCTTTGGACTGATTTGTTGAGTTTTCAGAGTGGATTTGAGGTTAAAGTGGAAGGCAGTTATCAAAACCAGGGGTCATGTAATCTGGTGTGGTGTATTACACAATCTCATGCTGGTGAAACATTTAGTCCTGCTGTTGTATCCACTATGGACCTTGACTCTGCAGACGCACTGAAGTCAGTCCACAGAAACCTAAGCATAACTTCACCTGGAGCGTGTTGACTGAGAAAGGATTCAGTTTTCTCATTTTCTTGAGCACGAAGACACATCTACACTTAAAGAGCTGTAGCCATGGTATGTGTGCATTATTATTATACATTACGTTGCTTCCTTAATAAGTATAAACTTTGACTTTAGTGCTCATAGGGAGCACCCAGACAGCTGGCAGATGAATATTAACATATTTATTTATTTGACACAAAAATAAAGACACTTACAGGGACCGACAGCAGTGGATCCAATGAAAACTTTTTTTTTCCCACCCAGCAGCTTAATGAGATCTGATGCCATCTGGTGGTTAAAAACACTTATGGAAAAATTCACGCATTACAGGTTCAGTTTACAAATCCCACCCATCATGTGCATAGCTTGGGTTTGGGATTTCCTCTGCTGAGACCCAGTGCAACGGAGTAAAATGGATCTTTGTATGTGGTTTAGAACGCAACACAAAATGTAATCAAGAAATGTCTTTTTTATGCTTTGAGCACCACAAAATACCTTCAGTTCATCTCTTAAAATTGCTTATCTATTGGTGTTACACAGTGGTGGAATAAGTATTAGTCTTTAACTTAAGTAAAAGTAGCAGTACCCCAAATGCAAATATTACTACTGGTTTTACTTACTTCGGGGAGTCAGTTTTGTGACCAACCCATGGGCATTTGAGCTGCGCCATCTTGGATTTTAGTGAGAGAGTACTTTCCATATTTGGCGAAGAGGCGGTTACTCTACGGGGCAGCCGCGGTCAGCCGGCAGAGAACCCGGCCACTTAGCTCGGAGCAACTGAGTTAGCCTAAGGCTAATCAGCTAAGCTAACAAGCTAAGCGGCTGCTACACACAGCTACATCCACCACGTGACAGTCCCCGAGTACGACCCGACTAGCTCGACCCCGTACGACCGCGACACACAGCATACAACAGAGATCATAATGTTGCTGCTGTGTTTTAAACATGACTGTTTCAGATAGAGAGGTTTTAGGTGGAGCTGCAGGGTTTGGTGGAGTTGTGGGGGGAAATTTATTTCTAGCCTGTTATTTAACTGTGAAACAATCATTTCATATTATTAAAATATATTTAAACGTTAAAATTATTATCGTCATTATTATTAATGATAGTAATAAAAAAGAATAACAATAATAATATATTAAAATGTTTAATATTTAATATCTACCGGCTTTCACCGCTGCCTCCACCCACTATCCACTTACATTTACAGCAGCACACAAGCAACAGCAGCCGCTTACTGACGGAGCTGCTCTGTCCATGAAATGTCGGACTTTTTAAACAGAAAAATGAGACGAAATAAAATTGTAGCCTAGTATTCCCACAATAAACGGACTCAGAGCACGGAACACACCGCAGCAGCGTTCCTCACATTAGCTGCTCCGGTCCTCTATCTGTATCAGCAGCGACCATAAATCCGCAATTAAGTCATAAGCCAGCGGCAAAATATGCAAATACATGCTAATTAGTGCAAACATCCAGGTAAAACAGTGAGAAATTTACTTACCGGAAAAGCTGCAACACAGACTCCTTCGACGGTCGGTTAGTACAGTTTACACTACAACAAGCCATATTGTCACAAAAACCTATCGAAACACTAGCAAACAAACACGGACACTGCAGCCCCTGTCAACCGGCCTCTGGATGTAGCCGCCTAGCCCAGCCGATACTTTAGCAAAGAGCTAACTGCCAGTGCCTGTCTATGGAGCTGTCACTCAACGTAACCACGCCATAATTTATGTAGCTTTTTTAAAGCCTAAATAACACTAAAACGGTTGCAAAAAAATCACACCCCACAGTGTTCATGGAGGTGGAAGCGATCAATAGAGACCAAAAACAAAAAATGAGGGTCAATGGAGAATTGCTCACTTCTGGAGCCAGCCCCCAGCGGCAGCCGAGGAACTGCAGCTTTTTGAACCCGGAAGTGATCCTCACTGCTGAAACCTACAACTCCCCCCTTGGTTTGGATGCATTCATTACTGCCATGGCTGGATTAAGCCACTAGGGGGCTCTATAGGCACTTTTTTTGTTTGTTTGTTTGATTTCATTTTGGAATATGAGATGTGTTAGTTCTGACACTAGCCACTTTGGTTTGATTATGTAAATGGTTGTCCGTACAAAGTTAAAACAGAGTTAAATCTGTCGTTTCGGATGATGATCTGTGCTGGTGCTGCATGTCCCTGCTGTAGTACGCAAGTGGAAGTCATTAGTTTAATAATGTTGGCATAGATTGTGTCAACATTATTAAACTAATGATGTTTAATAATCTTTAGACATTCACATGTTAATCCTCCAGGCTTCTGTGTGCTGGAGCTTTAATGTTTTGAACTGAAGAAACTCACCTCAGGCTTCTCCACTCAGGTGTCAGCTGACAGTCTAACCATATATTTCTCAGAGGTGAGTTGATTTCTCTCTCTGTTTGCTGTTCACATCTATTTCCACCACTTTCACAGAAAATAAGATGGCATTAAAATGTTTGTTTTTGAGGATTTACAGAGGACAAAGTGTGAATTAAAAGTGAACTGTGTGTTTTAGGTCATCCTGTCACATCTGGTCTTAACATCTGCTTTACTTCTTGCCGCCCTCGCTGCCATCCGCCGGCGCATAAGAGATTCCTACAAGGTCGGTGGCTTCAGCCAGAAGCATGTGTTCATCACGGGCTGCGACAGCGGCTTTGGGAACCTGCTGGCCAGGCAGCTGGATCGAAAAGGTTTCCATGTCGTAGCCGCCTGTCTCACGGAGAAAGGTGCGGCAGACTTGGCGGCAGCGGCCTCCCCCAGACTGAAGACCCTCCTGCTGGATGTTACAGACAGTGAGAGCATCAGGAGGGCGGTGGAGTTTGTGAGCGGAGAGGTCGGGGAGCGAGGTGAGCCGGGCGGACAGCAGGGGGTGCACAAGCAGATAGGGTGCCAGTCAGAGTGAGGCACTGGAGGAGATAAGGCAACCTGGACCATCCCATCATCAGCTCATCATCCTCCTACTGATAGCATTAGAACAACCAGAGACACAGTGAAGCTTCCTCACACATAAATCTGTGCTGCACATTGATAAAAACGCTGATCCTGACTTTACTCTAAACTTTTTAGAAGCCCTTTTAGACCTGACATATGTAGAGAGTATTTACCTCACATATATATTTTTTTCACCATGTGTTGATACTGTTTTAACAAAATACAGTCTCTGTCAGATACAGTCTTCTATAGCATGGTATGAAATATGTGAAAAGTGCAAGGAATTGAGGAGATCAAGACCTTTTTTTAGCCTTTGATTTTGATTTTAGTGCAGGAAGTAAACACCATCTGAATGAAACAACCATTTTCCATGGTACTTCATTCACCAAATGTTTTCATATTGAAAGCTCACAGTAGTCTGCACCTCACTGCCAATGTGAGACGTCTACACATTCCTGTGTAGGTGATTGCATCAAGTTTACTTTTTTATGGATGTATGTCAGTAGTTGAGTAATTTTATTAGTTAAGATAACAAATTATTCAGATGTGTTTACTGAAATATAAATTGATAACCAGCCGTTCTCACAGGTTCCCAGATGGACCCAATGAACTCTTGTAGCCTGATGCATATTGATGAGGACATTTATTGTAATATTTGTGAAGATGACAAATAAAACACTCACTTATTATTTATTAACAAAAGAGAAATAAGGATTGGAAGTGGATCACTGCGGTCACTGGTGATTGGCTAATTATCCCACCTATTTCCTTCTACAGGTCTGTGGGGACTGGTGAACAACGCTGGGAGGTCCACACCCATCGGCCCGACAGAATGGATGGATTTGAAGGATTTCAGAAAGGTTTTGGATGTGAATCTGACGGGAGTCATTGAGGTGACGTTCCAGTTTCTGCCGCTGCTGAAGAAAGCCCAGGGCAGGGTTGTGAATGTGGCAAGTATCCTGGGAAGACTGTCTCTAATTGGTGGAGGATACTGTCTGTCCAAATATGGAGTGGAGGCCTTTTCCGACAGCCTCAGGTAGAGGGGACGAAAAACTGATTATAACACAGAAGAGTAAAAAAATACTCTGAAGCTTTCCAGTTGCAAAAAAGAAATTTAATTGTCTGCTTCTTCCACCCAGGAGGGAAATGCAGCACTTTGGTATCAAAGTGAGCATTATCGAGCCTGGTTTCTTCAAGACAGGTGTGACCCGGCTGGACCTTATCGAAGCCGACCTGAGGAGGCTATGGACTCGCCTCCCTGAAGATATTAAAACCTCATACGGAGCCACATACTTTGAAGACTGTGAGTGGAAGTACAGCTGATTTCATTCAGCAATAATGTCAAATAAATAACCTAAATAATTCCTCTCATTTTCTCACATTTTCATCACTTTTCATCAGATTTGAAAGCTCAGGATTTCTCCATGGGCCTCTTGTGCAGTCCAGACATCTCCAAGGTGACCAGATGCATGGAGCACGCGCTGACAGCTTGTTTCCCACGCACACGTTACGGTGCAGGCTGGGATGCCAAGCTTTTTTGGATTCCTCTGTCCTATCTGCCTTCGTTTGTATCAGACTTTGTTTTCAATGTGCTTCTTCCTGCACCCAAAGGTGAGAGAAGCAACTAACAGAAAACATGTGAGCTAAACGGCTGACCTGTAAAACAGTTTGTATGATTTTTCCTGTCATCAGTCTTCATGTATGAAACCATGAAAATGAATGTTATAATCTTAAACATATTGTGCAAATATGGGGTGAAAAATAAAAACCCTATTCAGACTATATTACAAAATAGGAAATTTATTCATTCATGTCTCAGCAGCAGCAATTTAAACCACATGGGCGTGTTCTGGATGATCACAGATACGGTTTTTATTCGTCCTCATTATGATACAAAATAAATCACTCTGTAAAGAATTTATTCACCGTGTTTATAAAACGACTCTCTCTCTCTCTCAGCATCTGCATCCTCAGGTCATGTTTTGCTTTTCCAGAGATAATCGACTACAAAAATTTATTTCCACCCAACAGACACGGGCACGTTCAAGTATTGTTCCAAACTATTTTGGCCATCATTCCAATATCATTATTAAAAAAAAAAAATCATATTGATTCAAAGTCACAAAGTCAGGGAATGTAGGTAGAGGTTAAGTACAATAAGTATGCTTCGCACACACATTAGCTCATCTGTCTGTTTATACTGGAGCACGTGTGAGTTCAAATCCAATTTCTTTTCTCTTGCTTTAATTTTTCAGCCCTGAAATGAGGTATATAAACAAGAAAGATGAAGTAAATACATCTCCAGTTTTGTTCAGTGGCATACAAATGTCATTATCCCACACATTTCTCTAACAACCCTTGATCATATAAGTACTGTACATTCAGAATGCAGCTCACCTTTTACATGTGTTATTGTGTTTATGTTGAACTATTCATAGGATCTATTTCAAAGATATTTTCTGACAAAATCTTACTGTTCAAATTTACAAATATACAACATATTTATTAACATTTCTATCAGCAGCTTCAGTGCAAAGATATACATATTGTACATCAGAATAAAGAAAAAAACATTAACACAAGAATTGGCATAAGAAATGTCAGAAGGCATAGTCACAGAAGACCTTTTTCTTCATTCTATAGAAATGTATTTCTCTTTTCTAAAACAATTTGAGTTTTGTACACAGGCTGCATTAAAAAAATAAATTCTGTGCAAAGTGTGTTTCTTTTTTCGATTCCCATCTGTGAGGGAGGGGGTTATACATCGCTGTCCTCTTTAACGAGGTTGGCCGTGTCTTTGAAACTGTCCTCGGTTGGCGAAAAGGTGCTGGGACGATCCCTCCTCTGAGGTTTGGCAGGGGGCACAAACGGAGAGGGCTCAGGGGCAGAAGAGTCCCCACTGCTGCCTCCAGGCTTTTCATCCTTCATCTGTAAAGCAATGCAGAGAGTAAACAAGATGAAAAAAATAAAAAACCCTCTGCTTTTTGTTTTGTAACTTGTGTCTGAAAAATGTTTCTCGCAGTGATTAACACGTCCAAACTCACCTCTGAGTATGAAGGGTTTTCAAATGTGGTGCTTGGCTTTAATTTTCGTTTGAATAAGCTCCACTTTGACTCCTGAAAGCACAATCACAAATAGTCAGCTGGCGTCAAATCCGGATAATTTAGCTAACATCTTTTTTAAATGGGCATGCAGTTTAAAAGGAGACTCACCTGAACAGGTCTGGTGCTGACAGAAGACGTGTTCACAATGCCCACGCTCTGATCCCCGCGATACGCCGGGTTCACAAAGTTGTTCTCCAGCTGTTCCCCGCTCACATTAACAGTCACCTGTTGAACAATAAAGATGAAAGTTTGGCGGTGCTGGGTAACCTGAGGAGATGCTTATCATGTCCATGTAGAATAGAAGAGGCGTTGGGAGCAATGTTTTTTCTATTTTTGGTATAATAAAATATTCAGCAATGACACACCAACACTGAACAATTTTCAGATTTTCTATCACACACAAAAACATTATTCCCACCACTTATTATTCGACTGTGAAACTAACCCTGGAAACATGGATTTAAAGCCCTATATTTGTTATTATATGCTTTTTTTCTGGCCAGCAGTCTGTTCATTCACTATATTTCAGTGGACTTCATACTTCATACTTCATTCTGTATATTATTGTATATTGTCATTTAGATTGGTGATTTCAGAAAGAGGTTAATTAAAATTAAAAAAAAAAAAGCTTATCATCGTCTGCTGGACGATGCTGAAATTCTAAAACCCACTGAACCATGTGCAGAATGTGGTTTGCAGGAATGGACCTCCTACAAAAAAATCATCCATTCATTCATTCATGAGTACCTGTGTGGCATGAATGACGGCAGGGTCACCAGACACTCCGGGAGAAGTGGCGTACAATGGGTTCTCAAATGTGATCGGCTGCCTCCCAGCTTCCATCGGAAAGTTATCATCCTATGGGGATATTATATTGATAAGATTAGTTTTACAATAAATATTAAACCTCAAAAGACAAACTATTGGATTGTTAAGCTCTTGTTTCTCAACTGATGCTGAGACAAGCAGTTCGAAAAGGAACGCTAAAATCAAAGTTGTCAATAAATACCACATAGAACACACATTGTTTTTGACTTTAAAATGCTGATGATTCACTTTTAGTGACTTAGCAGAATATTAACTGTTAATAAAACATCCTTCCTGGACTCACCATCTGCATGGCCGTGTCAATGAATGACACTCCAATGTGTGATGGTCCAAGATCCACATTATCACCCGAGCGAAACGTCACCCCATTCCCAGTGTCAGCGGACTTCACCAGGCTACTGAGGCTGGACAAAAACAAAACACACCAGTCTGGACTTTGATCTAAACACTCTACTGTGAGCTTTAATCAAAGCTGAGAGCTGAGATACCTGGGTAGTTTGGGCATGGAGGGGATGAAGGATCCTGTTCGTTTGTAGTTGAGGAAAACCCCAACAGCCAAAGCTCCAGTAATCAGGATGATAATGACGGCCAGTAAAACAGCCACAGCTAAAAACACAAAAAGTGGAAAATACTCAAGCTGAGTGGTTACAGGACACTTGGAACAAGGTGCTGATCATAAACATTCCTAATAATATTTTGCTGACTAGTCCTGTTCATGGCTTCTGGATGGAGTTAAAAAGTGATCGATTGTTGCATTATTTAGCTAATTATTGAGTAAAAGCGTGATTTTGGTCCATCAGCACCTTCAGTATCTGCTGATCCAGACTGTTTTCTAGGATGTTTTGTTGCCCAGTGAAGTCGTTAGTTAGATAAGCTAGAGGTGTGACTTCATCTCTTTTGGCCTTGACCTACTTCTACTAGCAGGTCAAGCAGATCATGACTGTTACTGTGCGGGAGCTCCCGCACGTCAACCAGCGAATGTGTGAAGGACTCCCACAGACTGCTGGATGTAAGAATTTGTCCAGCCAACTTTTCGAAGTTACACAAAAGTGTAACAAATTCATTATGAAAAACCATGCAAAGTATTAAGGAGTTTGAAGTAATTCATAACCTTTGAATGAGAATAAATCAATAAAAGAAGAAGATAAGAAGAGAGATACAGTACCTGTTCCTGCTGGAGCGCCCCTTGACTTCCCTATCTCACAGTAACTGCCCACATAACCGTACGGACATCTAAACAAATGTGATGAAAACAAATCTTTCATACGAGGAAAACAGCTTCTTGAAGTACATTTAAAAAAGGTGGAATATCAAATATGCCAGACATTACTGGGTATGACTGATGGACAATCATTTACTGGTGTAAATGGCACCTGCAGCTACACTCACTTGCACTTGGGCAGGCCGCCTTCATCAGTGTAACAGGTCCCACCATTCATGCATCTACATGCAAGGGGCATTGCAACAGGTGCCTCAATGGCTGCAGGAGCAAAAGCCAGGTACACGCACAGAATGAAAAACAACAAAACAATATCACACAATGATCTCACAGGGGCAGCACGGCACGTGTGGAGAGTGGATTTATGAAAGCAAAATGAGATGCAACACAACAGCTAAGACGAGACTGCAGACCGTGCGTGCAGTCAGGCCGTTTTTGTTGTTTACCTGCATCGCATTCGTTGGAGTCAAACTCCACCTGCGAGGAGCCTTGCGGGCAGGCGCAGGTGTACCCACCAGGCCGGAGGAGACAGAGGTGACTGCACACATTCTTACAAGGGTTCAGAACTGAGGAGGGCAGAGCATAAAAGAGTAACACTATTAAATATGGTTCATTGAGTGTGTCTGCAATCTTTTTTTGTGTTCCGTGACCCACACATACACATACTGTACAGTAGTGCAACATTTTCTTTTTTAATCTACATAAACACGACATGAATCCCTCCGTGTTCTGACCTGACCGGTTGTGTCGGTGCTCCTGGTAAATGCGGACTTGAGTCAGCCAAGGGTTGATGGTTAGTACTTTGACTTTGTTTCCTTTCCCAAACTTATTAGTCCTCCACACTTCACCCTTCTCTTTTGTCGTCCAATACACATGCCCTTCAAACACATCCAGACTGTAAGGATGTCCGATATCTGGAAAAGAGAAAACGCAACACCTTTAATGCACTTCATACACAGTCTTTATTCACCTTCACTATGCTCTGAATAAAAACACTGAATGTATCAGCGCCCTTAAAACGTCTGTTCTGACCTCCTGATATGACGATCTTCCTGTCTGTGCCATCAGGCTTCATGGACTCGATGATGTTTTCTTTTGCGTCACACCAGTAGATCCTGTCTCCATTCAGATAGTCCAGAGTCAGCCCGGTAGGCCAGCCCAGGTCCTCTTCCTTCACTAGCACCTGTCTGTGCTGACCGTCCATCCATGCTGATTCTATTCTGGGTTTCCTGCCCCAGTCTGTCCAGTACATCATTCTGCCACACAGGAATAAACACACAGACATTTGTTTTTGCCTAGACATTGAGGCATTATTTCCTTTATGATGCAAAAAGGAATTAAGGATGCAAATGACATATTTTAAATACTAAAGCTCAACAGCCTCCTACCCGATTGATGGATTCACAGCAATAGCAGCAGGCTGGTCAAGGTCAGTGTGGATCAACCACTTCCTGTACCGCCCATCCAGCTTGGCCACTTCAATTCGATTGGTCCCTGAATCTGTCCAGTAAATGTGCCTGTACAGGGTGATAAGTACGTTGTGAGAAGCTGAATGAAACTTAGAGCAACATTTACAAAAGTGAAGTCATAATCCTGGTGAATTACCCGCCGACCCAATCCACAGCAATGCCGTCAGGATTAGCGACATATCTCAGGTTCAGATCCACCTCCTTCACTGGGTTGTTACCATGATCGTTGAACGTGGTCATATGGGCGCGTTTGATTGAGCCAAACTGAGATCCCCGACCCAGGACCGTCCAGTAAACAATACCTACAGGACATCAGGAGATAAAACTTGTCCAAACTTGGAGAGCTTGCTTTTTTTTTTGTAATATTCACTGTGACCACACAACATTAAAAATTTTACAGTAGTAGCCTTACTGAGGCCTTGTCCCTCTGGATCCCACAGATAGTCCAAGGCTCGGATGTGCTCAGCGTTGTCCACATAGTCTGAATACTCCTCAGACGACAGGTTGAAACGACGGATGCGAACGTTGTCTGGCAAGAGCAGCACTGGTGGGTTTCCTGTCCAGAAATTGAGGTGTGTTGAAAGTTACCAGCAGTTTCATTTCAGGGTTTGGCTTTAATGAGAAACAAAAGAGAGCGTCTGTAAAGAATTTTCTTCTTTGTATAAATGCCAAACTCTTACCCTGGGCAGCACACTCTGTCCCATGAGGCTCACCAAACGAGTGAAAGCCCTCAGCACAAAAGCACTCATAGCTGCCCTTTGTGTTCCTGCACTCCTGAGGACACGTCCCATACACTTCACACTCATTCACATCTTTATTTAAAAGCAGAGGAAATTAAAAAAAAAAGAGAGAGAAAAAGATTAATTGAATGTAGAAAAAACACTTTATAAATGCATTGAGTACATGAATGATGTGTTGTTTACCTTCACAGGTGTGTTTTTCTGTGGTTCTGGGCTTGTAGCCGGGCCTGCAGGAGCAGAGGAAGCCTCCCTCTGTCAGGTCGGTACAGTTGTGTTCACAGATGTTGTCTCTGCACACGTGTCCACTGCCGTGGTCTGAAAGCAGCACATTAAAAGAAACACACTGAAAGTTAAACTACATGTAGGTAACTGTATAGTACTTACAGCAGGTCCAGTTAAAAGTAGTTAACATCAACATCAAAATAGAAAGCATAAACTCTATCAGCCCAAATGGTATCTATGACAGTCTTACATATTTCTACATACTTCCACCTTAAATTGTACAGAAAACCAGTTATGGTAGGTTTTATCTATTTAAATAAAGAAAATGTTTTTTTTCAGTATCTGGATTTTATTACTGATATATTCCTTTCTAATGTTACTTACGGCAGCCGAGTTCATCCGACTGGTCTCCACAGTCATCATAATCATCACAGGCATACTGTAGAGGGATGCATTGTCCATTACTGCATTTGTACTCATCATCTGTACAGGGGCCATGAGTGGGGCTTTGGCCTAGATAGAGAGAAGCACATCAGCTCAAGAGAGGCTGTAGATGCATTTAATTGTGTTCAAAAAAAGAGTCTGAATTGCTGTGGTTTGATTAGGTCATTGTTAATATTAATATGGCAACCTGTGTTACAAAAAGCATCACACTTACAGTTTTCCTGTCTCTCATCAGAGCCGTCACCACAGTCGTCAACAGAGTTACACAGCTCGTGGCTGTAGATGCAACGGTTGTTTTCGCAGCGGAAACGGAACGGAGTCTCACACTGGATGTCCACTGTGGACAAACAGAAAGAGAAGAGCTCAAGAAAACTAAGATTTAAAAATTCAACACAATAACTTAGAAACAGTGAGTTAATGTGTTGTTTTATGTGATTCAGGGTTTAAAATCTTGAAATGAAACAAGATCTGGTTCTGTGCGTGCTGTGAGTCACTGTGAGTGTTTATGTTATTTACAGCAGAGGTGAAGTTCCTCGTCAGAGTTGTCTCCACAGTCATTGTCTCCATCACACTTCCACTGAGGCTGGACGCATACATGGTTCTTGCACTCGAACAGGAACGGGGGGCAATATGTGCCATTGGGAAAGCGGGTCGCTGAAAGTAAGAGCCTTTCTGTCAAACTAAATCTGTGACTTATACACCTGGACATCAGCAACCAAACTCATACAGTCATCAACTGAAACATGTATGCTGCATTCACTTATGCGACATTTTCTGTTAGATGCGGGACACTCACGACATGACGTCTCATCAGTGTAGTCCAGACAATCTGCGTTGCCGTCACATTTAAAACGTTCAGCGATACAGTGTCCACTTCCACACTGGAAGTAGCCAGGATGACAAGTCCGCAGCTCTGCAACACAGCCAAACCAAAACAAAACGCAACGTTACTTCAGATAAAAGTGTACTCTACATTTGTGTTTGTTACTACAAATAAAGACACATTCAGCAAGTTGAACAAAACTCTGTTGTAAATGTCTCAGTCCTTATTTCTACATGGGAAATACTCTATATTTCAGGTTTGTCTTATAGAATAACACTTGGATAATCTGTTGTGCACTCTACCAGCACTTTATGGAAGAAATCCTTCAGCTGCACCAGACTGAAAAAAGCTCTTTGAATAAATAACTATTGGTGGTCCTGTCTGTCTTTGCAACCCTTCAAAACTTGTGAAGTTTTATTGCTTCTTTGTTCAGTGCCGCCCTCTGTTGCTGACAAACAGCCAGACCCCGAGCCAAAACAAAGAACCTCCACTTACCACAGTCCCTTTCATCCGAGTTGTCCTCACAGTCGTTGTCATGGTCACAGACCCAACGGTCGGGAATGCAGCGCAGATTATCGCAACGAAACTCGCTCTCTGTGCACGCGCGTGGAGCTGAGGGAAAACATGAAAACAGACGTTTCAGCGTGGAATCAAGCAAATGCACAACTTTATTATGCTGCTGGTCATTTTCAATATTAGAAGCACATTACTCAGGTGAACACCTAAAGACTGAAGTCCTTCCTCTTAGACTTTTCTCAAACTTGTAAAAATACATCAAGAATGCCCTGTATTATTTTCCTCTATATTCTGGCATAAAAACACACCCACACATACCCAGGCAGCATGTGCAGCCGTTGCTCTGCAGTGAACTCATGAGTTCACTAGATTCAAACTCTCTTGGCATCACCAATACAGTAACAACGGGAGCAGCACCACCGTGATTTAACCCTTGTCACTGTTTCTCCTTTGAGAGGCTACATTATCCTTATTAACTGGCATGTTCTCAGACATGTTTAAATTCTCCAGGGCGAGGGGTGACAGACTCCCTCACTCCCTCTTTCTGACATACCGAGGACAGCCTGTTTCTCTAGCAGCTGATAAGACTACCTCTCTCAGCACTCCGCTGTCGGCAGAAGTGTCGAAGCTCTTACAAAACCTTCCTGCTGTCTGTTAAAATTATAGTATTTTAACTATTCTTTGTTGGCAACACTCCCTTTTCATTTGGACAATTCACAGAAATCCTTACAGGATCACTTACAGGATATCAAAGCGTTCCCATGTACCCCGGTTTTCACAGTTCACACGCCTGTCAGTGCTCGCACCAGACACTCAAGCGCTACTGAATGATATAACCTTATCAGTGATGGCAAACAGCACTCACTGCAGCTGCGTTCGTCAGAGTTGTCCCCGCAGTCGTCGTCCCCGTCACACCTCCATCGCAGCGGGATGCAGCGGTGGTTGTCACAGCGGAAGTCTCCGGCAGGATCACAGGTCAGTTCATCTGGGAAAGGAGCAGGCAGGAGAGTGAAGACGCTCATTCAAACCACTATGTTCAAACAAATAAAGGCTTTTAATATACCCGCGCCAAGAATTTTACATTTTTGGCATTTGCCTGATGAATTTGCCTGAATTTACATGAAAGTTATGATGTTCAGTTGCAGTGTTTGAAAACTGACCACACTACATTATAAACAAACCCTACCTTCATTTAAAGTGTAGGTAAGGTTTGTAGAGCTGTTGCATTAGACTGCATTAACTAGCTACATTAACTAGGTACCTAATAAACTGACAACTTGTCACCACAATGAAACTTTAAATGCCCCACTGGAGACTGAAAATCCAATCACTGTTTTCTACAACAGCAGATGGGAAAAGATGAGATGTTCCAGCAGATAACTGGATCAGTACGTGCAACAACTGTCGGATATGACTGGAAATGTTTAGGCTTTTGAGTAATTATAAAAATGTCAGTTTGAAATGAAAGGCATCTTGTTTTTTTTAGTTAAACTGCAATAGTCATAGAGGGAGGAGAGCAGCCTGCCTAAGACAGATGGGTGACCTCTCTCCATGCCAGTATGTTTCTGTAGAGGATAAGACTACAGGAGATGAGAAGCACAGAGGGGAGAAGAGCGGAGGAGAGCTGGTCTGAGCTGTCTCTACCACACAGTGCTGGGGGTCAAAGATAGCACAAAGTTAGCTAGTCCTGCCCTCCTAGCCCTCCACCTGGCCCATCTGCTACATTCTTACAGGAAGATTAGCACGGATCTCCCCTCCTGCGCGGGCATGGCACTAATGGAGTGAGTGCCTCCGATAAGAGACGGGAGGGCCGCGGTGAGTGTGTTTGGATTGTTGCAAATTACAAAGAGGCTTGTGTGAACCCTGCCCCCACGCAAGGACAGAGCAACAACACACACACACACATACGCATGTATGTGGACCCATACCACTGGACAGCTCATAAATCTGCGGCACCCTCAGGGAGTGGCAACTTCTGGGGGAGGGTGAGTGGTGAGACCCTCTCCATCAGCACCTCCCACTACCTCACTGTGTAATGTTCCACATGAGGCTGAGGACTTGGCTAATTGCCCTTCACTCACTCCTTGAATGCTTTTAAGCTGTAATTTTTTAATCTTCTTTCTAACCATCCTACCACCAGTAAACACCAGTTGTGACTTAGTCAACCTGCAAAGTTTTAAAATAAGGTCTGATAGTGTGATAATAATAAATAGTCCTCGAGGTAAAGAGAAACTCAAGTTCTGTCTCGGAGGGTCACAGACTCACCACAGCCCTGCTCATCGCTGTTGTCTCTGCAGTCGTTGTGGCCGTTGCAAACAGACCACAGGGGCACACAGCGGTAGTTGGTCTTGCAGTCAAACTCCGTGTGGTTGTCACAGCGATATGCCGGTCCCACTGTGGGGAAAACACCATGATTGTCAAGAAACAAAAACACGTAATGAGGACAAAGGCTAAAGCAAGTCAAAATACACGGAGTCATAGTATAAACTTAGATTGATGTCTGTATATTACTTACTGCAGTCCTCTAATGGTTCATCAGAGTTGTCACCACAGTCATCGTCAACATCGCATTTCCAGCTCTGGGGGATGCAGCGTCCGTTGCGGCACTTAAACTGTCCAGGGCGACAGGTCCTGCTGGAGCAGTGGGCGGGGTCCTCGTCTGACCGATCACCACAGTCATCCTCTCCATCACACTGCCACGATTCTGGGATGCACTGCTTATTTGCACATTGCCACTGGTGTGTTTCACACTGGTGTGTAGCTACAGGGAAAACATATTCAAACATGAAGTCATAGGAAACACAGAAAGGGGGAAAGAATTACACAACTTTAAGAGAAAACAGTAAAAGCAAGCATCAAAGAACACTTAATATTTCAGAAAATGGCTATAAAAAAGGAGACAGGTAAAAGAACACAACCCACCACACAGCACAGGGTCTTCGTCTGAGCCATCATGACAATCGCGGTTGCTGTTGCAAAGGAAGTGCGGACTTGTGCAGTTTCCATCGCTGCACTGAAACTGTCCGAGCCTGCAGTGGCGAGTCGGGCAGGTGGAGGGCTCATCTGAGCCGTCTCTGCAGTCCCTCTGACCATCACATTTCCACCAGATAGGAATACAACTGTTGAAGCAGAGGCAGGGATAAAAATGAGAGATTTAGATTATGTTAATTAGCTGATTATGTACTGCACTCACTAATGCAGAGCAGAGCATGTTACATAAATTAAGTTTAGAAAACAAACTCCAAAACGTACTCCTTAACTCCTTTCCCCACATAACTCTGGTCAGTGATAAAAGGCTGGGAAAATGCGGCGTGTGTACCATGTTGCCATTAATAAATCATTACGACACAAATTTTTAAACACAAATATGATTATATAAATACATAACACATTTGCCAAGAATATCTGAAGCTGCTACTGACCCCATCACAGTACTGTGCGAGAGTATTTTCTGCCACCAAAGACAGATTTTGTGAAAAATCTGGAAAAATTATGGCACAAACAGCAGGTGGTGCTGTTTCTCCATAGCAAAGGGAGCAATTAGAAAAATACCGTATATGTGAATTGACAATATCATATGAAATCACAGCCTCTGTAAATACTAGCAGCATGTTTTTCTTCTCAGTAAATGAAAATGGAATTAAAATGCAATGTGACTGAAAGTCACTTCCAAGAAATGCATATTTTTAATTTTAAATGATGACGCTAACAAAACCACTGTCATGAGACAGCAGCTGCAGATCTTCCTCAACAATAGTCTCACTTCTTTGTTGTAGTCACACAGACAGCTTTAACAATAATACATACATAATGATTTTTAAAATGCTACAAGTCACATATTAAGATGACAAGAAGTCTTGACAAACCGTTCATTGTTAGCACATCTGTACTGGGTGCTGGTGCACATGGGAAGGCATCGGGTCACACCTCCTATTTGGACAGTCAGGAAATGATCAGGGCACTCACAGGTGTGTTCTCGCCCCCCATGACGGATCAGGCACAGGTGAGAGCAGCCTCCATTGTTCACCGCACAGGGATTGTTTACTGTCAGAGGGAGAGCCACAATCGGTCAGACAATCTCAGTTCAGCACAGCTGGGCAAACACAGGCCAGGTATTGTTGAGCTGATAGGAAATACCTCTACTTAAATCAACTTAAGGTGGACACTTTGACATAAATAACAACTATTTTGTATTATGACAAAAACACTCTTGGACATAAGACTCTGAGACTTTTTTACTCACCAATAGGCTGTCTGTAAGGATGGCATACATGGATGTCAAATGGCCTGTGTGTGGTGTTAACCAGGGCCTGACGACCCGAGCCGTCGTACTTGTTGCCTTTCTCCACCGTGCGTGTGTTCCAGTCAGTCCAGTACACAGTGTCCTCGAACACCGTCAGGGCAAAAGGGTGAGGCAAATTTCCATCATACACTGTGTGTCTGTGTTGACCATCCAAGTCTGAGAACCTGAGGGGAAAAAAAAAAACAGGAAAAAAGTCAATGGGTTACAAGTCTCACTGCACGGTAGGATAAAAGACTGTGACTACTTCCTGACAGGTGCACTTACTCGATGTAATTGAGATGAGCATCAGACCAGTAAAGCTTGTCATTAGTGTAGTCAATCGTGATCCCGTTGGGCCACTCTATCTTGGTGGTAATGATGGCTGCTTTGTTGATACCATCCATTCCAACACGTCCTATAAAGGCTTTGTCTCCCCAGTCTGTCCAGTATACATATCTAACAGCAACCCAAGAAAATTACTATTATATATATGAAGCAAAAAATCTTTCCTTAAAGACCACCTAAAAATATTACAAAAAATTACAATAATTAAAACAAATGAAAGGGTAACTCTTTATTTCACAGGTCTATAATTTCTTAGTAATTTCCTCCATGTGCTGTAAGCACAGGTTTCAGTTGATACATTCCCAGCCTATTAATTCCAACTAATTGCCCTAGAAAGTCTTTTAGTCAGTGCACAGCAGGTCAGCTAAACAAACAAAAATGTGGGAAAGGGAACAAACAACTCAGGCAAATATGAAGAATGAAAGTCCAGTAATAAATGAGTAATGGCTGACTTGGATTTAAATGTCTGTTCGTTCAAGGAAATACCTCAGGAAATCAACAACTGCTTGGAGACTTACTAAATCTGACTGAAAATAACAGTCTCAGAACATTGCTTCCATTCTGCCTATAATTAACACCAAGTGACATTGTTCTTTACAGCAGAATATGCTCAGTAATTATAATAAGAAATTACAGACCGTAAAACAAAGTGTTAACAGTGAACATGAACTACTTAACATATGCTGCTACTAATATGTTGTGATAAGAGAATATTGGCAATCATGGCAGGCCAGTTAATAACACCAGCCTTGCCAATTTAGCAGTCAGGCTCTACTGTCAGATTTGATTCCTACTCACCCATATTTGGGATGCAACACAATGGCTCTGGGGTTTTCGAAGCAGTAGGTGTTATTGGCATCGACGCAGTGTTCAGCCAGTTTCTTCACAAATCGACCATCCAGCTCAGACACTTTGAGACAATCCAAGAAGCTGTCCACCCAGTATAGTTTCCTTGCCACCCAGTCGACTGCAAGGCCTTCCCCGTGTAGAACTCCATTGACAACCACCTCTCTGTTGCTGCCGTTGAAGGACATCCTCTCTATCACTCTGCGGCTCACGTCAATCCAATAGAGACGCTTGTCAACACGATCAAAGTCCATGGCCACCACACTCGTCAGGCCTTGCAGGATCAGAGAGTAGGCGTGCCCGTCTGTTGACAGGTTCCTCAGGTAATAGCGGTTGCTGAAGATGAGGTAGGGCGAGATGTTGCTGTTCTGACGGCAGCTGCGGCCGTCGGGCTCTCGCAGGAATCCTGGGGCGCACTTGCACACGTACGAGCCAACGGTGTTCTCACAGACCTGGCTGCACACGCTCGGTGTCTCCGCACACTCGTTAACGTCGTCACACGTTTTGCTGTCGGACATGAGGCGGTACCCGGGACGACAGGTGCAGATGAAGCTGGTGGGTGTGTCGGTGCAATTGTGATCGCAGTGATGGACAGATGGGTCTGTGCATTCATTGATCCCTACAGTCAGGGAAGAATAAGAGCAACAGTTATGTAAGTCATTAAGAAAGACAACAGTTCATCAGACCAATATATTCGTAAAGAAAAAGACGCAGGATGATGAGTGGTATTATTTGTGTTCTTGTGTTAGTTATTTAACTATATATTCATTCATTTTTTGACATGTCATTACATATTTTTTTTAATCTATACTGTGGCTTATTCTTTATTTATACATACTATACTCAGACATAATCAAAATGATAATATAAATTTTATTCTAATCCTAAATCTGTTATAAAAATGTTATATATGTAATCCACAGAGGACATACGAATTATCTTCAGCATTAATATTTGCCAGATATTATTAATACTGCGCAAAGCACAACTGTCCTATAATTTGGTTGTTGTCCAAACTGACAATTTATCCGTCCTTTCTCACACCTCTTCTAGCACTTCTTTGACATTTCCTCTAGAGGGAGCATGCAACATCTGAACAAAACCCAACTGCTCACAAACGCACCAGTTCCTGAAAGAGTAGCAGTATTTTTCTT
This sequence comes from Toxotes jaculatrix, assembly GCF_017976425.1. NCBI lineage: Eukaryota > Metazoa > Chordata > Actinopteri > Toxotidae > Toxotes > Toxotes jaculatrix. The sequence goes on along the minus strand of NC_054408.1, from coordinate 12,587,414 downwards.
TTTTCCAGCATAATCTCTCAAACTATTCTGAGAATCTCGTCACACTCACCACATCCCTTCTCATCGCTGTTGTCAGAGCAGTCATCGTTCCTGTCGCACACCTGGTGCATGGGGATACAGTGTCCATTGTCACATCTGAACTCTCCAGGGGGGCAGGTTGGTGCCGGTGTGCGGCACATGTGCTCCAGCTCATCAGACTCGTCACCGCAGTCATTGTCCCCATCGCAGACGAAGTCATGGGACACGCAGCGGCCGTTCTGGCAGGTGAACTGGTGTTGTTGGCAGGGCTGGTAGGTGCAGCCCTGCTCGTCGCTGCTGTCCCCGCAGTCATTACGTCGATCACACCTGATTTTAGAAGACAGGTCACAAAAAAATTAACTTAAGTTTCCACATAGACTGATGACAGATGTCATTTCTGATATTCTATAAGAGGTTTTCTCCAACCTGTAGGAACTCCGTATGCAGAGGCCATTGCTACAGGTGAACTCATTGATGCCACAGGATCTGCGTGTGCAGTTTTGATGCTCATCTAATGCATCTGCACAGTCTGCGTCTCCGTCACACACCCAGTCATGTGGGATACATTTCCTCTGAGGTGGTTGGTTGTTCACACAGGTGAACTCTGCACTGGAACATGTGCGATTGGCTGAAAAAAAAAAAAAAAAGAGAAAATCAGGCGGGGGATTTATGAGAAGTTAAATAATGATGGTGATGACCACATGTCAACCTGCATTTCTGGAAAGCCAAACATTCCAAACTGTATTTCAAAACATGCAGCCGTATCCTCAAATTCTTTATTCATCTAGTGTGATTGATTCATGTTGTTTGAAGTGAGTCTCCTACGGGGGCTCAGGCAGTGCTGAAAACTTTAGCTTCAGGCATCTTATTGTCAGAGCACACATTGGTGAGACATAAGAGTCCTGATCCTCCCTGAGCCAGGAAGCCAGAGAAAGGAGACAGGCACAAAGTAACGAGTGAGGCAGGAGAAATCAGGAATGTCAGCTCCTTGGTCTGGAGACCCTCTACAGGAGACTAAGATGCTGGGCACTGTCTGCCAGTGTCTCCCCCATAAACACTCCCCCAGTGGTGAGTCTCCTAATCCATCAGAGTCCTGAATAACGGCGAGGAGTAAGCAGAAGGGGGCAAAGTGGTAGGAAACAAGAGGATGGCCTACGAGGGGAGGAGATGAAGAACTGGGAAGGTGAGTAAGAGGATGAACAAACACAACATGAGAGAGGGAAGGGAAAAGAGAGAAGACAGAAGAGGTCATGAAAGGATGCATACCACAATTATGCCTCTGGTCTTCGTCACTCATGTCTCCACAGTCATTGTCCCCATCGCAGATCCAGGATGAGGCAATACACCTGCCATCATCACAGCGGAACTGATCTGTGTTGCACGTTCTGACCAGTGTGGCTGAAGAAACAAAACATATAACATTAGACTGTAGATAATATGGCAAGACAAATGTAGTGCTGTGACTGTATAAAGCATGCCAGGGGATTTATATCCAATATAAATGTTAATCCTGTTTGTAGCTTCCTTTCCTTTTGTAATTGCCAATTACCTCGGGGACTTTCCCCACTGCTTTTCAACTAATAAGGAAGACACAATACAACACTGGCAAAGCTTTCAAAATAGTAATGGCAGCTCCACATTCCCATGCATGGTGAACTATCTAAACAAAAGCCAAAGTGAGGCTCTGTAACCCCTGGTGGACAAAGGGAGGGGGAGGTGCTGTTTGTCAGGGGACACTGAGGGGCGTCACCACAGAGGAATGCCGCACACAATAGGAGGCCTGACTGACCATACCGTCAACAATGCAATACACCAGTGACTCGCACTCTCAGCTACATCACTCACAGCACTCTCTCACACCAGCACACAGAAGCAGATTGGCAGACAGACGCAAACACACAATAACCGAGCAGCTGATGATGGGGCGGGGACAGACACACAAAGCCCAGCAGGCCCGTTTTTGGGGGTGAGAGAGCTGCGCGACACTCACTGCAGGAAAGAGGCTCATCAGAGCCGTCAGCACAGTCAGCCCCTCCATCACAGTACCAGTGGGCGGGGATGCAGCGACCGCTGGAGCAACGGAACTCACTCTGGGAACACGTGGATGCAGCTATGTAGAGGATGTAAAAAGACATGAAACCACTTGGAGGACTTTGGGCATCTCAGTGTGAAAATGGTGTCCACAATTTCACAAAAAGCAATTAATTACACCTGCACTTTTTCTGATATATCTAAATTAGCTTAACAACAGAAAATATTAACAGCAGAAACAGAAAAAAACATAATATTGTTCTTGTGCTATGAGCTGCTGCTGAACTCACCACAATGCGTAGGGCTCTCATCACTCATATCCCCACAGTCATTGTCTCCATCACACAGGTACGAACGTGGGATGCAAATGTTGGTGGACTGACATTTTGTGTGTTCTGGTTGGCAGGTTCTTTCCGCTGAGATGATTATAAATTATAACATATTTACTACAATCATTAACCACTTTGATGAATATTTACCTCTGCTTAATTCATGTGACAAACTTAGGATACTCACGGCAGTTCTGTTCATCAGAGGTGCCGTTGTCATAGCAGTTGTTGATGCCATTGCAAACATAGTCCTTTGCAATACAGCGCCCATTGTTGCAGGTAAACTCTGTGTTGGGGTCGCACGGTCTGAACAGACAGCCCGCCTCGTCGCTGTTGTCTCCACAGTCGTCGTAGTGGTCACAGCGGTAGTGGTAGGGCACACATCGCCCATTGCCACAGGTGAAGACTGTGGGCTCACATGTGTGGAAGGCTGCCAATCAGAATCAAAGACAGGTCAGAGCTCTGGCTGCTAGAGAGCAAGATTAGGAGACAGAGGGATGATATACACATGCAGCAGACACTCATTTTACCTGACAGTGCAATAAAGGATGACAGCAGCTGTGGGACTGCATGCAAAGATGAAAGCACATTGATTCATTTGTTAGTCTTCATTTGTGTTATTATTTAGGAACGGGAAGCATATTAATGGAAATGTAATCACAAGGTGTAAGCATACACACCAACATAGTTGAAGTCAGGTTTAGGTCCTAAGAAAGACATTTGTTAAAGCGAAAAAAAACAAAACAAAACAAAACAAAGAACCTGTTAGTGAAGGTTAAAGATTAAGAATTGCAATTAACAGAAAAGAGAGCTACAGAGTTCTGATTCACTCATTCAGGATGACTAAATCGTCTGTTACTATTAATCAACAGTGAAATTTTGAATGAACTCAGTTAAAAATAAAATGAAGAAGAAATACAAGCAAGCAACACAGCGAATTCAAACTCCTTGCACCCTACCACAGACTCTCTCCAACTCATCGCTGCCATCGCCACAGTCGTTGTCATTGTCACATTTCCACTGGGCACGTATACAGCGGCCGTTCATGCAGGTGAACTGGCCCGGCTGACAGCGAGTCCCATTATCAGGGATGCAGTGCTTGTTGTCGGCCAAGTACCAGCGACCCTCTGATGGACACTGACACTCAGCTCCACTGGGTCCTAACGAGATAAAATTGCACAAGACAGTTTATGCAGTTAGGTGGGGTTTTCTGTTATAGCACTAAAGGAATATTCTGTTTAAGTGACAATGACAAACTGCTTTTACCCGGTGTACAGATGTGGCTGCAGCCTCCATTAAACTGCTGGCAGGGACTGTCACACTGCTGCTGCTTCCTGCTGGCCAGAACATGGATGTCCATTGGCCGAGATGGAAGGTTCTGAATCATGACCCTCTGATCAGAACCATCGTGCTTGTTGGCCCGATAGATGCTGCGTGTGTTCCAGTCAGTCCAATAGATGAACTGGCCAAACATGGTCATAGCAAAGGGGTAGATGGCTGTGCTGACGATGACTTCCCGATTGGACCCCGTGAGAGAGGATCGCTCAATCTTCTGTCTGATGGCAGAGCAAAGTAATGTAATGATAACAACAGTATCTTTAGAGTAACAAGAAAATGTGAAATGGCAAAAGTGAGTACATATTTCAAGAGTGGGATTTTTCTGATCTTACAAGCTGGCATCCGCCCAATACAGCCTCTCTTCTTCATAGTCCAGGGTCAGTCCATTCGGCCACACAAGGCTGGTGTTCACAACCTCTGTTCTGAAGTTTCCACCTAAGGTGGCGCGCTCAATCTTTGCATGGGTTCCCCAGTCTGTCCAGTACATGTATCTGGAACAAGAATTTTGTGCCTTTATTCAAAGTGGACAGTAAAGACATGACAGGAAACCAGGGGAGAGAGGGGGAGAGAGAGAGAGATGGGGAATAACATACAACAAACATCCCTGGCTGGACTCAAACTAGGGGATGTTACAGTTCAAGTTGACGCCCTATACCACTATTCCAGTGGGCCACCACAAAAGCATTTATCTCTAAGTCCTAGTTTCATCTAATGGACAAAGAGAGTGTGCATTGTGTTAGTCTTACCCCCTGCAGGGATCTAACATGATGGCCCTTGGCCTGGACACATGGGCAATAATAGTCCTCTGAGAGCCATCCACAGACATGGAGCTGATGCTCTGGTTAACATAGTCACTGTAGTAAATTCTTCTGTTTATCCAGTCAAAGGCAATACCGTCAGGTGCCCCGAGATCTAGCAAAACACACAGATCACAAAAATATCAGTAAAATCACTTGTATTAGTCCTGATATTAATACTTAAGCTATGAAGTAATAGGAAAACCTACCTGAAGCCACCACTACAGGGGCTGATGTGGGAGAGGACAGGCTGATGTAGCTGATCTTGCTTGCTCCTGCACCTGAGCTCTGTGTGAAGTAGATCCTCCTGTCTGTGAGGTCAAAATCCAATGCCACTGAGGTACGTGGCACGTTGACCACAGGGAACGGTAACGCGTGGTCCTCGTGGTCGAGACGCAGGCTGCGCACGGTGCTCTCAGTTGTGTAGATGAGATAATCGTCCCTCGACACCACACAGCTCTCGTTATCTGCTGCAAGGTTCCCAAAAGCGCAGCTGCATTTCTTGTTCTGGTTGCCTGTGCCAGAAGCTGGCAGTGCGAAGCAGAAGTGGGCACAGCCTCCATTGGCCTCCATGCAGGGGTTGTAGTTAAGCGCCTGAGCAGTGGTGGGCTGGCTACGTTGGTCAAACACGGTAACGTCTCTCAGCATGTTGATGTTGTCTCTAATGATGGCAGGCTGTTCCGTGCTACCGGGCTCTTTGCTTGCTTGAAACACCTTCTTGAGGTTTCTGTCTACCCAAATGATGCTACTCTCAAATACTGTGATCCCATAAGGAGTTGGGTAGCGGCTACCATACCTGACTATCTCTGTCTCCCCTCCTTGAGGGTTGACGCGAGCAATCATATCCAAGGAGTCATCCACCCAGTAGACGTAGCCAGTTTGCCAGTCCAGAGCGAGACCTCGTGGAGTGATAATGCCCGATGACACTAAAATTGTGCGGTTGGTTCCGTCCAACAGTGCTCGCTCAATTTTGGGGTTCTGGCCATAATCAGCCCAGAACAAGTATCTGTTTCTGGGGTCCACAACAAGGTGGCGCGGCATGTCCACCTGGGTCTTCAGGAGCACCCTACGAAAAGAGGTGTTCAGGTGGAGCACCTCCACATATGTCTCAGTCAGGAAAGCGTTGGTGAAATACAAGTTCCCTGAGGACAGAATCCAGGAGGCTCAATGTTTAAAGTGGCATCACATATTTGTAGCATGAAGTTATCTACCACAAACTGTTGACAGGTCACAATTAAAGCAGAAATCTCACTAGCTGACATTATGATATCAATAAATGACAGATTTTTCTATTATGTCTTCAGTTATGGTGATAAAAGACATGAACAGATTTCTGCCTGCAGCACTCTGTTTGTACTCAACTAGTAAACGAAATCTTCTCTCCTGTCACCTGTGTGGGTCTGATCTCCCTGCTCTGTGAGTCAGACAATAAAGCTTCTTAACTTTGACTCAACCGGGTAGTCTTCTGCCTGTGAGCTGAGTCATAGCACAAGTTCAAAATACACAAACTCTCTTTTAGTTTTCTAGTTTACATCTACAAATAAGTAGTAAAATAAAGGCAGTGTGTTTAATCAGACATACTGAAACTCCAACATCTTGGAAAGATTTGGTTGTTACAGAAGCAAAAGCAATATGAGCCAGTGAGGTAAAATATACTGAATGCAAGCAAACATCTGAAATCTAATAGAAATGACAGCTTAGTTTGCTGCAGTGACTGAACTGCACATTTGTGAGGTGACACAAACAGCATACCTGCAGCCCAGTCCACAGCAATGCCTCGTATCCCGTTGCGTCCTATTCCAGATGTCACTATGCTACGTAATCCTGAGCCATCTGACTTGATCCGTCTGACCCCGTTCTGTGTCGCCACCGTGCTGCTGAAGTCACACCAGTAGATGAAACCAGAAGCCATGTGTACATCAATGTGTAAAGCATTACGGCCTGAAAGAGGATAACCCAGTCATTAGAGACCATTATTGTTACTTCAAACACAAATATGATATTCAGTTACTCAGTCAGTCAGTTATTCTGTTCCTTACTCCACCTTAAGTTATTCTGCCATGAGTTCATCAGCATTTTAGAAACCTTAATACATAACATTATCTATTATCATATTTAACATAGTAAATAACTTAAGAGACTCCCTGACCTCTCCCAGCCACAGGCACCATGGCCTCAGAGTGGTCATCCCCTTCCAGACTGAAGCCTTTGATTGCAGACAGAGTGGAGATGACAACATAGGACTGGTAGGGAGCGCAGGTCCTGTTGTCGGCATTGAGTTTAAAGCCTGTGGCACACGCACAAGTAAACAGACCCTGAGGCCTGGGCAGGCATAGCTGCTCACACACTCCCACATTGTTGGTGCAGCCATTGGATGTACCTGCAGAGGCTGAGTTTGTGGAGAGAATCAAGTGTGAGGATCACAGGAAAAACAGAACAAGCCAAAGAACAGACAACAGTGAATGAGAACTGTGAATTTTTGTCAGTGTTGAGGTCTGCCTGTGGTACTCACTCTCTCTATAATGGACTTTCAGAACTCTGAGACCAGAAATGTTGTCTCGCAACACAACTTTGTTGGCACCCGTGGACTTGTCCACACGCTCTATGACCTCAAAGTCACGGTCAGTGAAGTAGAGGTAGTTTTGATACACAGCCACACCCCAGGGGTGAGACAGGCCTGTCACTATGGTGATACGGTTACTGCCATCTGGATCGCCACGCTCAATCTGTGGAGATTCAGTGCCAGGCGGTAAAATTCAGTATTTGTATTTTCTATGAACATTTTGTACAGTTAAGATAAAAATAATTTTAGAGGGCTTTATAGAATGAACAGAACATGAAGACCCACCATGCCAGTGCTTGTAACAGCCCAGTACAGCTTGTTTTCTTGGATGTCTATAGTCAGAAACTCAATGTGATCTAGGTTGTTGGTGAACAGGTTGACAGGGTTTAAGCCGTCCATGTCTGCAGATGCCACCTTGGCAGGAATGCCACTCTCTGTCCCCTGGTCTGTCCAGTACAGTTTGCTTGAAAAAAAAAAAAAAGTAAAAATCTAGGTTATTGTTCACTTTTCAGACATTTGCAATTCAGCCAGCCTTGTATTTACAGTAATAAACACACTTTCTGGGACTATACAGTGGGTTTTCAGTAAGTCAGAGAATTTTGTCATTCATGAGGACCATATCAGGGACCAGGAGCTGAAGCATGAAATAGTCAAATTACCAAAATAAGAGTTACAGTGTTTGAAAAGGAGTGAGTGAAAAGGGGTGGCTTTGAAATGGTTTTCTTGATTGTACTACATTGTATATTGCTGGGGTCTGAGAGTTCAGTGTGGTTTTCAGTAAGAGTTCTCTCTAGAGGCAGAGCTGATGGCGATGAGGAGGCTGTTAGAGCTCAGTAGCTGAGGGGATGAGGGGCTGTGCCAGGACTGTGCTAAATGGGGCTTACCCACGTGCTGGGTCCACCGCGATGCCAACAGGACTGCCAGCGCCAGTTGGAGAGCCGTTATTTGTGATTAGAGTTTTCCGGTACTGTACCTCCCCTCTCAACTTCAAAACCTGACCGAGCACAGGCACAAACAGATGCATTTATTGTTCTGCGTAGCTGTGTTGTGACACTGCCTTTATTGGAACTTAATCCCTGGTTTTTGCCATTAGAAGTGCAATTACCAAAAGAAAAAAGACTGATTGGGATAATTCTATGTAATACCTGAAAAAAATAACTATTATCTGTCTTACTTCAATAGATTGTGTAGCTGGATTTGAGTAGTACAGGTTCTCTGTTAACCAGTCCAAGGCCAGGCCGACAGGGGAGCCCAGGATGGCTGCAGGGGCAAACTCTGTCCTGTTGGTACCATCTGATTTCACCCTGTGGATCTCGCCCTAGTGGAGAAAGGAAGACAGATTCAACTCAACCCCTGTTGGATGTGCATGTGTAGAATGAATCTTGTTTTACGCTTTTTTAGCATGTGTTTGCACTACGTCTGCAAAGTTCAAGATTCAAGAGTCTTTTTTGTCATTATGCAAACATAACAAAATTTTGCAGAGACTCCCGGCTTTAAGGCACATAAATAACACAAACACTTAAAAAAAGAACACTTATGAAAGTATAAACACAAAGTAATGAAGTGCAGAGTAATAAAGTTCTCTGTCTACCTGCTGGGAGAACAGATTAAGAACTAGGAAAGTATAAATAGTGTCTTTGGACAGTAACTTACCGGGTGCTCCACCCAGTAGATGGTCTGTTCATTGTCATCAAAGTCAACATCATAGCCATTTTGAAGCCCGGCAACAGGGACCATAGCATCATTACTCTTGTCGTCTGGGTTCAAGGAAATACCATAGATGATGCTGTCTCTCACAACCACCAGGAAAGGATCCTCAACTACAAGTAAAAAAGATGAAACAAAAGAGGTCAACAAACAGTGACTAGAATTACAGTAAATAACAAGCAAACATAAACAAAAGCTACATCATTGTGTCCTACCCTAGAACTAGAATTTTTCTCAAGGCTGTGAATTACTCAGTACTTTAAACATTGCGAAACTAATTCCAAAACAGAGCTAGGGCAAACATTTTTCCTGGATTTGGACTTGGTAATCCAAAACTAAGAGTCGCTTTCAATGTATGATAGCTGGTGCAAAAAAGGAATCTCAAGCTAACAGGCCTTTATCTATAAAGAGGATTGACTGGTGAAAGTTGGCTCCACAATCTGATTTGCTTTGTCATCAGAGATTAAAATCGATGAATGGCTGTGGGGCATTTTCATTCTTGGATAATCGTTGGCCTCAGGGGGAGACTGTGTTCTGCTTGGCTTGAATGGGTTGAAACCTGAGATGAGTTAAGCTGCTGACCTAAGGGGGACTCCTTGGACTTTGAATTAAAGGTCCCTTGTCTTCTTAAGACCTTGAAAGACACGCTTATATGATTCTTAATATTTATGACTTGAACAGCAGTTTACAAGAGAATCTAAATGGGAGACTGTTGACAAGCACCTGGATCGATCTGGAATATGAGTTTAATGTTTTCTAAGATTTCCCTTCTTACCAACATTGGGATGGCAACAAATAAAACATGCGAGAACCGTCATTTCTGCAATGACTAGTTTGCTTTTCCAGCAATAACCATAGCTAAGACAAATACCTAATGAGTACATCAACTCATCTAGTGCTTCTGACCTGACTTCCTTTTTCATCAAACTGAGTGATGAGTGTTTTCCTCCATTTGGCAGGATGCATACCTCTGGTGCAGGTGATTTGGTCTGCTGCCAGTGTCCAGCCTGAGGGGCAGGCACACGAGTAATACCTTGGTCCCACAGCAGAGAGCAGGCAGATATGAGTACAGGGGCTCCTCAGGCAATGATTTGCACCTACAAATTGTCAAAGCACACAGGCACACACAAAATCACGTGCATACCCGCAAAAAGTAGAGAGTAAAGGATTAAACAATGGAGCTCCTGCATTTTGGCATAAATCAAACTTACTCAAGCAGCCAACACAGAGATCAGCATTGGCTAATACTGACGCAACACTGAGACTGATTTATGTTTACTATTATTTTTCCCATACCTGCTGGCTGCCTGGCTGGGTGTACTGCCACAAGACCCATGGGCTGAGGGAGGTTGAACAGCATCACTGTTTGGTTCTCCCCATGCCACTTATGGGCTCGCATCACACGGTTGATGTATCTGTCGGTCCAATACACAAAATCCTCAAAAATGGTAATTGCGTGGGGATGTTGTAGCACCTTTTCACAGAGAGTAGCAAAAGAAAAAAAAAGTGTCTTACACATATTATTCAATAGAAAATTGTCTGTGCGTTGTTGAGATTATTAACATAAATAAGATGTCCACTGGTGATTCAGACAACTTGTTAGAATACAGCCTGCATTCTCATACACTCACCAGGTCACTGGCCAGAACTTGCTTTCTGTTGTTTCCATTATAATCGCAGTAGTCAATGAAATCCAAGTAGGCATCAGCAAAGTACAACAAATTGTTTGGGTAGTCGATGGTTAGACCGTTGGGCCAGTACAGCTTGTTGCTTACAATAACAGTCCTCAACTTTCCATCCATGCTGGCCCTCTCAATGCGGGGGTTCCTCCCCCAGTCGGTCCAGAACATCAGGTGAGCACTGTAAAACAGAAGGTTTTTAACACTATTCCAAGACACAGATTTAAAACACACTTGTTTCTCTGAGCATCACTGACCTGTCCCTTGGGTCCAGCACAAGGCCTCGAGGATTGGTGACATTTTCGCTAATTAATACAGTCCTGTGGGTGCCATCCAACTTAGACACTTCAATAGTCTCCAAGACATAGTCAGTCCAGTACAGGTTCCTGCCGACCCAGTCTACAGCAAGGCTCTCTGTCACAGTCACCCCACTGTCAAATATCTGTCCACAAGAGACTCATTCTCAGTTAAAGTTTCTTACAAGCGATGCTGTCACTACATGTACAGCTTAGAATATACATAAATAAATTAAAATAAGATCAAAAATGTTTGGTGCAATACTCCCATGGTAACAAAACAGAACACATCAAACTCACCACAGTTCTATCACTGCCGTTTTTGTGAGCGCTCCAGATTCTGTCCTGGCTGGTATCGGACCAGTATACGCGGTCAGTGACCGAGTCAAAATCTAGGGCCACAATGTTGCGTCCATCTCGAACCAGTGAGCGAATCACGTTAGGCTGAGTGGTTATGTCATCTTGCACAATCTGATTTCGGCTGGCCACGAGCAAGAAGGCCTGACGAGAATCTGTAAACAGACATCAAATCTCTGTTACCTGTTTCTCGTGTCCATTCTCATGCTAAAAAGATCACTTCTCAGTTTTTGCATGTCCACCGAGGCTATACAAAAGGACTGTTAAATAGATCCTACTCAAATGGCAATCCATGGGGAATGTGCTTTTGTCCAAATAATGACCTATTGTATTGCAAAGCCTTTCAGCAGGTTATCTGTGTGGAAGAGGAGCTCATGTCAGGCACGCTCCCCATAAACAGGCCTTTGTTGGTGATTATGTCCTAATTACACCAGTGATGACCAGTGAGTGACATATATGTTATTTGTCTTATCTAAAGAAATCAGAGCAGCAAAGAGAGACAAGGGAGAAGAAAGACAGTGTGTCAGTCTCGCAGTCTGGGGGCCAAGGCCCCCCCATGAATTAGTGTGGGGCTTGAAAGAGCCCATATCTCAATTTAAGAAAACTGAGATATGTGCTGTATATAGACATCCAAATTCTTGTAGGGCTTCTAATATGGTTATTTCCTGTTTTACTGCATTACGAAATTATAGGTTGTCATTTACAATTACCAGGGGAGAAATATGTTCCATGCACAAGAGGTTTAAGACATAATCCCTCCTCACCTGAGGCCTTGCAGGTGCGCTGGTCTGCTTCAAGAGTGTAACCGTCCTGGCAGTGGCATCGGAAAGAGCCTCTCTCATTAAAGCAGTGCTGGCTACAAAGTCCTGGGGGATTACACTCATCTATGTCCTCACAGGTTTTGGAGTCATTGCTCAATTGATAACCCACGGGGCATGTGCACTGGGCCCCAAACGGCCCTTGGATACAACCATGGGTGCAGCCAGCATTGTTGTCAGAACAGCTCTCCTGATCTGAGTGTGAAAGCAAGGAAAGAGCAATTTAGCGCTGAGAAATGGAAATTACAAATTAAACCAAGTAAATGATAACTCACAGCAACACAAAACAGGAGAACTATCAAATTATGTTTTTAATATACACGCTGCACTCTAATGATAGTGAACAACAAAGCACTAACTATTTTCATTGAGCGTCCGTAGAATTGCTATTTTGAGCCAGAACTATTAATCGTTGTTACATTTGCCACACACATACTATTAACAACAATTTTCCCTTGATTATGTCTTGAAACAAATCCACGACTATTAAAATCGTTAACAGAGATATTGTTTATGTTGAAAAACAGATCAAAACTACGTGCAGCATTTCTACCAATGATTGAGAGTTTGTTCCTACCTGGCAAAGGCTCATCTGAAAGTTGTGAGAAAGGCAAGAAAGGAAAATCACACATCATTTTCAGGTTAATGCTGGTCAAATCACACACATGCATGATTTTAACACAAAGACAAACAGATAACATTCAACACGAAATTTCTGTGAAACGAAGCTCCTCCAGTTTATAGAACACGAGCTACAAAAATGTGGCATTAAACAAAATCAGTTGAGGGTTTGATCCTGTTTGTCATGTGAAAATGTAATTGAATTTGAGGAGACCAACAAACTCAGAAATGTGATAAAACAGTCGAGTCTTTCTTTTAGACAAAGAACATGTTCCACGCTGACTAAGATGACAAAGGCAGAGAACAGACTTACTGCAAAGAGGAGACTCGTCAGCACCATTGGGGCAGTCAGGGGTGTTATCACACACTGTGGTGAGGTTGATGCACATGCTGTGGCCAGGGCACTGCCACTGCCAGCTTGGACATCGGAAAGGCGGCGTGGGACAGTCTCGCTCATCGCTCATGTCCCTGCAGTCATTGTCCCCATCACAAAGCCAACTGCGTAACACGCAGTTTCCATTGTCACAGCGGAAGAGTGATGAAGGGCAGGTGCGAGGTGGGCAGGCGTGGTGTTCGTCGCTGCCGTCCTCGCAGTCCGGGTGACCGTCACACTCCCAGGTAGACGGGACACAGCTGCCGTCTGACTGGCACTGGAACTCACTTTCATGGTGGCACATCCCTGGAGGCCTGGTAGCTGAAATACATTAGGAAACAGCACAAACAGCATGTTAGCACAGGCAAACACATTAACAACTTTGTACATAATCGTGCAAGACTGAGTACTTCTTCAGTCGTAGAACCTATGACTAAAGGAAGTATTTAAACACTTACGACAGCCTTGCTCATCTGAGCGATCGCTGCAGTCAAAGACTCCATCACATCGATAGTAGGCGTTGATACACTGGTGACCACTGGAGCATTTGAACTCACTCACAGTGCAGTTGTAGACTGAAAAATCCAGTTGAGTATGTTAATGCTGATATTCAATATTTCTGCAGTTGTGCAAGTATGCTGAGCTCCATTGTTGTGCAACACAGGAAATGAGATCAATAAAGTAAGAGGCTTAGCAAATGCTTGTTGAATTCTACAGAGCATTCAATTGACCTCTACAACTTTTTGAGTATGTTTAGCTAGTAAAAACCGAGCATTGCAGAATAATGCATGAATGGCTGAACGAATGAATGAATTCTTTCAGCCAAAAATACGTCACGATCAGAGGCTAGGCTGAAGCAAATTTACAGTGAAGTCTAAATGGTCAAGAGATCTGATCCAAATAGGTAAGCTTGACAATCTCAACTAAATTAAAAAAAAAAAACCGTAGTAAGCACCAGATGAGACCAGTGACAAAAGGCATGTCCAGGGAAAAGCTACTCACTGCATCCCTGCTCATCTGCCCCATCCACACAGTCCCTGTCCCCATCACAGACATAATTGGGGTCTATACAGCGGTGGTCTGGACACTGAAACTGTCCCGGATGGCATGTGCTTCCCAGATCTGTCAATACAAATTGTTAGACAAGTTTATGAGATTTGACCTATGAGCTAATCTATTAGCTTTTCTTGGCCAATAAATATAAAACTGCACAGGTCTTACATTAATCTTTTTTAGAGGAACAAAAGCCATGCTTCGGTGTTAATCTAATAAATGTTACTATGTGACTACTGACCAGCAGTTTTTATAATTAATCCGCCTTTCTGAACATTTTGTGTTTAGAATTGACAAAAGCAAATTCTATTAACTTTAAGTTGGTATCCCCTACAGAGATACTCACGGCAGTCAGCTTCATCTGAACTGTCCCCACAGTCATTATCAGTATCGCAACGCCAGGTATGTGGGATGCAGCGGTGGTTGGCACAGGTGAACTGATTGGCAGGGCACGTTCCAGGCACCTGCGTTGGACAGTTGTTCTCATCGCTGTTATCGAAACAGTCATTGTGCCCATCGCAGCGCCATCCTGCAGGCACGCAGCGCTGATTGGCACAGGTGAACGCAGAGGGGGAGCAAGTGGTGTCTGCAAAAAAGTGACAATCTTGATTAAATTTCTCTTTCTTTTGCTGCCTTGTGAAACACTTTATAACTTGGATTTTGAAAAATGTTCTATAATTAAAGAATATTGATATTATTATAATAATATGGAACTGAATAAAGAAAACCCAGGACATGAAACTGTTTTTCACTCTAGTCAGGTCAGGCCAGTACAATAAACTGGATTTACAAAAACAGCATTACTGTTAATTCCACAGTTGACTTCGTCACTGTTGTCATGGCAGTCGTCAACACCATCGCATCTGTAGCTGTTTGGGACACATTTGCCGTTGCCACAGGAGAAGGAATTGGCTCCACACTGCAGAGTTGGGGGCTCGTTGGAAGGGTCCTCCACACATGTCTGTTGGTTGGGCGACAGCTTCATGCCATACGGGCAGCCACACACCCTCTGTGAGTCTGGGGCTGGGAAGCAGAAGTGGCTGCAGTCTCCATTAGGATTTGTCTGCCTGTTGCAGAGGTTAGAACCTGAGAAAGGAAGTAGAGGGTAATTTACTAGGAACATGACTGACAGCTGCAGCCATGCATGAATAGAACATTGAGAAGTGCAGTGAATTAAGCTACTGACCAATCTGAGAGTTGGAATTAAAAGACTTGACATGCATAATGTGGCTGATTCCTCTTCTGATAATGACCATCTCCCCACCATCGGTCTTGCGCACCCGTACAATGCCACCCAGACGCCAGTCAGTGAAATATGCATAGCCTTCGAGGGATAGGAGCAACAGAGCATAACTTTCATCACCTCCTGGTAACAGTAATTGCTCTTTTGACATGATAAGCATTAAAGCAAGACTGACAAACCACAGTTCAAACTCAATAGAAAGTCTGTGCTAGTGCACTGAACTCCTATTTATTTAGAACATTGTACTGTACAGGAACTTCATAGGCAACGTGTTGGTTACTTCAGGACTCATTACCTTCAAAAATGGTGAGACCAAATGGATGGGAGATCTGGGTTATGCGGTCCAATGAAAGCCTGTTCTTTCCGTCAAAACTGCTGTGCTCAATTTTGTCAAAGAAGGCATCCACCCAATACAGACGCATTGCGCTGGGTAGAGATTAAAGCAGAGAAAGAAGAGGAGAAAGAGGAAATAAACACACAATAGACAAATACAACATCAGTGTTATTACAACTATAAATTATGGGTAATTGTTTTCTAAATATATCAATCTATATCAAAAGCGTAACGAAGAAGGTGAAATGGTGTATTGTGGGTCTCTTCTTTTGGCCTCGTGGCTGTAGGACCTTTGGCTTACCTCCAATCAATAGCTAGGCCATTTGGCCAGCCAAGAGTTGTGTTTACAATAGACAGGGCATGTGACCCATCACCCCATGCCCTCATAATCTTTGCTGGCCGGTACCAGTCAGTCCAAAAAATATACCTGTCAAAGCAAAATAAACAAGGATCAATGTCATATTTCATTAAAAAGTGTACCTAGTCTGAATAACCTGAAATATCTACCGTGGTGACAAAAAGCCCATTTATTTAGATTTTATTTTGGATTCTTCCACCTTATAGAGCTTTTCTGTTTAAGCCAAGTTCTTAGTATTAGCTACAATACTGCCCTTCACGCTGAACTAATCTCAGCCGTTGGACACAGAGGCCTTATGACTTTGAGACTATTGGAAATAACAGCTTGCTCTCTATCAGGTGGTGGTGGAGGGGGAGGGGGGGGGGGGGGGGCAGTGGGGTACTTTAAGGACATTTTATGAATGGATGAGTACGTTTTAAGGTGTGTAACCAGACATACTGTACATGGTTGGTTTTGCAGAGACGTCCCTATTCTTAAAAGTAAAGAAAGCTACAATACAATATAATTTTACTATAATAACCTCTTGTACACTTTTAATCCATTTAAATATTCTAAAAAAAATTCCACAGATTAAAGTGTATGGGCTGTAAACTGGCTTAAACCTCTTTCGTTCTGATATATTGGGGCAGGTCATGGTATACTGAGTACTGATGTTGCCCTATGCAATAAAATAGCCATGCTTTTGCAGGCAAACTCTGAATCCCATTGAATCCCATAAACCTGCTTTTAGAGGTTCAGGTTTAGAGGTGGCCCTGCATTGCCTAGATAACATCCTTGTGGATGAGGGTGAGCAAAATGTCACAGTCACAAAAATACTAATACTTATACTGATTTACCCAATGAGAGGATGCACCACTATGGCCCTTGGGTTGTTGAGGTTACGTATGATGGCTCTCCTGGATTTATCAGCTAGCCTCATGACAGATATGCTCCTGTATCGCGGGTCAGTCCAGTAGAGGTTTTTTGAAATCCAGTCGTAAGCCAGGTCCTCCACTCCATCCACTCTATTGGCTGCCAGTACCTCCCTGCCTGTGCAGATCAAAGCAGTCAGACCACCGTTTACCACAGAGATGAAAGAGGAACACATTTAAATAAATAGGCTGTCAGCTTGAATTTTCCCCATGTGGACTAGACAGAAAAAACTAGAGCAGCTCCAAAAACAACATCACTGATCAGAGCACCGGTGTTTCTTTCTTTGTATGGCATGACTGCTTGTAGATTATCACATTAGTATTTAACTTCCAAAGCCAAAATCACAGTTTAGAAACTGAACATCAAAACTGCTTGGTAAAACATCCTTCATTAGTCTGTTCTATACATCTTGTGATTAGTATGAGATGTAAGTTGATTAGATGATCCATTTTCACTATCCATACTCCTGTCCATTCCCTCCCCCACTGTACCAGTCAACCCCATCAGGGACTCCCTTAACTCCCTGTGTAAGCCTGGCCGAATCACATGGTAGTGCTCTCTGCTAGGAAAGAAATTATCAGAGGATGTAAGCACAAAGAAAACACTGAAAACATTTTAGCTGCTGACAGTTTTTCCTTGTATTGTTATGTTATTGTTATTTTGTGAATGTCTACAGTTCTTAGGATATTCGAAACAGTTCAGCCACGGCAGCAGGCATGATGCTCACCTGTCCCATCCACTTTCTGTTTGTAGATAATATCTTTGGCTGTGTCTGAGAAGAAGATGGCATCGTCTTCGGCACTAAAATCCACTCCGACAAAGTAGGAGGGTGATCCAGTGACAGGCAAGATGATGTCTTCCTGAGAGGAGAGGTTAAAGGGGATCCCTCTCACGGCCAGCTGGCTGGAGAACAGCAGAAACTGCCTCACAGCTGTAAACAGGACATCAGAAGACCTTATGAAACAACCGCCATCAGTGCTAAAGATATTCAGCCATCACAATGAAATCAAGAAAGGAAGTTATATATAATTTTACACTTTAAACCAGGAAAAATATTGAGGTCTGTTATTTTACCCAAACATCGCTTTCCATCAGCATGTAGGTCGTAGCCCATGCGGCATTTGCAGCGGTAACCGAGCCCCCCGTTGTCACTCCTGTGACTCAGAACACAGATCTGCTCACATCCGCCTCTGTCTACATTGCAAGGGTTTGACACTGCCAACAAAACAAAAAATTCCCATTGACTCGCAAATTCGTTTTAGAGAAATTACGGACTACAATCTTCTTTAACTATGTTTATTTGTAGGTTTTACATGGCAGAAAATCTGGGTAAATTTACACTGTACTTGTGTAGCATGAACTGTCAGCACTATGAGAACTGTGAGCTGAATCAGGACCGCTCTGAAGAAGACAGAGAGGGGCTTACCATGTGGCTGTTTCAACTGATGAATCACTGCTACTCCATGTGGAGTCTGAGATGTCCTGTAAACCACTTGAGGACTGCTGTCAGTGAACTTGTTGGCTTTCATCACAGCCATCTTGGTCCAGTCCGTGAAATAGACATTGTGCTCAAACAGACTGATGCCAAATGGGTGTGGGATCACAGCACCTCCATGGACCACGGTTTTTCTATTTTTAAAAATTGGTGATATTGATTTATGAAAATATAAATGCATGAATGATTAGTTTTTATGTTTGTGGCAAATTAATCTTGTGAGGTTTTTTTATGGGTTCTTGAGGAATAACATATGACATATTTACCTGTGAAGGCCATCATATGTTGCCGTTTCGATGTAGTCATAGCGACTATCAACCCAATAAATGCGCTTGGCCTCGATGTCCAGTGTGATGCCAGCTGGCCAGCCCAGTTTACTCCCAATGATCCCATAACGGTTTGTACCATCCATGAAAGCCCGCTCCAGGCCTGGCTGTCCATTCAACGCCTCCCAATCAGAGAAGAACATATATCTGTGGAAGGAGGGGAAATGTTTAATCTGCCGGTTTTTCCTCTGAGGTGGGATCGTTACATGAGGACCACTATGCACAGCTGGGCACACAGAAATAGCATTAGATGTATTCACTGAAGAAAAAATAAACGAGACGTTCCTCTTTTTAATTAAGTATCCACAGCATCACATTATATCCCCCGGTGAGTGGCTCTGCGTCGTCTCAGTAAAGAGCTGTACATTAATTTACATTAAGCAATTTATCCGTAGCCACCTGGTTCTCCTCCCCCCTTGAACTATACTATTGGATTACAATGAGGGTCATCACTTACATTGCTCCTCACTAATCCACCCAGGGCAATCTCCTAATCTCACACACACACACACACCCATTATTCCATGCCAATGGAGCACGACAGACACTGTATGTGGGGATTGGGAATGGGTGGACGGATGAATGGATGGAAACTGGGAGATGTGCTTACCCGACAGTAGGGTCCACCGCCAGTCCTCTAGGGTTTCCAAGGTTTTCAGTGATGAGCGTGACCCGGTTACTTCCATCAAAGTCCACCATGTCAATCCTGTTGACGCTGGCCTCCACCACATACAGTTTATTGTTCACCCAATCCACAGCCAAGTTCTCAGGGTAGTCAACCGATACGTTCAAAACCACCTGCATGTTGGAACCGTCCATATCCACAGAAAACACCTGTAGACAAAAGACGCCTTTGTTGACATGGAAAATAGCCCTTAGGTGATCACTGCTTCCAGAAATAAAGGAAATTTTTTAGAAGAAAGGTTCAGATTTCATCAAGTGTTATCTTAATACAATACTCACATGCAAGTAGGTACAATAGAATTGTTATTGGTTGCTGTAAGTGTAGCCCCTGTCCACAAAGACATGCCTTCCTAAATCGATTTCAGTGTAAGTGATGGGAGAAAAATCCACAGTCTGTGTTTGGTGTAACAGTGACTTCTAAAGTTTAGCTAGAGTGAATAATAGGCTTCAGGATTATGAGTTAGACAAAACAAGTGAGTACCTTTCAAAATTATGGTCTTTTTTTTCAACTTAACTCCCTCTGTCAACGGATAGTGTTGAATTGCTGAGGGACAGTAGAGGGACAGAAACGCAACATGCACAAAAAAACACAGCAACTTTGGAAGACAGCCTCTTGCTTTGTCTGACCCACACTGCTGAAGCCTCATATAAAATTTGGAATCAATTTTTTCACAGAACATGGACCATGGATTTTGTTCCCCATCAATTAAACTGAAACAGATCTCTTTATGGTCAGTATGAACAGGAGAAACAATGAAAAAGCTCTTTCACTGTACATATGAGCATGTGAGTACTGTTTTAGTATATAGACTTGAAAGAATGTGAATCTATGCTTAATGATATACAGTATGATTAAGAGTAGGCTTGAATGTAAAAGGGAAGGTGTTATATTTCTGTTAATTCTGTAAGTTGGTGATCTGAAGCTGCCAGTCTACCCTATGATGGCACTAGTTTCTCAGACCAGAAGCCCTGGCACTATACAGCTGGTTAGAGGGGGCACTGCTCTTAGCAGCTCTGCTTCTTTTGAAACAGGATCCACATGTCTAAAAAGCAGGATTTTCAACTGACCTGTTTAAAGAGAAACTGAAGATGTGGAAATAGCCTGATAGTTTAACCTTTCCAGTTGCATTCACATGCCCTGTTTGTGCTCTCCCTACTTTTAATCTGACATGCTGCCATGGAGGTGGCTGATACACACAGATGCCCAGTCAGAGATGCGTCCTAGTCTTTCAGCCCAGTGGCTGCAGTTCAAACCACTGAGAAGCCAAGGCATAAGCTGAACAAAGACTTTTTAGATGGCCAAAGAATGCATATAGATGGACAGTGCCACTGAAAACAAATACAGCATGATTACTTCTAACATGATCAAGTTACAAAAATTGCACCCTGGTATGTGAACATCATACCAGCCTATCAGACAGGTTTCAAGATTAGGCCATTTGGATTCCATTCCACATCTACTTCCCCTTCATTATGACCCAGCCGCAAAGGAGCCAACAGATATCCCATTATTATAGTATCAACATTGCTGATATTTTAAAGGATAAGAACGAATTCAGTCCCGGCCAGCTCCAGTCAAACTCAAGTATTTATTCAAACAAGAAACTAGTCTACTTCCCATAAACTGTTACCATGGCATACCAGACAGTTCTGAGGGTTATGCTCTATGACTAACATAGTAGTAAGAGTAAATAAAACACAGACTATGTAAATTGGTTAAAAGAAATACCTTATTCTGAATGGTATCAGTCCAGAAGATCCTTTGGAGATTATAGTGGAAGTCCACTCCCACTGCAACCCCTCTGTTCTGTGAATGGATCAAAGTGCGCAGACTGTTGCCGTGGATGTCACCTATTAGCAGGTCTCTGCCATTAGAAAATATCAAGGAAGGAACTCCAGCTGAAGAGGAAAGAATATACAACAAGTTACAAAACATGAAGAAATCCTTATCTGTGAGATTTTCAGGTTAGACCCAGAGGCTGGTCTGTGTTAAAGAAGAAATCAGTATTGCTGTATGCATTCCAAACTAAAAGATCATTGGGAATTTACAGAATGTATCACATTCAGATCCCAGACTCAGACAAATGAAAGTAGAGGACTTTCTAGCCATTCTCATTTCACACTATTTTTGCTAAAGCTAAAAGGCAAAGAGGTCAGCCTCTCAGTCAACACTCTTTCTTTGTTCAACAAAGGCAAGAGACTAACTAAAACAACATTCGGTACGCAGCAATGCACCACAAAGAAGCACAGACGCTCAGTAGAGCAGCCACAGAGGTTGGCAAAAAAGGAAAGGGGTCTATGCTAATGGGCCTCATTTGGGTGGATCATCCATACATTCAAAATCTGAGCATACTGGATGTAAAACTGTTCAAACAGAAAGGAAATGACACTCACTCGAGACGTCAGCTCGGCAGTATCTGTGCTGCTCCAGGGTGTAGCCCTCTCGACAGCTGCAGCGATGGGAGCCTATGCGGTCCTCACACAGCTGGTCACACACGCCCCACATGGAGCAGTCGTCAAAGTCTTCAGCATGAAATCAAAATTACAGCTGATGAGGATTACATACCGACTTGTTCCGTTTGAGTCACATTACACATTCAACAGGTCTTCAAGAGACAACATAAAAGTGTAAAGAGCTGCAAATCAACAATACCTCCCTTCACTTTTTTTTCATTTGGCCATGAGTCTAAACAGTTTTTTGTAATGTACTCTTGAGTCCAGACAAATAGCACCTCTCATTCTGTGGGTGAGCAGATTTCATGTGCCATGCTATAAACCTGATTTGAGCTGATAAGTTCTGGTCAGGACTTTTTTTTTTTGCAAATGAAGTGTGAATGGTTATATGGACAAAGTTAAGGTGTTATTTGAGTAAAAGTGTTTCTCTTTACGTCTGGCATCCTGCGATTTAGGTTAACAAAAATCTTGATCATTGGGCTGTGTTTAAGTAAAATTTATGAAGGATATATACCTATACATGAGCGACTGTTATTGCTGCTGACAATGTATCCAGAAGGACAAGAACAGGTTCCTCCTTCAGGAGAAGCATGACAGCGATGCTCACAGCTTAGAGAGGCACATCGCCAGATACCTGTTCCAAAACAGAAACCAGAATAGTGAGGAATATAGTTCAGTGGCACAGTTTCTGTGATATCAGATGTTCTAATATGTATTTAGGACTAGCTGCATCGGTACTAACTGCAGTTGCGGCCAGCAGTGGTGTTAGTTTCGTCCTCTCCCTCGGGACAGTGAGCTGTTCCATCACACAGCTGATCCATGGGGATACACAGGCCAGAGGATGGACAGGGCCACTCTCCCGGGTAACACTCTCTCGGCACATTATCTATGGACAAAACCAAGTCATCATCTAAGTCTGTGAAGACTTACAGATAGAAAAGGGAACAGGAGAGAGCTGTTGTGTCAGACTGTTGGGAATTTGAAGATACTCAATAAGTGAGGTATGTATTAGGCAGGCAGGCAGCCTCCACAGGAATTTGGTGCTGATCTTAAGAAAATTGTGACTGGGGCTTCATTGTCAGGGAAATTACTGTCACTTTAAATCGATGCAGGGTAGTGGAGCTTTGAGGGGGTCACATGGGGGCTCAGAGGGCTTCTGCAGCCCATCCTCTAAAAACACACACTCTTCACAGCCGTGTGAAGGAATTCTAAAGCCCTTTGGGGGGGCTGCGCAATCTTGTGCCACAAAGAGGCATTTGAATAACACACTTAAAGGAGCACAGGCATAGCGTCTTGCTAGCCCGAACCGACCATGGAGACTGGAGATGAAACAGGTTCACACAGAGAGCTCCAGTTGTTACTGGTCCAAACAGTAAATTGTTAAATTAAAAAATTGTAAATTTCTGCTGGTAAACATACCACAGCCTTTTTCATCAGCATTGTCCTCACAATCATCCTCTCCATCACAAAGCCAGACTTGATGGATACAGCGGCCACTGGGGCAGGTGAAGTAGTTGCCTCTACATGTTGGATATGCTGCAGGTAAATGGGGAGCATTAATACACATAAAAGATCAGAGACTTGAAAGTCTATAGAGACTAACAATGTTAGACTAACAATGGGGTTAGATTAAAGAAGAAAAAGAGGGTATAGAGACAGAGGCTTCATACTGCAGTTTAGCTCATCACTTCTGTCTCCACAGTCATCATCATGGTCACAGACGTAGCGTTGAGGAACACAGACTCCGTTATGACATGGAAACAGGCCCGTGTTGCAGTGCTGTGCTAAAGAAAACACAACAGAAAAAGACAAAAAGGACCATGTAGTGATGCTGTGTGTTTGCAGTGTTGCCGCACAGTCCAAGTGAAGGTTGTCTGGAAGTTGCTAAAAATTGACTGCTTTCTTACTGCAATTTGCCTCATCAGAGCCATCACGGCAGTCAAGTATCTGGTCACATCGCTGAGTCCGGTTGTAGCAGGCCCCATTAGCACATCTCAGTTGTGGACACTCGGGGTAATCTGAAAGATTAAATCATCATCAGGGCAATGCTGTGCATTCAAATCAGCCTGACAACTGTGGTCTTTTAAGCTTTTAAAATGTGCAAAGCTTAGCAAATGGGAAGGATAAGAGACTAAAGTTTAACGCCACTACCATAACAACAGCAGTCACCACAGCATTCTTTATGCAATTGTGAGATTACCACAGTGTGTAGTGCTGTGAGTCTACCATGTCGGCACAATAATGGCATAGCAGCTGAACTTCAGCTTGACTAATCCACCAAGGAATCTGCAATCAACCTCTGACAACAAGAAGCATATTGTGGCCCATTCTGTCAGTCAGCGAGCCTCTTAATCTTAACAAATTGATTAAAATGCCACAGGAGCCTGAGATAAAAAAAAAAAAAAAAAAGGAAACCACCCTGGAGAAGACTTACGGCAGTTTCTCTCATCAGACCCATCTGAGCAGTCCGCCAGACGGTCACATCGGTATTCTCCTGGGATGCACGCCCCGTTGCTGCAGCTGAACTGGCCACTGGTGCACGTCCTTGCAGCTGGGGATAGATTGGAGAGTCTTTTAGCAACAAACAAGAAACTTAAACTCTGATCTACTTGTAAATATATAGTGAGTACAGTACAATAACCTGGTAGATTTTCCATGCAGAATTGTTACTATTGTAAACTGTACTCACAGCAGTGCTGCCTCTCATCTGAGCCATCCTCACAGTCTTCCTCATCATCGCACACCCACACATCTGGGATACACTCGCCATCACTCAAGCACTGGAAATGACTCTCATCACATGTTACCTGAGCTGTGGGAATACACACGAAGCATTTTGTAATTTATAACAGCTGATTGAAGACTAAACTTAATATGTACATTTGCTTTGAGTTACTTTACTGGAATGTTTTCATTTTATGCTACTATTTACTTATGCTCCGCTACATTTCTGAGGAAAATATTTTGCTTTATACAGACTAAAATAGTAGAAAGACTAGTAAGAAGTAGAATTTTGAAAACAGGATTAACAAAAACAGGAGTATTCCTTCCACCACTGCTGTAAAATTCAGGTTAGAATGAGTATCACAAATTTCCAAACCATCTCAGGTAATTTAGTGTGAGCACAGTGTGATATAATGAGGAACTCACGGCAGTCGTGTTCATCAGAGTCATCCACACAGTCTGATGTCCCGTCACAGTGCCAGTCGCCTGGGATACATCGGCCTGTCCCACAGCGGAACTGCCCCAATTCACATCCTAAACACAAATAGAATTTGGCGTAATTCAGTGGTTCACTTCAAGCTTTTACTTACATGCAATTAATTTTTTTTATTTAAATTGTGTTTCATAAAGGTTTCTTTCATTTTAATATTGATTAAATTATTAATATTATGATGATATAATTCTGTTCCCGCTGTGAACTGAGAATTGAAAATTACTCTATATTTATTAAAAATTGATCCATATTTAAATAAAAAACATGGCACATGGGGGCAGAGACGTCTTCCACTGATGAAGCATGCTTTTAATAGCATTGACAAGCCTTGGAGACAAGCGTGCCAGCCGTCCTCCCGACAGTTACACAACCTTCGGCGCACTCATCCTGAGCCTCCTTTTGATGTTTTCACTGAGTGGCATCTGTAGAGATAAGGTGCTACCACTCAACCTTCTCTGACATTTTCCAGGGGAGATTGATTCAGGCAGCATAGTTTAGTGGCAGAGCACTCCATCAGACCCGTCCAAATAGGAATGTGCAATTCTGATTGTCTCTCTGACAGCCTGATTTATGGTGCATGCTGTTCCTGTCCGGTCTGAAATGTAATTGGAATAAATAGTGGTACTGGGTGGTACCGCAGCCATTTCAACCCAAATTCTTCATGAGAAGAGCTGTGAGGTGGTGATTGGTGGTGCATGCTAGGGGTTGGTGGTCTATCTCTGTCCCGCCTTATCCAGCATTTTGGAAACATTCTCCCTTCTTGATCAAATAGCACCATACACTAACAGCAAAGCTAACAACCTATTAAAATATTGTGATAATACTGTATTAACCCTTTGCTATAGCTATGCAATTCCTCTGTAATTACTTAAAGCTACTAGGAATATACAGAAACACGTTGTGCAGAAGTGTTATGTGCGTTCATCTGAGCAAATGTGAGTAATAAAGTAACATCTTTAAGGTAAACTACTAGAAATGAATTGTCTCTTAAAATGGACTCCCATTTATCTCCACTATACTGTATAAAAAACTAATAAGCAACCGTTAATCTAGAGCTAAAATCATTTAGCGAGAGTCATTTTTTAAAGCCAAAATGTCAAATATTAACTGGTATCAGCTTCTCTCGTGAATATTTGTTCGTTTTCCATTTTTTAAAATTATAGTTAACTCTAATTCTTAGAATTACAAGTAGACATTGGATAATTGGAGCATAATTTCACTAAGAAGCTGCCAAAAGCATCTGTCTGTCATGTTTTAACATGGGGCATTTTCCCTTGTTCCCAGCATGTGTTCCCAGCATTGTCTGCAAACCAATAGTCTGTTTGTTTGCTAATTTAACTCCTATACAGCAGCTATCCAGGAAGTAAACCTTTTTCCTGCTCAGTTTACCAATGATAAAATTGCTCACAATCTGCTGAAAGGGAGCCTTTGTTGCAAGGCAGTGATCCCAGAGGTTTCAGCATCATCTATAGCATGGCAGCAGGAACAAGTGTTGCATACAGTATAAGAATGGCTAAGAGATGCAACTGTGTTGAACAAAAACACAATATTGAAAATGAAGGGCATATACAAAACATTTAAGTATTAAATGACAATAGTATTGTAAGTACAGGAATGCAAAGTTTCAAAAACCAAAAAAAAAAAGTTTTAGTAGAAGTTTAGAAAAATTAGAAAATATATCTTAAAGATTGTTCATATAAAAGTTATCACATTCAAATAACAATAATAACATTAGTTAAGAAACACAACCATAAAAATGAAGGAAATAACAAAACCTGCTTTAGACCAGGTCAAGACGTTTACAGCTGACATACATTCAGACCTAGGTTGACAACTTAAAACCAAGGAGAAACCAATCTGCTGGAGGCTTTCAAATGCAGCCAGTGTTTCCTGACAGTATTACTTCTGGGAAAGGTGACAGATACACTGAAGCTGAACCTTTCAACAGCACTATCTTGTGTGAGGGTTCTTCTTACATTCTGAAAAGAACATCGTCTTTGTAACTTTTCCTTAGTCCTCAAATTTCTCTGTCTTCATCCTGACAAAGTCGCAATTTGACTATGTCAGTAAATATTAGGTAAATATTTACTATATTTACAATAGCATTAGGCAAGGTGAAATGTGTAAATCTTTTAATAAGAATGCTTAGTCCGAGTCTGATGATGAGTGTAACTGTTATTTATGTGTTTTATTGGATGTTTTCCTTTTTCTTCATTCTAGTCTTGTCTTTTATAATTAGCAACTTAAACCCACAGCAGGAGAGAGCACCGCACTATCCATGCGGGAAGATAAGGACGCCCTACTATTGCCCAACAAAGAAGAGCAGTAGAGGAATTTTCATTAGAATGAAACCCCCCAAACGCCTTAAACCCCACTGTGAAATTACAATGGCACAAAAGAGGCGCCAGCAGGGATGCAAACTCATAACTGGAAGTGTCACCCTAAAAAAAAGCCACTTTGGAGATGGACAGTAGAAAGCAGAGTACAGTGAGGCTTACTTCCTGCGATTAGGTGAAACAAAAGTGAAACATAAGCTCCCCTCTCATGACCACCCATTAAGAAAACACCTGTGGACTACAGCTGAAAGTCTCTGAATCTCTTTCTTGTCACGTGGAGCGTCTGAAAGATGTCGTCAAGCTTTCATCAACATCGTCTTGTTTTGGCGCAGCCCTCTGCACTCACTGAATGTGTGTGGAGAAAAGTGGTGAAAACGGCTGCTGGCAGCATGAAACGCTGGACCCGTCCATGCTGTCAGAGCGAAGTGCTGCTGCCTGTTTCATATGGAAATCAATGCAGCAGAATGCAGTCAATTGCCAAACAAGTGACTTTGGCTCTTACTGCTACACACAAAACAGTGAAAAAACAAGGGGGCTTTGGCAGTGGCATGGGAGCAAAAGGAAGAAAGAAATGGAGTGAGGAATAAAGCCTCGGTCTGGTTAGGATTGAGGAATACTCAACATGATTTTTGGTCTGTGCTGTAACAAAAGCACAAGTGAAACGAATCATAAATGAAGTTGTCACAATGCAACGACACAGCTACTGGGACAACTTATTTTTTTCTCTGTACAGTGAGTCACAGCTCACCAGCTGTTAGCTGGAGGCTAAACTCCATCCTCAGTGTCTGTAACCTAGAGTGAAGGAGCTGCAGGAAAAGAAAGGATTTGCTCTTGATTTGTGCCAACTGCGTTCTTGCTTCTAACGCTGTGTTACTGTTGCACAAGGATTTAGGCTCCTACACCGGAAAGAAGCCGGCATGTGTGAGGTTTAACGTGCACATGCTGGCCAAGTGTGTGTGCGTCTTGGAAGGTTTGAACCCAACATTTTAAACAATGTCATTTCAGACTCAAACTGAAAGTAAGTTTGATCAAATCAGGACAGACTAGCCCCACATTTGACCAAAATACAAGCAGACTAAAAATACATCAACAATCATGTTGTCATTTTTCATTACTCTGTTTCATCTTCCTTTTGTCACACTTCATAAGTCAGTGGCCAATGATTAACAGAGAAAACAACTTAATTTACTGACAAAA
This sequence comes from Toxotes jaculatrix, assembly GCF_017976425.1. Classification (NCBI taxonomy): domain Eukaryota; kingdom Metazoa; phylum Chordata; class Actinopteri; family Toxotidae; genus Toxotes; species Toxotes jaculatrix. Next base: position 12,558,878 of record NC_054408.1, on the reverse strand, counting down.
GATGTGTGGAACAGCAAAAATGGCAGAGGACAGTTAACAAACCAGCACCATGAAATCCCCCCAGACTGTCACATTAGCTATTAAAGCCAGTGTAAGCATTCTGAAGCATTATCAAAGCCAAGGCCTGGATAATGTGTTACAGAAGGTTGTGGAAGAAACAATCATCAAACTGAAGGATTTCTGTGGAGGATCAAGCAGAGATTAGAGAAAGCACCTTGTCCCCTCATAGTAAAACTATATAAATAGACCCTTACTAATCTTGTCAGTATATTATTAAGAGACACATTTTCACACTTCACTAGAAAGCTTCCAGGAAGCATGTGATACATACTAATAAATTATGGAACATCTTAATAATCTACAAGACTCCCTGCAATTTTATTTAAGTAGTCTACATTGCGGTCTGTTAATCACAACAAATTGGTGCTAATAATCAACATGGACATGCTGACAAAGTCTGTTGTTTTAGTCAAGTCATCGTTTTGTTCACTTCAGTTGTCATCAGCAAATTTCAGCTGCAAGCACTGAGGCTGCTGTGGTTCAAAGGAAATGCCAAGTGATTTTTTTTTTTTCCAAATGCCACAGTCTCAGTGTCAGCACGGTTATATTGTCTTTTTGGCATGAAGAGTTCACCTTTTTTTTGTGTCTGTTAGCCAGTGAGGAAATAGGGCCCAGGATGTTTCATAATACATGAATATGAAAAGCTGTAGCTTCGACCTTAGTCATGGTACAGTTTTGTTCTTAACTCCAAACTGCTCCTTAGGTAGAAATGGTTCCATTCTGCAGCACCTGCAGTGTAATTAGTTGCTTGATTCACACTAAGGAGCTTACGTACTAAGGGTTGAGCAAAAAGAAAGCAGATTACAATTTGAGAAGCAGGATCTAGTCGTGCTACAAACACAAGAAACAAACACAATACTGTCACGTATAAAGAGCAGCATCTCAGCATTCTGGCTGTCTCTGTCTTACATTAGAAAATAAAGTTCTTCCTCGAGCTGCAATCAACTTTGAATCAGTGGTTTGCGGCGTGAAATCTGCTCCACTGAATGAGATTTGTACCAGCAGCTCTCAGTCCTCACAGATTGTCTGTAAGTCACATGCTCTTTTCTGTTACCTAGCAACAGTAAAGCTCAGGCAAAAGTTCCTCAAGAGAACTTCCAATCTGTCTGAGGAAGGCTTTGTGCTCAACCTTTAAAGTAATACTACGTGGTAAAACGTTTAGCTCCAGAGACAGAGTTACTTTACCTAGTGGTCACATCAAAACTAGTGGAAGATACTGTGTGGTTCCATTAAAACAGTGGCTTTTCGAATCATCAACAAGGTTATTTTCATGACTTCAGTTAATATAGCATCTTTGAGTCTCATGAAAACTTGAACTGTACTCATTGGGTGGATGCTTTTATCTTTGCTTTGACAAAGAAAATACCAACCTGTTAATTCAGCAAAAAAATTCAGCTTCATTTCATTAGCTCAACAAGTGGTTTGTTTTGATTGAGCAACAAGTGCAATGGCTGAATCACTAGTAGCTCAACCAGTTGTACAATGAATCACTGAGCTGACAGCCTGTGTGGATAGGAAAAAAGTAGGAGATTTAAAACAAACAAAAAAAATCACACTTCTTACCTTCAGAGTGGCACCATCTAACACAGCACATGAAGACGAGAAGGAGTTTAAGTAGCAGTGCTCTCCACATTCTGGCTGGTCCGTCCAGCTCCGCTGTGCAGATGGAGGAGCTGTAGGGACTGGGGCTGGGATGCTGTTGCTTTCCCCTGTCTTTCTTGGCCCCGCTAGTTGATGAAAAGGGGCGTGCACAAAGGCCAGGACAGCCGCTCCCCCAACCCAGCCTCGGCCCTCCGAATAAATCCCTCGGGCCCTGGAATCTGCATAATGCCATGCAGGTCCGACTTGTCTTCAGTGCCAGTGATTTTTCACTCACAGCGTGATATCATCCCTGTTTATTTGCCCCACACTTGGAACCAAGAGAGGTTACCTACGGGCTCCTGAGAGGAGAATAATGATGAGAGAAAATTAAAATATAAAACTGCTTAAAGCTTTGAATTTCGGTGTCCCGAAGGCCGAGACGTGTCCCGTAATCCCAAAGTCACTGGTTCGACTTCGACTAAGGAGCCTTTTTGGACGCTTTACACCCACTTCCCCTCGTCGAGTTTGATATACAAATATAACAAGAAAATCCTCAGGCAGTGTAAGAGTGTTTTACATGTTAAACCGATGCTGTAAGAGGTTAAAACGCCACAAGTAGCCATAAATTCATCACCATGTACTAGATTCTGTAGGATTAACGTACAAAGAGGCAATGTCCCCAAAGATTTGGGGACAATTTATGAATTAGCGACCAAAAAAAAAGCAACTGACACATTAAATTAAATAACTATGTACCAAACTAGATTTAGGTATCGAAAACTACTACTGCTTTTCCCACAATTATTTGAGATGGTGCATGCCTTAACTGTTGGAAAAGAAGCCGAACACTGCCATCGTGCGGCCGAGGGCCGGTACCAACGTCTCCCCCACCGCGGCTGTTCCTTAGAGCGCCGCTCAGAGCTGGTTACCATTAGTGACCAAGCAACTGAAACTCCGAGATGCTTGGTACGAGAAACGTGGAAATGAGAGTAGAGTAAAAAAAAAAACCTAGCTAAAAACAATACTGGGAAAAGGGGCTTTACTTCTTCTTAACTCTTACTCATCATGGCAACTCCACAAAACAACGCAGAAAACTTCATGAACTTGGCGGAGGTATGTAACAGCTAACGATGAAAACGGTAAATCAGTGTAAATCCACCATTAGCTAATGAGAGGCTGCAGAAGACTTCGTTAGTTCGTCGTCTCCTGACAACACTCCTACTTATATTACAAATGAGTGACATTAAAATTATTTCTGGAGTATTTTAATTAACCTGACACTGAAACCTGACTAACTAAACTAAATTAGCAAGAAAAAAATGCAGCTCATGTAAACTAGCAACCGTTAACCGTTAATTATTTGAAATTTAATGGCAGCAAATCCTATTGTTGATTTAATCTTCTGAGTCATTTTTTTAAGCCAAAATGTCAAATATTAACTGGTATCAGCTTCTCTCGTGAATATTTGTTCGTTTTCCATTTTTTTTAAATTATAGTTAACTCTAATTCTTAGAAGTACAAGTAGACATTGGATACAACTGAGGTTATGCTCTAGTGCAAACAGCATAATTTCACTAAGAAGCTGCCAAAAGCATCTGTCTGTCATGTTTTAACATTTTCCCTTGTTCCCAGCATGTGGACAATATTCAGAGGTCACTGGAAAATCTTCGAAGCCTTTCTGCAGAGGACATGACAAAAATGCTGCGGTCCAGGATAGATGAACAGTCAAGTCTGATCTGCATACTGAAACAGAGAGCAGATGAGCAGCTTCTTCGATGTCAAGCCCTGCAAAACATCAATACCGAGCTGGAGCACAGAGTAACAGGCAGCCAGAAAGAACTGGACAGCGAAAGAAAGAAAGCAGAGTTATTAGAGAAGAGATTCATGGATTTAGCTGCCAACAATCAAGCCATTATTACTTTCATGGAAGAGTACAAAAATCTGAATGCCCAGTTAAAGATGGAAAACAAACAGTTGCAGGTAGAAAATGACATGCTTTTCTCCCAAAAACTACAAGATAAAGAGGTGCTTGTGCAAAACCTGATGCAAGAAATCAAACTGCTGACAGAGAATTATACGAATAAAGAAAATGAATATCAGTAAGTTTGTCAAAGTCACTCATTTATCAACTATTGACATTTTTGCTTTTTTAAACCATTTTATAGGCTATTGATTAAAAAGAAATAACATATATATTTAGATTAATCCGTAATGAAAGTAGTAACTTAAGTACTTAACATTACTTGCAGTTGTAGTTCATTATTCAACATTTACTTCACACTAATAATTTTGATTATGTTTTTACATCTATGTTTAAGGGAGAAATTAGCTGAATACCAGTCAAAACTCCAGGAACAGGCAACTCAACATCAAGCCAAAGAAGCATCGCTACTTGATCAACTGCATGACGCTCAGCAACAGAAAAGAGATGCTGTAGAGATGTCCAAAGGTGGGTAGTCAACTCACTATCGTTCTCCAAAATACAAGCACTTTTAAACTTGTGGCCTCCTTTCCACAAGCAGCCATGAAGCTGAAGCTAGACGGGGCTGAAGAAAAGCATGCTTTGAAGGAGATCAAGATGAGAGAAAACATAATAAGCCTCACCAAAGAGAAGGACAAACTATTGTCTCTGTCTGTGGAGAGAGGGAGAGTGATACAGGTGAGTAGAAAAGAGTATTTGTTCTTTTCATTAAAAACACAGCTCTGCACAGAATGAACAGAATTTAGTCTTTCATGCAGGAGAAACAAGAGGAAATCCAGCAGCTGGAGAGAAAATGGAAAGAAGAGAAAAAGTCCCGGGCTGAAGCAGAGGACAGGTAAATCGTGGGTCAACAATGTTTTTATTGCACTGCTGAATATAGGAACTTTTATCTGATTTGCCCTCAACCTTGCCTCAGGTTTGAACAGGACGCAGAAGCTGTTAATGCAGATGTAAAAGTGAAGTCTCTCCAGTGTGCTCTTGATGAGTCCATGACAAACTATGACGATCTTAAAAAGGTTTGTTGAAATCTGCAGTATTGAAAAGTGAAATTGACAGTAGCCAGAGTTAAGAACAAGCTCAACATGTTTTTTTCTCCAATTGCAGGATTTCGAAGCCTTCAGAGAATACAGCTCCAGTCTCCTTAAGCAAGAGAGGGAACTGAATAAGAAACTGAGCTACATGTTCGGTTAAATTTAAGTATTATGTAAGTGTTACCAATGAGACGTTTTCATTAAAACACATTTTCATTTTCCAACCAAGAATGTTTGCTCACAGACGGTGCTAAAAAGGAAAAAAAAAAAAAACATGACCAAAAAACATATACATCACAATATCATTTTTAATTTCATCTTCACTTTTCCAGAGAAATGGAACCACTACAAAACATACTTAGCATGAGACGTTAGAAGTTCCTCAAATAGAAATTATACTGTACAAATATTTATCTCATAAAACTTTTTAACCTTGCAGACAAATCACTTATGAATGCTCCTCTGCCAGTTTCTCAGCCTTTTGGACTACTTCTTCAATGGGACCCACCATGTAGAAAGCTTGCTCTGGCAGGGCATCATATTCACCTTGAAGAGAGAAAAGAATAGCCATTACCATCAAACATCCATTAAGTTCATCCCACTTACAAATGTTTTAGCCATGGTACAGAGTCTACCTCCTAGAATGCTCTTGAAGCCTTTGATTGTTTCCTTGAGAGGCACCAGCTTGCCCAAGTGGCCAGTAAACACCTCTGCTACCTGGAAGGGCTGCGACAAGAAACGCTGGATCTTGCGGGCACGGGCAACAGTCAACTTATCTTCCTCAGACAATTCATCCATACCCAGGATAGCAATAATGTCCTGCAATGATTTGTAATCCTGGAAAAAAAAACAGCTAGGCCGTTAGACAAGGTTTACATTTAGTTTTAGGAACACAGCAATTGTTGACAGTCATTCAAAATTTGTTGGCTTCTAATGTAAGGCTTGCCTGAAGAATCTTCTGTACACCACGAGCAACATCGTAGTGCTCAGACCCAACAATGTTGGGGTCCATGATGCGGGAGGTGGAATCCAGAGGGTCCACAGCAGGATAGATACCAAGCTCAGCAATGGCACGGGACAGCACAGTTGTTGCATCCAAGTGAGCAAAAGTAGTGGCAGGAGCAGGGTCAGTTAAGTCATCAGCAGGCACATAGATAGCCTGTAACACAATTGGCAATCTTAGTATGAACAATCCAGAAAAAGCAAGGCATGCTGAGATATCATTAGCACCATGTGTCTTCTCACTTGTACTGAGGTGATGGAGCCCTTCTTAGTAGTGGTAATTCTTTCCTGCATTGTACCCATATCAGTGGCCAGGGTAGGCTGGTAACCCACAGCAGAGGGGATACGACCCAACAGGGCAGACACCTGAAGCCAAAGGACACAAATATTCAGACACAATACATATATGCATGGAGAGCAGTATTTAGTGGATGACATCCGCAAATAATGAGGAAAAAAAAAATCTATCTGGCATTGTGAACCTCTGATCCAGCCTGGGTAAACCTAAAGATGTTGTCAATAAAGAGCAGCACGTCCTGTCCCTCCTGATCACGGAAATATTCAGCGACAGTCAGACCAGTAAGCGCAACTCTGGCACGGGCACCTGGAGGCTCGTTCATCTGACCGTACACCAGCGCTACCTGAGGACATGAAGACCCAGAAAGCTTAGCACAAATTAACACATGAATCCATCAAAACTGATAAATTACACTTTATGTGATGTACTATACTGTGCTAGGTATCTTAATCAGAAAAGCTAAATTGTGTTTTAACAAATACATTATACTCATTGAGGGCTTTACCTTTGAGGTGGTGTCCTTCAGGTTAATGACACCGGACTCAATCATTTCATGGTACAAGTCATTTCCCTCACGGGTTCGTTCTCCCACTCCGGCAAACACAGAGTAACCACCATGGGCTTTGGCGACATTGTTAATCAGCTCCATAATTAATACAGTCTTGCCAACACCAGCACCACCAAAAAGACCTGAAGGAATACAACACGCACAAAAAAACAAAACAAAACACAATTCTCATTATAAGTATGTATTAAAATTTGAGTGCTGACAAAAATAAATTCTACAGTGTAATATTATCGACCAACCAATCTTTCCACCCTTGGCGTAGGGTGCCAGAAGATCTACCACTTTGATGCCAGTGACCAGGATCTCCTGCTCCACACTCATGTCTGTGAACTCAGGGGCTTCAGCATGAATAGGAGCAGTCCTGTAAGATAATAAGGGTTATATTGCATTTTTTATAGATAAACAGGGAAGTAAGAAATTACTTAGAGACCGCTTAATTGATTTTGGTATTGTCATTTCTTGACATTAAGAAAAATATAAAAATTCCTCCAGCATCATGATCCTCTCAATACTTACTGTTTGGTGGTAATTGGACCCCTCTCATCAATGGGTTCTCCAATGACATTCATGATCCTTCCCAAGGTCTCGGGGCCCACTGGGATCCTGATGGGGGCTCCAGTGTCCAGAACCTGCTGACCACGAACCAGACCCTCTGTACCATCCATGGCAATGGTCCTGACTGTGTTTTCACCTGGAGAAACACATGATGAAAGACAGTAAAGACAATGTTTAAAGTTCATAGCAGACATCCAAACACTGACTTGGTGAGCAGCGTTTCAAACCCAAGAATCACTTCAACCCACTCACCCAGATGCTGTGCCACCTCAAGCACCAGCCTGCTCTCACGTCCAACCACCTCCAGTGCATTGAGAATGGGAGGGAGGCCTTCATCGAACTGGACATCCACCACTGCACCAATCACTGCCACTATGCGGCCATTGGCCAGTGCAGCTTGAGCAGCTGGGGCAGCATAACCCCTGCCTGAAAGGACGGTAACAGAAAAATGACATTAATGACAACATGTTAAAAGTGACTTTACATGAAACAGCAGCAACTACGTCTGAAAAACCAAAACCCTGTTTAGTCACTGTAAGAGACTAAACGTAAAAGCATTACCCACATTTTGTTGACACTGAACCTCACAGGCTGTGAGTTCAAACACGCAGTGTGTCAAACATTTGATTTGAACTAAGTTACTTGGAAAGGTCATCAGTTGAAGTCAGTACACCAACCACCATGACTGGCGCTACAACGTCTGATTGGAGTAAGAATGTGACCAAATAACTGCTTGAATTTTGTTTTAGCAGCTTGAACTGAATACATATTGATATCAAATGAATGGAGAGGCTTCGTGGTAAAACTGAGGCCTGACCCACTGAGCGTGCATACATCTGCGTTAGATATCTGTCACAGGACAGGGCACACAATGCTGACAGCCGACCCATGTTTAAAGAATATTCACTTACTCGAATTAAGAGCTGCATGTCTCGCACTGATTGTCTTCAAAGAGTTAATCCCAGGCTTGAAAGCCTGCAGAGCTCCGCTGCAGTACCGTCCCACAGCACCCAACATGGTTAAGATGGCTGAAGGTGAAGGCGGCTACGGGCGGTCATATACTGCTGCCGGCTAAACTGCGCATGCGCACCCTGCCTTGTGTTTGTCCCCTTCTATCACCGCGAGGGGGCAGCACAGACCCACCTAGCTTTCCTTAACACTTTGACCTCAGTCTCAACTGTTGTTGCTGGATTGTGCTGCATTAATATCTTCCAGTAGTGAAAGATTCACATCGTAATGAACGTGGTAAGTAAACCACATATTACCCATGTGCAGTTCATGTGCCTGCTAACCTCTCACTGCTGCTCACGACATGATTTCCAGAGTTTTATGATCAGAATCAGAATAACTTTATTAATCCCCGTAGGGAAATTCTTACTGTTACTTAACTCCCAGTTGAAAATGAAGAAAAGAGGAAAATTGCACATAGTGTGTGGTAAGAGAAAAAAAATAAATAAATAGTGAAGAATAAATAAGTGAAGAGAAAACAAAAGTATAGTATAATGAAAAGTAAAAATATTGCAATAGTAAAAATATTGCAATAACTCCAATATCAAACAGAACAATATATACAAATAATATAAAAATAGAAAAAATAAGACATCTTAATATTTTAATATTTGCAGATATGTACATGAGGTTCAAGTAGAGAGAAGTATACACAAAACTTTTTTAAAAAAATGAAAAAAATGGAAAATCATCCTTGAAATCTACATCAGACAGCTACACACCGGTCTTCGATTCAGAGTCCTGGCCCACAGTGTTTTATGTGAAGATGTACATCAGTGACACATGCTGTAGATTGTGATAAGACATTTTGCAAGAGGTAATAGTGACAAACAATCTCTGGGTTCATAAATAAGTTTTTAAACATTTCCGCCACCACCCTTACTGAAACAAACAAAGAACTTCATTTGATATTATAATAATTCCAATAAGTTTCACATTACTTTTTCCTTAACTTAAATTGTTCTAATATTTTTCTACCACAAACAAACTACAAACAGATTTATTATACCCCACAATAAAAAACTGCTACAGTTTTGTAGCTGATGTGAGGAAGAGTGGAAAGTAGATAAAACATTCATCGAGAATACAGTTTTTATGGATTGGAACCCTTTTCACAAGGGTTCAGTTCATATACATGTTGGTCAGTTTGATTCAGTTGATTTATCTGATAATCTTTTTCCAACCTTATTTCATGTGGCCCGTAAAATGTCATTGGTCTTTTGTAATCATTAGTGGTCACAAACAAAATGGTGAGCATAAACAAAGCATCTAGTCAGTGATGAACGGACATGGAAGACAACCTGACTTTATAGTCATTTTCACAATTTATGAATGTTGCTGCAGTATGTAGGAACACTATGAATGGTTGTCATTCATCATATAGTAAAGTGACAGGGTGAATTTTGCCAAACCATCATTCAGTGCAACATTCCTTTGTGTCAGAATGTCTCCTCTAATTACTGCTTGCCTGGAGCTTTGGAATACAAAGCCTGTTCACCTCAAGCACAGCAGGCAAAATGCTTCATGAATCCTCAGCCAGTCTGCACAAGACCAGCTCCATCTTTAAACCACACCAGGAGGAGTCCGCTAAAAGGTCACTTCTGCTAGTGAATGGTCAGATGGTCATCTTTTAGGGTCTGAGAGGTGAAGTACCACCTGCAGCTTTCAGTAATTCATTTTCTGAAAGATAAATTGCATGTCACTCGCCTTCTTAGTGCAACCCCCTTTTAAGTAAAGGATAATTAAGGGAAACAAATCACAACAGCCAACAAAAGATATCCTAAATTTGACAGCACATGCACTCAATGTTTGCCCCCATTGCTCATCACATTTACACTAAGAAGCTGGACAGTTAATGTCCTCATAACTGTTTGCTGTTCGGCACTTCACCCCAAGTGGGGTGGCTCTTTTTCCAAATGTTTGGTTTTTTCCTCGATAATGCCGATGGATTGAAATGATTCAGATTTGTTTCTAATCTAAAAAGGGACTTCATATGCAGTACTCATGTAACTTTTTGGATGAGATTTCAGAGATATTGTAAAGCATTTATCTTACGCTGCAATAAATGTAGCCCATTTAATGGATTGGTCTAGTTGATATCTCTGCTGTGATTCTCCACTGTATAACAGAACAGGATCTGATTGCCCATTTTCTAGTATCTCTACACTAATTGTCATGGCTTGGTAATTTAAGAATGAATTTAAAAAATCTTGGACTTTTTATCCCTTTCTCCTCAGGCAGGGTCATTCCAGAGTCCAGGGTGTAGACCAAAGGTGACCAGGCCTTTGCCATTAGGGCCTCTAGACTTTAAAATACCCTACCTGTGGAATTTATTCTGGCATCAATGCAATTTTTATATCACCTCTTTAAAACCCTTTTAATCCAATTTTATTGTTGCGATTTAGTCAAAGTGCTATTTTCTCTACGGAAGAGGATTAAAGCCCCATGTAGAAAAAAGAAAAGAAAATTAGAATTCTAGGTTTAATCTCTGAGAAAAAAAACATCAGAAGGTCTATAGTCTTTAAATGAAAACAAGACAAAGTGTGACAAATTACAGTACATTATACCTGTAATTCTGCAATATTAAAAATTAATTCCCACCCCTAGTAAACTTATGTATCTGCAGTTGATTGTACTTGTAGTGATTCGAATTCCAAATTCAGAAAACACATAAAATGTTGCTTCACTGTTGCACACATATCCCAGCAGCCTTCCCCTGCCCTGAGGGCAGAGCTGGAGTCTTGGCAAGGCTCCATGGGATCTGGTCCGGCGGTGCCTCCTTATAAAGGAGGAGTGAGGGTGTCTCAGGGTCTCTCGCTTTCTGCTCCTCAGGATGACTGACACTGCTGTGAGCTAACTGGAGCCCACTGTGCACTCTGATCCTCCACTGTTCCTGCTACCTTTTTCAAGTCTTCAATTTGTACTGCACTCAAACTAGAAAACTGAAATACTAAATCTGCAGCATTTCCAAGGGACGTTGGACTGTAAGTTGATGTGAGAACTGTAGATCAATTATTTTAAGGATGTGCTCCACTTTCAAAACAAAATAATACTCTGCAATTTAGTTTGATGTTTAACCTTGAACTGTTATAAAATGTATGGCTGCACAGTTTGTTTCACTCTTATTAGATGCACAAATGACTTGGACTGAATTGTTGCTATTTTTCTCTGTAGTTGGGGCAAAGATGTTCCTCAACTTTAAGTCGGTGCTGCTGGTCACTGCGCTGACGTTTGTCTGGGCCCAAGACTTTTACGAGGAAAAGAAAACCAACAAGAGACTCAGGGCCAAACCTCTGGCTGCAAACATTCATGACGGACAAGGTAAGAAAAATGAATGAAAAACTTTATGAGACAAAATATTCATTTTCTTTTTTAGTCTTTTTGGAGCTTGTCATATTGCTACAGTTTATTTTGACAGTCTAATTTTTTTACTGCACCAAAAAAACCCATTTTGACATCAAATTAAATGAAAATGAAGTCAGCCATTTAATCAGTGAAAGGAGTAACACTTGTAAAATGTGTTGTAATGGCAATAGAGAGTCCTTCATCCTGTTCTGTGCACACACAGCACTCCTAGATGAGGATTGTAGCTTGGAGCTCTCCTTCCTGTTGGACAGCTCTGAGAGCGCTAAGGACAATCATGAGCAGGAAAAGCAGTTTGCCATGAACGTGGTGGACAGACTCCAAGGAGCTCGTCTGCAAACCGGCCGCAGCTTGAGCTTGAGGGTGGCTCTGCTGCAGTATAGCAGTCATGTCATCACAGAGCAAACCTTCAGAGACTGGAGGGGCACAGAGAACTTCAAGACCCGGATAGCTCCCATCGTCTACATCGGGCACGGCACCTACACCACCTACGCCATCACCAACATGACCAGGATCTACCTGGAGGAATCCAGTCCTGGCAGCATCAAGGTGGCTGTGCTGCTTACAGATGGTATTTCCCACCCGAGGAACCCAGACATTTTCTCTGCTGTTGCTGATGCCAAGAACCAGGGCATCAAATTCTTCACTTTGGGCATTACCCGGGCAGCCAACGAGCCAGCCAATGTTGCCCAGCTCCGTCTGCTCGCTAGCTCTCCTGCCTCCCACTTCCTCCATAATTTACAGGACGAAGACATAGTCGAAAAAATTGTCACTGAGATTGTGAGTATAATACCTTGTCTTTCAGCAGAAAGCACTGAGAAGAAAAGTGATGTATTTGCTTTGAATAAGCATCTATTCAGAGCTGACACACAGACAGGCTTGTTCAGGTATTTGTATAGAGATGGAATGATGACAATGCATGAGAGAAACAAATGAAAGAATGTTTATGACAGCTCTGGATTTAAGCTTTTCTTCACAGCTTTTACACAAAAAAATGTTTGACATCTGCGTGTTGTCTGAGCGTATCCCCCAGGATTTCCTATAATAGAGGTTTAGGGGTTTTTTTTTGTCTCTTTTAGGAGAAAGAGTTTTTCTTGTAATCTCACATCACATTCCTTTAAGCAAGCTTAAACACTGATTTTCTTTACGGTAGATGACAAACAACTTATTCAGTTTAAGCAATTTATTACACTTTGACTCTTCTGTCACTAGATGTAACTCGTGGTTCTTAAAGAACTTTAGAACTTTGTTCTTAGCATTGAAGTATTCAGGAATCTTATCTATCAGTTTTTTGTTTTTCAGTTTTAAGTGTTGTTTGTTCTACACTGGATCTACATATCTACAGAATGAAAGAACAGATCTGATGAGGTTCTGCAATATCTTGCTACAATTCATGTCCTGTCAGATATTTATCAATTTTTGTTTTCTTTTCAGACTGGCTTGGCTGATGAAGGAGTAAGTATTATTACAATTAGTCAACTCATATACAGACATTTGACATTTAATAATGTGCAATTAAGGTGAGGTGCCCAGTTTGACTGTATAGGATTACGAATCATGATAGCTTAGCAAACATGTCTCTTCTTTTTGAAGTGCCCTCTGGCTCAGAGATGTGCTTGTGAGAAAGGAGAGAGGGGACCCAGCGGGCCTGCGGTGAGTGTTTAGCCTTTTCAAAATATCCTACAGCCAAATAACAGTTTCCTTTGAAGTGTTCACAGAGGTTTATCAGAAGGAAGGATTCCTGAAATCTTGTACGGAGAAATCTGACATGATCCTGATATTTCGGGTATGGTAATTGTGCACTTCTGAGCAATCAGGATAATTGTTTGCTTTTTCCCTGTCAGTATAGCTTGCAGGCAGTAAATGGATAGGTGGTCCTGCCCCACATTCTAAAAGCAAACCTATGGCAACAGGGAAAGGAGAGGAGACTTTCTGGTCTTTTCTCTTATTCCCTCAGAAACATGTTTGTTTCTGCTTCGTGTGCCCTGTCTCAGCTAGTCACTTTGCATTTCTCACGCAACATAAGATGTCCACCATGGAAACCAGAGGCACCTCGATTAGAGCTCTTCTCCCTATAAAACTGGACCATTTGGCCATCATAAATCTCACATACAACCCCTACTGCTGCCGGGGTCAGCGAGACAGGGATATGTTGAAATGGGACTGCGGTATGGATAACCTGGTATTGCAAATCATTTCTGTCTGATGTTAGTGGAAGACAGTCCCAGCCCCTCTGGACACCCACTCACACTCTCAGACATATGTGCAAACTTCCATTCAATCCCCTCTCCTTCTCAGATAACAGAAAGCTCAGGTAACGTCAAGCTTTCTGGCAGATAATCATGTTGCTGACAGACAGCTGCATGGTCATTAACCAGGTGCTTTCTCCTCAGAGAGATTCTTCAAATTCTTACACTCAGACTGAGAGGCTCTAATAATTGTGCTCATTAGTTTAATGGTCACAAACTAGCAGATAGCAACTGACACACGCTATCCAGGTGCAGCTCAGGACAATGACCTCTGGCTTTGCGGACAAGTCACCTCATGCCCACCTATGGCTTCACATGTCATACAACCCTCACACACATAGAAGACACGCTCAGACATCAGCCCAGTGACTTGCACTTTCACTTTGCAAAGACATGATCAAGATAACCTTTAATTTTCAGGTTATGGGTCATGGACCTGTGTATTTGTCAGTATTTATATTAGTGACTAGAGAGCATAGACACAGGAGAAGAAATTAATCAAATCTTAACCCTTGTTTTGTTTCCTTGTCTAGGGGAAGAAAGGTCGCCCTGGAGATGACGGAGCCCCAGGGCTTAAAGGGCAGAAGGTGCATGTTTTTTGATGGACATATGAACAATGACTTTTTTAGCTGGCGGGCTCTTTCAGGAGTTACGTAACCCTTCCTGAGTGCTCCACACCTATATTCTGTGTTTTGGGTTTGGAAGAAGTTGACAGGTTGACTGGGTCATCCAATATCTGTAAATCGTGAAATTTAGTAAAACTTCAAAAAAAGGAATATTACTGTCGTAGCCTTTAGTAAACTATAGTTAATGATAAGATCATATGGGATTTTAAAATTATTTTTGTATTGACATGTTATATTAATGTTATGTATATTTTGTTATGCTATCTATGATTATTCTTAGGATATGATTGATACATTACAGCTAATTTTAAAACAATTCATTTATTCAACATTAACTCAGTGTTTATCTCAAATGAATTAGTTGTTTGTTATGGGCTTATACACATCATTTTAAGTGTCTTAAGTTCATTAAGAGGTAATGTTGTTATAGTAGGTAACAGTCAAAAGTTTTTTTGTTTATACCTGTAATTGCAGACTCTACATTCCATGTTAATGTATCTGTTTCACAGTAGCCTGGATAAACTGATATTCATTTAATGATTGATGTATTAAATCAGTGTAATCCTGTCATATCAGGGTGAAGCGGGATTAAGTGGACTACCTGGGCGAGAGGGTGCTGAGGTAAATGCCACTGCTTTACCAAAATAATGAAAATATTCATTATACTCATACATTTGTTCACACATAACATTTCATTGATTTCATTTGCAGGGAAAACCAGGTTACAAAGGAGAGAAGGTACACCATGCAGTTCAGATTAATGACAATGACAATATCTTATTTTGCTGGACACAAGTTGAACCTCTGTGATCCTTGTAATCTCTACACAGGGTGAGAGGGGTGAATGTGGAACTCCGGGAATAAAAGGAGACCGGGTACGACAGCACTACTGACACTACAAATACAGAATTTTTTTTTTATGTTTGAGAATACTAAAAAAATAATAATTTGATGGTCTTTCTGTTCTCAATGTGATGTGCTCCAGGGTCCTGAGGGTGTTGTTGGTGCAAGAGGACTTAGAGGTCTGCAGGTTAGTAATAATTCATGTGTATATAGAGCTTGTCTTTGATAGTTAACACTTTGTATTGTTTAGACAAAAGAAAGCAGAGAGATGCCTTAACTGTCTAGATTTACATATTTGTGTATTATTAGAAATACCCATTGGATCCATGTATGCTGTAGCAATACTGTGTGTGAATTCTTAAACTAGACGAAAATCCACTTAATAGCCTCAAAAATCACCACATTATGCCAAACATTTCCTCCTATCTATACAAAGTAGTATAGAAACACACATGCACACACACATATCCCTCCGTTTATGGGTGTTTCATCATTAATGGTTGTATGTTGTCTCTGCCTAGGGGTTACCAGGACCACATGGAGACATTGGACCAGAGGGCCCTCAGGGAAAGCAGGTCAGCCCCTTTTGAACAACTCTCACTTTGCTCATTGTGCACATCTGCTGTGACCTTTACATTTCCTTTTTATGATTAGTTTAAACAAGAGGTTGGAGTTTTACCACCCCAGTTTTAACCATACAGCACGGAGGCCTGTTTGACTGATAATAGACCCCTTTGTGAACATTTGGCAATGAGCCAAAATCTTCCCCATCATTACTGCTATTCTCCAGTATAGGGATGAACCATCAGCGAAAAATTTCACTACAGGTACTCCTAATGGCATATATCCTGTTTCTAAATACAGACTAAGAAGTGCCTACAGCTTTGTCAGCTTCTCCAACAAGACCTGCAGTTAATAACATACATGGAAAGTCAGTGTATGCTCACTGTCTCACCATGTGAGGACATGTAGGCTGCATTTGCAAAGATTAAGAGGAATCCTGGGTGTCTCTGTGTGGTGTTATTTGTATTAGACCCCCCCATAAAAGACTGCTTTAAGACAAGCCTTTGTGTGTATTTATTTTATTTACCTGTACACATCTAAGGAAAAATGCAAGAGCCTCCCAAATTTACAGTTTTTACAATACAATGAGCATGACTGGGACAGGGATAGCTCATCATTCAGGTTAAATGCATTTGAAATGCAGCACAATGGTACATAGAAACTATAATATTCCATTAAAACTGGCTAAATTATTACATTGCCTCTCTTTATGTCAGGCTCTTCATCTTTGTTTTCCTTTTCATCTTTACATAAAACTTAAACCCCAAGCAAACAATTAATCCAAACTTTGATGTAGAAAATAGCTTCCTACAGTTCTTTGTTATTTTGAGATTAAGTGTTATTATGTTTGTGATCACAGGGTGAACGTGGCCCACCTGGCCCTCCAGGAATTCAGGGGGAGACTGGGATTGGACTTCCTGGACCAAAGGTAAGTGATATTACACATCATCCTGTGAATATTTTATTGTTCTATATGATTATTTGTGATTGTTTAATCTACTTATCTACATTTCTTTGGGTTTCTGTTATCAAACTAAGTCACTATATTAATCTGCAGGGTGACATGGGGTTCCAGGGCAGACCAGGTCCTCCTGGTCCTCCAGGACTGGGTGAACACGGACTTCCTGTAAGTTAAGACGAAACAGTCTGTGCTATGGCACATTGTTGCATGTTTCTGTTTGTGATGTCCACATTTGTTTCAGTGGCAAATGTGATCTGCTGAGAAAGCTCATATAGGTACTTTGGTCACTGAGGGGGTGACATATTCAAACACTCTGGCTTTGTTTACAGGGACCTCAAGGACCACAAGGTGTTCAAGGGGAAAAAGGACCCCAAGGTGAAGGGTTCCCTGGACCAAAGGTATGATTTCGAGTCTATCAATAGACAATCAAAACAACAGTAATGTTATCTGCCGCCTCAAGTCTAAACACTTCAATATCTATGAACGCATACATTTTATGAGAGCATGGCAACAGTTGTCTGTTGCCACATCTACCGATGCTAGCAATGCTGGACATTTCTTGACAAGGAAATACAAGAAACAACTACTAACAGAATAAAGAAACTGAGGCAAGTGAAGACTCCTCTATCTCCTGCATTGGTGACACTGTCAAGATGCCCTTCAGAAAAGCACATAAGCCCCAGTGAATCTGCTCAGGTAACAGCCCAGGTGTAAATATGTGTATAACTGTATAAATCCCATGCACAGTGCTGTGGGAAATACAATTAAGACCTAAATTAAAGAGAAAATGAAAATAAAGAAGTCAGTAAACACCTAAAAAAACAGAACTGGGATTCCTAATAGCCATAATTCTCAGGCCTGAAAATAACATAAAGTCGCACTGTGCTGATCTTCTTACTGATGTCTGAGAGTGTATCTTTCAATCTAGTTGTGCGTAACAGAGGCCTTCTGCAGTTCATGGCCTGCATCTGTCAAAAACAGATCTCACCCTATTCCAGCTTACTGACTCATGGCTCAGGCGTTCACTCAAGCGAGGCAATCTGATGTTGATGTGTTAAGCCCGCAAAAATTGCGTTTTTAACCCCATGCTGCTCTATGGAAAGTCTATTGTACAACAAGAAGATAGCTGGGATTCAACTGAAGGTTTAACAAAACATGCAAGGCTAGACACAATAGTGCATGGCTTACAGTGTAAAATACACCTTTATATATATACTTTTACTGCAGTTCAAGACAGAACTTGTGGGTAAATCTGATGATGAGAGGTTTACATATATGTGGTTGTTGAGGATTCTCTGTAAAAGAAATCTAAGTACACTTTATTTGTTAAAGGAAGCTCTTGGAAAATAAATACTGAAAATGTCCTCAAGCACCAACACATCTGTTTGATCTGTGCCAGGCTTCCTGGCTGTCGTAAGTTTACTCCTCTGCTGATTTCTACCTCTTGTAAAAAAGGGGAACTGTCAGAGGTGAACGAATCCTCTCTTCTTCACTCACACACGAAGTTATTATGATCAGGTCTGCGTTTCATTTCACTTAGATGTTGCTTATGCTGCTCCCATCAGCACCAGCGTTCACTTCATTATTCACAGGTAGCAGAAGAGGTTAAAGAGTCATGCACTCAAGAGGAGCCATGAAGAAAGGAGAAAAAGTCTGTTTCATTCCTTGTGCATAGGATCATTTTGTATCAATCACAAGAGGCCAACAGGAGCCAACATGCTTTTTTTCCATACACTCTTCACTAAGAACAATGCAGATTTGGCTGGGACCCAATCTCAGGTAGATGTGATGTAACTGACAGAGATAAACTGATTTTGTTCCACAGGGTGATCGGGGCCTCCCAGGACCAAGGGGACCAAGGGGACAGCAGGGTGCAGGAATCAAAGGAGACAGGGTGGGTTATAAATGTGTCTTCCAACAAAGAGAACTTTGTTGGAAGACACTTATAAAATCCATAAGGGAGTCCAAATGTCATCTAGGCTACAATTACAAAAACAACTCCGTGGAAAACTAGACTGAGTAAGGTAGAGAGGAGATTGGAGATTACAGGATTACAGCTATTCTGTCATCTTCTCAGTAGGGTTGTCAGTGAAAAGAATCTCTGAAAGGTGGGGGCTGTGAGACATAGTGGAGATTTGCACCACACTGGGGGCTTTGTTGTTGTGTTTATTAAGAACCTGTTGCTACATATTAAATATAGAGTGTATTAACCTGCCTATGGTGTTTTACTTTCAGGGTGATCTGGGTCCTCCAGGTCTTCCAGGACCATCTGGACCGACAGGAGTGGGCATACAGGGAGAAAAGGTCAGGAGAATACCGTTATCTAAATTTCAGTAAAGCAATGCTTCTTATTTCTCTGTCACACGCCCTGACACATACAAATGCAATAGTAGCATATCCAGCAATGATAGTCCTCTAATCTTCATTATTACCCAGGGCATTGAAGGTCCAAGAGGTCCACCAGGAGTCAGAGGGCTTCCAGGAGAAGGTTTACCTGGACCTAAGGTTTGTTGAAATACAATGGTCACAATGGTTAGCATTATCACCTCAGACAGGCAAGGCTAAGAATTGGATTCCAGGTCACTCTAGAATTACAATTTTACATGTTGGAGTATAACTGATATGCTCAGATTTATGTCGGATAATCAGGGTGTGACATTGTGTTTGTTGTTATGAACAGGATGTTGTATAATAAAAAGTCAATATGGCAAGCAAGTCCGGAACTCAGTTCAGATCAATTCATGATTGTACTGTCATTCCAACACATTGTACAGTTTCTCCATCTTACAGCGTCAGGTTAAAAACGGTTCTTGTTCCTGATGCTGTGTTACATTTTTAATAAGGACCTACTGCACGTCGTTATGCTTTTTCTATTTCTAGGGAGACCAAGGTTTACCAGGAGAACAGGGAGCTCCAGGAGAGAGAGGCATTGGTGAGCCTGGTCCAAAGGTAAGCCATCTTATGTCCTGAACCAAACAAGTCAGCTTAGCTGTTGTCTGTATTATCAGTGCCAATGTACTGAATCTATCAAAAATCAAATAATACTATTCTGCTGTTACAGGGAGAGCCTGGAGCAGCTGGTTTGGGTGGCCTGCCTGGTCTTCCAGGAGAGGATGGAGCTCCAGGGCAGAAGGTACAGCACATTATGCCACCTCATTATGGAAAATTCCTACTTTATAACCTGATTTCTATATCGATGTCTGAACCACACCTTCCTTTCCTTTGTCCACTGACTTACACTGAGATCTTGATTGCTTCCAGAATTCTTTGTCACAGCTGCAGAGTTAAGAGGACTGTCTTTGTCTCACCTGCCTTTCCTCTCTTAGGGTGAGCCTGGTTTACCTGGTTTAAGAGGTTCTGAGGGCCCACCAGGAATTGGCACTCAAGGGGAGAAGGTATGCTTTAGAATACACTGTAAATCCTTGTATAGTTCACTATGTATAGTTTTTTTTTTTTTTTTTTTAAATCAGATCAAATGTTAATCAGATGATGTATGGATGTATTTTGGCTCAGGGCGACCAGGGTCTGAGAGGCATTCGTGGATTACATGGGCCTCCGGGGATTTCAGGACCCTCAGGACCAAAGGTATGAATTAATGATGAATTAATTAATTTATGAATAATAGTATTTTATTATGTTGTGATAGTGTCCTTGATGAAGTAGAAAAAGTTCCTGTTCCCAGACTCTTTCCATTTATTCTATAATGAATGCGTTGCTGTTGAAGACATATGCCACACTAACTGAACCTTTGAACAGAGCCAATAAAAACAAGCCATCTACATGTTGTTGCCAGCTCAAGTAAATAGTGAAGAGCATGACTTTACTCTTCAGTCTCTTGCCAACTGTCATCTTCCAGGGTGAACGTGGGATACCAGGCTCGCAGGGCATACCAGGGCTGCCAGGACGGTCTATATCAGGTCCAAAGGTAAATAAATCAAAACTTCAGTCATGGCAGGTAGACAAGTAGCACACAGGCAGTAGAACTGCCAGATAGAATCTAATGTGATGTACTGCATGAAAACATTGTCACTGCTAAGATTCTCTGTGACTTGATTGTCCTGTCTCCAGGGTGATGTGGGTCCTTCTGGGCCCCCTGGTCCTGTTGGGGAAACAGGCCATGGACTACCTGGTCCAAAGGTAAACACTGCCATTTTTATTTTAGAAGGTTTTTAGAACTCTAAAAAACATATTTGTATAGACTGCATCATCTTGTTGGTCTTCATTACTGAATTTTGTTTGAATAGGGTGATCGTGGTCATCCAGGTTTACCGGGTCCACTTGGTCCAAAAGGTGAAGGCGTTCCTGGCCCTGTGGTTTGTATCACCAACCAAGAAATTACAAGTCCTAATATTCTGTAAAATCCTGTGCGAGTTGGTACAGTCTGAACTGATTTATGCATTTTTTTTAGGGTCCTCCGGGCATGCCTGGCTTACCAGGAGAACCAGGCCCAGAAGGAATAGGAATTCCTGGTCCTAAGGTTTGGGTCTACATGTGTTTTCTCGGTTGTGTCTGTGTGTTTGTGTATGTTGATGCTCATAATTAATTTGATAATGTCACGTCTCCTCCAGGGTGATATTGGCTTTAGAGGATTGCCAGGTTTGCCCGGCCCACCTGGAGAGGGCTTACAAGGGCCACAAGTAAGACACATTAACTACCACACAGCTCTGTCTAATTATAATTGATAATAAAATCTGATTCAGAGATAATAACTAAACAACAATATATTAACAATATATTACATTAGAGATTATATTACATGTGTATTTGATCATTTACTACAGTAAATGCAAATTTGGAAGTTGTTTGATTCCTCCATCTGATTTGTTTTAAACATTTGTTTTAAGGGTAATGTTGGGAGACCAGGACCTCCTGGTCCAACTGGACCTCCAGGTGAAGGTATTCAAGGCCCAAAGGTAAATACAGTAGAGGAAGAAGTATTTAGATCTTTTACTAAAGTAAAAGTACTAATACAGCAATGTAAAAATACTCCTGCATGTGAAATCCTACTTAGCTAAAAGTACATAAGTATTTGCAGCAAAATGTAGTTAAGTATAAAAGTAAAAGTACCCGTTTGCTCCCTCTGACTAATATATTATTACATATGACATGATTAGATGATTAAATACTGAGGCAGCATGTAATCCTGAGCTAGTTTTACCTACTTACATACAGTTTTATACACAGGGACACCATGTAAATCTGAGGGGTTGTGAGATGATTCATGGGAAAGAAAAGAAAAAAAAAACAGTTCTGATACACAAATCTCTTTTCAGTATCTGGACCTTTTCTCAAATCTTTGATTTTTAGTTTGAGATTGCGTCATTTGAACGTTTGTTGAAATGGAACCATATGAGAAATTTAGAGGGAAAAATCACTTATTTGGTGGAGTTGTTAACAACTCAGACATCTGTAATGTGACATCAACTACACACTGCTTTATGGAAGACATCAGAAGCCGGAAAGGTCGGAAACCACTAGTGTAATCTTATACAATGTGTTGTATTTTAAAAACTTCTTAAATTATCCATTGGGTAAAACCTTTGTCTTAAGGGTTAGGGTAACTAACCTAGTGACTAAAGCTGTGAAAGAAATGTAGTGGATTATGGATTACAATATTTCTCTTAGAATTGTAGTTTAGAAGAAGTATAAAGTACAATAAAATGGAAATACTCAAGTAAAGTACAGGTAAAATTGTACTTAAGTACAGTTTGTATAAATGCTATATTTCAAGCACCATCCTGGTTCTTTTTAACCAGGATTCATTGACATTTGTACTTTCTTATCCACAGTAACAAAGAGTGAAGCAATACAATGTAATTAATTGGTGCTGACATGTTACACAGTACAGAACTGCCTGACAAAGTAGCTGCAGGACAAATCATAACAATAATTTATGATCTTTCAAGAGTTTGGATGTATTTCCGCTGTATGGCTCAACTAAACGTAGAGTCTAATTTCAGGGAGAGCCAGGATCTCAAGGTATGACCGGGCCTAGAGGGCCTCAAGGAGACGGTTTTCCTGGCGCTAAGGTGAGGCATGTAGATGAGGCTTTCGAACATTTTAATGATATGTGATTAACTGGTCTCTGACTGATGATATACTCTCTCCTGGTTACAGGGTGATCGTGGATTACAGGGTGAGAGGGGAATGAAAGGTACAAAAGGAGACATGGGAGATCCTGGAGTCCCTGGTGAAGCAGTAAGTAGAACAGATCAAAGTCATCACGTACTCATATCAATAATCACACTGTCATTGTCAAGTCTCAGTGAAGCTCTGTACTGTAGTTGCAGAGAACAAAATGTCATGTCACTTATCAATTTATCACCACCAAACTGACCGTGTCATGTCAACTTAACTACCTCCATGAATTAGATTAACCTACTTTGGGAAAATCCAATGAAAATTGCCAGATGAGGGAGCTGTAATTCGGTGTAGAGTGTTGTCTTATGACGGCCTTCTCATTTCCATTTCCTTGTAAAATTTACTAATAGTCAAGGTCAGTTAATTGAGGATTAAATGTCGCCAAGTCTCTCCTAAGCTTTACACTTCTCATAAGCTAAAGCAGTGTGTATACAGAAGTCTGTGTATAGTAAATGAAAAGCATATTGTCATAACAGATTAGTTGTTTGATACCCTTGTGATTTAATGTTGAATAACATTAATCATAATCACAACCATCACCCTCATCAGCTTCACCGTCCTGTGAGATAGAGAGAACTGTTTCTAATAACACACAGCAGAAACAGTGATATTTCTTTCAACTTTTCTCAAATCCCAGGGGAGGCCAGGAGCTAAAGGAGAACCAGGCCTCACGGTAAGTTCATTAATTCAGCAAATGTTTGACCATTTGACAAAGTATAGTAATTTTTTTTACTAATGTAAATTTTCCATATTTTTCAGAGAGAAGACATTATTAAGCTGATCAAAGAAATCTGTGGTAAGACCACCAGTCAAATCTAGTTTGTTGGTACACCTTCTAAGACACTGGTATTTTAAATTCTCACACGTTATGAATGCAGACCCAAAGTCAGATTGACAATATTCTGTATGTATTCTGTTGTCAAATCTTATTAGTTTTGTCCAAATTCTGGCAGCAGCATTTCGTATAAGCTACAGTTTTTTTAGCCAAACAAGCAGTGATGAATGGCAGTGTAGGTCTGTCTGTCGGTCCACCATTTAGGTCCAGACTGAAACATCTTAACTACTTGATGGATTACTGTGAAATTGTACCATGAGAAACACATTCATGGGATGAATCCTATTGACTCTGGTGGTCCCCTGACTTTTCCTTTGTCACCAATAATTGGGTTCATGACCAAACAAATCACATCCCCATCAACCTCACCTGTACTTTGTGTAGTGCTAATTAGATCATTTCAGCAGGCTAACAAGCTTGTGTAAGATCATGTGCGATCATGTTAGCATGCTGACATTAGCATTTAGCTCACAGCAGCCCTGTGCCTAAGTACATCCTTACAGAGCTATGCTGGCATTAGGTAAACTAAAGTACTTGAGATAATATTTATCTAGTTTCTACAAATAAATGGTTTATGCAAATGCTAATGTTTGCCTAATTTTTTTCAGGATGTGGCATCAAGTGCAAGGAAAGGCCCATGGAACTTGTGTTTGTCATCGACAGCTCAGAAAGTGTCGGCCCTGAGAACTTTGAAATCATCAAAGACTTTGTCACACGGCTGGTGGACCGGACCACAGTTGGTCGCAACGCCACCAGAATCGGCCTGGTCCTCTACAGTCTGGACGTCCATTTGGAGTTCAACTTGGTTCGCTACATGAACAAACAGGACGTCAAGCAGGCAATCCGAAAAATGCCTTACATGGGCGAGGGCACCTACACTGGCACTGCCATCAGAAAGGCCACTCAGGAGGCCTTCTTCAGCGCTCGACCAGGAGTCAGAAAAGTGGCCATCGTCATCACTGATGGTCAGACCGACAAACGAGAGCCTGTCAAACTTGACATAGCTGTGAGGGAGGCTCATGCTGCAAACATTGAGATGTACGCCCTGGGGATCGTCAATTCTTCTGATCCTACGCAGGCTGAGTTCCTGCGAGAACTCAACCTCATTGCCTCTGACCCAGACACTGAACACATGTATCTTATTGATGACTTCAACACATTAACAGGTGATAATCACAGTCAGATGTTGTAAATATCGTGCCTTCATAAGTTTGTCCATTAAAATATATAGCTAGTTGTCAGCTGACAGGTTGTAAGTGCCTAAAATTAATGGATTTCTTGAATTTCTTTTTGCAGCACTGGAGTCTAAGCTCGTCAGTCAGTTCTGTGAAGATGAAAATGGCGCCCTTATTTACAATCGCATCACAAATGGACACTGGAACGGCAACAATGGGCATGGTATTAACGGAAACAATGGACATGTAGGGAATACCAATGGATATAATGGCTATGGTAATAATGGTTATGGTTATGGAAACAATGGATATGGGAACAACGGAAATGGTTACAATTACCAAGAGGAGATCCACAATCAGAGACGCACCAGCAGCCGAAGCCGTGGGGACACTTTCACACTGCCCATCAGTGCTGATCCTCTCCCTATTCAGGTCTTTGCTGAAAACACTTCTGTGTTGTTTCACTTAAAATATACTATCTTCTCTACTGATGGTTACAGAACTGTTGACTTCACTGATCAAGTTTTATGTTGTCTTCTTATTCCAGGTGGTGGAAGATGATGATGGTGAAGATTTAGACATCAGAGCCCACGTGCGGAGTGGTAGCACTGTGGCTGTAGTTAACAAAACAACATTGTTCTCGCCTGTGAGAGAAAGCTCTGTCTCCAGTGAGGCAGTCTTATCATCTTCAGAATCTTCTTCATCTTCATCCTCATCAGCAACATCTTCGTCAATACTGGTTTCAGTCTCATCTGTAAACTCTAATCAGTTGCAGCCAGTCCTGCCTGAAGGTGAGTGCTGGATTCTGTTTAGCTTCAGTTTCAGCTTCCTCTCATTGTGCATTCTGACTCACTGTCACACTGTCACAGCTTACTGGGACACTTGATTGTCCCAGTAATCATCATTAATGTTTTTAGTAAAACTTGTGCTTTTTCTACTATGACAAGTCAGGATATCTGCAAGGCCTCAGGCCTACAATAAACCCTCCCTATGCTGCATAATTGTAGGACTGTTGTATTAGACAGCATTAGTATGCAGAATGGATTTGGGACACATTGCCATTCTTATTGTGTACATAAATATTCTTTGGAAAACGTTTTCTCCTTCAGAGGCCTCTGTTCTTGATCCCCGCTGTAACCTCAAACTGGACCAAGGCAGCTGCAGAGATTATAGCATCCGCTGGTACTACGACAAGCAGGCCAACGCCTGTGCACAGTTTTGGTACGGAGGCTGTGGTGGAAATGACAACCGTTACGAAACAGAAGATGAATGCAAAAAGACTTGTGTTCTTTTCAGAACAGGTAACTTTTGTAGATTTTTAACATTAAATATACATTTTTTGATTTTATTATTCCTTTCTGATTATTATACTTTCCTGTCCCCAGCTGGATAAAAGGAGAAGAAACCATCGGAAAGAGGACTTTCCTACTCTACAGTCTGCTAATTAGTTATTTTAATGTGAAGCATTCTGTCACTTGTGGTCAGAAAATTTCATGCACTGTTTTAATACTTTTCTCCTCTCAAGAATTACATTGTTTGGTCAAATAGAAAAGCTGTGTTGTTATGTCAAACTGCCAACATGTTACTTTTTTAACCCAGTGACAGAGTGACATATTAGCTCCAACAGAAACTGTATTACCTCTGTGGGTTTGGCTGTCCTGAGTTGTGACAACTTCAGGGAATGTATTACAATTAAAGATTAACCTGTAGATCATTTACAATATAAATCTTATTCCTCTTTGAGCCATGTGTCTTACATACACTGAATATATTTCTAACAAGACAGCAATAGTGAGATATTTGTTTACGTTGCGGTGTTATGATTTGCAGAAATATGCTCTGAGTACTTTTATGCGTGTTTTATCGGTTGTTATTACAATGTGTCCATTCAGGGTTTACCTGGCAGCTGTAATAAAGGGCCATGTCTGTGTGGGTACTGCTTTCAGACATCTGCTGCAAATGTGATCTTGTGATGAAGATTGAGGAACTCTGCAATCTATCAATTAAAGTGTGTGCATACCTGAGTAAATGTTTTGTATGTTTTGTAATAATAAAATATAAAATAATGGTGGTTTCCTGTGTCCGTCCTCCTTTGTGTTCCTAGTAGTAACAGAAGAATCAGTCAGTTAGAGTTCAGTTAGTTAGAGTTACAGTTCTTGATGATGAAAAGTACCTTAGTCTAACTTAAAATTAAGTTATTTTTTCTTTTCTTTGTAATGTAAAGGACAGAGTTCTCTATGTGTCCATGAATTGTGGTGTATAAATTAAGTACATCATACCTTACTCTGTCCATGTGTTTTTAACATCTTAATTAGTAGGTCTTCCAGGCTCACCTGCCTTTAATAAAGCACTAATTAGGAGTCCCATTGGGCTTTAATAGTTTGAAGCACTTCAGAGCATTCCTCTCCACAGTCATGGTGAGAAAAAACACGTCCATGTTTAGTTTTTTATTTTTATGGCACAGTATTACTTGACAGACAGATGTTTCACAAAGCAAAAAACAAACAAAACTTGTGAGTGAGAAGTCCAAAACACTTTTTGTCCCCATGGCTTGCCGTCTGTTACCACGGTGATTATGACGCCAGACAGGCTTCCCCAGATTAGCCAGCAGAGTAGATATTTAGCTAGTAGCTAAATCTCGGGTAGTTAACGTTACTGAAGTAACCCGTGACTCACAGGCTGTGTGAGTGATAACCTGCAGCCATGGCATCTGTTTTAGATGCTCTCTGGGAAGACAGAGACGTTAGATTCGACATAACGGCGCAGTAAGTTAACGCTGAATTTGTTTGGGATTGTTCACCATCGTAGAAGCTGCTTAGCTCAGCTAGGCTAGATGGCCCGCTGCTAATACGAAGCTGCGAGGTTTTACGCTAGCGTAATATTATAGTTGTCTCGGTGTGGTAGATCACCAATCATTCTATCAATGTGTCGCTGTTCACAGGCAGATGAAAACTCGTCCAGGAGAGGCGCTGATAGACTGTTTGGACTCCATAGAAGACACGAAGGGAAACAACGGAGATCGAGGTCGCTGTCTTGGCGCTTCCCACTACCTGGGCAACTAGTATGGCAGGTCAGATAGTTAATAACTAACAATGTCCATTGTTTTTTGCAGGCCGGCTGTTGGTAACAAACCTGAGGCTCATTTGGCACTCTCTGGCCCTGCCAAGAGTCAATTTGTGTGAGTATACCTGCACGGTTACATGCATCCAGCCTCCATCAGCTGAGTATTTCTGCCCTCTCTTGGAAATGCGTGGCATTAAATTACTTTGTCGAATGGTATCATTTGGACATCTTTCACCTGTTTGTTTTCCTTTTGGCTTAAACCTAAATGTAAATGTTATTTCTTCAGCTGTGGGTTACAACTCAATCATTAACATCACAACAAGGACAGCTAACTCAGTAAGTAAACCTTTCTTTTATTTCTATGGCTATTAAATGTTTTTTTTTCTATTAAACCTTTTATTGTAGAATTATAATTTCAATTCTACAGTATTTCCCCAGACTCTTCATACATATACTATTTTGCTTGAGATATTATGGGAACTTATTAAACAAACCAATGTTTGACTTCCTCAAGGTTTGTAAATGATATATGAAGTATGTAAGTCTGATAAAGACAGATAAAAATGCTAATTTAGGAATTTGATGCTCATTTCCAGAAACTGAGAGGCCAAACTGAAGCACTCTACATCTTGACGAAATCCAACAATACAAGATTTGAGTTTATTTTCACAAATGTAGTTCCAGGAAGTCCACGGCTCTTTACTTCTGTCATTGCTGTACATAGGTAAATAGTGCTGAGGGAATGTTAAATTCCCTGATTATTTTCTACATAAAATTAATATCACACTAAATATTTTACGTGTTTTTTTTTTTTATTTGTTACAGGGCCTATGAGACCTCTAAAATGTACAGGGACCTGAAACTGCGAGCTGCTCTCATTCAAAATAAGCAGCTGAGACTTTTGCCACGGGAGCAGGTTTATGATAAAATTAATGGAGTTTGGAATTTATCCAGCGATCAGGTACCGGTGTTCTTTATGAAATATGTCTTTTGAAATTATTATCAGCACTTCCAAGTTTACATGATGTACAGATTAAACCTAGACTCATACTAGAGCCTAGAGCTCTACGTAGCTTAACAGAAGGATTTGAGGTGTGTGTATTTTCAGTTTTCAATGTAATGACCAGTCCAATTGTATGAAAATATAACAAGTAAAACAATTCCAGTTTTTTCAAGGAGTCCACATCCAGTACGTGGAGACAGCAGTGTTCCTCTTGTGCATTTCATGTGATTATTGAAGATAAATAGTTTGCAGTGTGAGTAACTGGATGATATTGACTCCATTGTTGTTGGTTTTCTTTCTTTCAGGGCAATCTTGGGACTTTCTTTATCACAAATGTTCGGATTGTGTGGCATGCCAATATGAACGAGAGCTTCAATGTCAGCATCCCTTACCTCCAGATTGTAAGTGTAATACACTAAATAACAATAAACTTCCAATCCCCAGAAAATGAGTCTAAAATGCAGTGTTTCCTTTTTGATTAGTTCTAATGTGTAATGTTTCTCTTTTAGTTTGAGATTGTGTATTTTATTTTTATTTTCAATATTTTTTTCCCCAAAGTGGTCTATCAGGATAAGAGACTCAAAGTTTGGCTTGGCTTTGGTGATAGAGAGTTCACGTCAGGTAACCTGTTTTTCTCTGCAGTTTGTTCCACTCTCATGAACTGATCACTGTTGTTTTCTGGTAATCTATCAATAGTCTGTGTCTTTTTGGGTTTAGAGTGGTGGCTATGTGCTTGGATTTAAGATTGACCCTGTGGATAAGCTTCAAGATGCACTTAAGGAAATCAACTCATTGCATAAAGTGTACTCAGCCAACCCTATCTTTGGAGTAGACTATGAAATGGAGGAAAAGGTGGGAATATTGGAATTTTAGTAAAATCACTGACCCTGAACATCTGATTAGTTTAACAAAACTATAAACAAGCCAACTTTAAAAATTCCCATTGATGTTTGAGTTACTTCACTGTAGCTGCTTTTCCACCAGTTCAGCTGATCTTGTTGTCATAGCACTGTTTGTCCTAACAATGATTGCAGCCCCAGCCGCTGGAAGAACTCACAGTGGAACAGCCGCCTGATGATGTGGAAATTGAGCCAGATGAGCAGACTGATGCTTTCACTGTGAGTGTGCCCGCTGGCCACCCTTAAGCTCCTCCGGGAGCCAGTGGTTTAGTTTTCAGACTCTCAGAATAGCTGTTAGCTAATGGCCTTCAGCATAATGAGCAAACATGAATTTACGTTGCCTAGTGCTCATCAGACAACAATAACGTATTATTACAGACAGTATGTGCTCCAGTTAGTTTGATTAAGCGAGTTAATATCTTGTGTTGTTTGTGTTTTCTTGCTTTCAGGCCTACTTTGCGGATGGCAATAAGGTAAACTCTCAAAACTAATAATTGGAATCATGCAGAATATTGTACAGTATGTGAAACTAATTTATTTTTTTCTATTTTTTATTTTTTATTATTATTCCAAAGCAACAAGACCGTGAGCCAGTTTTCTCTGAGGAGCTGGGGCTTGCCATTGAAAAGCTAAAGGATGGCTTCACACTTCAAGGACTGTGGGAAGTCATGGGCTGAAATAATGTACTTGTACATAGCGTAATTATTCAGGAAGTAATGCATTTATTTATAGCTCGGGCTAAAAGCTGTACAGCTTATGCATACATACTTTTCATAATAAGAAAATTCTGTATTACATGCGTGTCAGATTTATTGTGGGGTAATTTCTATAAAGTATATTTTCTTCTAGTGGACAGAATGTGAAATATAAATCAGTTTGTATTGTTTAAGATTGATAAATAAATGTATTAAAATAGATATTATAGAGGGCATTTTTTTAAAAAACAATTTCAATATTTATGTTTGTACTGTATCTCATACAAAATCCTTTTGTATGGGGAAAGAACAAAATGATCTCAGGCTAAATACAAAGCTGCACAAGGTGCTATAGTATTTTAAAAATGTTATAAGAGGACAAACTGTCACCTCCTGTGGCAGCAGCTGTTCACTGACCCTGTCTACTTGTTAGGTAATCCCCCTGTGGATGTACTCACACACAAATACTGAATTACACACAGTACAGAAAGAGTCATTACTATCAGTGAATTGTGACTCACTCACTCCACACAAGTAGATGTCCCTAGAATACACGATTACGGTAAATGTCGGCCCTATATGTTATCACATACAGTAGAGCAGAAAAGGTCCTGCCATTGTGTTAAGTTTTTTGTGTTTTTATTATGTCCTTTGCTGCGTTTCCTATAGGAATATATTGTCACCATATTAGATAGACAGGATTAAATAAAACAAAAAGATCAGAGGTTATTTCTGTGTGTCCGTACAACAATGTTGTTACTAATCACTTGGGTGACAAGTCTCCGCAGTTGTTTTTACTGTGTGACAGCTGTGTGAGCTCTCCGATTTGGCCAACCTGAATTCTTCCTGGATGGGGTGGTTGGCTATATTTAGAGGGGCACAGATAAATTGAAGTGGCTTCAGACCTGACTGCCTATAGTTCTCTGTCTTCACCAGCTGGGACAGTCAGTCGAGAACTGCCTCACATTCACCCACTTCCTGTCCTAAAACAATGGACCCACAAGGCTTGAGAGAAGATCTGCGTCTCTTTCAGAGCACTTTGCTGCAGGATGGACTCAAAGAGCTTCTGAATGAGAATAAATTGATTGACTGTATCCTGAAGGTTGGAGACAGAAGTATCCCCTGTCATCGGCTCATTCTGGCGGCATGTAGTCCCTATTTCCGGGAGCTTTACTTCTCAGAGGACGGCAAGGAAGTGGACAAAACAGAGGTTTCTCTGGAGAATCTGGACCCCAACATTATGGAGGCGATTGTGAATTACATGTACTCAGCAGAGATTGACATCAATGACAACAATGTGCAGGATATTTTGGCTGTTGCCAATCGTTTCCAGATCCCTTCCGTGTTCACAGTTTGTGTGAATTATCTGCAGAAGAAGCTGTCGAAGAAAAACTGCCTTGCCATCTACAGGCTGGGACTGATGCTGAGCTGCGCCAGACTGGCAATGGCAGCTCGAGATTACATTGCGGATCGGTTTGAGGCCATAGCCAAGGATGAGGATTTCTTAGAGCTTGCTCCACCTGAACTCTTTGCTATTATTGGAGCGGATGCACTGAATGTAGAAAAAGAGGAGGTGGTGTTTGAGTTGCTCATGAGGTGGATCAGGAAAGACAAAGAGAAACGCATGAAATCTTTTGAAGAGGCCTTCGATTGCATTCGTTTCCGTTTACTCCCAGAGAAGTACTTCAAGGAGAAGGTGGAGAAAGATGAGCTCATCAAGGCTAATCCTGAGCTTCTGAAGAAACTCAAGGTCATCAAGGAAGCCTTTGCAGGGAAGCTGCCAGAGAAGAAAAAGGGACAAGATAATGAGGAAGGAGAGGAGGGCAGTTTGCCTGGCTACCTGAACGATAACCGCAGATTTGGCATGTTTGCCAAAGACATGGTGTTGATGATCAATGACACTGCTGCTGTTGCCTATGACGGCCAGGAAAATGAATGTTTTCTTGCTGCAATGGCTGAGCAGATCCCCCGAAACCATGTCAGTTTGACATCAAAGAAGAACAATCTCTATGTGTTGGGAGGACTCTTTGTTGATGAAGAGGACAAAGAAAACCCGTTGCAATGTTACTTTTACCAGGTAGGAAACATTTTTTGTTTGCATCAACTTTAAATTCAAGAAAATGAACTTCCTCACTTTGTTTTTAAAACTGTGTCTTTCAGTTGGATAGTCTTGCCTCTGAATGGATTGCTCTGCCACCGATGCCCTCCCCCAGGTGTCTCTTCGCCATGGGGGAATTTGAAAATCTCATCTTTGCCGTAGCAGGAAAAGATTTACAGACCAACGAGTCACATGACAGTGTTATGTGCTACGACACTGAGTAAGCCCAGCACATCAGCCAGCTGGATGTTAGCTGAAAGCATTGATGTGTATCCACTGTTGACATATTCTTTGTAACTTAATTTACCCTTTCAGCAAAATGAAATGGACTGAGACAAAAAAGTTGCCATTGAAAATCCACGGCCACTGTGTGGTCTCTGAGAACGGGCTGGTGTACTGTATTGGAGGCAAAACAGATGACAAGTAAGACTACAATAGCAGAACATTTCATATAAAGCTGAAATATGATTTTCACAGCACATTAACCCTTCTTGGGAATCATTTTGTTTCACTGGTAAAGTAAAACAATCAACAAGACGTTTGCATACAACCACAAGAGGTCTGAGTGGAAGGAGGTGGCTTCCATGAAGACACCCAGATCGATGTTTGGAGCAGTTATCCACAATGGGAGGATTATTGTGGCTGGAGGAATCAATGAAGAAGGCCTCACAGCTGCATGTGAAGCATATGACTTTGGAACCAACAAGTATGTGCTTTTATTGTTATAATTATTATAGGCCCTTTAAACCTACAAAGGGTTTTTTAGTATAACAGTTCAAATCAGTTTCAGTGAAATATTTATGAGATGTTTTTGCTGGCTTTGATGTGGAGAGTTCACCAAGTGTTTTGCCCTTCTCAATTAGCCTTTCATTCACCCACTTACAAACACAGTCACACACTGTTGATGGACTAACCATCAGGGGCAATTTGAGGTTCAGTGTTTTGTCTAAGGGGATTTTGACAGGAAGAGCTGGGGATTAAACCGCCAACCCTGTTATTAGTTGACAACCTGCTCTACCTCCTGAGCCAGATAGCTCAGCCACAAAATTAGAGAAAAGTCAGAAAAAATAAGCATGATTTGTGAAACTGGAAAAAAAGTTTTCTTTGCTTTAATTGTCTTGTGACTCTTCCCCAGTGTATCTTAACACTCTTTGTGAGATCTGGAGCCCACAAATCCATAATGAGGCTAAAAAGTCACGGAACTCTTGCTGAGATTTTTAAGGACCAGAGGAATAAACACTGTAGAGATATCATGTTAATACAGCTGAGTGCACTTTGTTGCAGGTGGTCACCCTTCACAGAGTTTCCCCAGGAAAGGAGTTCAGTCAACCTGGTCACCTGTGGGGGGCTGCTATACGCTGTAGGGGGATTCGCCATGGTGGAGAACGAGAACAAAGAGTGTGCACCTAGTGAAATCACTGACATCTGGCAGTATGTGTTGATTTTGTTGCAGTATATTTTATATCGCAGTAAATAACACAATTTTGGCGACTTTCTTTCTCTTGACTGTGTAATACAGTGACATGTTTTAACTTCCTTACCAGGTATGAAGACGACAAGAAACAGTGGACTGGTATGATCAGAGAGATGCGTTATGCGGCTGGAGCCTCCTGCGTGTCCATGCGCCTGAACACAGCCAAAATGCCAAAACTGTAACAACATTCAGTTTACTGCTGTAGGAGAGAGTATTATGTACATGCTCTTGTTTAGTAGCTCATTGTTGTCATTTATCATTTTAACATATCAGACACGTCCCCTTTGCCTTTACTGAGTTTTTTTTAATGGTTTGCATAGAAATAAACATCATCTTCTGTGAATGTTCTACGTCCATTCAGCTACAATGTGTAGTTTGTGTTCTAACACAGATTACAAAATACTGGAGTACACTCCTAAGGACCCGCATCCTTGTGAAAGCCTTTAACTTTTTTAACTTTACCTTGACTCCAGGTGAAGCACATCTTATACGAGTGTCACACTTTTTTTTGTGCGTAGAGGTCAGATAGGAGTAAAGTCATACCATAAACCTTAAAAATACTACATTATCTACAACAAAAATACTCCATTATATTATTAGATATGTACAAAACAGACAAGAATGCTTCACATTTTATTTTTTTAAAAAGTTGTTTAATACAAAAGCACATACTACACAATCTTTCTTTAACATGAATGAGGTAGATTCATGTCAATTTTAGGCTCAATGACAAAAAAATAAGGAGCACTTGAAAATTAGCATACTTTATTAAAACTCTCACTCTGCCAAGAATTTCTTCAAACCCAGGCTGAAAGCTCAGTGTTCAATGTAACATTCCTTTCATTATTCAGTAAATAAGGCCTTCACGAGGAAGGCTCTCCAAATATTTTCTTCTTTAGATATTCCTTCCAGGCATCCTGTGTTGAAAGCTCCATAGAGTTCCATTCAAAGTGAGGGATCTGTAATAAAAAAAACACACTTTTTTTTTCACTGTCTCAGTGTTTGATACATTACATTGACATGTGATAAAATGTACAGTGCTACATGCAATGTCAGCTTGAATTGTGTCTTCTCACCTGAACAACACGGTATCCCAGAATTTCAAGGTGTCTTTTTCTCATCAAGGCATCACCTTTCATATGATGAGAATTTTTACAGAAGGATTTTGAATCAAGAAAGTCCACAGCAACTCTGAAAGATGAGTAAAAACAGAAGTGTCAAAAACATACTTCATTTCTGAGTGCTCTGATTATTCAGCTTCAATATTCAGGCTGTATTCTGTGTATGTCCCTACCGCTGAGCTCCGGGTGGCAGCTCATCCTCGATGTTTTCCAGCGAACTCGCCCCCCAGTGAACTTTTCCTCTCTCTGAGATCTGCAGCGTGCTCGGACTGCTGTAAGGCTGCGGCTTCAGGTGTTTGTCCAGAATGCATTCGAAGCCTGAAAGTTCAAAACATGGTCACATTACACATCTATCTTAGGAATATTCACTCCATTTCCCGTTCACTTCTGTTGAAGCCCGTAGGAAGGACGAATTCAAGCCTGTGTTTCCAAGTACGGACAAATTTCATTCAACAGAAATGCAATGAAAAAATACTTTAGGACTTACCTTAAGGAGATAGAAACTGAAATTGATGCTTTTATGAACTGAATTCATACATTGAAAGTACAAGAGCGAACCACTGTATGAGCTATTTTTTCCCCCTCAGGTTCAAAAACGTTTTCAGATCTTACTAGAATATGTGAGATAAAATATCAAATCAATGTTTAATACTGAGATGGAAATCATCCAATATCACTCACCTACAGTGTAAAAATATGGAGTGACAACTGCTACTCGGACACAGTTAATGCCACCAAGAACTTCACCCAGCATTTTGTGGATTTGCTGCTGCACAGGACTAATACCATTCCCTGAAAAAAAAAAACCATTTTGATAAGCAGTCGAAGGTATGAATTAATCTGAAATCAAACTTCTAACCCATCAACACCAGAAAAAATTGGTGAAACTCGTTACCTTTCTTTTGCAGCTGCTGGCAGTAGCGCTCATGAAACCAAGGCACCTGGAACTCAGGACACTCGAGACACACGGCGCGATTGAGCTCCATGAGGCGCAGGCGGGTCCGCATGTTGAGGGCATCAGCTACAGCTGTAAGACGTCGTGTGAACAGTTACATTAGTCTTATTCCACAAGAATGAAGTGCTTACATCTCAAGATGGATATTTTGCCACAGATGCATAAGGACAAGTGTTTTTTTAAATATAGTTTTATACCAAATGGACACATACTTTCTAGTTGGGAATCCAGCTTTCCCAGAAAGTCGATACTGAAGATTTCTCTGACCAGCTCCTCAGGAAAACAGTCAGCCACAGCCAAGGAGTATGCCAGGAGAACCAGCAGATGTGGTTCAAAGGAGCCTACAAACACATGGAGAGATGGTGTTAGAGTGAGCATAAAATAAAATTTTTTTTAAAGGTTTGTAAACTGACTATTCACTTACTGATATGAGGAATGAAGTGCTGAATACAAACATCATACAACTCGTCTGCTTGTGCAGGATCGTAGTTCAGGACAGAAAAGGGTAGCAGGGTGGCATATGTTGATGAGTAGTGAATCTTAAAAATGATACAGGAAAAATACAGTTAATATATAATCAGTTATTTCAGACTTTACATCCTATGATGTCTCTTAAAGCACCTTGTCGATGTCTTTAATGGCCACAGTGGCAATCCGGTCCATCAGAGGAGGGCAGAAATGATTCATCCTGGTTAAGAACAAGGCTAGCTCCGGCACATTGGTCCAGTTTATTTGGTCCATCATCCTCTGCAGTGTGACCATCGACTCTTCGAGCAGCATTTCTTCAAACCACTCCCCTGAAACGTACTTGAGCTCCTCCAGCACCAAGTCCAGCCGGTCAGCTGTTCGTAGCCTCTCCTGGCCGCAGCGGTTCAGATTCTGTAGCAGACGGACGTACTTACTGGGAGTGCTGTGGCGGTAGGATGAATCGTTCCGTACCCACTTGGCAATAGCAAAAGAAATGGTGTTGAGGTCATTGAGATTGCACTGCGTCATCACTGCCTCTACCCGAGAGGTCACGGCCTCGTCGAGCTGCGGGCCGGGCAGCATGGACAGAACACGAGTCAGCATGGTCACCTCGTACGGGAGGACGCTGCTCTGCAGAAAGCTGCAAGATAAAGGATCATCAGTCTATATTTTATTCAAAGTGTGGAGCAGAAATGGCTCCTTAGCTCAAATAAACACTTACTTGACCAAAATGTTTCTTAGTTTAGTGAAGAGTTCAGGGTTCTGGTAGTGCAACAGATAAAGGGCTTGGGTTATTCTGGCCACCTCCACTGGTTTGTAGACATCAAGGTTCCTCTGAATTACTGATGCAATTCTGGAAAATAATTCAGAATATTTAATAGATTTTTGAGAGTTTTTTTTTTTTTTTAATCAGTGGAGATTTGTTTTGTTTTGTCTTTTTGTTTTTCCATAAAATACACAATATTATTATAAGGATTTTTTTTTTAATGTGAAGATATAGCCTGAGTGGGAGGTTTTACACTTTAAAAATAAACTTGTCGGAGTTCTTTGGTGGGCAAACTATGTAATGGAGACACAGTTTTAAATGAAAGGAGGGTGCCAATATATCTACAATATTACTGTATTTTGGCTCCATAAGCTATGCGGGTGCTATATGGCAGAGATATGAACTCACTTGTTCAGTAAGCTAAGGTTCCTGCTCTGAATCTCTTCTAGTGCCTCAGCTACAGCCAGAGCCTGCTGTGCACTGAGCTCATCCGCCAACAGGAAGGCAGTGTTCTCCAACCTAATAGGAATTAAACCACAAAGCAGACCAGTGAGACTCGTGGAGTGCGGTGAAGGATTGGACTTCTACTTGTGTATCACTCCACTAATAATGATACAAACCCTTCTCTGATCTCTGGACTGGCCATGGGAGCCAGAGCAACAAACAGTTTAGGGAAGGAGAGAGGATCAGTGCTTGAGTCAATTAGTTCTATCAGCCTTTGTTTAGCAGCCAATCTGAAGTCACAGTTGTTGAACTGCAGGCACTGATACAGTCCCAAGATTATGCCTATATTTTCTGCGTCCAGCCTGGGAACGTTGCTCAAGAGGATCTGGTTGCATTTGTCCAGCAGAGGCCGGTGGCTGTACTTGATGTTGCGCAGGAACTGCACCACTCTCCTAGGGTTGTTGTAGGTTGAGGGGTTATTGGTGTCCAGGAGCTGATCGACCCTGCTAATTAAGGCATCCCGCAGCCGGGGAGACACCAGGGACGATGTGCTTATCATCAGCACAGTTAAGACCCTGGGAAAACAACGCCAGAGAGTAAATACAAGATACCAGATGCTTAAATTTGATCATATTTGACTGATGACCAACCTGGCATCATCAATAGACGACAGCCTCTGATCCACAACACTGGTGATGTGGCCCATTAGGGGACTGTGTTGAAGGTTCTGATCAATTAGACAAATGGCAAACTTGGATAGGGACGCCATGGGTAATCTGAAAAAGTTCACACGTGTAACATCTCATTACTGTTGAAACAATTAGATGATTAATCCATAGATCTAATATCAGAGTCAGAGTTCAGGACTGTTGGCTGGAACAACAAGACATTTGACCATGTCACTTTTGGGCTTAGAGAAATAATGATGGATAATTTTCACTATTTTTTGGCAAGAATATAATTGCTGGATTAATCAATAATGAAAAGAATTAGTAAGTTGAGCCATAAACTTATTACCTAAAAACAAACATTAAAAATAACAAAATTATGTAATGCAATCATACCTCTCTAGTCTTAGCCATGCTTCTGAAACCAACTGCTGAACAAGAGAGTCATGTGGATCCACATTCAGCCTACAAGAGATAACACAGTATATTGTCTTTACAAGTTTATAATTCAAATACATATTCTTTATGCTAAAAGTGTCTGTATTTCAATGTACCTGAGGAAACTGTAAAGCATGTCCACCAACATGAAATCATCCATAAGAGTAATTTTGTTCTCAGCCAAAACCCGGAGAGTCAAGAACTGTGGGTGACTCTTGATGAGGTCCACAGTCCTGAGCAGCTGAGGCGTCTCTTTCTGAAACTGCCACAGCATCCCCACAGCATAGCTAACATGGCTCACTGTGAGCTTGGCCTTGTTCTTGCCCACCACATCAAACACCTGGTCTTCAGCCGAGCAAACCCGCAGCTGCTCCAGAACCTGGTCTCGGTTCACTGTCCCCCCATGAAGGAGCCGACGAAGGCAGGAATTCACACACCGGAGCCGAAACATAATAACAGTCCAGGGCTCAGGCTAAGTATGGACTGAGGTCTTCATTGTACCAACACAGTGTCCACTATCCACCTCAATGTCAAACTAACAAGCAGGTTCAGCCAACTGGTATCACAGCCACCAATTTACAGTCTGGAGGTGCTAGATGTTAGGTGCTCCTTTGGGGATCTCTATTAACTAAGAAAAACAAAACACACATGTTTTTAAAGGTGCATCACAACTTCTGACATTATGCCTGATTCTACTGCATCAAAAAGCAAACACTTGACATGTCAGTGAACGCAGCTCAGAGTTACATGCTGACCTCAGGTTCAGAGGATTTCATCGCTCAAAAAAACAGCCCCACTGAGAGATTTCCTGTGACTTTCCTTTGGTGTACCATTAGACTGAAGTGTGCTGCCAGTAGCTCAGTTCAGTTTTCTAACGCGATGTTCACGTGGATGAAGAAACAATCACCTGAAATGACTGAGATGAGCAGACTACCTCTGCTAACCCAATTCTTAGCTAGATTTCTACAGATTATATAGATTTAAACATTATGTATCTGACAACAGTATAACACTGTCACTAAAATCGCTCATTCAAAGTCAAAAGTACCTAGCATGTATGTTAAATTGTCTCACTTCCGTAGCCAGTGACATAATGAAGTTGGAGGATTTTGAAACCCCGGGTTTTGTCCTTCAGGCAGCAGTTCATTCGCCGCTCAAGGGAGTGTAGGCAACCTGTTCCTATGAGTGCTTTATTAAACTGCATTTGTTTGTTACCAGATACTGATTAGATGAGAGCCAGACCTTTTCCCACCACAAACCTCACCACCTCAAAAACATAAGGAAGATTCGTGTTTATGCAAAACGCCCCTGTTATTCCATACGAAATAGGTATGAGGGAAGAAATTATACTTGTAGATAAGAAACCACAATCCTGAGATTTTGTTGACATCGATGAAATATGAAGAGAATAATGTTTCAGACAGAGGTAGGGTCACTGAATTATTAAATGGGCGATGTTACTGATTTGAGCAGAGTGAGAGAAAGTTGTGCCTGACAGGTAAGTTTCAGGGCACAGAGTCTCTCAGACCTCTCGCGCTGCGTGCTCCGCTGCGTTGAGTGGCGCACGAGCCTCGACATAACGTTGACGTCCCTGCCGCGCCATCTTTAGAAACACTGAGCTCTACAGTGAATGAAACTTCATTTTCGTCGTTTGTTAAGAGCCGTTCTCTGTATGGAGTGATACCCTCGGCTTTCCAGGTGATGTGGTTTCACATTATCAACGTCTTAGCGACACATGTATGTAGTTAATGCCCCGAAACGGTTGGTGTTGTGTAGGAGGACCCCCCTTGCATGTAATGTGCCTGAGGCTAGGTGAGCTAATGCTAACGCCAGGCCTAACGTTGGATAGATACTGCTGTGAAATCGTAACAGTACAATACAGACTGCAAGTGTGTAAATGCGGACATTTGTAAGACTTTAAATGTGTCGCTACTTAGCTAACATTAGCTTACGATTAAAAAACAGGCATCTTCTCGCCTAATTTTGTTTATAATCCAGTCGTGTCGTTTCTCTTGTTTATCCTATATATCGAAAGAGAAGCGATTTACGGTCAGCACTTTCATCACTTCTTTTTGGTTCATATGGTTTTCGGTAGCATTTAAAGAAGTCGTTCAGCTGGTCAGACCCGGTAGGTGTGCAAGACTTGCAGCCTATTCCGCTTGTTACATCCCACTCTCACTTATCTCTGTTTGCTCCGTTTCTCTCACCTGCATGTGTTTGATCTGTAGAGGTGATCATGGGGATCAAGGTTCAGCGTCCTCGGTGCTTCCTTGACATCGGAATCAGTAATGTGCTCGGTAAGAAACAAACCTCAGCTCTCTGCCTACTTTCTGATACATTCAGACAGCGAAGAGTTAACTGGGAAAATATTTCTAACGCTAACGCAGTCTAATATGGCAGCCTTGCAATACATC
This sequence comes from Toxotes jaculatrix, assembly GCF_017976425.1. Lineage (NCBI taxonomy): Eukaryota > Metazoa > Chordata > Actinopteri > Toxotidae > Toxotes > Toxotes jaculatrix. The sequence goes on along the minus strand of NC_054408.1, from coordinate 12,517,531 downwards.
CTAAGTGCATGAGGGTTGTAATAGTAATTTTTTGTTGAAGCTGTTGAGGAGAGTTTTGATTCACAGCATGTTAATTTGAGAGTTTGCAGTGGCTTTGTTGAATTATATCGTTTGCTTTAATATTTAGTCTGCCCTTATAGCTAGTAACAAAACATTGCAAATGTCCCTCAGTTTAATGCAGTACAATATAGCACCACAAACCGCAGCCTTCACAATGACCACAAAATTGGATCAGTACCCTCCTAATTAGTTTAAATGAGACCTGAACATTATACCCACCGAGAAGGTAGGATTTATTGCAGGGATCTTGTGTTAGACTGCGTTAGTTTTAGCTGGATGTACCTAATGCATTGACAGCTGAGTGTAGTGATTCACCGTAATTTAAGATAAAGAAAATTATTCTAACCCAGTGTCTCCTCACAGTCGGCAGAGTTGTGGTGGAGTTGTTTTCAGACATCTGTCCCAAAACATGTGAAAACTTCAGATGCCTCTGCACAGGTGAATAATTAATTTCCTCCTGAAGAATATGCCTGCAGACTTTTTTCTTGGCATGCTTTAACATTGATATTTACTGTTGTTTCATTGTTCCAGGTGAGAAAGGCATTGGTAAAGGAACTCAGAAACCCTTGCACTACAAAGGATGCCTGTTCCATCGAATAGTAAAAGACTTCATGATTCAAGGAGGAGACTTCAGTGAAGGTGAGTCAATAAAGGTTGAAGGTTGTGAATGGTGTACTTAGCCTAGAACTGTATCCAGATGGTGTCAGCGTCTTATAATGAAAGCACAAACAAAGCTGGAGTTTCATAACCCTCAAAATCTCTTTGCCTGGGTTATTTGCTCTTTGACATTTTAGGCAATGGAAGAGGAGGCGAATCCATCTATGGAGGCTTTTTTGAAGGTAAAGAGGCCACTGTCAGAGCGGTCAGTTCTTATCCAAACCGACGTTGGCTTCAAGATGGCAGTACAATCTTATCCTTTTCCCCCAGATGAAAGCTTTGCTGTTAAACACAACAAGGAGTACCTGCTGTCTATGGCCAATAGGGGCAAAGATACTAATGGATCCCAGTTTTTCATGTAAGCACTCTATGTGTTTTATATTATTTATCTGATTTATAATCAGTTCACTCTGTCGTCCCTAAGCCTTCTAAATAATCATGCCCTTTTTTTTTTTTCTTGAATGGTATGCTGTGACACTTCAGAACAACAAAGCCCTCACCGCATCTGGACGGGTAATTGCTGCTTGATTGTATTCTGAAAATCCAATTACTTGCATAGTGCACTGTGTACCAAATATATCTCCGAGCTCAAGCTTATCACCACTTTATTTTCTCAGTGTCCATGTGGTTTTTGGTCATGTGATCTCTGGCCAAGAGGTTGTTCAAACCATGGAGAACCAGAAAACGGATCCTAACAGCAGACCATATGCTGACGTGAAAGTTTTGAATTGTGGAGAGCTAGTCCCTAAATCTAAAGGTTTGTTTGTGCTAAGTATTTTCAAAATGAGTTTTAAAACTTCAAGTTCTGTCTTATTTTCTTCTGCTATTGTGCTTGTAATATTCTATAAATATTTGCAGCAAAGAGGGATGAAAAAAAGAGAGAGCGGGCCTCCTCCAGTTCCAGCAGTAGCTCCAGCAACTCTGAAAGCTCCTCAGATTCCTCCTCTGACTCTGAAGAATCAGAGAAAGAATCCAAGAAGCGGAAAAAGAAGGCAAAAAAGCAAAAAAAGAAACAGCAGAAGAAGGACAAGAAGAGGTAACTTATTTCATTTTCACATTTTCACTGCACTTTCTTTGTGCTTGCACTTTCTGCCGTGTAAACAGTACCTAGTGTCTTTATTCTGAGCCGCAATGCTTTGCTAGGTCAGAACCAGAAAGTGCTGAAGAGAAAGAACAAGAGGAGCTGGTTACATCTACGGTACGCCCTGAAGAAATACCGCCCATCCCAGAAAACCGATTCCTCATGAGGAGAAGTCCCCAGTCAATCCAGAAATCGAAGGAGGAGGCTGAAAAGGATCAGAGAAATAAAGAGGAAAGGCCAAGAGAGAGGTTAGTTTGTTTGACCAGAATTTATTGTCTAATTTGTCCTCTTTGCCATGTTTAGTTGCCACCATCAATTAATTAATTTATTTTTTACTCTCTCAGTTCTGGCACAACATATAATTCTCAGTCAGCATATCACAGAAGGCTGGTGATGACACGATCCGGTAGGAAAATAAAAGGCAGAGGTCCGAGGGTAAGTGGACTGCAAGAGTGAGAAGCTAAAAATTTGTCATCATTCATTTTGTGTGTACTGAGACTGGATTATGTCAAGATTTCTGTCTGGACCAATGTTAATTCCAGTCTGTTTAAAGTCTGTGGAGAACAGAAGTCAATGGTTTTGTCGTTTCCCCCATTCAGAGATACCGAACTCCGTCACGCTCACGTTCAAGGTCCAGAGATCGTTTTCGCCGTAGTGAAACTCCTCCACATTGGCGTCAGGAGCTGCAGCGACAGAGGATGAGGGCAGTCACTGGAGAGCGCTGGATTAAGGGTGACAGGTAAGATGCCTTGACTTTGACTTATCAAAAGGATGTTTGTCTGTAATGATGACTGTCTGTTTATCAGTTGTACCAGCTGTCTGGTTCTTGGATGGGCAACATCAGTTGTGAAATACAAAGGCCATTGCTATACATTTATACTTTAAATCTAATCGATTTCATTAAACTGTGATAATATTTAATGAAAATGTATTATTTAAGAAAATAACTATGTTTTCTGAAATATACATTTTCCCATTGTTGATTGCCTAATGTTGCCTGATATCAATAGTTGGGTTCTGTCAGTAATTTTTGCTCTTCACTGTTTTTTTTGTTTGCTTTTTTCTTTTTTTTTAACAGAGGTGACATGAATGAGGGCAAGGATGAGGCTGCTAAAGCTCAAATAAGAGAGAAACGGGCCTCCAGCACTAAGCATGAAAAAACAGCTGAGGGTAAAAAAGACAAGAAATCTCGGTCACATAGATCCAAAAGCAAAGAAGAGGATGATGTAGAAAAGGATGAGAAGCATGGCAAACACAAGGCAAAGAAACGAGATCGATCTCAAAGTCGCAGTAAAAGCAGAGAAAAGAGTAGAAGGTCAAAAAGCAGAGACAAGGGTCACAAGCACAAAAGTGACGACAGGAGAGGTCGCTCCAGGAGCAAAGACCGAAGTGTTAATAAGAAAGAAAAGGAATCAGAATCTGATCACAATAAAGATAGAAATAAGGGCCATGAGTCTGACAAAAAGCATAAGGAGGATTCAAAAGGAAGAAACGGTGAGAGAACTAGGACAAAGTCAAAAAGCAAAGAAAGATCAACCACAAAAGATGGGCGCAGGTCAAGTAGCAGAAACAGGGATAGAGCTGGAACTGCAGCTTTGAAAGACAAAGAAGAAAAGAGAGAAAAAGACAGAGAGAGGGGCAGGGAACGCAGCAGGAGTCAGGAAAGGCGACGCAACAGTGAGAGGGAGAATAAAAGGCGGGGAACGTCCAGGGATAAGGAGCGCCGAACCAGAAGTCCAGACAGAAATAAGACCAGAGACTTGCACAGAAGCAGGCGCTCCAGAAGTAAGAGTGATAAGAGAGACCATAGCAAAGATCGATCATCTCATAGAAAAGACAAAGACAGAGAATCTGCCAACCAAAAGAAAAGACGTAGCAGCAGTTCTGAGAGTGATAGAAATGTGAAAAGGAAGAGTCAGAAGAGCCCAGATTCCAAAAGAAGAGCAAAGAGTACCTCCAGATCCAAAGACAGAAGAAGTCCAGCCAGACTGAGACCTGATAGTACAAAAGGCAAAGAGAGGAACGACAGCAAGAGGAATAAATCCAGCTCAGGCTCCAGCTCTGACAGTGACTGAGCCTGAGTGATGGTATCCAAAAGGAACAGTTAAAGATTTCCGAAGTTTTTTTTCCATGTTGTTTTATACCCACCACACATGTAGTGTGCAGCACCAGCTTTCTGTATAGAGTAGGAGATATTCATGGTCCTCATTCAGGGCAAAAAAAAAAACAAAAAAAACAAACACTTCTCAGTTCAGCCAAAGCCAACATGAGTAGAAAAGTGACACACAGATGGAGGCCATGCTTGAAAGGAGAAAAGCGGTCAACAAAACAACTGTAAACATTTCATATGACTACTCAAACCTGCAGTTACAAACTCTGTGCATCATGTGTTCTTTGGCTGAACTCTGGACTTGTGGCACTGAATGGGGATTGTGGATTTGTTCCCTGTTAGTTGTGTAGCACTCTTGATGGGTGGCTGATGCTGTGTGGCCAGTTTAGAGAAGAGGATTTGTGACTGAAAAAGAAACTCGCCCACAGTGGTGTGTACTGCATCAGCAGTGACTATAAAAGTACCAGGTTTTCTTTCAGTTGTATATGACCAGAGAAAGCTGGTTTGATTCGACAGTGTTTTGCTTTTTTGTTTTTAATTCTCAATTCTTTAAAGGTAAATTATATTTTGGCTTAACAGTGGCTCCAATTTCAGACTGTAAAATAAAATAAAAGATTTCACTACAACAGATCCTCTCCTTTTTCCCCAGAGGACATTTTCTACTGAAATTTGTTTTAATATTATTTTACTCAGTTGGTTTTGGGGATAAAGACCACTTCCAAATTTGGCAAAAGTCTGATGTTAACCTGACAAGTTACTTTTACTACAACAATCAGTCTGGAAGAGAGCGCTCATAATTTCTTGCATGCATGTTTATCCCTGTCATTGTTGAAATATGTGCATCCCTGAATTTTTTCTTTTGTACATCCACAACCTTACTGTAATCCTGTTTGTTAACGAGTTTTGAGATACCTCTGGATTGTTTTTTTTTTTTGTTTTTTTTTTTTCTCGAGTTTCTTGTTTGTTTCTGAAAGAAGAAATATCACTGTCATGCTGTAAGTACAACATAAAGTCAATTTGTATAAACTGTTTTGTGGAAGTTGGTTTTAAGAAGAACTCGCCTACAGTGTAGAATGAATTAAAATGCTCAATTTGGACTTTAATTGGTTGTTTTAATATTCTTTAATATTCTTTTGTTTTTACACACTTGAAACGTTTAAGCTCTGATATAGTATTTTTACAGGAGACTCGCCTTCGCTTTAAGGATCACAGTAGGCTGCATTGCTCTTGGGTGAGTCAAATCTTCCACTCAAACTTTAATTCAAAGGCAAGAGGACTCGCCATTTTAGTTAGCCATAATGTACAGTTCTCATCCACTAATGTCATATCTGATTAAAAATGGCCGTTATCTGATAGTTACTGGTACCCTAATGCAAAATAACTTGCCCCGAACTTGTATATGCATCAGTTCTATTGATGAGTTCCTTTCTTTAAATCAGAATGACTCCACTTTGTATTCTTTGTTATGGGAGACACTTAAATCTTATCTTAGGGGACAAATTATTTCTTACTCTGTCTTTTCCAATAAAAGACTCAATGCTAGGCTTAATGAGCTTACATCTCATGTTAACTTAAGAGGCTGAGCGCTTGTCACTACATTGTCGTGGCTCATATTATGAACATGGCAACAAGGCAAGTCGTTTACTGGCACACCAACTACAGCAACAGGCCACTAAAACGCTTATTGCATTATTACTACAGATCCCTTGGAGATTAATTCATTGATCCTGATACTGCCAAGCAATCAGACTCCCCACTTTCTCCTGCAGGAGTATCAAATTCAATTAAAGCTATGCCATATAATAAAGCCCCCAGCCTGGACAGGTTTCCGATTGAATTTTTAAAAAAAATGTTTATTGGAAAACTGGCACCACTACTTTTATCCATGTTCGAGTCCTTGGAATACGGTTCTTTACCTCCAACTCTGACACAAGCCACTATAGCTCTCCTTCTTAAGGACAAGGATCCAACCTCCTGTGGTTCCTATAGACCATTATCCCTGCTTAATGCTGATGTGAAGGTGTTGGCTAAAGTAATTGCATCTCGTTTAGAGAATGTGCTTCCTTACAGCTGAAGAGCAAAATGGTTTCATAAAGGGATGTCAATTGTTTTTTAACATCCAAACACTTTTTAATGTAATTTACTCTAAACACTCAGCTGAACTACCTGAGATTGTAATTTCTTTAGATGCTGAAAAAGCATTTGATAAGGGAAGAGTGGGAGTGAGAGTTTCAGTTTAGTTTGCTAACAACCCCACAACACAACAAGTCTTATTTTATAGACGTGAAAGTGGTGCAAGACTCAACCTGTCAGAGATGATGTGACAACAATTCAAGTGTCAAAAATCCTGATTTATTTGTCACTATTGAGTGTTAGTAGTGAATGAGGAAGTGATTTCCAACACAGCATCTATCAAAGTACTTTTAGAGCGCTATTAAAACATTCAGTATGTTCAAAAATGGTAAATTCAGGAAAACATTCTTGGAACCAAAATTGCCCACTGGGAGTGAACTACGACCACGTAAACCCAAGTCTTCTCTTTGCTTCTTGAATATCTACAACTTCATTGAGCTTTTTAATGTCCTGGGTAGTACCAGAGACATATTTGGGCATCTGAGCACCACTACGGTCCTGAACAAGGTAGCTGGGCCTGACTCCACTAAAAACGGGACCAAGTTCCCCTCCGATCCCTTCCCTCGCAGCTTTGCAAAGTGGGAACACATTTCTCTGAGCCTCTGCCGCTGCTTTGATGACTAGCTGTGAATACCGCTGAAACTGGGTTTCCTCTTCAGCGGCAATGTCTGCGTTCTTTGCCTCAAACTCGTGTTCCTCTCTTCTCAGCTGCTGATTCCTGGCAATTTTTTCAGCCTATGCACAAAAAATGGAAGATAACAGTCAAAATTTCAATAAGGACGAGGACCATACATACTGCCCGTGTCTGTAACGATGTGGCTGGAGCGGTTGTGAGGTTACCATTTGTGTTGCATTGAAGTCTTGTAATTTTCTTTCTTCTTCTCTGATCCCCTGAGCCTTCAGTTGTTGTTTCTCAGAAAATATTCTGTCAGCCTCTTTCTTGGCCTGAAGCGCGTCCCAGGTGTTCTGTTGCGCGACCTTGTCCCTCTTCTCCTTTTCTTGTCTCTGATGAAACAAAGTTTGTGTTACAGGTATGACAACATGAAAACATAATGAACATAAAAAACACGAAACCGAAACATTTTTGCACCCACAGGTTTAAATCTGTTTAAAATGCAAAGGAAGAAAGGTTTCACACTATAAAATCATGACTTTTTCTGTGATTGGATGCAGCATCTGAACTTGTGTTACCATGAGTTCTCTGTGTGCAGAGATCGACTTCAGCATTGCAGCCCTCTTCTCCTCCCCCTCCCTCTGCTGTTGCAGCTGTTTTGCATCGCGTTCAGCAACAGCCTTAGCGATCCTCTGCTCCTCACTGATGGTTTGCTCCTGCTCTGTGACTGTTAGTTTGTTCATGATCCTCTCTCTGTGCATCTGGGCCTCTCTGAAGGATAAAATAAGTTTAACCGCGACAACCAAGGACCAATGGGTTGTGTTTTAGATGTAGAGTCAGACGATGACTGGCATCTGCAGGAAGCTGGATCTTACCTTAACAACTCTGCTTCTTTATCTTTCCTTAACTTTGTCATTTTTTGTTTCGCGGAGAGAAAAACTTTCCTCTGCTCCTCTTCGGCCTTCTGTTTTTGTTCATCAGCGGCTTTTATGAGATCCCTGTTGGTGAGATGTTCCTGTAAACACACAACAGTACACAATAGTAAACCTGTGCGTTAGAAAATAATTATGCAAATACTACATAACCTGTGTTGCTAAGACCCAACCAGGTGAGCTTGCATAAGGTTTCTCTTCTGCTCTGCTTGTCTTTCTTTCTCCATTCTTTGCTCCCACTGATAGAGTTCCTGAAGCTGTTGGATTTCCTCTCCGTCCCTCATGTTCTCTGCCTTTTGTTGCTCTCTCGCCAACTCATTGTTCTTGATCCTAAAGAAAAGGAATTATATTCTTGTGTGAAACTAAATATTTTTACTTGAACCTTCTTCTCAGGTTCTAACTTGAAACTGATCACAACCGGGAACAGTGGGGCTGCACTCCACTTGTAAAAATAGGATATTTTCATGCAATGTTACTGTTCAATGGACAAACTACAAGAGAAATGGATATGTTTGGAAAAAGGGAGCACCCCCATAAGGGAAACGATGCAGCTGCAGCTGGTCTGATGTGAGACTCACTGGTTTTTCAGGTCCTCTGCAACAGCCTGTCTCTGAAGCTTTTTCTGAAGTGCTTTCTCCTGCTCCTGTGTCCGGGCTTCATCCTCTCTTGTCTTTACCATGTCCATGAATTCTTTGTCCACATCTTTAGAGCTGCTCTTTATTCTTTGCTTAAGTTCGATCTGAGCCTCCCGCTCCTTCAGCACCTCTGTCAGCAGGAGTGCACGCTGTGGAAAAATCACTCATTATCCCACTACATCAGTGTATAGCCTGTTATGTTACAAGTGACAACAGTAATGCTCAAGCGATACTGACATGCAATCCTTTGACGCGGTCAGTTTGATAATACAGCTGAGCCTTGGCTTTTTCAATGGCCTCTTTACGCTTTTGTTCCTTGTATTTGGCCTCTTCCATATCAGTCAGTTTCCTTTTTTCCTCCTCAATCTGCTCCCGAATCTTCTTTGCCTCCAGCTTTTTTTGCCTTTGACCCTTTGATAAATAAGAACATACACGGCGAGTTAACATTTCATTTTACTGCAGGATTATTGTGCTTTTTGCAACCTCGCAAGAACATCTGGACACAACAAAGCAATTACAATCTGATTAAAGCCCCGTACAAGCAACTTACAGCGATGGTATTGGACCACAGCTTCACCACCTCTTTTGACTGCAGGTGCAGGTCTTCCCTCTGCTTCGCTGCCTCTCTCATCTTCTCCTTGTCTTTATTAACCTGGTTCAGTTCACCTTGAATCCTCAGCCATTCAGCCTTGGTTAAGACAGTGACTTGTCTGAGATCTGGTGGCTGGATCATCCTGCTGGCTTCCTCTGCTGAAGACAAGATTAAAATGGTAATAATACTGGATACTATCAACAAGAAATACTAATACACCATTGTACAGGAAGGTTGTTTTCTTTTAAAAACTGTAGACATGACAGTTAAATGTTTTCAGAGCCACTCTGACTTTGTTCTGCATTTTACTATTGACTGTCATACATTTATTAGTTAATATTACAAGATTTCAGGATTGTTGTCCATCGGCCAAAACAAATAGTCGTCTACGTTCACCAATTTAACCCAAAGCTCTTGCTTCTTTAGCTCTCACCACTTTTACTGGATCCTCTCCGTCGGCCGTGCTGAACCACCGATGTCATTTCTATCAGATATTTTCAACAACAAAAAAACCCCCAAAAAAACAAAAATACTACTGCGAAATAAAAACAGCGGATAAGAGGTAAGGAAAAGTTTGACTGTAACTAACGTTGTATCCACACAGCTGTTCAAAGTCTGCATTTGTTGTGCTGTATCCAGGCAACGGCTGAACCAATCTGAGGCCTTTCTGCTGAGTAACAACAGGTGGTGCTGTGTGATACAAAGCTTCCTCATGTTTGACTGTGACACCACCAAATCAGTTTCAGATAACTATGATCCATTTTATGTATTCATTTTTGTTTTAGTTTGCCATGTAAAACAAAATTCCTACTAACTAAATAAAAAAATACACAAGGGATTCAGTCCAGGTCCACTGGCATCTTGTAGGTGTAGTGGAGTCATATCTTGCAAGGGATCTTTGGATCTTTTTCACAAAAAAAGTCACATGACCAGAACAATAAAAAAAAAAAATTATTTAGTGGACACAAGATATTTCCTAATCCAGTGAAATGTCCTTTCTCAGAGTATGTGCACTGGAGGGCTCCAAGTTTCCACATCACATTTGCATACATTCAGTTTCAGGGTTATGGTATTGTTCAGGCTGTTTCACTTTCAGAACTGGACCAAGCTGAAAGGGAAAGGTATGTGAGAAAGATTAGACTAGGCTTTCTTTTTTTTTAGTTTTAGTATCTTCAGCATTGTTTTGTATGTACAGAGAGCAGGATGAATAGGACCCTCCAAGGAGGTTAATGTGGATTCATGTGACCAAACTGTGTTCACTCAGTCACATCAATGACATGACAAAAGATTTCAGTTTATAGTAGAACTTGAACAGGATCATACTTCAATCTAGACGTTCTTTGCCATCACTGTCCTGCTCTTATTCAGGAGAACAAAGTCTCAAAAACAAATTACATGCATTTTGAAATCTAGCATTAAAAGCATTAAAATAATGGTGTGACTGTGATAGACATGTTAAAATACTGAGCCAACACTAAGAGGAATGAGATAAGAGGGCTGTCATGTGCAGCCTAATGAGTCAGGTGATGAACAGTGTCTGTCGAGTTAAGACTGAAAAAAGGGAGAGAAAAAAAAAGAACTCGCCTGACCTGACCCACTAAAAATGGAGGATCATATGAGGTTTCATGAATGCATTCAAATGATTTCTGTTGTATATCAACAACATCTACATTATTTTTCATATGAACTTAAACCCTGTGAGTTTACAGTGAGCACATTTATTCTGTGGTCCTATACCAAAATGAATTAGAGGATATGGTTCTTTGCTCAATCTTAGGTACGTGACTTTACTCAAGAATGGATTCCAGTAAATATCAGCAAATGTCCTGCAATCAGCCAAGAAAGCGAAAATGAAAAGAGGCTGACTTCCACAACAAGACAATGACCCAAAGCAGTCTTCAAAATTCACCGTGAGCTTCTTCAAGAAACCCAAACTGGAACGTCCCTCACAGTCTCCCTGACTTGAACATCGCTGAAAATCTGTGGGCAGATCTTGAACAAGCTGTGTACATGAGCCAGCCTACATATATCTCTGAAGATGACGTGATCGGCAGGCAGAGTGGGCGAAAACTGATAAACCAAGCTGCTTGTATTTAAGTTCATGAAATAAAATGTACATTTTTTGATGTGTGTTTAATGTTCACATAGCTTCATAAATTTACAAAATGTGTGATTTTAGTGTGGATGCTCAAACTTATAGATAGTATAAAATATGATGCACAGCTACAGGTTACATCACCAATAAATTCATTAAAACTACCTCTCTCACAGTTAATGTTAATGCATCAGTAATAATAAACCACTAAATATAGTAAATAATAATAATGTTGCCTAACATTGGCAGGGTTGATTCCTCTATAATGAGTACCAATACCTTTGATATTTTGGGTACAATTTTTTTTTCTGATAATACTTCTGTAATTTTACTTAAGCGACACTTTAAATGCAGGACTTATATTTACAGTGATTACTTGTGATATTAGTATTTTTTTTACAAATAAATAAATAAATAAATACAATAAATACAATAAATACAAAGAACACAATCATTTTCTTTCAGTGGTATGAAAGCGGGCTGCAGCTGGTTGCAGCTACGTCAGAGCAGGAGATGCATTAGAGGCGGGTTTACTTTGAAAGGGGCTGAGTCTTTAATCCGAGGTAACCATTCGAAACCAGCAGAGGGAAAGCAACTTCCCGTGTCCATCACTTCCCCACGGCATCAACCATTCAACACAAGTTACTGCCGCCACCACCACCACTACCACCACCACCAAACGGCAACCCGGAGAGAGAGAGAGAACACCCCAAGATGGCCCCGATTTCCGTCAAGACTGTCCTCATCAGTGAAAGTGTTGACCCTCGCTGCAGGTCGATTCTGGAGGAAAACGGCATCCGAGTTACGGAGAAGCAGAATATGAAAAAGGATGAATTAATCGCGGAGATAAAGGTAAGGTTGGCACTGTGTGTTGCGTAATTGCTTTCACATGCACCGGCTGGCTTTGTTGGTTTTCTCCCGTATACGCAACATGCGGACGTTTTTAAATCAGGTTTAAAAAACAAATAAATAAAAATCCTCTTGTTGCTTTGGCTACCATCATTTTACGAGCTCTACTGTTTTGCTGCTGCACTTCTCTTGGGAAAGTATTTTAAAAGTCAACAACCAATTAACCGCTGTAGTTTTTATTTATTTTCCTCATACAGAAGTTTGATGTAAGGTGTGTGTTTAATTTGTGTTTTTTGGGGTTCCTGTTTAACCTGAGCCTCACGCGTTTTCTCCCGGCTGAGGTGTGACAGTTGATTTATGGCTTAGCACCGCCCCTTGGGAAGCTGATGCAACCCATCCCAGACTTTGCCGGTTCTCCCATCACTGAGTGCCACAAACAGCAGTGCTTGTAGTAGAAGTAAATATTGACTTTGCACAAATTGGATTTGTCAGATTAGAAACAATGGGTTGCACGGCAACTGTTCTTGTGAATGCATTGTAGAGTTTTACCGTAGCTTCAGAGGCAGACTGACTCGCTGTGGGGCCCTGGGGCAGAAATGAGATGTGGGCCCCTTACTGCCTCTCCTCTGGTTGCCGTCAACCCCATTGAAGCTATAATATGTAATTTTTCTGGATTTAAATGCAGAAAAAGGACCCGTGTTATATATTTTGTTCACTTACATACTTAACATAATGCAAAAGAAATGCCTCATTTTAATCAAGGTAACGGTCTGTTTCACCTGCCAGCCTGACAGTGGAGTCATATGCCCTTTATGAAGAGAAGAAAAAAGTTGTTTGCGTTGCGTTATTTTTCATTAGCCGTTTGCTGCGCCTTCTGTTGCCGAAGCTCTCCTCATATATCCCAAACGTATGGGTGAAACAAACAACCCAAGAAGATTGTGGGACATGGAGAGACATTAAGTCAATAACCATTACGTTAGTTAACATTACTCATGGCTATTACATTAACCTGAAATGACACAATGTGCATATATCTGACAAAACGTGATACGAATAAATCCCGTCTGTGAGCGGGATTTCCACCTGAGTCACGTCAGATAGATTTTCAGCAGCAATGATCCCATGCTTCTTCACAATGCCATCAAGCTACATTTTTTCTTATTGTTTTGATTGAGAGGCTGCAGCAGAAATTTAAGTCTGAGAAACCAAACAGTGTTTCTTCTTAACCTCACGTTTGCTGTGCATCAGTTATGGTGCTTTCACATTTGTAGCTTGGTTTGAAAATTATAAATGGCTTCTTTTTTAGTTCTGGCCCTCACACTGACTGGGAGATAACTCATTCATTGGACAGGTTTGCTTACTGTACACCTGCCTTGATGAGATTAGCCACAGATATAAAACACCTTCAGATCAACAGTATTCCTTTCTCACCATGCTAGGACTACGATGGCCTTGTGGTTAGATCTGCAACCAAGGTAACAGCTGACGTTATCAATGCTGCTAATAACCTCAAAATCATTGGGAGAGCTGGAACTGGTGTGGACAATGTGGATGTTGATGCTGCCACGAAAAAGGGCGTTATTGTCATGAAGTAAGTCTCTAGTCTATGCACAAATTTGATTCTTAGTGCAGTTTCAATTTAATGCGCTGTCCATTAACTGCAGACTTTTATTTTTTATTTTTGCAGCACACCAAGTGGTAACACGATCAGTGCCGCAGAGCTGACATGTGCCCTGCTGATGAGCCTCTCAAGGCAAGATGAGTCATGTCTTTAAGGGCGTTTGTCAACATGTTCTGTCTATAAAATTGCACAGAAGTCCTGTAAAATCCTATTAATGTGGCATTGTCTTTTCAGAAATGTGCCTCAAGCTGCAATGTCGATGAAACAAGGGAACTGGGATCGCAAAAAGGTAAGCAGAGGTTTTGGTTTGCCCCCGCGTGCTGTTCGAATGAGTGTGTTGGCAGTGGGCACACAAAGCAATTTACTGTTGCGTGGTCGACTCCATTGTTCATCGAGTCAGCCGTAATCAGATGTGACACTCGGATCTGTGCAGTTTTGGGTCTCATAAGCAGGGTCATTGTTTTTGTTTCTAATTTTACAGTTCATGGGTGCAGAGCTGTATGGCAAAGTGCTTGGAATAGTTGGACTTGGAAGAATAGGAAAAGAAGTCGCCTCCAGAATGCAATCATTTGGCATGAAGGCAAGTACAGAGAGCACAACATGGCAGGACTGTGTGCGCACAATTCCCAGGAATTAATTGCTTTCCAAGATTTTGCTGGAACAAACAAAAAGATAAATATTTGTTCTTCACAGACAATCGGCTATGATCCAATCACTCCACCTGAGGTGTCAGCCAGCTGGGGGGTGGAGCAGATGTCTTTGGAGCAACTTTGGCCCCAGTGTGACTATATTACTGTCCACACTCCCCTAATGCCCTCAACTGTTGGTGAGTTTTACTCATGTTCTCCCCGGTGAGCAGCAATATTGCTAAGATGTTAGCTGATTGCATGGCTATCATACACTGTACTTGTGAGCTGTAGAATTGATTGATTGATTTATTTATTTTATTGTGTCCAAGGTCTGCTCAATGATGAAACATTTGCTAAATGCAAGAAAGGAGTGAAAGTTGTGAACTGTGCACGAGGGGGCATCATTGACGAGGCTGCTCTCCTCAGAGCTTTGGAGTCCGGACAGTGTGGAGGAGCAGGACTCGACGTCTTTGTTGAGGCAAGATCACAGGCTCCCATTGTTACACAAAAATCTGACTCTAGCACTCTGTCATGACAGCAGTTTGTGTTTACAAATCAAATTGTGTCCTTCAGTCACTCTTTAATTTTAGTAATGGAAATGCTTTAGTTGACTCTTATTTCGTCATTATCTTTCACTACAGGAGCCACCTAAGGACCGCTCACTGGTGGACCATCCCAATGTCATCAGCTGTCCTCACCTTGGAGCCAGTACCAAGGAGGCTCAGGCGCGCTGTGGGGAGGACATCGCCCTGCAGATTGTGGACATGGTGAAGGGCAAGAACCTGGTTGGAGCAGTAAGTTCCACTCAATGTTCTTACACCTTTTTAAACAAATGACTTGTCAGAGTTTTGTTGTTGCAAACCATATTAAAGGGACACTCCAGCAATTTAACTTTAACTTTCACTAATGAAAGCTTCTTTACAGCTCTTCCCACATTGTTCTCAAACTCCACACCTCCAGTTTGTAACACAGACATTCTGTCAACTTTATCTCCAAACACAAGCTTATTCGACTTTTTTTCTCAATCTGAGCAGTCATCCCCACAACAAGCAAACTGTTCTTCATGTGTTAAATTTGTGGTATTTCTCTTTTGAAACCTCTTACATAGAATTCGAGGTACGTAAGAACAGAACCTCACAATGCACAATGCAGTGGTTAATTCATGCATGTGACACTGACACTCACTTTATTTTTATCGCAGCCTGACCTGGTTTGGTGGAATTGATTTGTGTCTTTTTTGGCACAGCATGGAAGGTGACCCCAGTTCTGTGTCATCAGCATCACACACCAAGCTAAAATGCAAATCAAAAAAACAAGCATAGAGTACACGTAACTATGTGCACTTAGTTTGTCACATTTTTGTAATATTTCTTGACACTTTTTAAATCTAATCTGTGTCTGTTATTTCTTTTTTTTATTTGAAAGAAAAATCCATTTTAAGAATGTATGACATTTTCAGCAATAAGGCACAAATGAGTCAGGAGAGATTAAGCTGAAGTAAACAGGGAAACAAAATTATTTACACAGATGCAAATGCTACTTCAGTTCTGGTAGCTATCTAAATTGCCTCTTTTGCACTTCATCCCATCTCAAAGAAATCACCCATTACTTTCTTAGTGTGCTTGACAAAATAATGCACAATTCAGGCACTATGCACTATTTACAGTGTGATGTTACCAATCACACTGTAAATAGATTCCCTTGTCAAGCTCTATATTCTTGTAAGTCTATGTTTTGAAATGTGCCATCCTCCAGAAGCGGATATGTTTTCATTATAAACAAATACGTACGTGATTTGATGATTATGATCATATCGTCTTCTCTTTAAGGGTGTGTTAACAGTTAAAAACATCAGCTGTAAAGTTGGTAAAACAATCTTGCCACAAGTTTCATTAGTTGATTCTGGGGTTTTCACACAGTCTTCCTCAGCAGGTTTGCCCAGATGTTCAAATTTCCACTTATTTTTCTGTGCATTTTTAAAGGATTTCTCATCCATGTTGGATTGAATGTTTAAATGTTCTTTGCTGACCTTAGAAAAAGCAGTCAAGAAACTTTCAATCTCAAAATATGGACCTCGTTCATCAAATTTGAGGATTAACTTGTTGAATCTAGCTGAAGTTATCTTGCTTTTGCACTTTAAATAAAGGCAAAATAAGGAGAGAATTGAAACCACGATCCTATGATTGGCTGAATGCTGATTGTGTGATTGCAGGCAAGACATGGGGTAGGTGTGTTGGAAATCCTCCCAGCATGCACTGGGGCCATAGGGCATATGTCTTATTTTAAAGCAGAATTCTCCTGCTTTTAACTCCTGTTCTTTTTGTCCACATGTGGTCAGACCACGAGTGATGAGATTCTCCCCCATGGATGTGCAAGAGACTTTTAAGTGATAACCATAAGTGTGCTATGAAAATGAAACATATTTTATGTATAAGTATAGGTTATCACATTTTGATAATTACATCAACAGATTATAATGGTGTCTCAATAACCTGCATGTTCTCATCTAAGAACATAATTATATCAACATTCTTTCATTAGATCTGTAAGTGAGCCATCTGTGTCTGAAAATCAGTTCATATATCATGTTCATCCTAAAACGTCTTGGCCGTGAGCCAACTAACTGTACTTCTGCAGGTCTGGGCTTAAGGACTTTTTGCTCTGAAAACTGTGATGAAAAACAGTAAATTTTAAACCATCTTTGATGAACCAAAAAAAATCCAGACTCAAGTCAGTTTTTTTTTAAAGTCTGAAACTAGACAAAAGGCACCATCATGAAGGAAAAAAGAATAACTGCTAAAGCATCTGCTGTTAAAATTTGTGATCACATTCAGTTCACAAATGCTCTCTGACCCCATGTCTTTTCTTTTGTAGGTAAATGCACAGGTTTTGGCCAGCACGTTTTCACAGGAATCTCACCTACTGATTAAACTCGGAGGAGCCGTCGGAGCAGTGCTGCAGTCGTGCGCTTCTTCGGAGAAACCATTCAGCCAAGTCCTAATCACCACTCAAGGTAAAACTACAGGTTTAACCAGTTTGTTCAAGCAGAGGCCTGAATGGGGGTCAAATCACAGGAAGATGTTATTGCAGTAGTGGGGATTTTCTCCCTCTAGTGGCGTGATTGAGAAACAGACACCATGGATAGATGTACATAAGCTGTTACAGAAAATTATGAAGACGTAGTTTCCTCTGTCTCAAGAGTTTTTTTTTTCTAAAATTAATTATTTTGTTTTCAAATGTTTCTCTTGGTTTCAGTAGTTAACACTATGTGATGTGCCGCCCGGTTAGCTCAGTTGGACTTCGTTGCATTGTGGACTGGGCAGCAGTTGCCCCCGCAACCTGGGCCTGGACCCAGATAAGCGGCAGATGATGACATGACATGACATGACACTATGTGCTGTTTTCTTCCAACCAGGTGATTGCATGAAATCCTGCACTGGTTACATGACTTCAGCAGTACTGGTTGGACTCCTGAATCATGAATCTGGCTGCTGCCCGAACCTCATAAATGTACTGAGCCTAGCCAAGGAGTCTGGAATCACGGTACGACGTCAGCTCATTGTGACAAATGCCGCATGACAATGAGGAGTGTGCGTCTTTGAGAAAATAATCATCTTATGCATGTGAACTGACCCTGAAGGTAAACCAGACCCACTGTGCATCTGACGGGGCTGCTGATGGCGTGTGCAGGGTGGAGATCATGGCCAATGGCTGCAGCTACAAAGCCAGTGGTTCTGTTCAAGGTGGTGTACCAGTCCTACTGGAGCTGAGTGGCAGTGCATTCAGACAACCGGTCTCTCTCACTGGGAATTTGCTGTTCTTCAAAGCCTCTGCGAGTCCTCAGCTCCTGTCCTCGGTGGCTGGTGAGAAACTTGAAACTAATTCATCAACACTGATTTGTTAAAGGGGAAAATCCACTCTATAAGACTGAAGGCGTTAGAATAAGGCCACAGCTGAGAGATACAACCAGTTTTGTTGAGCCATTTCATGGAAAGTAATCACTTTTAAATGATCATAGTATGTCCCATAAAGATGAAAATTGGACACACAGGACACACAGCTCATACATTTCAGTCACTATCAATGGACAGACGAAGAATGCAGTTTCTTAAATGCATGTGACTCAGGACCATCAGATTATTACTGCAGCCTCTTCCAAAGGCTGAATCAATAAAGTAATCAGGCAGATAGTGGCATTGGCAAACAGTGCTGACACAATCTTTTTATGTTTGTTTTTAAATTTAACTTTTAAAGCTACTGAAGGGGAGATTTACGTGATCTTTGGGGTTCAGGTAGAAAATATTCTACTAGTTACTGCTTCTGTCTTTTTGTAAAAAATAAAGCATGTGTTGCTATCAGCAAAGCCAAAACTATAAAACCTGAATTTTGTTTTGCAGTGCTGTTGCTTTTTGACTTTCCAAGCTCTCCACTGAAATAAAAGATGCTGCTGAGTTATGACTTCTAACAGCTAAATTACAGTGTTCCCTGAGGGATTCTTTTCTTCTCTCTCTCTCTCTTTTTTTTAATAGCTTTAAATTCACACCTATTTTCTCTTTTCAATTGTTCTTTGTTTAGGAGTGCTGGCCACAGAGGGAGTGGAGATCGAGTCTTTCAGTGCTCCCTCAGACCGCACTGGGGACCTGTGGTATTGTGTGGGGGTGTCCTCTCTCCTGCGGGACCTCGGTGCCTTGAAGGCTTTGGTGAAGGAGGCCGCACAGCTCACCATTTAAATGACAGCAGCAAAACTTGACCAGTTCTGGGATAACATTCAGTATCTGAAAACCTTAACACATTCAAGAGTGTCTAATATAACTGATCTGTCTTGGTCTTAGTGTTTACAGCTAACAACTTGTTTAGAAGTTGAACGCTTGTAGTTTAAAACATGCATTTTGATAACATTCCGATGTTTAGATGGTTTACAAGCTCTTTGTTGAAGTGAAGCTAAATTAAATGTTTCATGTGTTGTTCGGCTTGTTGCCTTACTCTTTCAAAGCACAGATGTCAAATAAAATACACTTACTAAAAACACTGCAAGAACATTTTCTTTTTAAATTCAACACTTCACACTTTATAGAACAGGAGCGGGCACAGCTGTACTGTCTAATGCAATTCAGTCAAAAAGCCAAGTAATAACTCCATATTAGAATCACATTACATTGTACAGGTGAACTTAACTGATGTAACAGTGTAAAGTACAGCTGCTTCCTCTCTAGATTATTTTAAGCAAAAAACCTCATAAAATATGATGCATCACCTGTTAAAAGTACCCAGCAGCTTAAAGTAGTAAGACCTAATGCAATCTACACCACCAACATCAACACTTTGTAAAACACTAACAAATGGGACAGTCTTTGGTATGACTGCTACATTTAAATACGATTTACCAATAAGCCCAAATTTGACTGTGTGACTTAAAAGATTTAATTTGGGAAAGGGTTTGAAAACATTTTCTACCATTGTTTAATACGTTTTTACTGTTAGTGCTCTATTTCAAGACTACATGTTTTTCCGCTCCTAAAACAAGCTATAAGTACCACTATGTAAAAATTACTCCATTACATGTAGAGGTCCTGCATTCAAAATCCCACTTCACTAAATATACAGTTAGCATTCTTTAAATATTGAACTTAAAAGCAGTTGTCCTCTGCGACTATAGTGTATTATTATATTTGTAGATAGTTAAAACTGAAGTAGTAGTTTTAACTACTTTATTTACAGTGGTGGTTCCTTTTTCCATTCTGCTACACAAATTTGCATTAATGTTTGGGAGTTAAATCTTTGCTTTATTGTGAAATATTGGATAACAGTTGTACCCATTTGTGACTCTTACGGTTATTTAAATGTAACCATGTGAAAGGTGTAAAGGGGAATTGTCTTTTTCATGTAACTGATAACATCTCATAGACATATGAAACATGACATGGGTGCCCCAACTAGAACCTGCCCTGTTGTGATGGGGGTAAAAAGCTAAAAAGATAAAGATTGTTCAGTCTTAAACAGCGTGTTGTATTATAATCTGAAAACGAACTGCGACTGGTGGAGCAGAAGTAGTAGTATCAGAAAACAAAAATAGCCAGGTTAAGTAAATTTCCACCACTGAAAACGAGTGTAGATCAACTCCTGTAGGCCCTATTCATATCTCTGAGATCGTGAGCAGGAGTGAATATTGTGCACTGTGCTGTTAATCCTTGTTAGGATTAAAGCCTTGATCACACTGGAATTGGGTTCAAAACGCCATGGCAACGACAAGAATGGGGTGGAAAAACATGAATGGTGAACTGTGCAGCGGCTCCTTGTTGCGCTTGGATTGAAGACGATGCTCATTTGTGTAAGATTTGTATTCAGTCGGTGTTTCCTCTCCGCCTGATGGGGACGACTGATGCGCCGTCCATGAACGCACCACGAGACTGTGGATGGAGGTTATATTTAGGCTCAGAGAGAAAATAGCGGTGCTGGGTGAGGGTGATTCCTCTGAATGGTTGTTTGGCTTTTATCAAGGACCTGCTGGTGGAGACTAGAGCGTGCTGTAGGAGTGGAGGAGGAGGAGGAGAGGGGGGTGGAAGGTGGGGGGTGGGGTGGCTGCTGCACACAAATACCAAAATAGGATAGAGCTGCCTCCGACCGTCCTGCAAGAGCTAAATTGAGGTCCATGTGTTTTGGAGAAGAGCATTCAAAGAGAGGACACAGCCGAGTGTCACTGCTGAACAGCGCCCGTTATTCATGGATATAGGAGGAGAGGTAAGCCCGTAGTCTCTCTGGTTGAATGCAGTCTGACATTTAAAGGGTAAATAAAGGGACATTTGCGCCGCCTTAAGACCGTAATTAATTATTAATGGAAATGTGACGCCGCGATTTTGCTTTGCCTTTTTTTTTTTTCTTTTTTTTTTGGAAGCCTATACAATAGGTAGTGTGTTGGGACCATTGACATGTTGTTGTGTGTGTTTTTTTTTTCCAGATATCATGTCACATAAAGAAAGCGAAATCTACACATACGACTTCTGTGATGGGGACCATCCAGCGGAGCTCTTGGATGCTCTCAGGCATTTCTACATCAGTGGCCTATTTACGGACGTTTCTCTCCAATGTGGCGAGTCCGGACAGGTGTTTCACTGCCACAGGGCGCTGCTGTCAGCTCGCAGCTCCTATTTTAAAGTCATGTTCACAGCTGATATGAGGGAGAGGTCAAACAGCGTCATTAAACTGACCGGGGTTGACTGCGGGGTTCTGGGCGCTCTGGTGAACTATGTGTACACAGCTCAGGTGCGCATCACTGAGAGCAACGTGCAGAGCCTTCTGGAGGCTGCAGACCTCCTGCAGTTCATCTCTGTCAAACAGGCGTGCGAAGAGTTTCTCATTCGCCTCCTGGATGTGGACAACTGCTTGGGGATGCATGCTTTTGCTCAGCTGCACCTCTGTCCTGGACTGGAGAGGGAGGCCCGCAGAATGATGCTGAGCAGGTTCGGAGAGCTCATGCAGCAGGAGGAGTTCCTAGAGCTGGACCATGAGAAGATGAGATCGATTTTGGCTGTTCAGAACCTCACTGTGCTAAGGGATGATGTGTTGATAGATGCTGTAGCCAAGTGGGTAACCCATGACTTGGATAATCGTGTTCACCATGCTGCAGACTTGCTGCACTCCCTCCATCTGGACCTGGATGACGTTTACTTCAAGGCTACTTTAGAGGTTCATAGGCCATGTTCACTGAGAAGTGAGGGGAAATTTAAATCTATGATAATTCAGGCTTTAAGGTCCAATGGCAAGGAGATGTCTTCAAGTAGAAAATTGCCTTCCAGCATGTACATCATCGGTGGATACTACTGGCACCCTCTTTGTGAAGTTCACATCTGGGATCCTATCAGCAACACATGGGTGCAAGGAAAAGACATGCCTGACCATGCAAGAGAGAGTTACAGTGTCAGTTTACTTGGAGCAAATATCTATGTGACTGGAGGTTACAGGACAAACACAGTTGAGGCCCTGGACAGTGTTTCGATTTATAATTGTGACTATGACGAATGGACCGAGGGTTGCTCCATGATTACAGCGAGGTACTACCATTGTTCTGTGACTTTGCAGGGCTGTATTTACGCCATTGGAGGCTACAGAGGAGGAGCTCCAGAGCGAGAGACTGAATTTTACGATCCTTTGAAAAAGAAATGGTTTCCTTTGGCCAAAATGATCCAAGGTATGCAAAATATTGGGTGACATGTTATAACTGGGGAGTGACTGAAAAGGAAAGAAGCATGAATTCACATTGAGAAAGCAATCTCACCACAAGGTCTGTTTAGTGTTCAGGAGCTTTTGATCACATCACACAGAATTGTTGATGTTCAAATTCCCATTTATTTCTCTTTGAAGGACTTCTTGTGCGTGTTGGCTTAAAAGCTGAGGTTGAAAGTTCATTCTTAGTGCTTCAATTCCTGATGAAGATCATGTTATGCAACTGTATCACTTTGGTTAACCCCATTTCTGCCCAACACCAAACAGCAGCACACAGACAAAGTTAGCAACTAGCTAGGCTGGTGAACATGCCAGATGAGCGGAGCATCTGGCAGGTAAACCCAGGTATTTTCTTTGGGAGCTGGTGGTGAGCAAAACAGAGCTAAAAGCAGAATGAATCTTGGACCTCAGGTGGCCAGAAACAAAAATCCAAATAAATGCTAGGGTTGCTTTCTGTCTGTTGAATGTGTAACTTGTTTGATAATGAGTTCAACATATCAATGATGATGATGATGTGGTGTTTTGTGTTTACAGAATGTAATGTTGCCCCCAAGTGCTAAAAAAAAAAAAAAAAAAAAAAAAAAAAATCAAGGAATCCATTGTTCCAGTCAATAACATTTGTAGACGTGAGTGACTGATACACATAATGTTTGTTCCTTTTGAAGGTGTAGGAAATGCCACTGCCTGTGTAATGGGAGATAAAATCTATGTGACTGGAGGCCACTATGGATACAGAGGGAGCTGCACCTATGAAAAAATCCAGGTCTACAGCCCAGATGTCAATGAGTGGAGTATCATTACAATTAGTCCCCATCCAGGTATGAGAAAAAAAAAACAAGGAATGTGAGCAACAATGGTCTGATTACCGTTTTCTTATTTAAAATCTTCTGTTTTCAGAGTATGGGCTGTGCTCTGTGTCTCTCAACAACAAGCTGTATTTGGTGGGTGGACAGACAGCTATCGCAGACTGCTACGACACAGAGACAGATGAGTGGAGACCAATATCAGAGATGAAAGAGAGGAGGATGGAGTGTGGGGCTGTGGTGATAAATGGATGTATTTATGTAACAGGGGGATACTCCTATTCAAAAGGGACTTATTTGCAGAGTATCGAGAAGTATGACCCTGAGCTGGACTCTTGGGAGATAGTGGGGACCCTTCCCAGTCCGACCAGATCACATGGATGTGTTTGTGTTCACAGTGTTTAGTGTCAAAGCCTTATCAGATATGTTTATTTATTGTCATTTTGTGCCAAACTGATCAAATGCTGAACAGTATTCTGTCAAAGTGTGCAAAGGTCAGGTAAACAGTTGCACAAGATGCCATGTTAGCCCATGTTTTGCACTGGATAACTGCCTTTAGAAAACTATACATTTGCCAAACTTCACATATACTGTAGAACAAATGTGTAACTATACCTCAGGGGTTTCACAATTTGCATTATGGTTTACTTTTGGGGGTATTTCTGTTTTAATAGATTGAAAGGAGAGACTGAAAAGTGAATGAATGTGACCATATTTGAGTAGGATCAAAGTCCACATTAGATACACACAGAATCCAGCTCAGACCAATGATGCACTAGGATGCTGTTTTTTTTAAATTTATTTTTTGTAGTAAAGCTGCACCAACAGGTTTCTGCTGACTGAATAAATCCCTTCAACTGTGATGTGATTTCTGCCTCAAATTATCAATTCCATCACAGGTATTACTGTAGACTCCATTTAAGATTTATCATTTATTTACACGGTGACAGTAACAGAAAGTTTTATGTTTAGCCCCAGTTTTTGATGTTATACGCTCAGTTCCCAGTTTATTAGCTATGCCTAACAAAAACTAAAGCAATCTAATACAACAGTGTTGCAATAAATCTTACCTTCACGGAGTCTATAATGTTTAGTGTTTACTGAAGCTGTTTAAGAGAGGTGTTGATTCAGCTCTGATCATTTTTGAGAACCTAGTTTGTGATGCTGTTACACTGTGCACTTGCATTATACTGACAAGTGTTTCTGTCCACCTCCTTTATATCAATGAGTGTGTGCTAAATAAGATAACAGTTTAACTGCATCACATCCTATTCCATCACATCCATCACATACTACTTCCAATCAAGAAGTAGTTGAATCAACATGCATCTAAAACAGTTTTAACAAAAACTGAAAGTTAAACCTTTCATAAGGGAAGGATTTTTTTGCAGAACTGTACCTAACTGTACCTAATAAACAGGCAACTGTCAGCTGTGTTAAAGGTATTTTGAGAATTAGAGTTCATTGCTTGTAATGTAAAGACAAGGCAATGTTATTTGTATAGTAAAAAAAGACCAGATATAAATACAAATAACATTAAGAGACTGAATGGTTCAAAAGAATGGAATAACCTGGAAGACAAAATGAGTACAGGATAGAATAAAACCACAAATACAGAAGAATAAATGTGCTACAAACAATTTTGAATGTGGGGTATTTGTGTAATGCGTTCAATGATGTCCTGATCATGACTTAAAGACAAATTACAGCGACACCTTGAGGCTATGACCTGCACCACACAGATACTCTCGTGTGTCGTGCAGCCAGGAACAACTGTAACGCCAGCGCTGAGACGAGCCCTTTTTGGTCCTCGGTGCTCTCCGTAGCACGCAGTTCTACAACGTGCAAGGAGAGAAATCAGTACTTTTGGTCTGAACAGTAAAACTGCTGCTATCGCCGACTCAACACACTGTAAGTTGAACTTTTCAAAGATGGTGCAAAAGGAGCTTTATGATTTCTATATATTATCTGTTAAATGTTCCGTAGTTTTTCAGAAGAACACAGCAAACACTCTCGCGTCTGGCGTGTTTGAACAGCATGGTTTTGCCAGGAAGGAGTTACACTTTGTGTAGATTACTAATTTAACTTTAAACACTAAAGTAATTTATGGCTGACGAAATATCACTCTGAATAAAACATGTATTGCCGATGTGCCAAGACCCAGTACGCTAGGCTTGAGTGTACAGCTGCTACATACAAGCTAAGCTAGCATGTTAGCTATCAAGCTAGCTGCAACAGCAGCATGACATCAGGATAAATGAAAACTCTCTTCCTCGTAGTAAAAATGTGCTAATTTTCACAGTTTCACCTTTTCCACATACGTATCAGGATAGCTTTATTTGTTACACATAGGACCACACACATATATACAATTTGATTTAGATTTCAATTACTAGTTACTAAATAGTCGGAAGTGACCGTTGCAATTTCCCACAGCTGCAGGGGAATGTTTTCAGTTCTTTTGCCTGATGAACAGACCAAAGCCCAAAAATGTTAAATTTGGATTGGTAGAAAAACTGCAGGTCTCTACATTTGACTGAAATTTACATAAATGTGTGTCTCATCCATCTAGGAATATCATTTAGGATTGATGTTTTAGTCTTTGTTGTTTGGATTACTGTTTTCTACACAGGACAGTCATGGCAGAA
The DNA here is from genome assembly GCF_017976425.1 of Toxotes jaculatrix. Taxonomy (NCBI): domain Eukaryota; kingdom Metazoa; phylum Chordata; class Actinopteri; family Toxotidae; genus Toxotes; species Toxotes jaculatrix. The sequence continues at coordinate 12,491,853 of NC_054408.1, read as the reverse complement.
AATCAGGAAGAGATGTCTCCAATTGAGATGAAAGTGGCACGACAAGTAGAGGTAATTCTGATATTGAATTTTTGTTTTTATTTTTGAATGTCTGTTACATTCATCTCATTGAAATGTTTCTCATTTTAACCTGTAGTACTACTTTGGAGATCACAATCTTCCGAGGGACAAGTTTCTCAAAGAACAGCTGCAGCTTGATGATGGCTGGGTGACTTTGGAGACAATGCTTAAATTCAACAGGTTTGTTATTATTCTTTTTATTACACCCTTGCCCTGTGCTCTGCTATTGTCGCCTCCAGCTCCAGTGTCTGAGATCATCAAGTCCTTACCGTGATCTGCATTAGACTAGTGTAGTACCACTTTATTTCTTTTTTTTTATTGTAGAAAGCAAAATACGTCATATCTTATAAGCAATGTTACATATTTGCTTTGACGTCACTGTTTTGGTTCTCACCGGAACAGCTTTAATGAATTAGATAATGAAGCTTCAATAGCAGCTAAAAACAGTGACCTACAAAAAATGGTCAGGTGGGCAATTTTTCAGTCAGCTGGCGGACGGACAGGAAAACTGGAGGTTTTGTGACTGAGCAAGAAAATAAAGACAGTGATGACTAATCGGTTTGCAGACTGAGTGTATGATTCATGACAGGCAGGGCAAAGTTAGTGTATGCTCTCATCCTGTCCCTGAAGTGTACTTGTTACCAGCCTGATCACATTTAGCCACAGCACCCCCTCAAATCAGCAACACCTCATAAACAAAGTAAAGTTTGTTTCTCAACTCAGCACAGTATTTGAAATTTGTTGTAGCCAGATGTCAGTGTGAGTCAGCACAGTTGTTTTCTTATCAAGTCTAATTGCTTGAAGTGCAGTGGAGCAGTAATTCAGTCGCTAAATCCTGTGCCACTGCAGTGAGATGAAGACGTTCTTGTAGCTCCTAAGTATTTACACTTGCTCTTACAGCAGGACATTGATACATTTTATTCTCTTCCCAGACTGAAGTCTTTGACCACAGACAGCAGTGTCATCGTTACAGCTCTCCAGAAATCAAAGACAGGCCTCTTGGAAATCAGTGAGGACAAGACAAAAATCAGGAGATCTCCAAACAAACCCTTACCTGAAGTGAATGATGAATACAAAGACGCTCTTAAACACAAATCTGTGTACATTGTAAGTTTTTGAATCAACTCTCAGGCACACCAGTCAGAAATCTGACAAATATAGAAAATTGTCTCTGTCGTTGCGTTAAGTTGCTTATATTTTCGTTGTATCAAATCATACTGATTTTTTTTGTTTTTCTGAGCGCAAAGCTGCATCTCATACACGATATTTGCTCAAATTTCATATAAATGCATCTTTTTTTCATCTCACATTGTTTTGTATTGTGTTGCCAAAATGTCTCCATTTTTATTTTTCATGCCTTCATATTTCATGTTGCGTTGTGATTTCATTCAGGTATACTACTGTTATCCTTACAGTTTAATATTTTCTAACTTTTCTGTTTGCTCCTGCAATGTCAGGAATCTTTAAAGTTTTATCTTTTCTCATCTAGAAAGGTTTTCCTCTCGAAACAACCCTTGATGAGATTCAGGAGTGGTTGAGTGGGAAAGGCAACATAGAAAACATTCAAATGAGGAGAAACCTGCAAAAGCAGTTCAAGGTAAAAAATTGTGTATTTGGTAACATTCAATTGAATGTTGTTCCTGTGTTTTGGGGGAGATTTTTTTTAAATGATTTCCGTCTTCACAGGGATCAGTGTTCATCTGTTTTGACACAGAAGAGTCATCCAAGCAGTTCCTAGAACGTTCAGACATAAAATCATTCAAAGACAATGAGATGCTTGTGTTATCAAGGTAAGTTTTGCTGCGTTTTTGTTTCATTTTTATCTACAGTGGACAGAGACTGCGTTGTTATTTAGAAAAGAAGTCATCACAAGGTCTGAAAAGAGGTACAGATGTGAATGTGACGTACCTTAGAAATGTTTGATGCAGAATTACTCTGCTAAATGTAAGAGATTTGGATGTTTTTGCACCCTTTGGCTGTGTCAGGCCTTAAGCCTCTCAGGATGTTTCCTATCAGGCCCTTTTGGGAAAATGGATAATGTAATGTTTTTTTTGTCTTTCTGCCGTTTTTAGAAACCACTGAAAATGTGACTTCAATGTAGAAAAAAGTGGGTGTACTATCACTCTAAACTACTTAAAAGAAAAGTTTCCATGCCCTTTAGTTTCCAGTATTATTGAAATACTACTGTTATTGAAAATCTTTGGTTAAATCTCAGATATGTGCATATAGGTACAAAGCATACACAACAACCCAAGGATATTTAAACACTGAAAGAATAGATTTGTATAGACAGTGTTGGCTTTCTGTGGTTATCTAGAAGATCACAGAGACATGCAACTTGCCTGTACAGATGTCTAAATATCACTGTATACAATAACCTTTTGATTGCTGTTCTGCTTTCAGGGAAGACTACCATGCAAAGAAGGCAGAGGAGCGAAAACAGTTCAAAGCAGAGACAAAAGCAAAAGCTAAACAGTGAGTACACAATTAATACCATGCACTTTATCCTAATATTGCACTGTACATTTTGTAAAAAAAAATATTCTGACAAAAAATATATTATTTAGAGACAAGGAGCAACAGCAGAAACATGCAGAAGAGAAAGAAATGGTAAGATCCTCCTGAGTGTTTATCAGCTTATGTTCTGTTACTTAAGTCACCAGGGTGGGCTCATACATACAGGATATGGTCACCTTCATAATAATTTGTAATTTGTGTTGTAGGGTCTGCTTTTGGACGAACAGACGGGCTGCTTATTGAAGTTTTCAGGAGAGCTTGAAGATGTTTCAAGAGAGGACTTTCATGAATTGTTCTCTGGTCATGGAAAGATAAAGTGGGTTGACTTTACGAGAGGGGCCAAAGAGGTAAGTAAAATCTCCAGCCCTCCAGTCTTGAAGTAAGAGTGAAGAGATGTGATCGTTTAAATTTTGCACTTTTCCCTCCAACAAGGGCACCCTCCTTTTCGATGGAAATGCAAAGGAGGCGTTCGACAAGGCCAAAGAGGCAAATGGAGGGGAGCTGAAAATCAAGAACAACAGTGTTACATGGCAGGTGCTTGAGGGAGACGAGGAGAAAGAGATGCTGAAGAAGATCATCGAAGCTCAACAAGAGTCGTACAGCAGGTCCAAAGGCAGAGGTAAATACTGTTTTCTAACGGAATGATTTACAGATCAATAAACCATGTTAGATAATCAGCATTTTGGGGTATTCATTAGTCAGTACTGATGCATCTTGTCTGCCTTGAAGGTGGCAGGGGAAGATCGGGTGGCAGAGGAAGAGGAGGACGAAGGGGAAGAGGTGGCAGAGATCAAGGACGAACTCAGTACCAAGGCAAAAAGACGAAGTTTGATAGTGATGATGATGAAGAGGAGGATGGTAAGTTCAGCATCTTCAGGGCTTCTTAATTTGATGTGATGGTGAGACATTTATAAACTTTTTAATGATTTATCTGCTTTGTGCTTCTTCTCCAGCCCCTGCAGCCCCAAAGAGAGAACTAGAAGATGCTGATGGTCCTGCAGCAAAAGTTGCCAAAACTGAAAATGGATCTTAGTCACAAGGCCACGCCCAGTATTTTTCTTTTGTGAAAACATTTATTATAAAGAGTGAAAATGCAGAGACAACTTAAATCCATTCCAGTGAAAGCTTCAGGTTTTGGAGAATCGTAGGAAGTCCACCTGGATGTCAACCTAGAGAAAAATTTGCAATGCTCGGCATCAGTTTTCAGCCTTTTAAGTCCCTGTATTATATTGTGCCTCCCACATTATTTGTGTACCTATGTTTCTCTTAAGATGCTTTGATTTTATCACGTTCAACATAAGGACAGCAATTTAATTTCACCGGGACATTTTAGTTGGTTTTGTGAGACCTGTGTGACATCTTGAATCTGTGCGCCACTGTGTTTTTTTTTTGTTTTTTTTTTTCTAGTGGAATTTCTACATTGAGTGATGAGATCATCTGCTTTTCTAATTTTTAAGTTTGCTTATGTGAATAGCAAATAAAACATTTCTAAAAATGAATTAAGATATGTTTTAATATGTTTTGTCTAAGAGATTGAAACATCTGCTGGAAAATGTATTGTCTGTGACTGTGGTGTGATACAGCGTGTGAGCTTACCGATTTCTTTTTGTGGAACTTGTAGGATGCTGGCAAGTCATATCTTAGTTCTGTAAAGAAAGCATGTTGTCAGACTTTAAATGTTTAAGTTGTAGAGAATATGTACTGTATTTTTCTTACCTGCTATTACTTCCATCTTCACTCCCCAGTCATTAGCCTTCTTTTGTATGTGCTGTAATCAGATAAGGAATTACCCATCAAGCATTACACACAGTATTCATGCCAGAGATTAAGACAGATGAAGAGACTTGAATGAAATTATCTCATATAAATGAGGACTTTATATTTGATTTGAACTTCACTTTGTTTTGGCCTTGTCATTCAAGGCCAGTACCCTCACCAGTCAGCTGGTGAGGGTACTGAACTTACCTCTCGCGTTGATGTTTTATGAAGTGAGTACACCGCTGTCTTTGCCATTGTTAATGCGGCCCTTAGGAACTTCATGTCCATCCCTTGAACAAAGAATAAAATCACTGTGAAACTACACGTAGCATGAAAGGATTTAATTGAGATGCAAAAAAAAAACCTCTGGAGAAATATCTGTCATACAATTGTCCAATGACATGAAGTCATGAACATGGGAATCTTGCCTATCTCTACCATCTGTCCCATATGACCTGACTGCAGCATAAAATCTTGGAAAATAACCCCTGATGTGATCAGTTATGTCAGACTGGGCTTGAGCCTGTGTTACATACTCACACAGCGTGGAGTTTGAGAAACATGGGTAATTGGCAAGGGTTTGTGCCACCAGGTTGCATTATGGGAATGGTAGTACCAAGTATCTTTCGATCTTGACATCTGTCTTTCAGAAGTCCCTCAATACTACATCACTGGAACAACCCCTTTAAAATAAGTACTCACCTTGGTTGTGTTTTGTCCCAAATGGCGGATTCATTATTACAGTGTCAAACTTTTTGGCAAAAGCTTCTGGCTCCAGAGAACACAGGTCACATTGGATCAGATCCACGTTAGAAATCTCAAATTCCTCCGCATTTCTTCTGAATATGTCCAGTGCGTCGTCGTCGATGTCGAAGCCAACGCACAAACTGCAAAGGACAGATCAGAGGGTGAGGCGGGGAAACATTTTTTTAACGATTTTATGATGATGGCCAGATGCTCTCACCCTGCATCAAGCATCGCAGCCCCGATGCTGAGGACGCCACAGCCACATCCCAGATCTGCCACTAGTTTACCCTCAATGTCATCAAATGTACTCTGGATTGTGTAAAGCATACATGCTGCGGGGGGGAAGCAAAAAGTTTATCAGAAAAAAATGTGTGATATCCACTCCAATAATCACACGTTATCCCCTCATACCTGCAATATGAGGACTGGTTGGATATTGCTCAAGAAGGATTTTTGGCTCTTCAAATGTGTCCACTTGCTGTAAACAACTTTCTAACTCTTTCAGTTTCATCACTAGCGTCTGTGATGTCGCAACCCTGTGTGTCCCTTGCTCGAAAAAAAAAACCCCGAGTTAAATTATTTCAAACGATGTTATTTAGTTATAACAGCCGTGAGTGTATATTTTGAGCATGGCTGAAGACTTCCGCAGTGTAGCGTGTATCATTCAAAACAATCCGACTTCCACTCGGTAAGCATTATTGTGTTCCTCCCTTTATTAAAAAAAAGAAAAAGAAAGAAAGAACAATAAAGAAAAATAAAATAAAAATCCACGAGTACGTTTATTACAATACAACTGACAACGTGTCTGCCAGGAGAAAAATATCAAATAAAAAATAACAATGGGGGGATTTCTTATTTTGATAATTTATTTAATCATTTATTATTCACATTCATGCTATGGGCCTGTCCACAGCATCGTGTTGCATGTATGCATTAAGATAATGTTTTATCTTCATCACTCTGATCATGATGAGGAGACGGTGGGACGGTCCCAAACAAGGTTATCTGTTGCCTAGAAACAAGAAAACAAAACAGCACCGAGACGACTGTGTATGAGCCGAGCTGTTTAAACAAGCCAACCACCCCAGACTAAGCTGGACCAAATATCTATACGAGGCTCAGAGGGATCAAACACTTAATATTTACGTTTCTTCGTATTAATTGTATACTGCGCGTAAATTAACACTGGGAATCCGCCAGCCAACAGCGACGTAACGAGCCGTATCGCGAGAAAGCCCGAGAACATGGAAACAAGACAACAAAAATAAATTTGTGGACAACAAGCCAGAGTGCATGATGGCGGCGTCGCTGCTGCGCCGGGACAAGAAAGCTACTGCCGCCCACTTGAAGGCAGACTTAAACCGGACTGACAATAGCTCTGGCGTCCGACAACTTCAGGAGCTGCTCGACGCTGTGCTAAATCCCGAAAAACCAGCGGCGGACACAGAGGCTCTTGACTGGTGTAAGTGTCTAATTGCAGGTGGCGAAGGATTCGAGGAGTTCTGCAAAACGGTCAGGTCCTATGACAACGCGACTCTGTGCGGCTTGGTTTGGACCGCTAATTTCGTGGCATATCGATGCCGGAGCTGTGGCATCTCCCCCTGCATGTCACTGTGTGCGGAGTGTTTCAATAACGGAGACCACACGGGCCATGATTTCAACATGTTCAGGAGCCAGGCTGGCGGGGCCTGTGACTGTGGAGACAGCAATGTAATGCGAGAGAGTGGGTAAGTCAAAGCTAGCTGCGAGCTAAGCTACTATGCTAACTAACGGTTTAGCTAGTATCGTTTTGACAGGTGTCGGTGGGAAATGACTTGGCAAATCAAATTTACTCATCTGCCTAGTAGGTGTCAGCTTCCAGATAATTCTGTCTAATATAGCTTACTGCCAGTCAGCAACAGTCTTGAAAATTACGATGCTCCTGGCATTTGTTAATAGGAAACCCTTGATCCAGCAGCTGTAACTACAGGGTTAGCCAACCTTGCTAACCATAACAGTCATGCTCGCTGGCATAACTGGAGATTACAACAGATCAACATTTTACCGATATCGAACTGTTTATACTTGGTTCAGGAGTTTGCTTATCGCAATATCGTGACTTAAACATGAGCCTAAGTGTTATGAATTTTCTAATACCAAAGGCTGCTTTACAACTGTAGTACGGTTTTCTTTACCGAATCTTTACCGCTGTTTTGGGGTAAAATAAACACGGAATACCTTTGCCTGCCCATCATCTTTTCGTCCTTGATGACACTGGTTTGCTCTTTAAATGCTTTGTGAAAGAACTTGACAGAAACTACTGTCACAGATTTTATATTTTATCTTTGAGTACCAGAATAGTCCAACTCCTTGACAGTAGCGCATTTGGAACTTTAATTTGGGCTGGATTCGCAACTGAATGATTTGTCCATGTCAAATACAGTCTTGAACAATATGAGCAAGAGATGGAGCAGTTTGTGTGTTGCAGTTAATAACTATATATGTACATGCAGAGATTAAAAAAGCCTCATTAATTACCACCTTGGAATATTCACCAAGTCCAAACCATTTCCATCCTCAACCCAACCCAATATTCATCTCCACCACTTTATATAATCACAAGTGTTACAACTGTAATAATAAAGTAACTCTTAAATCCAGCTTTCTGGTTAATCAGGAAGGTTACAGAGCCTCTACCACAAACATGCTTAACTTTTAGTTTCACCTGTTAGAATGATGTAATCTGCTGCTGACTTCAAATATAAGTGAATGAAAAAGAGGTTATGGCTACTTTAAGGTTTGTGACACATTTTTTTTTAATCACAGATTTTGCCGAAGACATCGATTGAGAACGGGGGAAAATGTCCCCTCAATACCTCGAGACCTTCTGCTGATGTCTGAGATGGTTCTTCCTCGCTTTATCCTGTGTATCATACAGTATCTGAGGGATGGATACATTGAGCCAGGTGAAGAGACTCACAACAGCCCTCTCCTTACAAAGACGGGATAATATACTCACTGACCAATTTAAACAAAAGTTGTAACTATGAAATTGACTTTGAATGCGTCTGCGTCTTTCAGAAAGGTAGTACTAAAACCCACATCTGCTTGTTCATGTAAATGTTGACATTTTATATATGGTGTGGCTCTCCTATCGCATATCAGATGCAAAACAGGGTCTGCTGTGCGAGCTGGATACTGGTGTTATACAACTGTAACGTAACTACAGTTACGTTTACAAAATACTGAGTCTCATGGCCTATATTTGTTATCTTGCTTTGCCAGACACATCAGCTGAGAGAGATCTACAGAAAGTTCTGCAGCAGCTGGAGCCTCAGATCTCTTTCCTGGAGGAGCTCACAAAGATGGGAGGAGCAATGAGGACTGTACTGACAAAGATCTTGACCAATCAACAAACATTCAAGGAGTTGAGCATGGGTAAATATCTACACTAGCATTTGTGTTAGAACAACATAAGTTGATAATTATCAAGATTCACCATACCTCAAAATTTTAGTAGTTTCTCTCTTGGTGAACTAAGTCTATGTTCTTATCTGTTGCTGTTGCAGTCCAACTACTACCCATGAGGAAAAAGCAGATTCTGCTTTACCTGTTTAAACTCAACAAAAAATAAAAAGAAATAAGAAAAACACAAAATTTAGTATTACTGTTAACATAAAGAAAGTGGAAAGAGGGAAACTTTTTTGGTCTCCATCTTCACCTATGTCATATTTTCTGTAGCAGATTACCTGTTGTTGTTGTTGCAGTGTGCAATGTTTTGCTTCATTGTTTCAGGCCAAGAGGAGAATTTGTACGCTAAAAAGAACTATGACAAGTATTTGTCAGCATTAAAGAATTCTGGTCTGGTGTCTGTGGAGGAGAAAGCCCAAGGTGCTACTGCTGATGTCACTGTTGGCGCTGAAGGAGGTGCAGGAGCAATGGTCCTATTGGGTAAGATAACCGTAACACTTTATATGCCACATATGTTCAGCCATTGAAAATGGTTTTTGAAAGCTGTTTTGAAATCCTTGATAACCTGTATAATCCTTGATAACATGCATTTCTCACAGAGGCTAAAGTGATAGAAATATGAGTTATTGTTGGGTTTCTCCTTTTACAACAAGAAAACAGGGATTGAAATGTAATTCCCCTATGCTTATGTTATTTTAAGTAAACCAGAAAGCAATCAAACATTTGGCACTGAACTATACAAATTTGTCTTTCAAAATACCACAATCCTAAATGTGTTGTAACTCCTTTCTGTGCCCCTTTTTGAGCCTCTGTGCCTGCGACAGCTCTGGCCAGAGGAATATTGTTTTCGGGATGTCTGTCTATCCATCTATCCCATTCTTGTGAATGCAGTATCTCAGCAATGCTTTGAGCAAATTTCTTTAAATTTTCCACAAATGTCCACTTGGACTCAAGGATGAAGTTAGTAGAGTTTGGTGGTCACAGATCAAGGTCGCTGTGACCTCAGAACACGTTTTTGGCCTTAAGAATTCACATGCAAATTATGACAAAGTATCACACAAAATGTCTGATAGGATAAAATTTGGAAGTGATGGCATTTAATATCTAAAAGGTCAGCTTCACAATATCATAATCATTATTCAACACTACAATTCAGGAACAGAAGATGGGTTTGTGACCATATTTCACATTTGGTCAGATACTGAAATGGTGACATTAATCTTGGGTGCCCACCTTCGAACTGTGGTGATTGTTTGGATCTTCCATGCTGCCGGGCTGAAGGTGTGTGTGTGTGTGTGTGTGTGTGTGTGTGTGTGTGTGTGTGTGTGTGTGTGTGTGTGTGTGTGTGTGTGTGTGTGTGTGTGTGTGTGTGTGTGAGAAGCATCCACATTTAAGAATTTGTAGCTTCTTTGCAGCAGCATCCATGTGCAAAGCATTGTCTACTATCACAGCTACAACTTTGCCTTCTATCAGAATCAGCTTTATTGGCCAAGCACATAGGAGTTTGAACAACAACAAAGAAAAAAAACCCATTTTATTTATATATGCCTATATCACATCTTATATTATTCATTGGAATCATACATGTCAGTATAATATATTTATTTATTGCCAAAAATACAATAAATACCTTTTATTAAATCCCATTAAAGTCTTCACTGTATACATTACATAAGGCTTGACTGGTTGGTGGAGGCATACAGCCACGAGGTGGCAATTCACCTAAACAGCACAGACCTTACTGCAAAAGAGATCAAACTGCAGTTTGAACAAATTGTCAGTTTTGCAAAATGTTATGTCAGGCATGTGCATGTTTGACATGTTTTTTTTTTTTTTTTTTTTTTTAAAGGACCCTCTGCACCAGGGAGCCCAGATGAGTCTAGTAAAGAGGTTTGTGTCAGCACCAAACATAATGTTTTTTTTTTTTTTAAATTAATATATTTGTATATTAATGTACCTGAATCTGATATTTACTGATTTACAGTTACTGTACAAGTTATTGTGTTGTTGTTTTTCCTTCCAGGAAGACACAGATGCAGGCCAGTCTGTTGGTCAAAGGAAGAGGGTTAAGTTGAGTAGCAGTACCAAAGGTAAATGTAAAGAAAATGAAATGCATCAATATATGTTACACAAACTTCCACGTCTTATCGTATGTCTTTTCTGCCCTCAGACCCGAGTATTATTGAATCTCTAAAGCATAAATGCTTTCTGGAGGAGCTGCTCTTTTGGACAATAAAATATGAGTTTCCTCAGAAGATGGTCACCTTCTTACTAAACATGTTGCCAGATCAAGATTACAAGGTATGTCTTTTCTATGTTTGTATTTATTCACAAATATGTAACAGCCTAGCGTTGCTGTAGTGTCACTTTTAGATGCATGAATGGTACTTTTTTTTTTTTTTTTTTTTTACAGTTTCTTTGCGTTGTCATTGCACCGTCTCTGTTAACTGAAATGATGCTTGTGATATGTGTTATTTTTTTGAAAGTGAATTGAAATGGGACCACATTGTAACACTAAGCTTTAATGGTGTTGTGGGTTTTTCTCTTACTCTCTGGCAGATCACTTTTACAAAAACATTTGTTCAGCATTATGCATTCATCATGAAAACACTGATGAAAAGCCACGAGTCAGACACCATGTCCAACCGCATTGTACATATTAGTGTGCAGCTGTTCAGCAACGAGGAGCTGGCTCGACATGTGACAGAGGAGTGTCAGCTTCTGGACATCATGGTCACAGTTCTCCTCTACATGATGGAGAGTTGCCTTATTAAAAGTGAACTTCAAGGTAAGATGTGGATTTCGAAGTACAAAAACTTGTATATGAAGCCTGTGAAATGATGAAAGAAGGAAAAAAAGCTGTTTTTTTTTGCTTGGTATTTTTAATCATTCTCAGTGCAGAGAAAACATGCACAGATGTTTTGTCCCTCTGGCCTTCCTCATTATGACAGGTTCTGAGTGAAATGAGCTTGAATTTTTTTTTTTTTTTTTGCCGATGACATTGTTACTTTATATTAGCAGCCAGGTGTTGAATTGTGTAACCTTTGAGTGGGCTGTCTCATGTCTTTCTCCACAGATTTGTCTATTTCTTTTGATGTGTTGCCTTTAATTAATTCAATGCAATATAATCGAGAATGTTGTTAACTTAATGTGCTTGTGTTTTTACTTTCTCTTTGTTTTTTTTTCTTCTTCCTTTTTAGATGAAGAGAACAGTCGCCACGTCGTGGTGAACTGTAGCGAGGCACTGTTGAAGAACAATACCTACTGGCCATTAGTTAGTGATTTTATTAACATCCTCTCACACCAAAGTGTAGCAAAAAAGTTCCTGGAGGACCATTCATTGTTGATGCTATGGATGAGCTTTGTGTCATTTTTTCAGGGTAAGTCATGATTTGATAAGTAAATGGTTACACAGCCACATTCACACACTGATGGTAGCAGAGTCTGGGGATCATTGTGCCTGCTTGAATTCACAAAAGCTGGAGTTCAGATAATAATTATACAAATTGAGACAAATAATCATAAAAGAGGTGTTTAATTACAGCAGTCCAGTGAGTTCATCATTATCCAACCACCAGTTGATTTAAACTGTAGCTCATGCTTGTGCAGATTTTCAGTTAGACTTTATATACTAACAATTTGCTTAGTCAAGACAAAGGCAGACTTCATCTGTCCTCCACTAAAAATAATGGCTCATAGTAAAAGTGAGTTGTGGGGTCTATGACGCTTTGTCACTGAATTAGAATTGTGGATAGTGCTGCTCATTTGCCGTGTGTGCTCTGCCACCACCCTAAAAATAACACTCACCCTTGCACAGTGGGCTTGAGTATCCTCTTGCAGAGGTTATGTGCACAGTGTCACCATTACATTGTATGCATGTCTGCTGCACTACTTTTGCATTAAGTTCTCCTGCTTGATGGAGATAACATGCCTTTCATCAGACAAATTTCACAGATATATAAGTATAGAGATTTATTAGCTAATTTACTAATATTTGCTCATGCATACAGACATTTTAATACATGCACTGACATGAAATATTTTAAGGGGGAAAGAGGTCTCCACTGAATTAAACAAAAAACAAAAGGCTCATTGTTCGATTTTTTTTTTTGCTTTAGTTTATGTTAGCATTAAGAAGACATCTAACGTGTTTACTATCTAACTTTTTAAACCATTTCCTGCTGTGACAGGTATGAACCTGAATAAGCGGGAGTTGAACGAACATGTGGAGTTTGAGTCTCAGACATACTATGCAGCATTTGCAGCAGAGCTCGAGGCCTGTGCGCAACCAATGTGGGGTCTCTTAACACACTGCAAAGTCAAAGTAAGTCCTGTTCTTACACCAAGACTGCTCTCACACACACAGCTTCGGTGTGCATTTCTGATGGTCTTGATTACTGGAACATGCATCTCAAGCATCCTCTGTTGAATGCACCCACTGCATAACCCTGTATGAATTTTTAACTTATTAAACTGTCTGTTAACAGGAGACACAGGAATATACTAAAACTGTGGTACGCTACTGTTTGGAGACACTCCAGATCTGGTTTGATGCCATTGGCTTCATTGATGAGGTAAACTGAAACAACAAAGTGCTGAACTTAACAGCAGGCATTGCTCTCCTCTGTTTCTCATGACTTGTATGTCTCTCATAGCCTGCTCCAAATCAAGTGACATTTCACCTGCCACTGCACCGCTACTATGCCATGTTCCTCAGTAAGGTATGTCAGGGGCTCTCATCTCTTAAGGCATGACTTTGCAGTGTAGTCATGTGTGTTTTTATGTGTTTTAAAGTAATTTATTTGGTTGAAAATTCTCAGGCTGTAAAGTGCCAAGGCCTGGACCTGGACAGCCTCCTGCCTGACCAAGAGATGCTGATGAAGATCATGGTGCATCCACTCCAAATCCAGGTATAACACTAATGAGCCAATAAACAGAATTACAATTTGTATTTAACTGTATATGCCCGTAACCATGCGTTAATGAAGGCTTTGTTTTGTACGACTGTAGGCCTGCCTGTCAGAGATCCACAGCAACATGTGGGTCAGGAATGGCCTGCAGATCAAGGGACAGGCTATGACCTACGTGCAGTCACACTTCTGCAACTCCATGATTGACCCAGACATCTATCTGCTCCAGGTTAGAATTTGCTGGATCACATACAGTGCTCACTCTTTATAACAGGTTTTTGTAATCATTTAAATCCCTTTGTCCACATTCTTCTTGTTTTACAGGTTTGTGCATCAAGGCTAGATCCTGACTACTTTATCTCAAGTGTTTTTGAGAGGTACACTTTGTCATACACATTTTCTTCTTACTGCATAATGCACCTTCATTTACACAACAAAGAGTGGCAGCACACACATTTTATATGTTTTCTGCCCAACAGGTTTAAAGTGGTTGACCTGTTGACCATGGCATCTCAGCATCAGAATGCTGTGTTAGACTCTGAGCAGGAGAGGCCGATGCTTGAAGGAGCCCTGACCTTCCTGGTCATACTGACAAGCCTTCGCATACATTTGGGTAAGTAAAACAATAAAGGATGTGTGCAGTTTACCCAAAGTGGCTCTTTAGTAAACACACTTCCATAATGTATTTGCTAAATATGACATTGTGCATTGCCATTGTTTTGCCCTTGTCTAGGCAACTTTACACAAGTAGAGGCTGGGAGATCACTTCCTGACTTGTTGCTGGATCAGTTGGAGATGTTGCAGTGTTGTTTAAACTTAAACAGCTGGTAGATACTGTGGGTGATCTGAGTTTCCAGTCAAACTTATAGTCGATCCCAGCTGACATTAGGCAAGGGGCGGGGTACATTCCAGACTGGTCAACTGTCAATCACAGGGCTGACACACAGAGACAAACAGCCATTCATTCTCACATTCACACTCCTGGGCAATTTAAAGTCACCAGTTAACCTAACTTGCATGTCATAGGACCGTGGTAGGAAACCAGACCATCTGGAGGAAACCCATGCAAACTCCACACACCAAGGCCCCTGCCGGCTGGTAGCTTCTTGCAGGCAGATGACAGTGCTAACCACCAAGCTGGTCCCTTAAAAAGACACTGACCTAGCCTTTGTTTATAACCCTTCTGCCAAAGACAGGAAACTGTATTATCAAGGGATTAGGCAGATTCTTGCTTTAAGTGACTGAAACAGTTAACATGATATTTACTTAAACACAACCTAGACTCTGAGTTTAGCAAATAGTATTTACTCTTTGTCAGTTTGTCCTTACATTCACTCTAACTCGTACTCTCACTAACAGGGATGACAGACGATGAGATCCTTCGAGCTGAGATGGTCTCACAGTTGTGTATGAATGACCGTACACACAGCGCATTGTTAGACCTCGTATCCTTCACTGCTTAAATACATTAAATGTCCACTATATTCAGTCTTCCAGGACAGTCTTTTTTTTTCCTTAAGAGTCTTTTTCTTAGATACCTGAGAATCCCAACCCAAAGAGTGGCATTGTACCAGGGATTTGTAGTTTTGAGGAGATGCTCTCTGCTGTGGCTGACTTCAAAGCACCGGTGTTTGAGCCTGGAGGCTCTATGCAGCAGGGCATGTACACGCCTAAAGGTAGGATGATTTGATAACAGACCATTTAAACAAGTAACTGGTTAACCAGTGAAATGTGTCCTAGGGAATATCATGGAAGTGATTGGTGCAGTTAATGGTGAATTTGCATAAAACTGCATGTTTTGAAACAAAAAAGTAAATAAGGTTGATATTAGTTATAGTTATTATATATATATATATATTATAGTTATTAGTGCCAGGTGGAGAGTTAATTAACACAGTTAACTCCTAGAAACATTCAGCTTTCATATGGTCTGAAGTGAGTGGACTGAGTCTAACTTCTAGGGGGTGGGAAGCCAGTAAACAGTCTTATCCTCTATGCTGAGTGTGTGCAGCACCTACACAGCATGGTTTATACCCCAGGGACAGCATGAACCTTCAGTTAACAGGTAGATAGGTTTTCTGCTGCCCTCCACTGGACGACTGTAGTGTTAACAGTAACAAGGACTGCAGTGAGCAGGGAACAGAACTTACTGATAAAACTGAAGGCCAGCAAATGTTCATTTGTGCCTAGGGACAATTAAATATTGCGTGTGTACAAAAGTTTAAATTCTCCAGTAAGAAGAGCAATGTATTTATTTCTCCTGGCATATATAATGTTTTTCAGTAGATCAAAATCTTAACTCTAAAGTAGTCCTTCGAACATTACCCATATTAGGCTGATATTATTGACATAATATGGCACATAATAGAAACAAATGCTCAATGTCCACTTGAATAATAAGATATCTTACACAACCCACTGAAAGAGAGAATAAATATAACTTTCAAACTAATATCTATATTATATGTAATGTATTGTGTTTCAGATCACATGCTTTATATTCTAATTTCTGGGTAGAAATGAGTAAAATTGAAGATTGTTCGGCCTGAATAGGCTAAAAGTCTTGAGCAGTAGCTCTTTGTCATTAGTTCATCTGACCACTTGGGGTCAGCCTTGCACCACTTACATAGAGAAGGTGAAAATAGGAGGAAAGTGAATCAATGTCACTTTGTACCAGAGGTTACAAAGCATTTCTCTCCCCTTTCTCAATTAGCGGAGGTGTGGGAAAAGGAGTTTGACCCCATCATGGTCGTTCTCAGAACGGTCTATCGACGTGACGTCCAGTCAGCAATGGACAGATACTCAGCATTGTAAGTCAACACTGTTGCCTTAATTTCCCCAAAATAAATGGCTTGTTTGTTTAATTTAGAGAAGTGGTTTTCATTTTAAAATCTATATTCTATATAAAATCTGTATTCTGTTCTTTTGTTGGAGCATTCATGTTCAGTTATCCCTGACAAAGCCAAACTGCATCATGATCTGTTCAGTGTTGTAGAGTCCCCTCTCTCACCTGCTTATGAAGGGACATGATAAGAAAGGTCAGGTCTGCCGGGTGCCAGAGTTGGTTCCAATTAGATAGCTGTCGAGAAAAATCAATATTTCAGGCTAAATTGTAATAGCACTGAGGAAATCTTTCTTGTTTGATTGTGGTTCAGATGTCTTCCTAGACAAACGTGCCATTGGGGGTGGTGAAGGAGATACTTTGGGGTTAATTTTCTTTAAGGTCACTGGAGCGTGTGAGGATGCTAATTATACCAAAGGGTCCCTCACTGAGTGCTTTAGTGTTTGAAATGCTACTTGGAAAGATAAGCTTTTTATAATGGGATTTTTGGTGTATCTGTAATTGAAAGTGTGGATAGATCACTCACGTAGTTAACTGTACTTCTTTCACATACAGTATACCCTTTTCTCTGCCAGTGTTTGGTTTTCAAAAGCAGATGGAACGGAGCCATATTTCTCCTTGAAACACACTGAAGCTGCCATTGCCACCTTCACAGTATTAAACCAGCCTCATGTTGCTCATTCACAGTGTTTGGATATGATGGATTGCCTGTCAAGCCGGCCTTGGTTTTATATAACAATGATCCCATCATCACTAATAGAGTGAGCGACCGTGCTGCTCATCGGCTGTTCTGTTGCATAGACTGAAATCTTTTGTATAGTGAATTACTCTCAACAATGTGAGGTGTCAGCTTGTCAAACACATTTCTCTTATTGTTTTACTTCATGTGGAAATTCATCCTCTGTTGCAGGTAAGCTAGTACGTATTATTATGGACGTGGTAATTGCTGATTGTTCTTCTTTTTCTGTTTTGTGTTTGTATGTTTGTTTTTTTTCCTTTTTCCTTGTTGATGACGATGTCACCTAGTTTGAAACAGTCTGGGATTCACTCCGGTAACCCATGGCCCCCTTACAAGGAGAGGACTCCTCTACACCCGTGTTACAAAGGCCTAATCAAGCTGTTGCACTGCAAGACACTGCACATTGTGATATTCACGCTCCTTTACAAGGTGAGCCTTTCAAAGGCTACTCATGGGATAATACAGTGCTGCCCTTGCATCTCAATTTACTCCTTGAGCTAAATCCGAAGCACTTCAGTTGGCCATATTTAATTGGTGCACAAGTAAAATGACTTGGCAGTTAATTGTTGTTGACATGTTACAAGATATTGGTACAATACGGGACTAACAAAATGCAGAAAGTGCAGCACAAAATGATCAGACCTTATTGTGCTGATGAGAAACATTGTAGAAATAAAAAGGCAAAAAAAAATATTAACTTGCAGAAAGTTTTACATGTTCTTAAGTTAAGCTAATCATTCAATATGTTCTAGATATGGATGGATCATCAGAACATGTCTGAGCATGTGCTGTGCATGGTGCTGTACCTGATTGAGCTGGGCTTGGACAACCAAGTTCAAGACAGCAAGGAGGATGAGGTGAGACTTAGAGGTTGTGAGTTGCGGCCAGTCTTCTCGCTGTGTAGACTGCAAACCAGCATCCCACAAAATGTGTATCTTGTGCTTCCAGGAGCCGTGCATAGAGGAGCACTGCCATGACAGCTGGTTCCCAGGCACCAACCTCCTCTCTAACCTGCACCATGTCATCAACTTTGTGAGGGTTCGGGTTCCTGAGACAGCCCCTGAAGTGAAGAGAGAGGCCCCTCCCAGCACCAGCACTGAAGCTTCCTCTTATGGCCAGGTAAAAAGAAGCTCTGCTAAAGGCTGAGCTGAATTACAGTATCATTAACTACAGTGCATTGGCACTGTAAAAAAAAAACAAACTGGAATTGAGACATGTAGTGACTGTCCTAGCTCTCATTTTGCTATTAACTGTGTGCTTCCTGCCAGTGCAAAATGGCAGTGGCTGGGGAAGAAAAAATAGCATCTCAGTGCTCAAGTCCAGATATTTTATTCCGAAGACCCAGGCTCAGAGGGAAGTGATTATTGGACTTGAATTCATTAGATGTTCAAAAACACTCCAGAGGAATGGCAATGTTGCTGTGCATCTGCTAGATTGTATTAGTGGGAAATTGTCTGGCCATAAACACTTGATAAGCATAGAGCATCCCAGGCCTGTGTTGCTGTCAGTTTTGTTTTGGTATCTTTTTTTGTCCTCTGGCGTTCAGTGAACCAGCACAGTGCTAGTTTGCCGGGGTTCCCATAATTTGGCACATAAAATGGCACATGCTGCTTCTGCCCAATTAAATCCACGGCTCTGTGTGGCGAAATAACATGTACCAACAGCATTGCAAACAATATAGATTTATAAACATATTTCCCACAGTTTTTAGGGGGTGAACTTAAATAGAAAAGGCACTGTTGTGTTGGTGCCAACACACAAAAGCTATTAAAAGATTGAATTAAACTTAGCATGTCTCTCACCGGCTCATTATCAATTAATAATGGCATATTTGCCACCTGTACTCCATTCAACTGAGTTTTTTTTCACCTTATACATTGATCACAAAATACATACATCAGTAAGTTAACTTGCCAGACGTTACAGGTGCTGTCTACACAGGATATGCTCACAGCCTTGAAAGACAGCCCTGGCATGCATAGGCTTTATTTATTATTATTATCATCAGCTTACCTTGTTAGTTCGGTACCTTCATGTTCCTCTTTCATATCATCGTTATTATTGTTGTTCATTTTGCTGTACTCGTTCCACAGAACTCCAGGCGTCTTACAGGGAATTGGAGAGAGGTAGCTGTCTGCACCCATTTCTATTTAAAAGGCAGATGCCACTATCAACTACATTTGTCAATTTTATCTTTATTATGAACGAATTTCTGTGCACGTGTTTGTTTTGTGCTCTTCAAAGGAGGGCTGCCTTGGTGTGTTATGGCGTGTGTATAATGTCATGCTTCAGCAGTCCCCCCCCCCCCCCCCCTCCCCCCCACCCTCTTGACTGCTGAAACTAATTATGTGTGTAATGCAGGTTTGGGTAAATGCTTTTTAACCGCACGTCAGTATGATTGATGTCGCCTTGACTGGGCTATATGATGTATGTTTATTTAACAGTGCAGCTCAGGCCCTTTTTGTCAGGTCAGGTCAGGGCAATCGTTCAGTTTGGTTGTGTGCTTTTACCATCAGGATGATTAGAATTTTCTGGAATCTGGTTGTTCTGAGCACTATCAGCAGAGGTATTTGTGAGACGTGAGCTGAAATTTTGTAATAGTCGTTTAATTTGACTTTTATATGTATTGTCCCTGTCTGACTATGGTAATGAAGCACCTCTCCAATCCATCAAAGTCTGTGAGACTACAAGTGATGTAATTGTAGGAGATGGTGTTTGTGCTTGAACAAGCGTCTGCCAAAGCATCCAGATAAAGGTAGAATTTGATGGGATGTTGGTCACAAAGTTTTTCTTTGCTCTCTGTTTGCATATTGTGTTGATGCGGTGTGGGCTTGATACTGGATAAGTATCAAGTGCTGTAAAATGAGTTTTTATGTGTGTGACAGTATTTATGCACCATATGTGTTTACAGTGGGTTCTTGTAGCTTAAATCATAGACTGTGGCATTAACACTGCCAGCCTTAGATCACCCATGTAAAAATAAATGTGTGTTCTCATGGTGTTATAAGGTGTTTCATTATGAAAATGTTCATTGAATATTTATATGAATAAATAAATATCTTCATTGCTTTCCTAGAACCTGCGTGAAGCTCAGGTGTTCAGCCTTGTGGCGGAGCGCAGGAGGAAGTTCCAGGAGATAATCAACCGCAGCAGCACTGAAGCCACCCAGGTTGTCAGGCCCAAGAGCTCCTCAACACGCTGGGTCCCACCAGGCACGCCCCCCCAGCTGGTGACAGAGATCCTGGAGATCCGAGAAAGCATGCTGTCCCTCCTCATCAAGCTCCACCAGAAGATGTCGTCCAAGCAGAACTCACTGTCGGCATCCTGGCTAGAGGATATGGACACGAGCCGCCACGCTCATGGAGACGGCATTACAGCCATTGAGCGGATCCTCACCAAGGCAGCCACTCGCAGCTGCCAAATCAAGCGTAGCATCCAGGACATTTGTGGAAAGGTGTGTCCTCCAGTGCCACCCAAGAAGAACAGTCCCACTGACAAGAAGGCCATGGATAAAGAAGAGAGGTAGTGTAATGTGCAGTTGATTTAAATTTGTACAGCTCCATTTTGCATATTAATGTAGCTCATTATTATATTTGCAGTGGTTGTGCTTTGATATTTTGTCCGTGCAACTATTTGGACAGGGAGTTGTATCACCATTTCTACTTTTTTAAGGTATAATGGAGACATAATTTTTGTATAATTATGTTTAGAAACCTGCAAGAATTGTAACAGTATTACAGTGTAATTGTCACAACAACTCAAAGCAAGTCATGTGTACAAGGACAAGGAATTTGGATGAGCAGAGTGGCAAGATGCAAATAATCTGGATGTCTAATATGTGGCCAAAGCTGCAGCTGATTACTCCTTTTTGTCAGCTAAATTTTCAAGATAGATTTTTTATCAATTTTTGAAGATATCACGTCTGCTACCTACCTACCTATGTATTCATATGCGTTGCCATTAACTCTGCACACTTTACAAAAATCAAGTGGAACTCAGTGGGTTTTGGCCTTTTACTTTAAATTACCCACTGGTCTGTGTCTCCCACGTCTCTCATCTAATGATGATGGAATGGGCTATAACCGTTTGATAATGGCCTGCTTTTGGGGTTGGCTTCACCCCACAGACAAAGGTAAAGGTAGAATCTAGCCCCACTCACATGAACTGGAGCGGTTTCCATGGCAACAGTCAGGCAGCAGCGCGGTCAATGGCAGTGAGAAGTGGGAAGCTGCTGCCCATTCCTCAGGCTGGTTGTCGGCACCCCTGAAGCCATCAGTGAAAATTATTGAGCTGCGACGGTCCTGTCAGCATTTGTTTATGTCCTCTTATTAGGGACTTAATTTACAGTCAGCTCTCGCCCTGTAAGTCCTCAGAGTGGGGCTCAACCCACCATATTAGTTCAGTAATCACACTTTCCGACTTTCACAACACAGCTTTGTTGAAATCAGACACCTGCTACCTATGTAACAGAATCCAGTGATTGAAGAATCTGCTGCACATGCTGAGGGTGATCGGGAGACACATGCACTGCACAACAGACATGCTTATTTCCAGGACACTGTAATACATTTGTGAAGTGGAAGGGTTATTAGTTGTCTTAATTGGAGCAGGTGGTTGCCAGGAACTTGTATGAAATCCCTGATTTCACTTACTGAGTCCATCTCAGTTGCATCTAGAATTCAGATTATTTTTAAAAGTCATTTCAGTAGACTGTAATATTATAATTACATACACACATTTCATATAATTTGGTTTTGAATTCAAGTTTAAAACTGGGTTGCTGCTCACCTTGCTGCATATTCATCAAATAGTATTTTACTCGTTGTTCTTTCTTTCAGACGTCAGAGGGCCAGGGAGAGACAGCAGAAACTGCTTGCTGAATTTGCCTCCAGGCAGAAGAGTTTTATGGAAACAGCTATGGATGTTGGTAAGGAAAGGCCAGCTCATGTTTTTCTTGTTTTCTTTTTTTTTTTTCCCTTTTTTTTGCCAACTTGTTGTCACAGTTTCATGGTCTTTCAACTTTAAAGTACTAACATATCATTTGCAGGACCCACAGCCTCAATTCTGTTTGCAAAGAGTTTTCCTCCTATCATGGCAGGACTCTCTGCATAAGCAGAAAAGCAGCAGCAGCTGTGCGGCACATGTGCTAACACAACCTTTACCTGGCATACTTACTGTGACATACTTGTAAATCAAAGTGCAGTATTCAGTCTACAGTAATGTTGGAAAACAGGCAAGTGAGGAATACTGAATGTGTTTTGTTTGTTTAGTGACTCTAGTTAACACATGCACACAGTGAGGTGTGTGGTCAAGGTGCTGAACAAGTGCAAACTTCTCATTTCCTAATAATTTAGCACGCTTGAAAACATGCATTGTTTTTGAGCAGTGAGTGTTCATTTTTGGACTGACTAAAAATGTAGGAGGAAAGTTTGCAGAGAGCAAACTGTTCTGGAAATGTATGCCTTCAGCAAGAAGGTCTGATAGAATGTACTAATGAAAACTGGGTTTGTTCTGACATAGGTCTACAAGACCTTTTTATAAAAGCACAAAACACACATTAATAATATTTGTTTGGAGGACATCTTACCACTGTAGCCTTGATAGAAAAGTACTGTTGGCTGAAATAAACCTATCACTGCTTTCTCTTTTACACTGGGACAAGGTGACAGTGGACCGAGTCCGGTCTTGTGGTTTGTGCAGGCCTGTTAGGATAAATTGAGAGGAGAGTGCTCCTGTGGGAGTGTGGGTGGCTGCTGGCTGAGGGCACATAGGATCAAAGCACTAATAGTGGGCTGGACTCCCAGGGCCCACCCTGACACAGCATGGTTAGTGAATGAATAATGGCTGCTGTGATCAGATGGACCATTCTGTTAGGACTGTATTATGACCTCTTTCTGCCCACTTTTTCCCCGATTAGTAACTTGAGTTGCTGTACTTCAAGCTTGCTGCTGGTGTTGCATCGCCTGTACTGAAGTAAAATTTTAATGTATTTGAGAAATGACCATAATGCATAGAATTGTAGATATCTATGAATTTGCCTGCAAAATAGCGCCTGCCATTATTTTCTTCACAACTGAAACATGATTAAGGTATTTCTCCTCGAGTCCACCATTCTCCTGCACAAAGATCTGATACCTTTGGTCATATGATTTCATGACATACTACATTTAAGGCAGCTGGGCTTGCTGTTTGGCTTTGAGGTTGGCCTTGAATAAATTAATGGTCACTCAAAGACCTTGGAATTATATTTAGGATAGTAGGAACCTATGTTTTAAGTTTATCTTTGCACATTTTGTGTCTCCACAGGGCACTAGTGTGGCTGCTGGAAAATATAAAGCTTAGACGAGGGGCTTAATCTTAGAGAGGCAGAGCAGTAATCTGTTTTTGTTATTTATTAATACCTACGTTGTTATCATAAAACTTAGAGATATTAAGTAGTCAAGAATTAGTCGTGGAAATAGTTTTGGTTTATTTCTCTGAGACTGCAGGCCCATAGTCTGTAATTATTCCCTGAGAACAAGCGAACAGTTGAAAACTTGCAATTATAAAGCTTAAAAGTATATAAATAATACCAAAAAAAAGGAATCACAATTTTTTGCTATAGGAAGCATAAAGCAGCAGCACACCAGCAGTTTGTGTCCTTCCTGTCTTACCCTTTTTTTGTATGTGTGTGTGTGTGTGTGTGTGCATGCACAAACATTGGTGGCTCAGTGTACTGGGATGGCCTGGGGCTAAAGCTGTAGTGTTGACATCTAATGCAAACAGCTTTCATTTCCCCAGGAACACAGTGACCTCTCCTGAGAACATATTCTTCCAAAAAGCAATAAATCAATTTCCAACACAGCTTGACATTTCTACACAATGCTTACTACTCAAATTGAACACAGTTCTTAACATTTAAAACTAATTTCACATCAGTAATTAATTTCTTGTGTTGTGCCAGTCACGCAAAGAGGGGTAGCAGAGAGTGAATTTACTTATGTTCTCAGTATTGATATATGGACAGCACATGCTTCATTGCTCAAGTACCATTGTGGCTCTCTACCCCTATTCTTCTTCCCATAACTGTTGTTTGGAGGCAATGCGTAGGAAGTCTGGAAAATACCAAAAGATCATAGTATGTTCTGTGTTACTGTAATGTAAATTAAAAAGGAGTAGTGTCAGTGTAAATTAAAAAGGAGTAGTGTATCTGAGAATGGTATTTGTCGCCTGAATGGTGGCATGGCTTTCAGCCAGTCCCTTCATGATTGTTACTATCCTACCCAAAGGAAAGTCTTTCAGACCACATTACCTCTAAGTGTTTTTGTTTCTTGGTAGTTTTTATTCCACCCCCAGGTGACTGTAACGCTGACTGATCATTGAACCCAAATGAAAACTTCTCACTTTTTCAAAATTGCTTTTAGTGAATATTGGCTTTAGCTTTTGCAGTGTATCCCATCGTTACATTTTTGTGTTTATGGTATTAAACACAAAAATGTGTTTAATACCATAAACAGCTTTTGTAAACTTAGATTTAAGGTTTTTCTTCTTTTTTTTTTTCTGGTGACAGAATCCCCTGACACTGAGGCAGCCATGGATCTAGGAGCCTCTGAAGTGATGGAGTCTGAGGTTCTTTATGACTGTGTGATCTGTGGCCAGAGTGGACCTTCCACTGAGGACCGCCCCACTGGTCTAGTAGTTCTCCTCCAGGCATCCTCAGGTACTGCACTTCCCAGCATCCTCCTCTTCCAACTTCACAGTCTTGATTTTGTTGTACAATTTAAAAAAAAACAAAAACAAAAAAAACCTGACAGGCTCAGATTAACAGGAAGCATCCCTCTCAGACATCACACTCTGTTTCTCTATTGCCAGTCTTGTTATTTATTGCACCTTTAATCCACCTTATCGGGAGTCAGATATTTAATAGGCAGGTTAACTGTTGTTTTAATTGGCTCATTTATCATTCATGCTGATCCCTGCTCACTTGTGGAGGATCATTCACTTCCATCCCAATAAATGGCATTTTTGATTGATAATTGGTGACATTGTTAGACAGTTCAGAAGGCTCTGACCTCAATGTCAAAAAACATCTTGTAAAATTTTCCACCAGTGACCAACAGCAGGTTCATTATTGAATACAATTATATTGTGCTTTCTGGTCTCCAGAAACCATTATTCAGCAGCACAGCTCCTGCTTTAGTAAAATGTGTTGCTTTTCTGTGTTTTATGTCATTGTAAAGTGAACATCTTTGGGTTTTGGCTGGTGTGGGGCAAGAAATGAAATTTGATAGTGGGTAGTATTTGCTTTTTCCTTAGATTTCTAGTTTTTTTTTTTTTAATTGGATCAGCAAAAAAAAAAACCTCAACTGCCCTAATACTGTGTGAACTCTGACCACAATCATAATCCTTGACCTTTTTATCTAAATGCTGAATAAGTTAGATTCATCATCATTCATCACTGACTTCTGTGACTGTCTTTCAGTGCTGGGGCATCGCTGCAAAAATAAAGAGGCTAAGAAGCTACCGACGAGTGATGAAGAGCATATCTACCCCGCAGACACGTGTGGAGTGGCTCATGATGTCAGGCTCACGCTCATGCAGCGGTTCTTCAAAGATGTGGGTGTATCACAGAAAATATTAAAAGCTTTACAGCAGAGGGAAAAAAAGGCAGAAAGTGCTTAGAGCACTATTAGGGCTATGGATTTGTGTGTGTGTAAAAATGACAGCTTCAGCAGCTCAAATTATAGGGTTCTCATCCTGTCTATGAATTTCTTGACACTGGGTTTACATGCATGTCAGCAAAGTAAGCTTTGAAATCTGCTGAACTGTAATAAACTGTAGGATGTTTGATGGTCCTTGTAAGTGAATACATGTCTTAAACACCTGTGGTAGTCGTAGCTGTAGCCCAGCTAATGGTTGTCACGTATAGCCACTTTTGAGACACAACTAGAATTACTTATGCCAACCACTCTTAACCAACAATCACACTAGCTGGCTCAGATATAACCAGATATAGTGCTGTTTATTTAGTCTACATTTTAGTGAAAAGATATTGCCTTTTAAATACCTCATAAAACACAGCAGGGCTGATTTATTTTCACTCTGTTATATGGTGTTTAGTGTAGTTTAATTCAAACATTTAAAAAATCTATTGAATCTTCAGCACCACACAATAAGCAAAAGGTCCAGGAGGTTGAATGCTATTTGCATACTCTAATTGATGTGATTTTTCTCTTTTGGATTCTGCAGAGTTCTTGTCTGCAGTCTGTGTCAATAGGTTGGGATGGGGGTGTCTACGTCCAGACCTGTGGACACACTTTGCATATAGATTGCCACAAGTCATACATGGAGTCTCTGAGGGTAAGTGAAAGCTTGGACCTTGTAAAGTCAGATGACAGAAAATTCAATCCCTGTCATTTTCGTCAATGGTTGATTAATCTTTTTGGTTTTTAGTTAAGTGAATAGACCCAACATTTTCTAATTACAGCTACTTAAATGGGAGTAAGTAAGTAGGTTTCTTACACTAACGGATGAATGAAAGAAAATGTATGAAACTATAATGTAGGTGAAGTATGCACTAAAAATCTTGGGTCACATTTTCAGAAACTGTGCAGTCTTTAATATTAACTTTATACATTTACCTTTAAAAAGCCTAGTATCAGTTGCCTCTTTCAAGTTTTGCGTTAAGATTGCACAGGTCAAATTTAACTTGTATGTTTTCCTTTTTTCAGAATGACCAGGTCCTCCAAGGTTTCTCTGTTGACAAGGGTGAATTTACGTGCCCACTCTGTCGACAGTTTGCCAATAGTGTCCTTCCCTGTCGCCCTGGGCGGGGCACGGAGGCTGGTGCCTGGCACGCACCCACAAACAAGAAGACGTGTGTGCTTGTAAAGGAGGTAGAAGATCTTCAGGAGAAACTTGGCCTTTTCCCTGTAAGTTTTACATTAAAGCCAGGCGTTTCCCGCTAAAAGCATCCTGCATGTTTTACACAGCTGTGCTTTAAACGCAGTCAGCTCATTACTGGCTGGTGGTACCCCTATTCTAGACAGTGATTATAATTAGTATAAACAATCAGCTTATGCCAAATCGTGGGGGGGTGTTGACTGTTGATGGAGATGGAAACAGGCTGGTTAATTCTCTCTGGAATTCAGAAACAAGCTCCTGCTTCATCAAGCACCTGCCATCCTTGAAGTGTCAGTGTTTACCAGATCCAGCAGTACAATTCTGTTTCTGTTCATGACATATATGGATAGATGTCATTTTCTTTTTTCTTCTTCTTTTTTTCTTTCTTTTGCAATCTATAGTTCTTGTGATACACTGTGTTATAAAGCACTGTGCTTTATTCAGTTTTTTTGGCTGCAAATGACAGAATTGTCCAAGTCAAATAATTACAACGCTGTACGTATTGTGCTGCCACTAAGACTGTTAGAAAGTAAAAAAAACAAAAAAAGCACCATTGGGTTTTTTTCACGTTTTATCCACATTGTTACAATTCATTTTATATGCTTGATCAGTCTAATACTTATTGTTCACATCATGTTTTAGTATAACATGATTTACATAATCCACCAGAATAATATATACCATACCAATTCCATGCAGCTATAATATCACTGCCAAAATCGATTACCAACTAACCAAGAAAGTTTCAGTTCTGAATAAGTTTTCATACTGCTTGGAAATGACTAAAACTACAACCTCAAAACACACTGAAAAATCTAAAACATTGCAGAATGCCTTGCATAAGTACTGGTTTGGCCAGAAGGCCTGAAAAATCATGAGCTCACCTGTATTGCTCAGAGCATGTATTGGAATCGTCCTTTCTTTGAAGCATTACAGTACATCTTGATTCTTACATACCCTTCAGGTGTTTGTAAAATCCCTCTTTTGATTTGAAAGTCAGGAATGTACATGGCTGTGGATATAACTGCAGTCTCCTCTCATTTTGCATCTTGTGCGGGTTTCAGGAGTTGTTGATTTGACTGAAAAATTCGGATTTCTTAGCTTAGGGACGCTTCTCAAAGTTCCTGAAGAATTTTGACTTAATTTTGTTCTTCATTTTTTAAAGACGGAGTCTAACTTAAGTAAAGAAATGGATTTGGTTATCAAAGACATCAAGAACACCACCCAGAAGAAATACATGGACTACGGCAAGACCCCTGGCTCCCCTGACAACGATTTCCTCTTCATGTACTCCGTGGCAAGGTAAGAGCAGAGTCACACTGTGATTAGATAGGACCCTTCTTCGTGGTGCCTATGTAAATTCTACAGTGTAGAATCTACACTGTATTTAATTTACAAGCCTTTATTTTGGGGGTTGTGGTTGTATGCTGTGCAATCTCCATTTTTGTCATTTCTAAAGATTTCTTTCTAAAGATCAGGGAAAAGGTAGTTGTGGCTGATAAATTGAGAATCTCCACTTCATCTTCGTGGTGCTGTCAGTGTGACCCTGGGAGTTGTCTTGACCGGGCAGCGGCTTCTAGTTTGGTATCTCAAAGTAAATTGGTCCGAATTGGTGGTTGCCTGGAGGGTGTGCTCCACTATCACACTGCTGTGGTTTCCTGAGAAACGTTACTGCATGGCAGGGTAATATACGGGAAGGCTCTTGATTTTTCAGTTGATCTACATTCTTGCCTTCACCTATGATCATGAACTGTGGGTAGTAACTTTCACATCATGAAGCAGGTCAGGTTGACACATTGATGACATTGATTTCCGTTCGCTCACAGGGTGTCTTAGCTCAGTGTAAGGGTAAAGTACTCAGAGGGGCACTGCAGCTACTATGCGTTAAATGGAGATAGTTTATGTTGGCTGGGCATCTGCTCAGATTCCTCTTGGACACTGTATGTGAAGGTGTTTTAGGCACGTCCAACTGGGAGGTGATTGTGGAACAAACCCAGAGTGTGTAGGAGGGATATTATATCACAATTGGTTTTGGATTTTCCCAGGATCCCACAGGAGGAGCTGAAGGACATAGCATTTTGCATTCCCCGTTTTAGCTTACTGCTGGCATGATCTAACCTTGGATAAATGGCTGGAAATGGATAGATTGGTGGATAAAACAAATGTTTATACATATGATTTAGTGTCCTTCTAGTCCAGCCCACAAGGCAGCTTGAGCAGACCGAATATTAATCCTTAAATGTGGCAAATAAGTGGCATTAAACAAGAATGTTCTTGCACCTAGTTTAATAATCTGATGTACTCCTTTTGCTTTCCTGTTCCTTTTTCTATGATCTTGACAAGTTGTTGTGCGTGTGTCTGAGTCGTACTGGGTTATCTCCAAGTGATTCTGTGTGGCTGCTGACCTCTATGTCTGCAGCACTCAAACTTGGAGGTCCTCTCTCCTCACCACCGCACACAGTTTTACACACATGCACACACCACTGACTGTTGAGACCAGTGGAATAAATGCCAACTTGCTCTTCCACTTGACTTTTAAGGCCAGCTCCTCATCTTGAATAACCGTGATCATCAATGCAAAAAAAGACAGTAGTGTCCTCTCCTCAGTGTTAGAGTCTTACTTTGTAAGGTTTTTACTCCTGAAAAGATCCTTGAACTGGAACAGAAATTCAATACTGCTGTTGTTGCATAGTACTTGTACCAAGTATATGGATTACTTTGCATTTTTTTCTAAGTTGTTCAGAGAGCTGTGAAGGTGTTTGATTTGTTTTCTTCATATTTCTCATTAAGCTGTTGTATTGGCTGTGCAAGTGTAGCAACAACAGTGCTTTTTTAAAGCAGCATTAGCCTCTTTGTCTCTATAAAGCCACAGTAGAGTCATGCTAGGTCTTGCTGCATCATCACTTATTAGATCTGGCTGAGTATGGATTTGTTACACCTTCTGTGACTAAATTTTAGGACCACTGGTCTTTCAGGTGGTCTTTCTTAAGCTTGCTTAGTCTCAGTTGGAGTCCTGCTGATGTCTCATTCACACATGTTCCTTTACATTTGTCTCTGGTCATCTTTGGGTGAACCAGCCATCTAAGGCACATACGATGCAACTGCGTTGTTCTAGTTCAATTTTGGCCAGGGATCTTGATTGGATGTCCCCCTCCACCCATCCTTTGGCGAGTATACCAAAATATAATCTTGGGGAAAAAGAAATTACATGGTCCCTTTCTCAGGTATTTGTATAACCTCAACAGATTGGTCACAGGTAAGAGAAATGAATGGCCCACAGCTCACCTTGGGGTCTCCTAACTCCTCACCACTCCCATTCCAAAAACTGTGCCCTTCCTAGAGCTGAACCATCCAGACCTTTTGCCCACCCAGCGCTGTGGTTCCCTCAGCCCTCCACCCTGAACAGAAAGATCCCCTGAGTACGTCTGGGTGCCTGTTGGCTCTCTGAAGTTCAATGAACAGCGCAAATTGCCTGAGGAGTGGAAAATTCCTCTGTCACAGGGGCGCTCTTATCAGCAAAAGCCAGATGGAGCTTCACCGTGGCTGCATTATCTATGTGAAATTGCTTTTTCTCCCAGGAAACCCAAGGATTTGCCCCCACCTTCCCGGTCCATAGAAAGAAATGGCCAGTGGTCGGATGAAAACAGGCCAAAATCAGTCTTATTTTAGTAATTCCTATCTGTTTTCATCATCTATGTACTTTGTTAAAGGTTTTATTTTATTTTATTTCACTGTTTAGGTACTGGTGAATTAAAATTCAGAAGTAAAATGTGTTTGGATATGCATGGGAAATGCACACTGGGGATTATGCGTGAACTGTGGTTGGAACAGCTTTTATGCTAATGGTCCAGCTTGTGCAAAATCAGTCTTGGAAAGCTGTCATTTATTTGATACGGAATTGCTGCTGCAAAACACACATTGCACATTGAATGGCAAATGGCTTGACTAGGCACCATCTTTCATCTTCCTAATCAAACTGGTAAAAGAGGCAAGCTACGTAACCAAAAGCTGAATATGATGATACTCAGCCATTTATACCAGTACCCACACTTCGTCTCTCCCAGAGGCATACTCTGGAGTACTGCACCCAAAAGTTAGGATTTTTGTATCAGGGTCTCATCCCATGCAATCTGTAATACATGACAAAGAAACTGA
This sequence comes from Toxotes jaculatrix, assembly GCF_017976425.1. Taxonomy (NCBI): domain Eukaryota; kingdom Metazoa; phylum Chordata; class Actinopteri; family Toxotidae; genus Toxotes; species Toxotes jaculatrix. The sequence continues at coordinate 12,460,793 of NC_054408.1, read as the reverse complement.
GTGCTGGCTTGCCTTCAGAGACAACAAATCAAGTGAATTATATTTATTCAGCCCAATATCACACATTCTATCCTCAGACCCTCGCCGAGTACAAAAGTAGCAGTTGTGGTACAATGAAGGTGCTCCACCACTAGACATGCATTATGATAACAGTAAGATTTTTAAACATATGAATAAACATTTGTATAAAATAAATACCATGGCTACTTTTTACCCCTAGCTCAGGCCTCATAAATTTAGCTGAAATGGCTGAAATGTTGCTGAATAAGCATTTTTCAAAAAAAATCCTAGTGCATACCAGTGTTGTACACTTGGGTAGACCTGTTCATTTAATTTAGTGACTGCTCCCTACTTGCTCTTTTCTCACATTCACGGTACATTAATGTGCAGGTATAACGTGAGATATACTGAATGTCACCTAATGCTGTATGATTTTAGCCAATGACAAGCCAGTGCTTCTTGTTCATCCTGGTGGAGCCAGAGTTTAAAATTGCTATGACAATGATGTGAGTGATGGTATTACTCTGCACTATTGAATAAGCCAGAGGTGGATCTTCCATTCAGTACACTTGTGAGACCTGACCTGCCGCATGGTGGAACGTGAAAGGGTGTTGCATCTGTGGTTTGATGAGCAGTATTTGACCTAAATTTATATTTTTGGTCATCAACATTAAGAGCATAGTATACAAACAGCAAATTATGACTGAAACTACAGATGAAGAAAATACAGGATGCAGGATAGCTTTATAAACCTTGATGATCTGTTGGGTAATTGTTACCCACTTGTCCATTGGCTAGTCCAGAAATTTAATATAACTAAATTGAAGTGAGGTTAATAGGGGATGGAAAGTTTGAATATCAGCTCAGTCAAACAAAACAGTGACTCTAACCATAAAAATCTTCATTTAATTCTACTGTTGAAACTCTGTGCCTGGGCTGAATGTGGGTTCTAGTGTTTGATCTCGAGTTTTAATGCAAATTTTATTTACTTTAGTGGTAATAAAATGTGCCATATATATAACACTGGGATGTTTTGCCTCTTGTGAAAACAAGAGTGAAAATCTCTTTTGCATAGCCTGCTGTGCAGGGTCAGTGGAAATGATCACTTTTGGGAGTAGCTTTTCTTTAAAGGGTTGTATTAGACACTGGTAGGGTTGGTATCTGTATGTGTGTAGTGTGTGTTTTCATATGTGTACCTGATATGCATTAATGCTCTGGCTCTGTCTCCTCAGGACCAACCTGGAGTTGGAGCTTGTGCATCGGGGTGGAAACTTGTGTTCTGGAGGAGCCAGTGCTGCTGCCAAACGCTCATGTCTCAGTAAGTGTCTACTCCCCGAACTCCTCATCTTTTTTAAATCCTATATCTAAGTCTTCGAATATGGAATATGTTGAGTCTGATATTACATATTTCACATACACATTTGGTATTCTTATGGCCTAATATAACGCCACCTATGGGATCATTAAATAAGATTTTTTTAAGAATTTTTAGATACAAATTAAAAAATGAGGTAACATTTTATGCATCCTGTATTCAGTTTTTACATACTTTAGTCAAAACTCCTTGCAGAACATGCTACATAAGAATGAACAGCAGCCAGTAGCGTCATTCATTTGCAATAGAAAGACATTCAGTAGACCAAAAGTTAGGTACAAAATAAAAGCTGACCCATTTCTAACCATGCATTGTCTGTGGGTTTTCACTGACATAATGTGTGTTAATGCAGGTGGCTGTAGTAAGGTGTCTGACTTGTGATCAATCCCATTTGTTCCATGTTACAGCAATGAACCATTAGAAGAAAAAAAGGGGGGGAAAAGCTAAGGGGTGATTAGCAATGGCAGGCAAAGATAGATGGCGTCGCAGGTGAGCTGTTGGGAGCAATCAGGGTAAATGAAGTGGCAAATGTAGAGGGTCAAGTGCTGTTTTAGTTGATTGTGCCACAAGTGACAAGGGCGTGCGTCTACAAACATTTATTATATTGATTACTGATCAAAAGCTACAGTTTTTGTCACTTGTTAAAATATTTGTGGATGACAGACTGGATATTGGAATTGAAAGTATATAAGAAAATGTCAGAGTGAAGTTTCTTGTTCAGACTCCATCCCATTTTCTATTTGTTTAATTATTCTCTCAAAGACGTGGCTGCTGCAGTGAAATGGCCTGTCATCCTTGAGTGGCTGAAAAGAGATTTCACACTGGAGGGTTGCCATTTTTGAGCTACATTAACCATGTAGCTGTGCTGACAGCCAAATTTACTCAGTTGCAGTACATTAGTGTTCGTTCTTCTTACGGAAATGGATCTGAAGGAAAACGGCAGACGTGAGCTAACTGTGAGAGCCCATGGGGTTCCTAAGCCTGTTTCCCAGTAGGCACTTCTTCTGTTCAACTGATGAGGATACGATGGACCACGTAGGCAAGCTGCCTGCAGTTTCCTTGTAATGGACTAAAACAGCCCTGGAGAGCCCAGACTCTAAATAGCATGTCCTTGGTTTATTTAACTGCAGATTTTTGAATTAATTTTGGAGACTGTTAGCTGCTACTGTACGGAGAATTTAAAGGCAAATCACGTTGACCTCAGTTCTGCAGACTTGCAGTACTTGGTGATTGTTGACAGTTTGTGTGTCTGGTGGGATTTTACACGTGGACCACTGTCTTATCATATGCACCAAGAGGACACATGTAATTGTCAAATATCTGCTATGAAAAGTGAGTACACAGCAAAGTGGTTGTAAAAACCTTGCTGCTGTGAAAAAGGCCTATTTTTCAGGACCAAAATGTATGTCAACTGATTGAAGATGTTGGTAATATAGAAATTGTAGTAAATATTAGTTGTGACTTGGAAAACAGAATAAACCGATTAATATATTAAACCAGAGATCGGCCTCCATGCAGTCAGGTGGATAAGACCAGATAAAGAGTCGTTGGAAGTCTTGACTTTCAGAAACAATTAAAGGACCTTGAGGCCCATTTGTTGTTAAGGTCCGTGGTGTTGACTCATCTCATAGTTGTGGACAGTTAAACTTCCGTGGACACATCCCATTACCCTGGAAATGCTTCTTCTTGTCTTTCATTTTCTCCTCTTTTGTGTCCCAGTGTCTTACGGTTGTCTCAGTAGAGTAAGAATCAGAATAACATGTTTTATTGTTAGATTTGTAGCAGTTTTGTCAGAGCAGACTGACCGTAACGCCTTAGGGAGTATTTTCATCATACGAGATACTCCTGAAGCGAAGTACTTTTATCAGCACTAAAGAAAACAGGCTGTTTCATTTTAAATTGACTTGACATGGCAAACAACTGCGATCAGACCTGGAGCTTGTAATCAGTCTATTCCATCTTGTATACATTTTGGGCTTTTATGACAGTAGCAGGAAATTACAGCCCAGATTTTATTCACCTCTCTCTTATTTCTCATGTACCTTTCTCCCTCTCTTGCCTTGCCTTTCCCAAGTTAATACCTTGTAAGAGGTGAGGGGTAGTGAGGGAAGTGAAGAAACAAGCTGCAGTGGAGACAAATGGGATGCAACCAACTGGCACAGACACTTTGCTTTCTTAATGCTCTGTCTGTGTTAACCTGTGGAGGGCAGTGTTGCTCTAAGCATTGATAGTTCACACACAAGTCAAATTGCAGAGCTGGTTTTTGGAAGCACTTTGCTGCATTATAGTACCATAATACCCTGTAAAACAAAATGAAATAGGATTAGCGTTGCTCATTGGAAAAGGTTTAGGTTATACAGAAGATTGTGGCATTCACCTAAAGATGAGACTACATGGAACTGATTGGTTTAGTGGCACTGGTTTCAAATATGGTTCCTATGTGATTTAAATCTATTGCTCTTATGCAGTTTTAATTTCTGGCTTTAAGAGGACTTGGATTGAGTTCACAGTTAGTAAAAGTAGGTTAATTTAACTCTGGACTAATAGGAAAGACAAGGACATTTTTTTCTGCATCATCTAAAATGAGTAGGCCAATATTTACACAAATTAGGTTTAGATGTCATGTCATGAGTTTTGGTATTTGTAACAGGTTTGCTCTAGACAACAACTTTGGAGGCTTTGAAATGTCCTGCTATTAAAATTTAGTGGGTACAGGAGCGATTGTGTGTGCACAGGGGGTCTCTCTTCATGTTCCATTAGTTTCACAATGAACAGGTGTGACCTGACCAAATACTTGCTCGAGGCTATCAAGCGCTGCCATGTATCCATCTGGCTTGGCCTGGTTTTATCTGAGCCAAACCATTAGCCCTGCAGTCAGTTCAAGTAAACTGCTTTCATCATTTGATCTATACCGGTTGCTGTTGTGGTGTGACAATGGGCACTGAGATAAACAGAGACTCGCTGGTTTTGTTCCTGTCAGAGCTTGTTGGGGACATAACAATGATGTTTTTTTTTTTTCCCCTTCCCTCTTTCAGATCAGCTGTTCCATGTGCTCGCCATGCACATGCGACTGTACAGCATTGATTCAGCCTACAACCCCTGGACGAAGCTGACTCAGATTACACAAAGCAAAGAGGCAGAGTGAGTGACTTTCTCTCTTAAGTGCCTCCGCTAACAGTAAATCTATAAATCTGTTCAGACACTGCACATACCTCCCCATTCTCTACCTTTCCTCCCACTTTACCTCCCTCTCATAAACATGCAATCAAAGCACCACTTTGTCCTCACCCTAAATACCACCATTTCCTCCTTCCCCCAGCAGCTTTTCCTCTGCACAAAGACAAGCTAAAAACAGAAAAGGGACCACGCGTGGTTTCCATAGATACCAATAATTGCTGCATCTGGCAAATTACCGGGCACTCCACAGAGAGCAAAATGACCCTGTCAAATTCACTGTACTGAGAACAACTGCACCGCACCAACACCGTAGCAGCACGCCATCTCGGCTCCCAGCTGTCCACCTAGCTTCAGCAGGAACCAGCATTTAACAAAACACAAAAGACGTAGTTCCTACCTCACAAATGCTGTCTTTTTCTGTCTTGAATCACCACTGTATGTCAGAACATGCTATTTTATGTACAGATGGTTTTGGTTGTCAGTTGTAGTTGTAGCACTTAACAATACAAGATGAGCTTTAACAACCTTTCCTCCCTGTTAGCATTGTAAGACAGCTTTAAGACCTGTTACTACTAAAGTGCTCATAGCCACACAGTATTCTCAAAGGAGCCATTTCGTGTTTAAAAATACCTTGTCAGGGTTTCAGGAGAGAACACTGTCTGTGACACCCTCAGGCAGTCAACCTGATCTAGCCTAGTTAAATAGGACAGAGAGAGATGTTTCCTCATAGATGCAAAACATTGCTCTGGCCTTTTTTATTAGATAAACCAAAGAGGAAGCTTTGTATTAGTATGAAGATTTTACAGTGTGCAAGTATAGTTTGTATGCAGTGGTCTTAGCAGAGCTGAAAGCTCTGTCCTCTAAGGCTTTCCTCCGATGCACAGTGGAATTAACTGGTGAGTGCTCTGGTAATGGAAGGTATTATTCTTTAAGTGCAGTTCCCCTCATTCAAAACCCCTGAGGCCTTTCAAGACTAGAGTGGAGATTGGAACCTCGCTGAATTGTCAACAGAACAGAAGACATTTAAATGGAGATGGTGCACAATATGAATATGTAACTAGGGCTTAAGGAAGTTGCTTAGGAAATACAAGGAGTGGGCTTTTCAAGCCATGCATTTGTTAAGCAAATTTATATCTATATACACAGCAAGACCTTTGCTCTCATACCTTTTTTTTAAAGCCCCTTTCAAACATGCAGTATGTAACATTGCTGGCTTGATATAGCTACTAAAGTTATGGCTCTAATATTAAGACACAGGTGACTCTGACGTTAATGTTATTCAGACATGACAGCCCATTTGCAGAGCGAGCCACAATGCTCGCATGATATTTGGCAGCTGGCACAAGAGAACGCAGAGAGAACAGGAAAGAAAACAGCGATGACTTGAAAATGTGATGATAGCAGGGAAGAGGAGTGTTTTTCTGTTCTCTCACAAGCTGCGTCACTCTAGGATTTTAAAAAGTACTCCAAGGTGAGCATGATGGATGCTCATTTCTGCTATTTGCAGTGAATTCACTAAAACAGTTTCTTATCAAGTTCATCATTTAAGTTATTAGAATTCTGCTGCTTAATTTATAAAGTTTGACATGCACATGCACAGGATATGATGACTAGGATAAAACACATACGTTAGAAGACAGATAAATACACATTTAATTTTTTTCTGTGTATGCTCAACCTTGTGCTGCTGTGTTGTGTTTTCTTTTCTTATGTTAATTTGATGGCATTCAAGTCAGGCTTGTGTTATGTTGAAAGTGTTACAGAAATGATGTCGGGTCCAACCTAATAAGAAATAAAAGTCACCCGGGGCTTTTTGAAAATGAAACCAACATGTTAAATTGCCATCACACTAATGTGAAGACAGTTTACATTATTGCTGACATAAAAGTAGTACTGCCGATATTTTTCATATTTAGAATGGATGTGTAATTTCAATTAAGCGATTACCTTTATTTCTCTATTTGCATTAACATATTGATTGCAGACAGTAAATGAATATGTGTTTATTTTTTTTCCATCACAAAAGCTGTTTGACAGTAGCTTCTGTGAAACAGAAGATAACGAAAAGCTGTTGTGCTTGTTTCGCAGTAGCTTTGATGAAGAGAGGCCTGAGGTGCCCATGCTGTTTCGAGATGTCCCGTCCCTCCTGATTATCTTCGTGCTAACGATGCCACAGCCTCTGCGGAAAGGTACAGTTTCTCTGCCTGCATCATGACACTACAAGAGAGTAGGGAGTTGCTCAGTGGCTGCTCCACAAGGGCAACCCCATTATCAGTCGTAATCAGGGCCGAGTGCAGGAAAGAAGCATTTCGCATCTCTCATGTGTGCTCCTGTTGCTGCCATTTGGCTGTGAGGATCAGAGAGACACAGCCCTGCTGATGGGAGGGCTGCACCTTCTTCGTTCGCCCATCATCTGGGGCATGTTGCTGCATCTCCCCCCATCTCAGCCTTTCAGAAGAAAAGGTGGAGGGGGCGAGGGAGGGCCACCTAAAGACCTAGCCCAACACACATCAGTGATGTTTAATGGGAGAAGTGTTGCAGCAGGCAGATCATCTCGTTGATGACTGAATTAGGTTCTCCTTTGGCAGGGGACTATTAGGGCTCTTGGAACATGGTCAAAATGGACACATTGTGAAGAAAAGCATTTGATTGAAACCTTAACATTATAGTTAGTTACTGTTTGTGCATTTGTGCAATTGTAATTTAGAATTTATTATGAGGATTGTAAGTGTCAGATTTTTCTCAAGGTCATGATCCTTAGTAGCATTTAGTGCATCATTGCTACAGGTCATATATTTTTTATATTAAAAAAACATTAATGTAATAACTAGAATAGAATAGAGATTTGATTTTATTTATTTTTCAGTACAACAAAACGAGAAAGGCACATGAATGAAGCGATAATGGGCTTAATCAACATGCACAAAGCATAATAAATTGGGCTACAAAACCTTTGCATGAAAACAGAATTTCTTTAAAGAGGGAAATAGAAAGGGAGAGGCATGACTGGTCAATAAGGGCCCTTTGTACTTGATGGTAAAAAGGGATGGCCTCCTGTTTTTTTAATACCGGTTTAGTATTGTGTTCTGACATTTGTCACAGTGACCAGGAGGGTGGAGTTGTCAGCAGCCCTTTGCTGTGGAAAACAAATGATGCTCTTTGTTGTTCTTTTCAGTGCCAAACTTAAATATCTTTCGGGCTACATTTTCCACCTGAAATGCTCTGCTAATTACCCTGCACACTGTTCAGTGAGGCTCTCTATGCAGAACTGAGGAACCAAATACAATGCCCATGTGAATAACTGCCTACTTCCCTCAACTAGCATTTTTTATGCTAGAGAGATCTTTTTAAATTCAAAATAAGGCATGCTCACAGTGTCACCATCTCTTTCTGTGTAGAACACTTTACCTGTGTGGTGAAGATGCTGTACAACCTGCAGTTCACCCAGGCTCTGGCTGCCTTGTCAACCAAGTTCAGCCCAGAGGAAAGGCAGGCTTGGAGCACATCTGGAGCACTCAAGAAGGTAAAAGTGAAATTACATCTCAGTAGCCTGTGACCTTCATAATGATGTGCTAATTTTACCTACTTTATATTTCCTAGTGTCAAGCATGGGTCTTTTTTTACTTTTCCTTTGTCCCTGCTCTGCAGTGTTAAATCAGGATACTTTAAATAGAAATTGGTCCCAAAAAGATGTTCATAGCACTTGTAACAAAATAAAATCTTCAAGTAATTCTGAAATAGTTGTGTAAAGAGAACCATTTCTCTTTTCTGCTCTCAGTACAGCCTCAATCCTACCAGGGAATATTTTCAATCTACTTGTATCCGCTGCTTGTTGAACCAGTTGTTTCTTCTGATTGTTACTTAGAATCCCAGTAGGTCCACAAATCAGACCATTGTACATGACTTAGCATTGAGATGAATTAAACTCTTTCCGATTTCATTTATGTGCTTTCCACAGACGACAGTATCGATCTTCATTATCTGGGAAAGTGTGATTGCTGGAGAGTGTTGCATTAATTGGCTATCTGTCTTCAGTCTATTAAATCTGTATTAGTGAGTGGCTGGCTTGAATGTCAAAAGACAAATAGCTGAAACCTTCCCACCCTAATGGAGGCCTGGATTAGTATCTTCCTTCTGCACTGTCATGAACAGTAGTGCAGGCATTCACTAGCTGCCATAAAGATGAATTTCAAATCCACAATGAGAACGGCATCCATATTTGGTAGAACACCATTGTAATTAAATTGAAGTTGTTGAAAAAGATAGTCTGAGCAAAGATCAGAGCCTAGAGGAAGGAAATCCATGGAGTTGAAATTCCTCCCCTATAAATCTATGACAAAGGACAGCAGGCGAGATAAGACTGCTGTTTTATATTCTACCACCTTCAGCTTGATAAATGCTTGCAGCTTTTCCTCTTTATAAAACCAGTTGAATTTTTTTCAGTACACATTCAGTAATGTCTCCACTTATCAGATGTTATTGTATGCAAAGAATTATTGTCTTCTGCTTACTCTGCATAAGTTATTATATTCTATAGTGTTGCACATTTCATACTTTAATAGACTGAGAAGGCCAAGCCCATTTTATTTTTATTTTTTCTTTCTTTTTTTTATTTGTGGTTGTCAATATTTTGAAAATTCTGCATTTTCATTTTCTGCCACAGAATGCTGCAAACGCTGAGAAGTCTTTTGAAGCGCTGCTCAGTTATGTTATCAGTGAGCTCTCTAAGGACAAGAGTGTCTACAAGGTGAACACTGAAGAAACATCAATGGTGAGACACTAAAACGACTGTTTAGCAATTCAGAACATAACTGTCTACAGGATGTCTCTCTCTCTCTCTCTCTCTCTCTCTCTCTCTCTCTCTCTCTCTCTCTCTCTCTCTCTCTCTCTCTCTCTCTCTCTCTCTCTCTCTCTCACACCCCTGTCCTTTTTTTTTGTTCTGCTCTTTTTCATTTTCCCTTAAACAATGAATTGGCCATTACCCTGTGAGACAGTGGTCTAATATCCCTGCTAATGTCCAGGGGAGATATCCATCACAGTATTATCAGCGAGCTGTTGGTTGGTTATTGATCAAGTGTTGCCATTTTTTCCCTCCCCAGCTGAGCTCCAGTGTGTGGTCCCCACAGTCTATCGAGTTCAGCCTCCAGCAGTTCTGCTTGCCCTTCCTTCGCCTCTCCTGCCTCCTGCAGCATCACCTCTACGGAGATAACCTAACTGGCTGCTCGGTATGTTACGACATAAATGTCATTCTACCTTCATAAACTATCCTACCCATGTATCCTTGCAGCAAGAAGGGTCATATCTCAATTGCATTATTTTATTTAGATTACTTATGATCCTTCTCAGATCTTGTCCAGCACTATTGACGTCTCAATAAAAGAAACATGGAGTGTTGCAGCACCTCAGTAGACATGAGTTTGACACCCTGTGAATCATTGATGTTAACAGAGCAGAGTGAACTCACCCTCTGTTTTCTTGTTGGGGTGTTCTCAGGAGGAGGAGGAGTTCTCGTCCTTGGCTGTGTGTTTGGGGCTCTTACCCTCGGCCCCTCAGCCTTCCAACACCGTGCACAGTGCCTCATGTCTGGAGTGGGCGGTCAGCGCCTTTGACTTGGTGACACAGTGGTGTGCTGAGGTTACAGGGCTCTCTCAGATGCAGTCTGAGCAATCATTGGTATGTATGTGAATTTCAGTCAGTGTACAAACTATATACAGAGAAATAAAACATTTAAGGTTATTATAAAACAGTTAACAGTTCAGGAAATATCAGCATGTTTTCAAATGAGAGACTGATTTTTCACTCTCTCAGCAATTTAAAAATTCAAAACATTTTGAACTTGATGTCCTGTAAATGATTTATGTAGCTAAACCGCTATTGACACTTTGAGTTTAGTTTCAACCCTGGTTGACAAGGTCCATAGCTGTCTCTGAGTAGCGTGTCTACACAACTAACCATGTGTCTTATACCCTCATCATTCAGTAGTCTGAGTGTCTTGCATGTCAATTTATATTGAATCGACACCATCCTCAGCATCCTCAGCTGAAAGGAAGTCGTAAAAACGAAGAAGTCAGGAGACCTGGGTAGATTTATTCAGTATAGGCTTACAGATTTACAGACTCCAGATTTCCCCCTTTCAGCTTATTCAAAGTAAATACAAGGAAGCACAGTCAAATATATATGTATAAATAGTTTTTGTGGAAGACTGAAGTTGAGAGGATTTATGAACAAGAGTGAGAGTTGAGGGAAGAGAAGGAAGAGTTTCAGGACAAACTGTGTCAATGACTGTAGTTCACAACAAAGCTGTGGCCTGAATGTCTTTCAAATACTTTTACTCTTTTGTCTCATCTGAAGACCTTGCTCGTCCAGGATCCTCAGTGGGCAGCCCCTCGTCTTCTGCAGCTACCTGACAACTACAATATCATCTTCCAGTACTATCACAGGAAGGCCTGCACTTCCTGCAAAAAGGTGCCAAAAGACCCTGCCCTCTGCCTTGTTTGTGGCGCCTTCGTCTGTCTCAAAGGCGTGTGTTGCAAACAGCAGGGAATCTGTGAATGTGTTTTGGTGAGTCTAAACAGGTTCATATTGGTATTATGTATATATTTTAATATTCCACATGGGGGCATAAACCCTAACTGGTAAATATTGACGAATTAGTGATTTTACACACACACACACTGATTACAGCTTTTTGACAGTTTTATGGTCAGTTTTTGCAAAGCTTATTTGTTGCTTGTCATTCGTAGCACTCCCAACACTGTGGTGCAGCTACAGGCATCTTTCTACTGATAAATGCTTCGGTCATCATCATCATCCGTGGACATCGTTTCTGCCTGTGGGGCTCTGTTTACCTTGATGCTCATGGAGAGGAGGACCGCGATTTACGGTATGAAACATCACATGCAGGCAGGAAAGACACAGTATTTTGTAGTGAGATTTACACAGTAGTGAGATTACACAGTTAAAACATTTTAATATGCCCATGCTGCGTCCCTGTTCCATTATAGTTATTATATACAGCTTGTAAGCGTCACACTGTAGCACACTGTTTTTGTAGGTAGTGTACAAGAAGTAAACGTACTTTGCAAAATGATGCAGTGTGTGTGCCGCCAGATTCCAAACTGTGAGTTTTGAAATGTCACCTTTAATGAAACTTCACAAAGACAACACAAAATTGCATAATTTGCATTTGGTTTTAAACTTTTTCCAGGTGTAATCACATTTGTTTTGTGTACGTTTAAGTTTTCAAGTACAAATGCACAAAATACTCAAAACCCTTTTAGAATGTGGGACACAGCCTTTTTTTTTTTTTTTTTTTTAAATCGCTGCTGCAGTGAAAAACACGGCTCTCACTCTTGTTTTCCCCTCTGGCCTTTCTCCAGCCGTGGCAAGCCTCTCTTCTTATGTGAAGAGAGGTATCGAGTGTTGGAGCAACAGTGGGTTTCACACACCTTTGATCACATCAATAAGCGTTGGGGGCCTCACTATAATGGACTCTAAGATCTTCCAAAGTCCACTGAAAACACCAACCCGTGATGGAGAAGATTTTTTTTCTGGCTTATGTGTCTGCCTCGATTTAAAAGAATAAATAAATAAAGAAAGAAAAATATTTGGGAACTCTTAATGTGAAAAACACAAACATCCGGTGAGGGTTTTGCTGCCACAGCCTTGGTTTATGTGAAGTTTGGTGTACAATCATGCCTAAAGATTAACGTGTGTGTTTAAGTGATTTATTGTGTGGTTTTCAACAGGGGGAAAAAAAAAAACAGAATTCGATAAGATCAAAGTAAAAAGCACAACTTTGCCCAGAATTTGAATTGGTATGGAACAGGCTTTTGACGCCTGCCATATTTATTTGGGTTAAAAAAATTAAAAAAAAAAAATATATATATATCAAGTGCTGAATGTCCCTGCAAAGTTTGATTACTTTTTTGCACCATTAATACATATCCCTTTTATTTATCAAAACGTGCTCTGCTGTGCTGGCATGAGTTTCAAGCTCCTGATGAGTGTAGCGATGTTATTGCAATGTGCACTCATTGTCTGCTGACGTGATGCTAGGCAGGACAAGTCCACCCATCAACACATTAGAGTTTTTTTTGCGAACAAGCAAAGGCTCTTTTTTTATGGGTCTAGTTGCAATCCATCCTCAGGAATTTCTTTTTTTTTTTTTTTGCTGTTTAAAATATGTTTTAGATATTTAAATAAATGCTGCTGCTCATTGTTCAAATAAGTAATTTTAACTTTTGTGAAGAATTTTTTTTCTAAGGTTGTGCTTTGAGTTTACAGTAGATGGCTGGGAATGTTGACTCAAACTCACTTTAATGTTTAAGGAGGTATGCGGTCACCTCATTACGCTCACTACACTTGTTGTAGTCCTGCCCTGTTATTTGCGCTTTTTGATTCTGGTTGGTTCTGAAGAAGAAACTCAAATGCCAACTCTCAGACAGCTAAAATAACATCCGGCGCGCAGAATTTAAGTAGCCTATTGTTAAAGGACTGTCATCGCACAGATTCGATGTCCTGCTGAACGTCGTTTGAGAGCTGAAATACTGTAATGGTCCTGTGAAAGTGTTCTCTCAAGACACGAAACCTGATGAAATGTAAGTTGCTTGCCGATACTCTTCATCTTTCTGTGCTGTCAGAAAAAAGTTTTTCCCTTTATGCTTTTGATTGTTGAGTCATCAGTACAGTACAGAACATTTATTGTGAAGACTCTCCTTTATTCATGCACCATCTAGTTGTGATTTATAGTTGCATTCCAGCATTACAATATCATCAAACGTGAGTATCTGTTAAACACTGTGCATGACATCCTTTAAGCCACCATTATTTAAGTGTCTTAGCTACTTAATTTTCTGATTATCAACTTTTTTTTTTTTTTTTTTGGAAAGAGGAAATTTGTCCGGTCGTGCCTGCGAGATTCACATTAATTTTTTTTTTGCGAGTAATGGACAGCATACGGCTGACATCCCTGATGTCTAGTTTTCTGAATGCTGGGCCTGCGTCAAGAAATCTTTAAGGAGCTAGCTAACACTTGAAAAAACTTCCTCTTTAATTCATGCATGCTGCTTTTCTGTTTACTGAGTTTCTCATCTCCTCTTTATTTTGCTGGACCCACTTTGTAAATGACCGCAACCAAATAGCCAATGAGTAATGGGTGTAAATTGTAACTGAAAGCTCTTGTGTGTTCTCCTGTATGAATGGAGAGAATACAGTATATTACTGTAGGTGCTGACTCAAACTTTCTGAGTTTGACCAGAAAGTGTGACTTGGACATTTAATGCAAAATGTAACATATGTGAATAAAATATAAACACGCCAATTTGTCTTTTTCTTTGTTTTGCCCGATTTGTTCAGTCTGTGAATTGTCATTGAGATCATCCAGTCTACTAAAATGTTCACCATATGAGAGCAGCACTACTGTATTTGTTTTGTCAAAGTATGCTCAAGGTATGACAGTGGAAAAGAAATGTTGACAACCTTCATCTTTATTGTTCTATGCTTTCAGAAAAATATAAAACAGTACAATTTTCTATCTGCATGACCATGTGTTAGTGTTAGGTGCACAAGAGGAAAGAGGAAGAGAAATATCAGTGTTTCCCAGCTGAAAGTTGGTCCACTTTTGAAATTAAGGTTCATAAAAGTGCACACAAGTATGTATGTGTGTGTGTGTGTATTTATTTATTTTTTTTCAACTGCAGTTTATCCAAGTAACGGTTCACTGCCCTTTGTCAGCCTCGTACTCTGAGAGAAATTTCACTGCCATGTGACTGAGCCTTTGCATGGTAATTGGGTTGAAACTTCATAAACAAGCAGGGCCCTCGGGGTAATGACCAATGGCCGCACAAAGCCTCTGTTTTCTGCCAATTAGACAAGAAGAAAACCGTTCTCGTATGGACCTGCAGAGGAATTTTATCTGGGTAAAAACCACCAAGACTGTGTGATAAGTTTCATGCTGAGAGATGCTGGTGTTTCAGGCGGTGCTGCGGCAAGCATCACTGGACATTTCCTCATTCACTCCCTGTCCAGGTTGGTACACTTCTTCCCAGAGCATGAATAGACCATTGAGGGTTTTATAAGGTGATGTTGGTCAGCTAACAGCTTCCGGCCTGCAGGGCAACATACTCCGGTGTCTATACTGTTAATAATTAAAGTCCTTCACCGAGTAAACGAGGAAATCCGTTTGGGTATGTTGCTATGGACGGTAAGCTGCATGTAAAGAGTTGTTGGTTAAAGCCAGTACAGTAAGATTAATGTAAAACTCTCCAGTGTTGACTGTGTTAACCCATATTTCAAGAGATGGAAATCGGTAATCAGCTGATGTCTCAAACAGTTTCCCCTGTTTTGCAGATTTTAGAGATGGAAATGCGGAGGCAGCAAAGTCAAGGTAGGACTCACTTTTCTTCATCTTCAGGCCTTCACTGTCAGATTGTCTGGATGTATTTTTATTCTGGTGGCACAAGGCTTAATTTACATTGTGAGATATTCTTCATACAGTGGTGTTAATTGGCAGTATACAGCTGTGGCTTGCAGTTCCCCATTGGTACCACATCTGCAAAATTATCTCAGAAGAGTTAACAGAAAAGAGAAATAATGTAAAGAGGTAAGAGGACATCCAGTGAACATGAATACATGATCATCAAGAGGTTTGTTGGTTAGGCATGGAGCACAAAAAAAAAAAGTTCCAAGTTGTAGGTGATTACTGAACGTGGATGGCGTGATTTATAGAACTACATTATTACAGTTTTTAACGACAGCTTTTGCTTAGATTTCTCTGCAGTTTCAATTTTCAGAGTTCTTAACACAAAATGTTATACTCTTAATTTTCGCCTCAATCTCATCTTGCACACAAAATGTAAAGACCTGAATCAGAATAGTTGATACACTGCATATTAAGCCTCAAAACATTTTTTCCATGTTTATCAGTAAATTTTAATAACTGCTGCATTTCAAAATAAAAATGGTCATTATCACCTGCAGTGATAATTTGGTCATGATTTAACAAATAAAAAAGAGCATCCGTATTTCAAATGATGCAGAGTGAAATCAAAAATGAATGTAGTTTTTCTGTTGTGTATCAACCATAAAGTTAGCTATTTTCAAGACATCAAACATTAGATATTTCAATCACTAGTAAGTTCAATCATCTAAAATACATTAAGCTGCAGTGATACTGCAATACTGTAAAGCATATGACATTATACTATAGTTACAGTCCATACATTGAAACAAAGGAAGGAAATTGCTTAACTCATATTTGAAATGGTAATGTTATTATACTGAAAATGGTATAATAACAGTTACACTTTTGTTAGAATGATCAGATTGGTAAGGTAGAAAACCCCCCCCAAAAAACATGTAATTCTTAAAAAATAACCCAGATTGTGCAACCTTATCCATCTTCCACCTTTACTTGTTATATTTAAGCAAACAGCACTGCCCTCCACAGTATAACACTGCATCATATCACAGTCGCTGCAGAAACTGTGCTGTGAGTTTGGTGATTAGATCACAGTGGCTACTTTATAACTGTGGTTCTAGTTTTTAGATTGATTACTTTGATGCTTGTGTGGTCGTTAATTAGGTTGATTTAGGCTGAACTAGACCTGATTATTAACGGTGCAGGTGCACTGCAAAGATTAAGACCATTAAAGTTTGAAAACTGTGTTTGTTTCTGGCAGTGTGAGGCTTTGGTCATCCAGGGTGAGAACAAGGGCACAGGGCCTTAGGTCTGACTCGTGGCTACTGGAGGTTTACTGCAAAGCCTCTTCATATCCCCTTAAAAGGGATTATAGTTCAGAGTTTTTTTTTCCTCTCCACAGACTAACCAAAGGGTTTACCAAGTTCCCGAAAGGCTTTTCCAGAGACGGTGGGATTGTGCGAGTCTGATGGAAGCAGAAAATTAGATTACTCACTTTTACTTTGCACTGTTTCTGGTGACAAAGACAGTCGCTGTGCTGCAGCTGGTCACATCATCTAAAGCTCTTACCACCTCCAGCCATTCCTGAACTTTGGCATTATATCGATGCACCATAAATGTAAATGCTGAGAGCATATTATATAGCTCACAACGCATCCACATTTACTATTATAACAAAGCGATACATATAGCTACACATCTCAGGTTTTACACAAATTGCAATGATTTTTATTTGTAGTTTGGTGGATGTTTTTTCTAAAAACTGCTTGACAGAGCCACAGAGAAGCACTGACCAGCATTTTGAACACCAGATCCAATGTCCCTTTTTCAGGTCTGCTGACAGACTATGGTAAACAAAGGGTAACCTGAGCGTTGCCATCTAGGACCAGTGGTGTCCTGTTCTAAAGCAGTACTTGTGTATCTCCTGTCTATTTAAAAGAACAGCACTTGTGGTTTCTCTCTGTTTTTTAACAATAAGACATAAAAGATCTTGGACTGCAGGTCAACAATTTAAGGAAAGTCTCTGCTGTCAAAGAAAAAAAAGTATGGATCGAAACTAAAGTTTAATTAATCTGATTATTTTGGGAACAATAAACAAACAAGAGTGCTGTGATGCTAGCAAGGCTATCATGTTAGCAAACACGTCAGCTAAACCAAAGCCAAAACCAAACCCTGACTTGCGGTTTACTTCATTGGTTCCCAGCCTTTTTTTGGATTGTGACCCCTTAAAATGAGACCATCTGTATGTGTCCACAGACTATAACCAGGGCAGCCAAAGCTTAATAGAACATTTTCACATTGCCTTAATACTTTTTAAAGATCTGGAGGAGGGAAAACTGGCCAGCAATTAAGGATTAGTTAACCTGAGTAAACCTGATAATGTTTTGTGTGTGTGTGTGTGTGTGTGTGTGTGTGTGTGTGTGTGTGTGTGTGTGTGTGTGTGTGTGTATATATATATATATATATATATATATATATATATATATATATATATATACACTTTGGCATTATATATATATATATATATATATATATATATATATATATATATATATATATATATATATATATATATATATATATATACACACTTTTTTAAAAAAAACTAGTTTCCCCACTATTGTAACAAGTTCATAAATTATTCATATGCCAAGTGGAGGGTTGTGGTGGGAAGACTTTTACTGTGCCTTGTGAAAGTCAAAAAGAAAGTCTTTTTGACTTTCACAAGGCACAGTAAAAGTTTGAGAACCTCTGCTTTAAAACATGTAAGAAAATCTGAGCTCTTCTTGGAGAAAGTTCTGCAGATATTAAAGCTCTTTCCAGCCTGTGTAACTACCTTTCACTGTAAATCCCTGTGGCTTTGAACTCATGACAACAAGAACATCCAGTGCTGTGGTTTTTCAGGTGGAATAATAACTTGTTTTTAGTTGTCACTCAGCGTGTAAGTTCTGTTATGCAGATGTAGATCCTTGTTAAGGAGACCAGATCCATTTATGAGCTTGTACAATGAGTGTAAACAGGGGAATTCCCTGCACAGTTTTAGACTCATATTTGACTTTATTGACAGACTGTCCTCAGTGGAATCCTTTTCCTACAACGTACCAACTGCTACTGCAGCTGCAGGGATGATCATTACACCATTGTCACTGACATTCAAGAGGCTAAGATGTCAGAAGGTGTTAGATCAAGTAGCAACAGCTGAGTGTGTAAAGAACATTATGTTCATAGGGGGAGACAGGCAGGAATCATGTGACCTAGCAACTATCATGAACTTCCTGGTAACCTGTGTGCAACCTGAGATGCTTCATATCAGCCACTATTATGAGTGGATACATCTGCCACTTGAATATTTAACACTTCTGCAGATCAGGTTGCAGATTACTAGTGAATTATTAATCTCCATAGATTAGCGTGAATTAGTCTGGTGCATTTTGGTGTAAGAGAGAGGAACAAACACTTTCACAGAAACAGGTATGCGTGACTTATGGCTTTATTGATCTTTAAACACTAGTTTGATTGTTGAATAGAGTAAATGCGCACATTCGGTATTTGTGTATGGTTGCAGGTTGCAGTCTGTTGCTGTGAAGTATATGAAATAAATTATATTTTGATCATTGATGGTTAAACAGTAGGTGAGATTATTTGTGCTGTGGTAGCCTAAAACAATGCTTCAGTGATGTACAATAAAATGTTGAACTCGGGATGTACTTTTACCTTGAAAGCTTATACTTTTTTTTTAAAGCTCTTGCAGGACGAGATAATTAGAGACAGATACAATAATAGACA
Organism: Toxotes jaculatrix; assembly: GCF_017976425.1. Taxonomy (NCBI): domain Eukaryota; kingdom Metazoa; phylum Chordata; class Actinopteri; family Toxotidae; genus Toxotes; species Toxotes jaculatrix. The sequence continues at coordinate 12,442,035 of NC_054408.1, read as the reverse complement.
AAGGCCTCTAAAAATGTGTTGTGCATTTAACTATATGTCAGTTGAGACAATAATCATCCTCAAATGACCTGCAGCTGCACATGTGATTCCAAACTTTACTTATAAGCTGCAGGAAAATGTTTATATTGCAGAGCAGGTATCTGGTGCCGTAGAGGAACATGAGCCGTCTGTTACAAAAGTTAGTGACTGGTGTCTGGTGATGTGTTCAATGCACTGTGTGGACACATGTTACAAAAACAAAACGACAGTTATAAATGGCAGATAAACAGGTTTGGATCTTGTTGATTAATAAGACAGGCGTGATGCATTAGCCATGGACAGTTTAAGATGGGCAGCAATCAGTGATGGATTATTAGGCTGAAGATAAAACCGGACTTGTATGTAAGTGATTTTGTATATCTTTGTGTTTAAATGTGTGATATTGTATCGTTACAAAAGGAATCACAGGCTGCTCCTTGAAGGACACAGTGAAGGATATCAGTTTTATCTCTGTGCCGCATATTTGAACATCTCCACAGAATACTGGTATAATCCATCTAATACCAAACCGTGTGCACAACAATTCATGAATCTGTCTTTACATATGAGTGGCCACATCTCCTGAGGGTTAAACATCATCCAGCGTTTTTCACATCAATCTCGATTCAAAACGATTTCTCCTTTCCTCCCTCAGGGTCATACAACCCTCTGTGATGCATAACAAGTTTATGACAAGTGGAGCAGTTGTGCGATTGTACACAAACATTCCTCCTCTCCATCATGTTTATCTGGAGTATGTGTCATTTTTTCAAAAATAGGATGCATGTATCGCTACATGGCAATATCGTCTCCTAATCCATCATGTGGGTCAGTTTCAGCTGTTTTGACACTTAATGCTTTGCATCATTGGTCTCACATGTTGTATTTTGTCACAGGAACATCAATGTCGGCCTTTTGCATCGCTGTCGATCATTAGTCTTTATAACTGTGTCATAGGCTGAAGACATTTTACACTTCAATCATTTCTCAAAACTGTTTCCGAGGAGGTGTGGCACTGGTTCACTGCTCATTCAGGGCGGCTCTTGTCAAGTTAATCTCTGTCCAATCCAATTGATCTCGAGGAGATTGCACTTCTTAGTGGGCAGTGACAAGGTCCCTGTGGAGAGGGCTAATTCAGTGTCTGTGTGTGAAATGCCACTTGTTGCCAGTCCTCTTGAGGAAGCAATTGCTGTTGCTATTGGTGTTGTTATATTATGATCACTAGAGACTCCTTAGTTGTAATTTTTCTCAGCCCCGATGAGTCAGAAGAAAATAACACTTGCCATGTAAGTAGAGTACTGTCATCTACACCTACAGCTGACTGCTTTGTTTTTGCTTTGATTTCTCCTGTTTTAAACCTGTTAAGTGTATCCCTTGGCGGATAGTCGTTTCACTGAGCTAAACAAAGAGGCCTTTGGGAACAAATGTACCTCTCTGTGTGCTATACCTACACCGTGGGCTGTACACATTTTAATTACCTGCTTCTCTGTGGTTTTAACTGTAAGACAATATGTTTTTCTGTCTTGCTGTAAGACTATAAAAGCCCGTCTGGTCTGTAGTGAGGATTGACTGTTTATTCACAAGAAGATTTCTTTTTGTTGGACAAAGTATTAAATGTTAGAAAGGGATTAACAGTTTCCTTAGTTTGTATAAACCTTATAATCACAACAGATGTATTGAGAAGCAAGGACATATAATTTTGTCATAATCTGAGATTTCTTAATCTGGGATTGTGTTTATCTTACAGGAGGTCACTGTATGGACTGTATCCCTACAAGTCCAGCATGATTGGCCTGGAGAACCTGGGCGATCCATCAGGTAACTGGGATATAGTGGAGACCATCGGTAAAGGGACGTACGGCAAAGTCTACAGAGTGACCAACAAGAAGGATGGAAGTCAGGCAGCAGTGAAAGTGCTGGACCCGATTAATGTAAGTCAGAATGTAAGAGCTTATTAACTGTGGAAACTTTGTCTATTTTCAGCTGACTACTGGCTTTATAAATGATTACAGGTCTAGATACATGTATCTGTTAAACCTGACTGATTTATTTACAGAAATATATTGTCGATTTGAAAAAGTTTCATCTTATTACAGCCTCATAACCATCACCTTAAGCTGTTTGACCAAACACTAACTGTAGTGGGAGAGGAGCTCTGTGCTTGACATAGAACCAGCTAGGGCTTCATTTTGTAGTATATTAATCTAAAGTAGCACTTAGTAGTTAATATAATCTGTCACTACATCCAGAAACTCATTCACAGTCATTTAATGCAGTGGTTCCAAACCTTTTAGGCTTGTAGCTCCTTAAACTGAAACTGTGACCACTTGTGACCCATCATTAAGGGTTGCATGGGTTATGGCCAGCAATTAAAAATGATTTTCATCCAGTTATCCAGCATTAGCATTTACCTCAAAGCACCGTCATGCTTACGTACAACCTTACAGAGCCGCTTGCGTGACTGTAGGCTCTTAACTATCAGTTACTTGTAATGTGAATGCTTGGATTTATCTGCAGAATGGACCCACCCACCGCCCTATTTAACTGAAGTGCATCATTGTCATACATGTGCATTTTTTTGTTGTGCTGCCTTCATTTACCTGCAGAAGTAGCTTCTAGCTATAGGACTGCAAGTGTAAAATTAGCTAGATCTGCATGTGGTTATACAAACAGGGAAGCTTACGATTTTGAAAAAGACAGTTCTTGCATTAGTGCAGTCATTAAGGCTTCTCTAAATGTGTCCATCACCTGTAGCAGCTTAGATTTATAGTACCCTGTACCTTGTTTATTGTCAGATATTCTGTTCTGTACTCAGCATGTACGTTCAGCCAAACTGCCCTGTATCTGTAAAGCAGTTTGAAATTTAGTTAATTTAATTGAAAATGTGATGTACAGTTGTAGGACTGAGTGTGTGTATTATTTTGCTGCATAAATTAGATCATTCAAACAGTGATGTGGCATCTCTGAGTTTGGCTCCTACTCTAAGTTTTTATTATTAGTATTGGAGAGGCAGTGCTCCACAACAGTTCATTCTGACAGTTTTTTCATGTCTACAAGAGCTCATAATATTGTGACACAAGGGGGAAAAAAAGACTAAATCCTTTGTGTTTTTCTTTGTAACTCTGTGATTTGTCTCAGCATTCAAGCCATTCACACAGAGTAAGTTGCCAGTACTTTTTCCTCCTCTCCATCTTGATGCAGTTGTACTTGCTCCAGTGATATATATCAACGTCCCCCCTTTTCATTTATTTCCTGTCATGTTAAGTCTAACACACCCTTACCAGAAAGTGTGGCTTTTGCATTGGCTGTATCCTCTCTGTGTATCTGTTCATTTGTCTGAGTGATAAGGACTCTGTAGACTCTGCGTTGGCACCGTATTGTGCTAGTGAGGCTTGGTTCGGGAGGCGTGCCTGTGATTGTGTCAGTGGAACAATCCCCGTCCTGGCAGCACTATCCACCATGATGCTTCCCTGATGCCCACGAAGATGAAGCTGCCTCCTCTCCCATCCCTCTCCCTGATTAGACTGCTGACACTATCACTCAGACATCCAGGAAGAGAAATTCTGCCTCTCTGACTGTTGCTCTTCCCCCCCCTCTGAGATTTACTTTGATAGAAAAGTGCTTCCAGAAATAGTTTAGCACCCAGGCCTGTCCCTTCCTTTTGTTTCTGGGTTTAACACTGTCTTTAGCATTTTAATTATAGTTAACCTATTACTTATTTTACTGCTGTCTTTCAAAAATACAATGTAACTTGAAGTGTTTAAGCATAAATATTATATTTGTTACTTATCACTTATCACTTATCACTTTCTTATTGCCTTATCACATTCCATCTCTACATCTATATGCAATTCTACATTCCAATTCTTTCCTGTTTTCCGGTGCTGTTTAAAGGATGTGGATGAGGAGATAGAGGCAGAATACAACATCTTGAGGTCCCTGTCCAACCACCCTAATGTGGTGAAGTTTTACGGGATGTTCTACAAGTCAGACAACCTATCAGGCGGACAGTTGTGGCTGGTACTGGAGGTGAGCTCTTCACAATGTCTTTTATTTCTGCTGTGAGTGCAGGTTCTGGATCATTACTTGCACTTACATGCTTACAGACAAGTATGGTATTTTGATGGTTTTCAAACTGTGTGTTAGTGCTAATAGTTTTGTGTTTCAAGTTAAGAAGTATGTTGACATTTTGGGAAATATGTCTGTATGAGTGAGGAGGTGCTGTTTACATCTGTACAGAGAAGCATTAGTGCTTTAGTGCTTATACGTATATAGTTGTGTACCTGTACATTTGAATGGGTGGGCTTATCGGTCTGCACTGTACTTGTGGGAACTTGCCATTCTAACCATAGGCCAAACAAAACATGTTCCTAAAAGATGTGGTGTTTGGTGTTTGTAATTTGTGTTTTAATGTTGAATAAAACAAAACAAAAAAGAAAATACAAGTCAACAGTAGAGCATTGCTCAAGAAAGCTAATGACCAACAAACTTAATATTTCTGCTAATAAATCTGATAAACAACTAACCTCATTAGTCAAAAAGTTTCTAATGAGACAACCTATTTCTCTAAAAAAAAAAACCCCATCAGATTTAGTTTATAGAAATTATCAGATGATTAATTAAGATTTTAAATGGTTTTATGAGAACCTACATGTACATCAGAAATACAATAATTTGTTATATCTGGACAAAAACTGTAAAAACAACAGGATGTGGTTTTATACTTTTGTACTGAGCCAGCATAGCTGTAAGAAAGAAATCTAGCAATGTGCTATCAAAGGGTAGGACAGAAGAAGACTGCCAACAGATGTGTGTGGATGTAATCAATCTGGGTTTCAAAATGTTCGAAAAAAAAACAACAACTTTGCAAACTGTCTTATGAGGAAGAAAAAGCATTTACATGTTGGGGTGTAGGGCTGAAGAATATACATATTTGATTTGGCGAGAAACACTGAATGTCGCCTTTAACTCATACATGTCACTCACATCAAAATGCTGCGTTTTTATGTATCTGAGCCAAAAAAATCATTAAAACTCTGAAAACTAACTTGATAACTTGCTTCTGCGAAACCCTTGTGAAATATACCTCAGTTTGCCACAGCAACCCACCTACATGAATGTTGATGCTATCACGCTGCCAAAGTGATGCTACATTGCTTCCTCTTACTTGTGTGTGTGGGCTAGCTCTCCCCATGAATCATAATCTAGAGTGGTGAAAGATGGACGAGTCACTGGAGTTTCTCTGTCTCCCTCCCAGCTGTGCAACGGCGGCTCTGTCACAGAACTCATCAAAGGCCTGCTCATGCGAGGCCAGCGTCTGCAGGAGCCCGTTATCTCATACATCTTATACAGTGCCCTCTTGGTAAGATGGCCCGCTGCAAAGCTGCTAATGTTAGGGAGGTGGTGGGATACAAACATGCAGAGAGCGTGCTGAATATTTTATTTTCGGCAGGGGAAGCGTGGCAGGCGGTGAATGTCTCTTCTTCTTAACAGCCGTGGGATTTCTTTTGTGTAGTTTGCACTGCTCGAGTTTTAATGCATCATATTCCAATTCATACTAATGCCTAATGACTAATAATGTGATCGTGATTCGTGCTGAGAACCTTGTGTTTTCTGTCCTCTAATTTAAAAGGGTCTCCAGCATTTGCACAACAATCGGATTATCCATCGTGATGTCAAAGGCAACAACATCCTCCTGACGACTGAGGGAGGAGTCAAACTGGTTGACTTTGGTAATGGTCTTTGAAAGAAGCAATTTAAGCCAGTTCGTGGATTGCTAGAAAGAGACAAATGCATCAATGTCTGAGAATCGGCTTTATCTTTACTCTGAAGTGCATTGTTAGATGAATGAGTTATTTTTGGTGTTTGACGGATCTATGGGAAGTGTCAGCACCACATCCCTGCAACATTGCTTGTGAAGGGGAACACAAGCACAGGATAAATCATTTAATGTGCTCCACACTTTAGTCCCTTGCTCACCATAACATCTTTTTATTTCATGGACCGTAGCCTTAACCTAAGGCTATTATTGCTCATTTAAATTGCATTATGTGATCCTTTGCATATTAAAAGAAAACTGTAATGGCAAATGACTTTGAGTCACCCCCAGGCATGTTTATGTCCTCTGTGTCATGGAGATGAAGTGGACTCATGCTGATAAAAATCTGTCCTACATAATTTGAAATGATTATAGCCCATTATTATTACTGCTTGGCAGGTTGCCATACTAAATTATATGCCAGGATTTATTGATTAATTCAAACATTTAGTCTCTGCTATAAATTCAGCTTCCATTCTTAGGAAATTCACACTGATAAAAATACTAATACCTAAATCTTATTTATCATAAGAAGTGAATGGATATTATTTTATTTTTTAGGTGTTTCAGCTCAACTGACCAGCGCACGGTTGCGGAGGAACACATCCGTCGGGACTCCGTTTTGGATGGCTCCTGAGGTCAGAGTCAGTTTGCGCTTCAGTTAACACACACATGTTCATCTCTAATAATGCAGTAGTAAAACACATGCTCCAGAGCCTAATGGAACATTTTAAATGAGCAAAGTCTGTTTTAATGCGCTACAAAGAGAGAAAAAGAGAAGGAGAGAGGCTCAGTTATTTCTCTGTGGCTCTCCCCACGTGTCATTGTGTATTCCCCTCCACAGGCACAGCTCTTGAGGTCGCCTCAAGGTTAATAGCTGGGAGTCTGTGGCCCCTCGGGTTACTCTTTGGCAGAAATGAGGTGCAGTGATTTGGCTGGCAGGGAGGGACCTCAGGGGCAATTAGAATAAACCCAGCTGTAAAATGTAGTGTCTGTTATAATTATTGACTTTGGAAAAGAGAAGCTCATAACACCAGCTACTGCACTGACCTTTCAGTGTTTAAATAGTCCATAAATATAGACATCTGTACCTCTGCCAGATTTTTGGCAGTTAGAGAGAGAAAGGAAGGAACATTTAACTTTAGGGTCCTTTTTAATGTAAATTTCCTCAAATTACTACCTAGTTTCTCTAAGGTTGTATCAATAAAAGTGCTTTATTTAATTATTTAAAATGAATAGGACTTAATATTCAGGTAAGTTCTGATACTCTGGAGGGAAAAAGTGAATTAACCTCACCTCACTGTCAATGTCCTAATGTGCTTTGAGAAGAAAATATGTATTTTAGGACTCAACAACAGTCTAAATTAGATGTTCACATGGTCACTGTGGTGTCATGTTTCCAGGTCATAGCCTGTGAACAGCAGTACGATTATTCATACGACGCCCGCTGTGATGTGTGGTCGCTCGGCATCACAGCTATTGAGCTGGCAGACGGAGATCCCCCACTGGCTGAGATGCATCCAGTCAAAGCCCTCTTCAAGATCCCACGGTGAGTCCACTAGAGGGCGCTCCTACCACACAGCTGGAGGCAGCCCACACAAGGACACTCAAATACTGCCTTTCCTTCTGTCAGGGGGACAATGACAAACTGAATTTGACAGCAGAAGTGATAAAAGGAAAAATGACTGTCCTGGCAAATGGATTTATTTTTGTTATGATTTGAAATTTAGAAAATTAAACTGGATCTCCTTGGTTTGATCCGTGTTTCTTGTTGTCGCTGCATTTTTGGATTTGCAATTGTTTCTTTATCTCAAAGGCAGCATCTGCTGAATAATCAGTGTTCAAAATCTTCATCATCAAAAAAAAAAAAAAATGTATAGTGTACTGGCCTACTGCAGTCCTACAAATTAATGCAGTGATTCAGTCTGTAAAAATATTCACTGCTGGAGACAGTGTGTGTCTGATGATCATTTGAGAGCTTAGTGGCTACACGCGGTTGACCTTTTGTTATCAGCACAATCGCGCAATTATCTCTCAGTTAGGTAGAGATATGCCCTTCTGATTGCAATTTGCATTGGTGATTAGCTCCATTCACACTGAGATGAGGCTGTCACCTCCTCCCCGTCACAATGTTATCTCCTCCCTGCCAAGCCAGAGGAGGAACGTGGATGGCTTGTGTGGCAGGAATTATGGGAGCTAACCCAGTATTTCATCAGCACCAAATTCAACCAGAATTTAAAATAATTACAAGAGAAGGGACGGCTAAAAGCAGGACGCCTCGGTAAAATAGAAGGATGTTTTTTTCTCAGGCATGCACTTAATAACACGCCACCTTTTTTTTTTTTAGAAGAGTAGATGTAGCTTAGGGATTGTGTGTTTGGGAAAATTAAAATTTAAAAAAAACAACCTGGAACTGGATGAGTGGTTTCTGTCAAGCAGCAGGCACGTTTCCTTTTCAAACAGCAGTCATAATAAGAGGGAGTATATGCATTTCCCATGTCAGTGTCCAATCCCATTTCAGTACTGCAGATCTGTAAGACTCTTTGACTTTGGGGATAACTACGATGTTAACAGAATTAGACATATATCTTCAACTGACAGTCCTCCATCTCTGTTCCAATCAAAATAGATATTTTGCCCTTTTGGTGCGAACTCGGACCTTAAAGGCTAAGCAGTTGTGGTATAAATCATAGTGAAAGTGCTGAACCATGAAATGATTCTGTTAACATGTCATTTGTCTCAAATACATGTTCCAATCACTGCAGCAAGGCAGACAAAATCACGAGGAAACGCGCTGTAAATTATGACTCCCATATGAATTACTTTCTAAATAGGGTAATGTATTTCACCTTTGGGTCTTCAGTGGTGGTGGGAGTGATTCATGATGAAATCAGAGAGATTCATCTTCACAGGTTTTGATGATCGCAAAGTTCTACTTAATTTTTTTTTTCTTCATAGTAATATGTCACAAACCATTACCAGAGGAGCCTTTTCTGAAGTATTGTCCTTGGGTACTACATGTTTTATGAAATCCATATAAGCACTAAAACATGCAATAAGCATTTTCATCATTCTGATGTTTTACAGTTGCACACTAATGTGTTTCCAGGCTAAAGGATTCACTGTCGTGTTGTTAATCTTGTGTATATCATCCACCTTATCGTTTCTCTTCTCTGAAATGCATCGAGGTAGTAAAATACAAGAAAAATACACCCCCGCTGTGGTTGATGTTATACATTTCCTTACATGTTCTAGTGTTGTGTAGTCAGCCTTCTGTCGTGGCATTATTTCACCTGTCTGCGATGCTGTTTGTAATCCTTCTTTCCTTTCTGCATTTTTCTGAGAAGACCATCGTAAGCTGTCGCTGGACAGTCTCTCTTGTCGAGCTTAAGATTTAATGGTTCCTGGTAAGAACCATATAAACACCAAGTGCTATCAGCACTTTGACCACAGGGGCCAGCAGCAGACTGCCATTATGTCACAGTTTTGGTTGTGCAAGTGAAAACATGCACAGGTGGAAATGATTCTTGTCCCTGCAGGCTATAAACGGAGCTCTGATATCTGTCAGAAGGGACGCTGATGAGCTCCATGAATTAGGGTCACCTTGATGCGTGGTGTGTTTGTGCTTCAGAAATATCTGATACCTGATGAGTTGTGACATACCGCTGATCCATGCACCTGTTTAAAGATCTAGTAGATAATTTTGCTTTTTTTTCTTAATTTAGCTTTGATTTGTTGATTTAATTTTAAGTTGAATCAAAGGCTTTAGTGAATTTGCTCTTTGTTGTGATTAAAATTAATTGAATGTTTTACAGTGTGTTTGATAGGTATGTGATGTCCATGGTGACCATGAACAAAGGTAATGGAGCATGTCAGAGGGTAAAGTCGTAAAATCATCAACTGCAAAATTAATTACAGATCAAGACAAAGATGGTGTGTGATATTTAATATTCGCAAAGGTTAATTGCTTGAGCCAATGTTCTCTACCCTATGTAGCCCCCGTGTGTCAGTGTAAAGTTAAACCAAAGTGTGTGTAAAATGTGTTGTAAAGGTTTGGGGCAATTGGCAAAGACGTCTAAGGTTGTATTTATTCGGCATGATCCCTGCCAAAATTAGCCACATATATTCTCTGTCAGAGCAGAGACCACGAATGAGCAAGACAGGAGTAAATAATGGATTGTCAGAGGCAACAAAAGCTAATCAAATCACCAGGGAGAGAACTCCAGAACAGTGTGCTGGTGAGAGATACCTCTTCATGGAAAAAGCCAGAGTTAAAATCTGTGGAGTAGAACAGTCAAGGCTGAGGGATACTAGAAACACAGTTTCTAGTGTTTCTGACAGAATGAAATCTGGTGAAAGAGGTGAGAAGTGAAAAGTGAAAATATTTTGCTTATGTTTTAAATTCATGCATCACTAAACAGTGTAGATAGTAATATGAGAATAACTGGAGGTTTGTTTGCATTTACATTAGATGTATTTTCTAGATACTCTCTTGAAGAGTCTTTGACACAAATTATTTAAACACATACGGGCTACACAGGAAAAGTCAGAGGATCACAGTCACTAGGATTCATCCTTTGGGGACCATGAATGTCTGTACACAATTTTGTCCCAATCCATCTTCTAGATAATGAGATATTTTACAAGAAATTTTTGACCTTTGATGCAATACAGTAAAGGTCAGGGACCAAAAGTTTGATCTCAAATCATTCAATAGTTGTTAAGATATTTCTGTCTGGACCAAAATGGTCGACTGACCAAACAACTGACCTGCTCTAAATGATTACGATTGATAATCTGCCAGCTGTTCAGTCTGTCACAGATGAATGTCAGAAGTAGTGCTGGTTTGGAAACTGTGTGCACCCTGTCAGCATTTCTCTCAATAAATTGCTCGTTGTTATTTTGTAAAAAATCAGCCATTATTTAAAAGAACTCAGATCGTTGTCTGGTTGGATGATTTTCCAGTCTTGATGCAGTTTTTTTTTTATTGCTCTGTGTGTTGTTCAGTCCTGCGGCATTTGGCGATGTGGCTGCCCAAGCCATGATAAATGTGGCAGTAGTTCTCCGTATTCATGCATGTATGCTCAAAGAAGTGCAACGGGTCTGACTGAGGCGATGGATGAGTTGAAATTTTAAGCAGGTGGTCCCTTCGCTGAGTAAGTCTTTATTTTGGGCCCATACATACACACTGTTCACTGCATTTTTCCTTTAAGAAACCAGTGCCCTCTACTGCATGTCTTTCAATCAAAGAAATACGTCAATCGGTAAAGTACATCACAGCTCACTCCTTATTCTCCTCAAATTACGTCAGAATAAATCCCTGGCTGCATCAGCAAGGTTATGCAAGGCAGCTTTAAGACAGATTTACAGGATATGTAGATGAATCTTAGGAACATTTTTAATTTTGTTAGAACAAGTTAATATTGCTGCCTGTTTATGACATTTTAATCACCCTCAAAGACCTCATGTTGTCTGGTCAGGAGGACATGAATAACAAAGAAACAGATAGTAATGATTAATAATTAATGATAATTGTAATGATTCAAACCCCTTTACAGTGCTCGGTTCATGTGTAAAAACCTAGAGCTATGTGGAAAGATTTTAAGTCTTGAGCACTGACAATGTTGAATTAAGTTTAACTGTCAAATTGAAGAATTGCTTGAATGAAAAATTACAGTGTTTGACATCGTATGGAAAGTGGCAGAATTAGAAATTCTGCATATGTTTATTCAAATGTTGTATTGGCCTGATTTTTGTCTTCCTTCATGGCTTAGTTACAGCCGTCAAGCGCTGTTGACACCTCTGTGATTTTGCCTCAATCCACTCTGAGGAACATCTGACAGTACAAGCGCTGCCCAGACCTAGATTTGAATAAGCCATTTGTGTTTACAATATGAGCCAGCGCTCTCACAAATAGTGAAAGAAAAAAAAAACTGCCTGAATTTGCTAAGCACAATGAGCACACTTGACAGTGTTATCAGCAGTGCTGCTATATTGACTTTGTAATGTATAAGCAGTATGGTACGACATCAAGGCGAGAACGTGTCTTCAGGCTCATATTAGAGGTTGCATTGAAGCAGTCAGTTACTGGCTTTGATCTGCACTTTGGAAAGGATTGCCTGCCTGAATCCTTATCAAAGACTTGACGAACTTAGTGCTGCGGTACATGACAGATTTTGTACCCCAACATCCTCCCCTCCCTTTCAAAAAATGAGAAAAAATGACGTTAAATATATTGTAGTTTAACGTGCAGCTGCATTTACCTCTGGTTTGTTCGTGATAAGCAAAGTGAAAGTGTTTTAATTTTTGAAATCCAAAGAATTCATACTCTATTTGTCAGGCTGATGGCTTTGTGAAACAACACGTGTGAACTAATTAATGCGGTTAATAAATATTTCGACCAGGTCTGTCACTGTTTTCCTGACAGTGACAAAAAGCTCAGCCTCCAGCTGTCAGACTGGCAGCTCCTTGTGAAGATGACTGTACTCAGGCCCGTCCAGCCTTGGCTCCTCACACAGACCTGCCTCCTGTCATCATGCGCACTTGAAAAGTGTTAGCCTCATTATAGATGGCCTCCGTAAATGCTGCTGACAGAGGTATAACTAGCTCCCATAACTTTGGGCTCCCAAAGGCAGATGCTTGCTGCCAGACAGTAGAGGAGCTGTTAACATTTGTCACTTTTTCTGTGGCTGCCACAGCCCTGGACCCCGACCAGCTCATCCTCAGACCAAGAACTCTCACAGGAGTCTGACGGTCACACTCTGCCTGCCAGCGATCATTTGTCAGGAAACTCAGGAGACACTCTCAAAGTCTTTCATTTGCAGTAATGAGCATGTAATTTCAATGCATTTAACCCTGTGAGACCTGAACTATGAAAGAATGGTCAGAAAATTCTAATTTTTCAAATATGAACTCTTTATTTGTCCCTTTGACAAAATGTAAAAAAAAAAAAATTTTTTTTAAAAATTCTAATTATATTTTTTGTTTGTATCACACATGTCAAAACATTTGGAAAAGTGAGGGGGGTCCACCAGGAGTCAGTATACGAGCATAAGAGTTCATCTAAAAGGGTTAAATGCAAAGTTTATGCTTGATGGTGATGCAATGAGTCCCAGAAATGTGGGTATCATATATGATACGTACGGGCTCACAGGGTTAATAAAGTCACTGTTTTTCACATATTATGCTGATTCTTGTATGCTGTGATTCTGTTTCAGAAATCCCTCCCCCACATTACGAAATCCAGATCAGTGGTGCAGAAGTTTCAGCCATTTCATCGGCCAGTAAGTGTCCTCTAAAGTAATGTTGACAGCCTTTGTCCTCTTTCTGTCCTAAGACTTATTTTCCAAAAAAAGGTTATGAAAGTGAATGGAGACACTTTATGTTCCATAAAAACCTCAATCTATTCTGAAAAGCTGAGGCCAATTCAGATTTTTTTTAGAATAATAAAAATCTTATTAACAATACATATTGGCCAATATTATTATTTTTCTTTTTTACATAAGCTTGACATAAGTAGACTTTTTTGGTGAGGATCCTTCAGATTGAGCTGATTTAGAGTTTGTTTCAGTTAATAAATTAAGATGTGGCAGTGACATGGTATAACTGATAGTTTAGAGATGGACAGGAGAGAGAGATCCGCATTTGTATTTACAGCCAAATGTAATACATTTCTTTCAACACATATTAAACTGAAAATTTAATATTTAATTTAAGTATGAAAATTTTAATTAAATTTAACTGGTGTACCTCTACCTGTGAATATACTTTAGTAAAAGTGAATGAAGAAATAATAGCCAGCAACATTTTATATATCATTTGCCCAGCATGAAAAAACACACACTGGGAAAAGAGACTAAGGAGGAATAGCTGAACGTTAGCTATAGTACGCTGTCAGCAGATGGGAATGTGCATGCAAACATGGAGGGAATTGAAATTGATATTTTATAGCCAGATTCTATCAACCCTCTTGTCTTTCTGTTCAATGACTTTCATTTGTGTAAATCTGCCACAGAGGAACAAACTAATTCACCTGAGTTATCAGTTCTATCTGAGGCCCAGATAACTTATCATTTCCTCCACTCTGCAAAGCTAATAGTGTCAGGGGTGGCTTGTAATGGTTGCTCAGAATATACAACCTTAATATCTACTGTGCAGAGGTGTCTGAGCCTGCACCATAATGAGAAAATAAAATTCAATTTTGTTTGGAGAATTATTTGTGTAGGCATGGTTTCTTGCTAGCATTCCTTCTGGAGGTTTGCGCTGAAATGCAATAACTGAAAAGGAGTAATTGAAAAGACAAACAGCTCATCTTGCCTTGAAGGCCTGTTGGCTTCTTTGTGTCACTTGAGTTATTGATTGATCAGGACAGAGAAGGCATAGTACCCCTTAAACCAGCAAACAAACACTGCAGTAATGTTGGTTTTTATACTTTTTACTGTGTCAGTGCAACGGTTTTCATTAGATACTTTTTGAACTGCAGCTCTGTAATCTGGGTTAATGGATTGTGTGATATCATATCAGAATTAATCTTCCCAAACAAAGCCCACCAGAGTTCAATGTGGGGAGGCTGAACAATGTTATCAAGGTTTGCAGGCTGTTTGTGAAGCTTTTTCAGCCCTGTCAGGCCTGTATGGGTGTGTAGGGAGAAGTGGGGTGGGGGGTTTTCAGGATAATAAATCCATCACCAGTGTCTGCACTTGTGCAGCCAAAGAGCTGACTTCTGTGACAAAGTGGCCTGCCGTGCAGCATCCCGGCAGCACAGCTCTGCTAATAGCAGCAACCTCTGCTTAATGTCCTGATGCTAATGAATTCATGGAATTAACTTTCAGAGTTGAACAAACTGATAAAAGAAACTGAATTTCAGTGTAGATTAGGTGGTAGAAATTAGATTGGTGTTTTTCTCCTATCTCACCTCTGCCTGTAGTTGTTGGTGTTGTAGCACTTACACACACACACATTTAGATGCTTCAAGTCTTTAGCTGAACAAGTGAATGAACGGCACAAATGTGAATTGCTGATGCATGTACTTTCTTCAGTTCAGGTGAGGATTTCAAGACTTGTAATTTCATAGTTTTTGTCTCTGAACACATCATAGCTCTCAGAAATAAAACCTGAATTTGTGATCCTGTTTCCTTTTCAGTGTGTGGTGTCGTCACAGTCAATATTTTTACAACCTTCGTATCAGAAGCAAACTGATGCTGAAGTGTAGCTGCCTACCAGTATCACAAAGTGACATCACCTATTGGCAAACACTGCACATCACAGATAGGACGCACTGCTGCCAAACAAGCCCTACCATAGCAGGGCTTGTTTGGACTTGGGGCCATGGTGATAGTGACCATGTGGTACTCAGACAGAGAAGACAGATCAGTGGCCCAGACTTTAAAACACTTGCAAGGAGCTCCCTGCTGGTGTGAGTGTCTGTCAGAGCTGATCCAGACAAATCAGCTCTCTAAAATGCTCAGGTGATTGCATAATTAAGCTGTTTAATTCTCTCTGACTTGAAGACCTGTAAATGATAATGTGGGAGGCTTTGTTTATGGTTGAGGATTTCCTGTTTATTTACTGATGGTTAGTATGGCGATGAGGTAACAGTGCAATATTTTTGTGTTTACAAAAGGTGCCTGATAAAGGATTTTGAGGCACGTCCATCTGTGACCCACCTGCTGGAGCATCCCTTCATCAAGCAGGCCCACGGCAAAGATGTGGCACTCCGGCAGCAGTTAGCTGCTCTCATCCAGGAGCAGCAAGAACAGGGCTGCAAAACCAAAACCAAGTAAGTCTCTTGAAATGTAATTCAAAAACTTTCTCTTGCAGAATATATAATATGCCATAATGACATTGCTTATTGCTTCATTTGTGTAGTGTCATTGGTTATCACTGCTGCTGCAGATAGCCATTGACTGAGTGCATAGTTTTTTCTGTCCAGTAGGGGGCAGGGTCTCATCTTCTTACACTCAGGATAGAAATGATGATGAGCCCCAGAATTGGACATTACACTATGTGATTAAAGAGAAGTTAGGGGAGTGTGACTAATTCAGAAGGAGTGGTTGTGCTGACTAACCTTAGATTAATAAATGCCATTTAGACCAGTGGATCTGGCAACCCGGTGGAGAGTCCTATACTACAAAGCAAACTGTCTGATTAAACCAATGATGGAGTAAATGAATTACATAGATGGATAGATATTTCATGAGATCTTATTATTAAATGTGTGGTCACGAATAGTTCACCCAGACACTCTCATGTCAGTGAATGGCAGCACAGAAAATCTCCTGTTATTTATGGGAGAAATACTGACTTTGGCAATGTTTAATCTTCATTATAAAAGAGTTTGCTGAACCTGCCCTTGACTGAGAGTCTTGATGTTGTGCCAGCTCTGTTTACTCCCGAGAGTGTGCAGAGTCGTTGCCTGAGCCTGATCCCGAATTCCTGTCCACAGTGAAAGTGGATAATGGGATTAGGAGCTTGTAGGGCGAGAACTTGGCTCGCCTGGTTTAGTCTCTCATGCCACAGATCAGCACACAATGACTCCAGATAAGAATAAAGACATAGAGAACTTAAAAGTAGCTGCCGTAGGTGGAATAGTGTGATTTACTTCAAAGCGGGAGAGAGGTAGAGGCTAGAGGTCTCAAGTCCTTCTCTTAAGGAACATGATGACGAGTATTCACTTTATAGGGACCACATATTGAGAATTTCTACCACAGAATTAATCCAAAGGCAGACAAGGAAACCATTCCCAACCTGAAGCTTGAATACCCTTATAGACATGATATGATTGATTATTTATTATAATAGATTATAGATTATATATCTTGTGAATGAGATACTTTGTTTGATGTTTTTGGGACTGAGAAGTAACCAGATATGATCAGATGCTTTTCATCATTAAAAGAAAAAAGGCAGGTGTTGCTCTATATTTTTCTTATTGTCAACAAATCCCATGAAAAGACCAAAACCAACAATTTGTTAATTCATCTTTCTCTATTTTCCAACTTCACTGCTCCGTGAAGAGTAACCAGACCCCCCACAAATATGCAGTTTTATCAAAAAACAGCTGGGCACTGTTTTTAGCATACATTACTCAAACATGTATAAATAGCGCATTTTATGAGGACTATTTTCAACCATGGATTAATACGCAATTTGTACAAAGAGGTTGCTTAGTTGAAACTTAAAACTAGTAAAGTTTAACTTAACTGCATTACAGAAATGAGGTATTTCTTAAATACAGATTACGAAGTATTTAAACCAGAGGTCTCAAACTTGTTCCACAAAGGGCCGTGTGGCTGCAGGTTTTTGTTCCAACCAATCAAGAGCACACAGTTTGACCAATCAACTGTCTGAAGACTGAGTCAAGTCTGGTGTGCTGCTGCTGGTGCAACCTGGTGATTATTTATGGCTGCAGGATGGTGTTTGTGAGACTGACTCAAGATAAACTACAGTGCCCATGTCCATTGTAATGGCTCCTCGTGTGGCAGTGGGGCTGATTTATGTGTTTTTGATGAGGTCTATGACAGAGGCTGTATTTGGCTACACAGGCAATACATGTTTGTTGGGTAAATTGTCATTGTTTTTTGTCTTTTCAAGTGATTTGATGACAGTTACACAAGTATAAAATATCATGAACCTTACCTGCAGATACTACACAATTATATTAGCACATAAAGCAGTAGGCACTCACATAAACTGCTCTTTTTCTTTCTTGCACACACACTGAGGTTTTTTACAGCCCCGTGGAGCCAGCTGGCTCTGTGTTGACCTCTGCCCACTGGGGCTCATTGGAGAGTGATAGGTCAAAACACAGATGAAGTGCAATCACAGCCTCTGATAATGGGAGATGTGTCCCCTGGGAGAGCTTTAAGGGCTTCACACAAACCTTGGAAGTGACTGGGTCTTAATCCAGCCAGTCAAACTACTGTTTCTCATTTGGTGGTCACTTAACAGCTTTCTGAGGCATTATCATGTCCTTGGCTTCATACAGGCATGAGCGGATCAATACTCGTAAAACCCTCATAATAGAGAGCTGTCCCGATGATGATCTGGTAAACCTGGAGTTCTTAGATGAGGTAAGATTTAATGTGTTTATCTCATCGTGCATTGATCGGTCCAAGATACAGTGCTCTTGATGCAATGTATTTTTTTCTGGTTTGCAGGAGACAATAATCAGCCATCTCCAAAAGAGGTATGATGAGCTGCAGGTGTACACTTATGTTGGTGATATCCTCATCGCTCTCAACCCTTTCCAGAATCTCAGCATCTACTCTCCCCAGGTTGGTTTTCCAAAAGTCACACAAATGTTCCCATTGGTTTCCCAAATCACACCCAAGTCACTGGTCCTGCTGTACTGGAGGTACATAATATATCATATACATATATGTATTAAAACAATACAAAAATATGGCCTAAATCTGACTTTAAAAATACCATTTCAGCCCAAAAACTCTAAAGTTTAACCATTTTTGGTTTTTCAGTCACTTTAAGCAACTTAGTGTATAGTCAACATTTTATTTGCATTTTTCCCATTTGTAAACTGCATTGAATTGTGTTTTCCTATTGCAGGAAATGCTACAAATTTTGAATATGTGGGTGGAAAAATCTATGTGAAAATGATTTTAAACTGATCTGCCTCCGTTAATAATCCCTTTTTTTGTGAAAATCTTGAAAAAATTATGAGCCTTTTGTATCCATGTGTCTTCTCTTAGTTCTCTAAGCTGTACCATGGTGTGAAGCGGGCTGACAACCCTCCACACATCTTTGCTACTGCAGATGCAGCCTACCAAGGCATGGTGACGTTCTGCAAAGACCAGGTATTCTACAGAAAAAATAATTTGATGAAAGGAAACATCTAGCACTTGATAAAATGATAATTTATATCCTCATTTTAAATGATATATGTTTGAAATGGAAGTTCTTTAAATTTCTTTTTCCTGTGGAGGTTGAATGCATTTTTAATAAATAGTGCCTGCTAAGCCTCCAGGTCTTGCTTGTGATGAAATTTAGTTCTCTACAAGACTTTTACAAAAAGGGAAAAATGTAATGTAATGTAAAAATTCCTTTGTTTCCTTTTGCTCTAGTGTATCATAATCAGCGGAGAGAGCGGTGCTGGAAAAACAGAGAGTGCTCATTTGATTGTTCAACATCTTACCTTCTTGGGAAAGGTATGACTGTCTGGTCATTCTCTCCGTTAAATCTGCTAATACTGCTGCTGAATACTAAATAAACTCTAAACTATCTTGAAATCATATCATGGTTTATTACAGAAACGTGTTTTTGTTCTCAGGCAAACAATCGGACCTTGCGTGAGAAGATCTTGCAGGTGAACCCCCTCGTTGAGGCCTTCGGAAACGCCTGCACAGCCATCAATGACAACTCCAGTCGCTTCGGGAAGTACCTGGAGATGAAGTTCACACCGACTGGAGCGGTCATCGGGGCCAAGATATCCGAATATTTGCTGGAGAAGTCGAGGGTCATCAAACAGGCCACGTATGTACTGCCCGTGCTTGGTCTCATTGGGTTTTGCATTTGTCATACTTCTGACTAGTCTTTTTGTTTCCTCTCAGGGGGGAGAAAAACTTCCACATATTTTATTACATATACGCTGGACTTTACCACGAAGACAAGCTGAAGACTTACAGGCTACCAGATGGCACACCTCCCAGGTTAGTGCTGCAATTTGACTTTGACATGTTCATGAAAATTCTGCCGTCTTTCACTTCCCATCATGGAAACTGACACTTATAGTAATAATCTGCATCTGCAGGTACATTGACAGTCAGCATTGCAAAGTGATGCAAGACATTGTCTCCAGCAAACTGTACAAGGAGCAGTTTGACGCAATTCAGGAGTGCTTCCGAAACATTGGCTTTACTGAAGAGGTATTTAAATACTCAAAAAACATGCCGTGCCGTTTTTGGTTGCAGAGCCAATGGAGTGCTATGATAACTGTATTTTTTCTTCTCTTTGTTAGGAAGTCAACTCTGTTTACAGAATACTCTCAGCCATTTTGAACACAGGCAATATTGAATTTGCTGCCATCACATCCCAGCACCAGACCGACAAGAGTGAAGTGCCTAACTCAGAGGCCTTAGAGAATGGTGAGATATGTTACGTGTGTTGTATTAGTCAGCAATACTCTTATTTTAGCCATGGAAACAGATAGTTTTAATGGTCTCCCTGAAGAGGAAAGAGATTGTTATGTGATTTAGGTGAGCTTAAAAGAGAAAGTCTTTTTTTTATGCTTTATTTCTCCTTGTGTGATGATTTATGGACTGTGCTCTGTAGTAACATTTTGTTCTGGTTAGATGTTTTTTGATTTTAAGAAGGAAACCTTTCTGTGGTAGATTTTATCTGAAGAGTGTGGGCGAGACATGTGTTCATAAGTCTGTGATTTTTATGTTGTGTAATAATTTATATTTTATATTTTGTCTAATATTTGAAGTTCTTTTGTGACATGTGTTGTTTCACCATGGAAACAGTGAATTGGATGTCTTACAAACCTGTGTGGGCTGGTCACTTTTATGTTCAGACAGTTAATCTTATCTTCTTACCAAGAAAACAGGGGAAAAAACTTTTTTCAAGAGAGTGAAACCATAATGTATCCAAAAGCACAGAATCCCTTTTTAAATGAAAATGTAAAGACGCAAACTCATCCACAGGAAAAGATAGCTGGAGCTCATTTCTGTGTTAATGATTAAGGCAGGTGAGCTCTTCATGATCAAACTGACTGAGTCTCTTCTGTTTTCTCAGCTGCATCTCTCCTCAGCATCGGCCCTGAAGAGCTCCAGGAGGCGCTGACCTCTCAGTGTGTGGTCACTAGAGGTGAGACCATCATCCGCACCAACACCGTGGACAAAGCCGTCGATGTCCGAGACGCCATGTCCAAGGCCTTGTACGGACGCCTCTTCAGCTGGATAGTCAACCGCATCAACTCCTTGCTGCAGCCTGACATGAATATCTGGTGAGTGTGAGCTGGTGATGAACATCTGTGCAGACGTCCACTGTTACTCTCTTTTCTTCTTCTTTGTCTCAAGCAATCATGCTGAGTTTCTGCAAAGCTCTGATGACCTTTATGGAAGTCTGCAGAGGTAGATGCAAACATGCAGAGGAGAATATCAATGGGCGAGCATGAGACAAGCGAAAGGAGAGCAAAAAAAAAGTTTTAATAAATTTTTGATACTGAGTTGCGTGCAGAGAAAATAATGTTCAGATGATTAAAAAGACTTCAGAGAGACTGCAAAGAGGGTATTCATTGATCCAAAAGAATCCTTTCATAAATATGGGCATTGACTGTCAAGGAGTCATCTCTGAGATGTACAGAAGCCAGAGTTCCTGTCTGCATTCCAGTCATCTTTGCCATTTCCTTATTGCCATTAATAACCCAGTAGCACAGGCTAAAGGTGACCTCTACATACAGTGGTTAATGACTGACCATGAAAAGTAGCTGCTCCAAGCACTGAATATAAAATGCAGGGTGTTAAGTCCTTGTGCTGTGTTGTAGAAGCGTGTATTGTTTGTGCAGATATTGAGAATGACACGAGGTTAAATCAATAGAGACTGAAATAAAACCATTTAAGAAGCTCAGACGTTTCTGAAAGCTGATGTTTATGATTTCTCCTCAGACTTGGCTGCCCAGACCAGACTCTATGTTTTTCGTTGAACTTGGATTATCATTAAAGTTTTATCATTTAATATGGCTGCTGGGGATTCGCTTGTTCCATTACATAGAAGAATTAAGTTTGTTTGTCCCCCTTTTCTCCTTTGAAGTGCTGCAGAGAGCGGCATGAATGTGGGAATCCTGGACATCTTTGGATTTGAAAATTTCAAAAAGAACTCCTTTGAACAATTATGCATCAACATCGCAAACGAACAGATCCAGTTTTACTTCAACCAGCACATATTTGCCCTCGAACAGGTGAGCTTGACGTACAGAAAGAGGTTATTAATGGTATGTTCGTGCTAATGCATCATGCTTAAGGTGCCATTGTAATATTCAGTGCACGCTCCTGAGCAACAAAATTTATTGAGCAAAACAACACACTGTTATGGAAATCAGTCATTTTAATATTGTTTGTGTCTTTTCATATCTATCAGGGCAGAGATGCTCTCAACATGAACATTTTGCTTGTAGCCAGACTGTGATGTGTAAAGGATTGTTTATACTGTTGTGCACCACCAAATTACACTCTTAACTGATTTAATGAAGTTGTTTACCCTGAAGTGCGAGAAGTCTTTATTTTCCTTGATGGAAATGAATAGACATTAATCAAGAGCCATTTTGCCATAATGCATTTTAGTCTGGGTTAACTCTGCAACAATCTTTCTAAAAACAAGAAGAAAGCAAGGTAACTTTGTTTATATATCATGTTTCATTACATGCAGACTCACTGTGCTTTACATCTGAATACATACAGCAACACAACAAGATGAATACCATAAGAAATACAATTTTTTTTTTTTTATTGAGGCGGAATTACACTCAGAATAAGAGCTCTCATTCATTTACATTTTCCAGCACTTGACAGAACCAGAACAGTTATTGGAAGTAACATTTGCACCATTACACATTAATTACAGCAATGATCATTGAAAATAAGGCTTTAAGCGCTTAGAAAAGTTTCTCTTCTACAAAGAAGTGCCAGCTGCCCCTGATGTAAGTCTGGTGCAAAAGATTTTTATGCTGTGTGGATGTCTTCAGTCTCGTTGTACACAGCAACTGATTATTCTGAGTTAATGACTTAAACATGAAGATGGTTTAGATCCATTGGTTCCACTTTATTAGTGAAATATATATTTAAAACAACTTTTTGATCTGAAATTAAATAGATGCAATAATATGATATGACTCTGGGTTATTTGCAAATTGAAATAAATTATGAATAAGTAAGTGACTCTATTTGTTAGTTCAGAGCTGTTCTGTTTTATGCATTCAGTAAAAGACTCTATTATGCTGTAAACTTCAGCCATAGACACACACAGCCCGCTGCAGCTCTTTGGTTTTGTTGATCTGAAACTTTTTTTCCCCCCCCACACATGCACAAATCATATTTAGCCCAGATTGTTTAATTGGGTCATTTAGAGAAATCATTAACTAGATTGTTCTATATTCACTGGTTTTAATTAGATGGAGTATCAGAGCGAGGGAGTGGATGCCAGCCTGGTGGAGTACGAGGACAACAGGCCCATTCTGGACATGTTCCTGCAGAAGCCCATGGGTCTGTTGTCCCTGCTGGATGAGGAGAGTCGCTTCCCTCAGGCCACTGACCAGACCTTAGTGGGTAAGACTGGAACTTCACCTGCCAAAACAAACAAAAATCAGAATTTAATTAGAGGTCAGAGGTCAATAGCT
Source organism: Toxotes jaculatrix (assembly GCF_017976425.1). Taxonomy (NCBI): domain Eukaryota; kingdom Metazoa; phylum Chordata; class Actinopteri; family Toxotidae; genus Toxotes; species Toxotes jaculatrix. Next base: position 12,418,849 of record NC_054408.1, on the reverse strand, counting down.
TCTTTGAATGTAGTTCCATCTCTTGCCAGGTGTAGTGCATCTTTTTTAATTTCTTTTTTTTATTTTTTTGTTTTTCATTTCTTGTTTACAGATAAGTTTGAGGACAATCTGCGTTGCAAGTATTTCTGGATACCAAAACGTGTGGAGCTTTGTTTTGGAATTCAACATTATGCAGGAAAGGTATCAAATGAGTCTTTGGATTTAAAAAGTCTGTGACAAATTACTCTTGTGGTCACAAGGACCAGGTATAAATTTACTTATGTCTTTCTGTGTGGTTCAAAACTTTGCAAGACGTGTGGATCATTGAGTAAAGGTGGAGCATGTGATTTCACAGATCCACGGTTCTAAGCATATTTATTTTACATGTGTGAGGCAATGTTTTTAATGCAATGCAAAACAACTGAACTCAGTTAATAATTTGGACTTGTCATACAATGGTGGGAAAAGCACTGTGGCTCCATTTTATTCTAGTGTCTCATTAAGCCAGGACAGTGTGACAGGGAGCCAGCATGAACAATACTAGGGCCCCGAAACTGAAGCAGCTACATGAAATTCAGCCGTTTTCAAATTTATTATTTACACCTCTGATTTTCCTACTGTGACATATAGAAATGTCTCCTGTGAGAAAACATTTTTCATATTGAACATCAATTTTCAATGTCATGAAATACATCAATATCAGAAAAATATAATATTAAGTTCAGCCATACTACCCAGCTCCTAATAAAAAAAAAAAAAGAACAGATTAGTTTCTTAAAATATGCATAAATTTTAGACTGTTTATGTGCATTTTTAATGTCCTCCTGAACAGGTCATGTACAACGTGGATGGATTTTTGGAAAAAAACAGAGACACTCTTCCTGCAGACATCGTTGTGGTGCTGAGAACATCAGAGAACAAACTTCTACAGCAGCTGTTTTCAAGCCCCTTAACTAAAACAGGTATGTGTCTATAAGCATCAAAAAAAAAAAAAAAAAAAAATACAGCAGTTTAGAACATCTCAAGTCCTGGCACTAACAGGAGCATTATTCTACTGCTTACCACAGTGGAAATGGAAATGGAAACTTTTCTTTGAGACAAACTATTGTTAACAATGCCAGACTGTATTACTCGGTGAACTGTGCTGGGGTCTGCTGCTTCCACAAACGTTCAGGTAAGTGGGTTTCTTAAAGACGCCGGCTCCCAGGCATCTCCTGGTCCCCCTTCATTTCAAGCCTCTGTGTGCCGTGCTTGGATAAATCTGCAGTCTCCATTATCTCTTGAGAGGCTCAGCTCTCTGCACGGCGCTCTGTTTTTATTTTCACTAAGCTGTCCCTCTTGGTTTCCCACTGCTGAATGCTATCTACAGATTGTGGGTGCAGTGGGATATTTTTATGATAAGGTTTCTAAATACCCAGGGGATGAAGAAACAGTATTTAGAGAACACAAAAGCAACTCTTCCCACCTCTTCTCTGTTGGTTAAATGAAGGTAGTAATGTGCTCGTCATTAGCCGCGGCTCAGGCCTCCTGGTCACTTGACTTAGCTGAAATGCTAATAGATGTGTTAAATTATCAGATTCCCACTTCCTCCTTTATTTCAGCTAAGCCACATTATGTGATTCACTTCCTTTTTAGGGGGACCTGTAAATGCCTGCTTTCACTCCCAGTGGCATTAAAAGGAGCTTCAATTCACAAAAGGCACCTTAGCTGAGACTCCAGTGGAAATCTGCGTGATGTGTCTGTAAACTTCAATTGCAGGTTGCGCACAAGGGAGCCTTCAGCCACTTCATTTCTGCAATTAACAGCTTCAGAGGAGAACACTCTATAAAAACAAATTCAGTGAGCACTTAATTTCAGTGTGCAAAGGCACTGAATAGAAACTAAGATGTGCTGTAATGTTTACTGCTGCTGACGTAGTGTCAGTTGGGTCTAAAAGCTCCTTTATTTCCTTTTGTTCTGCTGCACTTTTTGTGTGTCCTGCCATTCAGACCGGTGGATCGAGTTAATGTGATGATTTATCAGAGAAATAAACTGTTACTGTGTCGTGCTGTTTTAACCTTTTTTTTTTATCCTTAAAAGCTTTACCGGTGCTCACAGTCGGTTTATGGATTCTTTTGCAGGTTCATTTAGAGGAAGGCTGTCTGCACTGTGTGTATTTCTTTGGAGTTCGAGGTCCAATTTCCCTTTTGCAGTTTTGTGAAGCCGCAGATCATCTCATTAGATAAAAGCTATGAAACACTCGGCTCCAGCTTATCATTCTGGAAAAGATGGGGCGCCGTTTACTCCGAGATAGAGTATACCATAAGAAAATTACAAATCTATTCTTCAGGGTGAAATTTGTGGGGGGATTTAATTTGCATTTTACTTCATATTATAGATTCACTGTTATCTGTGAAATTACCATTATCTGGGGGGATCTGATGGAAATCTGTTTTACACCAGGGTGGTTTCATACTCTGGGTCTCATCCTCAGTGTCACCACTAGAGGACACCCTCGTAGACCTGCAGCCTGACACTGTGATGGGAGTAAAATAATGGATCTAGCATGTCAAACTACACACACACACACACGCGCACCAAATGTTAATGTTTCTGCTGGCACACATATCAAAGTGCAGTAACACAGAAACAATTCCTCTAAACCAGATCATTTTCCTTTACTTTATATGTTGTTTCAAGTTGAAAACAGGCACACAGTGCACGTTTATGTAATGTTTCACGAGACCCACTACCTACTTTTTTTCCACACACCAGGCTGAGAATGTGAGTGTCTGAATGTCGATGCAGTTCATGTTTGGAGAACAGTAGGAAACTAGGAAGGCCCCAGAAAGTAAAAAGCTCCCAGGCGGTGAATAGCGAGGCCACTTGAGCCCTGCAGAATGTGGGTCCTTGAGGCTTGGACATGTGGTGGTGTTTTGTCAGAGGAAATGGGATGTATTTGCATGGACAAATTCCTCAGAGCCAGGGCCTTTCCCAGATCAGGGGGATCACAGTGTTTGAATTGGCTGAGTTCAGTCGGGCCTACCAGGGCCTGGGCAGCCTGTGGTCACAGTATGGGTCTCTATGTGTGAGTATGGGTCTGTATGTGTGCATGTGCGCGCGTGTGTGTGTGTGTGTGTGTGTGTGTGTGTGTAGCCTCAGGGCTGCCCTGCTGCTTTTGTAGCACACCACATCTGCACATACACATTGCACCTCAAGACTGCCGGTCTTTTGTCAGAGCACAATGAAAATGGAGTGATGTGCTTCGCTATGAAACGTTAAAGTTCACACATAGTGGAGAGTAAAAACATAGATTTTTCTTGATTCTTGATATTAATGTGCACCATTTATCTTTGCCAGTGTTTTAGCACTTTATAATGTTTGCTGCAAACACAATTGGTTTTTAAGCTATAATGCAAAATAATGCATAAATTCTGGTTTTACTTAACCAGAGGATCTGAGAACTTTCTTCAACACTATTTTCTTTACTTTTTTACTTTTACTTTTTTTTATCCAAGGCTTTTTTTTTATTTCAGTATAGTGTTATAATTCTGACCCAATGAATAAGCTCAAACACCTCTCAGTGTCGACAGTCTTAGGTCTCGCATTTCTTGTGACTGACAAGATTTCTGACATGAATTTCTATCTTCAGCAAAGTGTTCTTCACATTTTACAACTGCGTGTGTGTGCGTTAACGAAACAAGCTCATATGACTATATTCTCCTGTTAAAAAAAAAAAGTCTGAGGTTATAAGTTCAAGCTCATCACGTATGTCGAGCAATTTACATATTGGTTTTACATCTTCACATGAAGCCACAGTTGCCATTCTCCCGTCCTCTGCATCTCACTCCATCTCCCTTCATGTTAGGAGATGCTCCTGTGCGGAAATGACAGGCTTCTCCCAGCGATATGACACATTCGGCTCTTTGTTCTCTCCCAGCAGAAGCCTTTTTCATCCCAGTGGGCAGATACCACAGTCTTTCCCCAGACTTCCACACACTCTCGCTACCAAGAGAGACACTTACCAAGTGATACTTCTGTTCATTTTCTCTCCTAATCGTGGTATTGGAGAATTTTTTGAGTCAGCAGTGGGATTTTTGACGGCCCCGCACATCAATAGCAAGGAGTCGGTTCTCCTAAGTCACATGGTACAACATCCTTTGATAAATGCAACACTGTGTTGTGTCACTAAAAGCCAATTACACCATGCTTTTTATGATTGATCTGCTCTGACAGTAGTGGATGGCATTTAAATCAACAGCCCCCGGAGCCATCTCTAGGCATAAACGGTGGTGGTTATGGAGGGTGGGGAGTGTGGCGGGGGGTTATGGGTGCTTTAATCTCATTTGCTTGGTTGCTGAGTTGAGTTTCTAGATCACATGTTTTCAAAAAGAGAGCGGGAGAGCGGCAGAGATATCCAGCAAGCCACTGCTCACTCAGCTCGGGAAGGCTGCTCTCTCTTACAACTTTGATTGTCCCCCGTGTCGACAGCTCGATCCACAGCTTCTGAAGTACAAGGCGCACACTGGCACTCATAAAAGCATGTGGGGAGGTGTCATATTGAACGCGGGATTGCTTTTTAATCCCAAGCACATTGACTATTCTTGTCAATAGAACCCCAATACAACTGCCAGCTTGAGCTTTTTTTTTCCTACAGGATTCTTGCTGGGCTTAATTTTCAAAGTGAACGCACAGATGCCAAGGAAGGCTTTTTCTCTTTCTGCCCCCCCCCCCCCACATCCCTAATACACACACACACAGATACACACTGACACAACTCTGCCTCTGTGTGTGTTTGTCCTGGAAGTCCATGCCAAGAGCAACATGCGTGAAGCTGAAACGATCAGTGGGACTCTCCTCCACCGCCTGTTTCTCAAGACTGAATGACCTGATGGGAAATATTCCCCTCACCTGCTCTCCTCTTTTAATTATTAACCTTTTATATTAAAACTCCTCATCCTTCTCATTTTTATCTTCATCCTTTGAGAGCACTGACAAAAGTAAGGACTTGCCCTAGCTGAAACAAAAAAAAACAAACATATAAGGCCTTTTTCTTTAACTGAATCCACTGTCAAAGAACAAATCTTCCTTTTTCTTGCTCATCTCTGTTTGAATAATTACTATCCACATCATTAGACAAGTTTCCCACTGTATCTAAATTAGAAGGTCTTCTTTCAGGCCGGACATCACAGGTGTTCCCTTGGTTTTATGTCTCAGGAGGCAGAAATCTTTGAGGATACTGACTATTAACCCATGCTCTAATCATCTAGTCAGGAGGGGATATGAAACCCGCCGGAAGAATGAATTAATACGACCCGCCAAGGAATACATGAAGAAAGCAGTGAGTGTCCATTTGCAAGGCTTAGGTACAACTGTCATAGTTTCTCTCATCGTGGCGCAGCCCCTTCATCTCCCCTTGATGGTGTCATGGAAGTGAGAGGCGTGAAAGCACAGTGACACTCCACGAGCCCGTTCCACTCGCAGCCGCTAATTCATCATGACAAATGTGCTCAGATGATCTGGCCCAGCAGCACTAATGGGGAGAGGAGAGAGCGCACTTCATTTGCACAAGACCCACTCCAATTAATCCATACAGCTTTACTCTGGGCTAATTGGAGCGGGGCCCTCCCTGCCTGTGTGCTGGTAATATACCCGACACAGTTTAACGGCTCCTGTTCTCAAAGATCATACTTTTGTGTGTGTGTGTTTTATTTTTTGGTGTGTAGATTGTGCCGAAGGGCCGTTTGAGGTTGTAAAAAATGTCCCTGTGATGCTAAACATAAGGCCCTCTCACAAACATGTTTATAATGAGCAATTAACTGATCACATTTCCATGTTACCATATTTTACATTTTCCTTTCTTCTATTTTTAGGTTACAGTTCTGAACCTTTGGTTACTTTTTCAAGCACATTATCAACACATATACAAATGCACATTTTACAGAGTATCTAGAATTTAGTTTGTTTGCCAAAAGCTAAATGAATTAACAGCAGAATAAAAGAGTAGATGAATAAATAAGAATTAGCAGATAACTGTTAAATGCTAAAAGCAGCATCACTACTAGCTTAAAAGACTCTTTTGAAGTGCTCTCACATCATATGTTTTGGGTTGTTTTGACTACAGCAGATTGTGTGTGTGTGTGTGTGCGCATGTTCATATTTGTGTGTGCGTGTGTGTGTTTGTCCCACGAGACACCACACTGCTTTGACTCGCTGCAAAACCTTTGGCACAAATAGGACATTCTTTGTCTAAAGTTAGAAGTGGTCTGGCTGTTAATTGATCCATCTTAAATTGATTTTGATCTCTCCAGTGTTTGATTGATGCTTCCAATACACACTTGATAGTGCAGAGTCCTCTGAGAAAGGCAGGCACTGAGCCAGTTTTTGGCTGGTTGTCAAACCATGTCCTTAACAAATGACGTGAGTCTTGAAATTATATAGAAGAAGCCGGTTCCGTATTTGCATTTTAGAAGTTCGCCTGTGTGCGGTAGAAAATCTAGAACAATTGTTGGCTTGTCACTTCAGCTTTATCTTAAAAAACTTACAAAGGTTTTCCTCCTTGCCATACACGGCTGCTTGGGTAATGCTGCCTCCTGTGTCTGCAGACGTATTTTTCTAAAGGTGTGTGTGGCACATCTGTGCAGCTATTGTTTATTCATGGAGTAAACCCTTTGAAATGTGTTAAGATACTTCCCACTCATTATAAAAATCCTGCCACCCATGGATTAGGACTTTGATGTCACCAATCCTGCTTCAAAGGCTTCTTTCACTGCTATTAATCACAGTTTAGCCTCTGAAGATATAGCCAGAGAAAACATTTGGACATCTTGTGCAGAAACTTTGAAATGTTCAGACTGTCTTGCATATGCTATGTTCATATCCTTTCCGCTGTGTGTGGGGCTGTTGGACTGCTGTGCACGCAGCTGCACTCCTGAGTCCATGGGATTCAGCTCAGATTTAGGCTCTTTCTGAGCTGTCTTTAATACTGTACTGCAGTATGAACACTACTGTTAATTCAGCAGTGTAGTTGTTCACCTTGTTTTCCTTTTATCTTGTTAAAGTGTTTACGGTTCCTTTCTCAATAATCATTTCTTTATTTCATACCATTTCTAAGTTTTAAATAACTTCTAATGTTATGATTTATAAATCGTTCGTATGGCTGTGTTTTTGTTTTAAAACAGGAAATCTGGCAACGTCCAGGGCCCGAGTCACCGCAGCCTCCAGATCTCTGCCACCGCAGCTCGGTTCAGGACGCACCAAGGTGAGACTTGTGCTCCTGTCGTACTGATCATCACATTTGAGAGTGCATTGTTTTTTATTTGTTGCTCACAGGCATCGCACCATAAGAAACCCAGTAAAAACCTGTGCTGCGAAGCATGGCCACATTAATTGACTACCCTGTTATGTTTGCTGTCTTGCTCGTAGTGATGTAGCATCACCATCTGGCATTTGGTTTCTCAGACTAACTATTGTTGTTAATGGGAAATAAAATATTGTAAATTTGAGGTTTATCTTTTGTAGATTCTCCAAAATCAGGAAAACGTCTACAGTAGCTCATACCTCAGTAAGAGGCCATGATAGTTTCATTAGCATAATATTCCACAATAATTCTTCCTGCAGCAACTCTCAAAGGAGTAAAAGGTAAATGTTTGCTCACAATAACATCTGTTAATCATGTTCATACTGAGGTTCTTCATTGAGACTTTCTTTGCAAACCTTTTTATGGCGCCAGACACACTACACTGTGTTTTAGAAGCATCGGTTTCCCCAAAAGTCTCTTAATAGCACGAACTTTCACACTTTTTCCCTTCTGGACACACACTTCATTTCACAATGTCTATGTTAATTTATTTAAGGGGGAGCATTTGGTCAAATCATAATGTCTATATGTTTTATTTTCTCATGAGAGTGAAAATATCTTTGTTCATTGTTAAATTACTTAGTCTATGTAAAGGAAAAAAGAAATCACGTTATGATTTACAGTGGAAAACCCCTTAAAGGTGAATTTCTTTACTTCTTGTCTATCCACTTCTCTCTTCCTTTATTTCCATGTTATCCGTCGACGTGTGTTGTACTCAAAGTCTCCCAAATACCTATTGAAGGTAAGACTTCTGTTAAAAATGGTGAACGTTTCGGGATCTAACTATACCTTTGTCCAAATCACAGACTAGTTTCAAATTGCAAGCAGTCTCTGAAAATGCATAATTCACCGATATCAACTGAACGCCTTTGTAATCCAAATAAAAACTTTAACTATGTTTCACTAACTTTGAATCATGTGCAGTTTCACTCTTCTAACGTCAATCACAGTCTGGTTTTGGAAAATGTAAATCACTTCTTTTGAACTATTTTTTCACACAGCCACAATCCTGCGTTATTAATGTAAACAAAGTCTCTGTGATGTGTCTTTTTAGAGTATAGAAATACTTAAAATGAGACAAACAGGCCATAATTTGGGTTGTAAAAACATAACAGCGGCAAAACAGCTCTACTTTCTTGAACTTCCACCAAGCACCTACTCAGTTATTCTTGAACAAGAAAGAACTTCTTTATAACAACTCAGTGTGATTGATGTAATATGTATGCCGTCATGTTCTCAATCAGAGCTGGGGAGAAGTTGACAGAAAGTGACACTTAGAAAAAGTTACCAGTACGACCAGATTAAAGTAGTGTGGTGGTTGTTAAAATAGAGGAAGTGAGTTCCAGATAAGGGTTGGTACTTCTGTATGATCCACTTGCAGAACAGGAAAGTGTCAAAGCATCCGATTCCTCTGTTCGTGTAAGTCAGAGAACGTTGGACACACCTTTGTTTCTCTGTGCCATGGATAAAATAAAGTATTAAAATATGCACTTTTCTACATAGACTTACCATAAAATATCTATTGCATCATTAATTTTGATGAAGCCATGAATTGCAAAGGCCATTAGTAAGCTTATATTGTGTCCTCGTTAATCCGTCGTCGTCAGGACGACTGTCTGCTTGGTGACGGCCTGTCTCATTACTCAGAATGCTCTGCAATTTTCCCATGCCCCACAGCAGTGCAGAATTATTCTCTAGATTGTTAGCTTTAAGTGTTTATGGGGCTGTTATACAGACGGCACAGTTAGTACAGCTGTGTATTCCCAGCTGGCCCATTTAGAAGAAGGAGACCTGCTGTAATAATACCTTTATCTCTTCAGAGCCCACTGAGGTACATCAGGTTGCAAATAAACAGCATCTCATTTGAATCTGCTGCGTTTTCAGTGATACTCCTGGCCTGAGTCTGGCATGTTTGTCAATGCAGCGTGTTCAGTGTGAATGTCTGTGTTCAGGTGGACACCATGGAGATGATGCGTCACCCAGAAGAAACCACCAACATGAGGAGACAGACTGTGGCCTCCTATTTCCGTGTAGGTGTTTTCCCTTTCATGCTGATAGCAGCTATCTATCTAACAGCAAGAAACCGTTTTAACAGTTTGTGTACTGTTCTATTCAATGTTAAAATCATAATTTTGTTGACACAAGGAAACTGTAACGCAAACTATTAGATTCACATTGAGTAGTTGCACCTCTGTCATGTTGGATTAATGTCAACAAAATGACTTGTTATTGGCACACAAGAGTGTTACACTCTGTACGAGCTTAACTCCATTATCGGTGTTGGTTAGTATGTCAGCATTGGCAAATTTCAGTTTGATAAATATTACATGAATTTTAGAAAACTGCCAATATTTTTTACTTGATATACCACAAAGGTTCTGAAATGAAGTCTTAACATAATCTCCACTTTGCAGTTGTTCTTTAGGAATGACATGAAAATTATTCAAACACAAGTTGAATTAGAAAGTTGTGACTTTTGACACCTGCTTGTTTAGGTCTGGCAGAGCACCTAACAGTCTTTATAAATTCACAAGCTGCAAACTGCCTTGTTTGTGTTTCATTGATTAAAAAAAAAAAAAAAAAAAAATCATTTTTTTTATTACCACGTTAATCATTCCCCCCAGATATTTAAGATATTCTGATAATTTAAATTTCGATTGACTGTACTTTACTTTCTCAGTGTTAATTTGCTTTTAATGAAACCCAACACTTCCTGTAGATATTTCACAGTAACAGCTTTCCATGGAATGCATGTGATTGTTCTTTCAGAGCCACTGTGGGACTTTTAATGTGAAAGACACTCAAGATGTGATGAGTTTGCCTTTATATAGCAAACAGCAAAAGCAGCAAGTTAACACAGCAAACGAGAGCTCTGGAGGAAAACAGAAAAGAGGCAATAAAGCTGAAAAGTCAGTAGAATATCTACTGAAACCAGGCAGTATAAACCTCACAGCAGTACTCAACACTGATCACTTCTATTAAACATTCTTAAGAGCATTATATGGTGATAATGTGTTAGATGTTTGTGTATGTTAGATTTGTTTACAGCTGTTCTGCTGCCCCCGAGTTGCAAAAAAAAAAAATCATCACTTATTTACATTTGTTGTATTAGAAAAAAAAACTCAATCCTGTTGGGACTGATTAATACTGTCAGTTACTATTCAGCTTAAACTCTGTTATCAAACACATCTATGTCTGGAAAAAGTTGGATGCTCTTTGAAGTGCAAATCATCATAACTGAACTTACACCACCAGACTTTGATAATGTGGATTCATATGATAACTGCTCTCTGGTGTTCTTGCCTTGCCTCTGCCCACTGTTTATTGTTGTCTCATTGTGTTTCTGTAGTACTCCCTGATGGACTTGCTGTCTAAGATGGTGGTGGGTCAGCCACACTTTGTGCGCTGCATCAAACCCAATGATGACAGACAGGCGCTGCGCTTCTGCAAGGAGAGGGTGATGGTGCAGCTGCGCTACACAGGGATCCTGGAGACGGTGAACATCCGCCGGCAAGGCTACTCCCACCGCATCCTGTTTGAAGAGTTTGTTCACAGGTAAGAACAGTGTTGAGACAGGCAGCACCTCCACTCACGCAGCAGACACACATGCCGTGTGCCGACACAACCCTAGAGATAACGCAGAACAAGTGAGCCATGCTCTGCCTCACACAAAAACATGGGTTCTTTAATTAGATAGGGGTACAAGTTGAGCAGAGCAAGAGGCTGACTAATTGGCAGTCATTAGTGATAGTGCAAGACTGAATCCTACAGCTCTTTTAGCTGGGTGGATACTCCAGTCTGGAAAATATGGATAAAATTCAAACAGGGAGGAACTGTGATTATAAGGGATGATGCATTTTAATGGATTTCCTTTTACTATTCATAAAGAGTTTGTTCTTTAACTCAGTGACCTGGAAAAGCTCAAGTGTAGTCTCCTTGTCCCATTGGTATACATTAGAACACAATTAAAACAAGATTTCATCATTAGGGAGACTTTATGTAAGGATGTTTTTGTTTTTAAAAATGTGGGACAGGATGTGATAACTGTTAATAAGTGCTACACACTCCTGTTCAAATGTCCAACCCAAAACCAAAATTTTTAAAGTGTGTACCTAATCATCCTCAGTCCTGCGAAATAAGAAAAAATACACACACTTAGACAAGTCTGTGGGAAAAATTCAAGGAAACTTATGTTTGATCAGTTTTCCTTTGAAAAATATTCCAGCCACCTCTAATGTGCAGACTTTAAGATGATATAAACTTTAATTAACTTCGGCTTGTGGCCTGTAGGAGAAAAAAAGTTTGAGATGACTGGTTAGTCTCACTGCTTAAGGGATGCTTTAAATATTTGTGCTTAATTCTGGTGAACTAAAACTTTGAATGACCACATGGTTTTTCCTCACGTTCCACTTTTGCCTCCAGTGTTATAGAGTGATTACTGGAAGACCATCACTCAGCTGACCTGATGAGTTTGTTGTTTTCTCTGCAACACCTGTGCACGAAGTGTGTCTGAGTGTTTGAATGTGAGGGTGTATTACCACTTCAGACTACATTTTAACCTACTACTGAATCCATATCATCCTACCTGAGCCTGGCAGAAGTCGTACAGGCAGAACCCAAACGGCTAAACTGCACCTTTCGTGAAAACTGATTTAAATTTGTGCTCTCATATCAAAGGCTCGTCTGATGTTGCCAAGCAGTGCTTTGTATTTACCATCAAAGAAATAACAGGTATCAACAGGAATTAGAATGAAAGGCTGTAGACTGAGGCGGGGAGGGGAGTTCAAAGAAGTTTTTCTTCTTGTTGTTGTTCTTTCTTTTTGACCAACACCAGAACACAAGAGATGAACCAGTAGTTTGGAGCCTTGATGTCCCTGAGCAAACAGTTAGAGCCACTTTGTCCTATGCTGGTATTTTGTAAACTGCAACAAGAGGATCAGTGGACGGATCCAGACAATGTCAGCGATAAAACATGCAGTGGAGCTGATGCACACTGATAGGCCCGGACTGATGGGCATCTTCTGTGGCCACTGAAATAAGAGACGATGATCCATTCAAAAGAGCCCCAACAATGGGCCTCTGTTGAAGACTCATGTCTCACTCCTGCTCATTTTTCTTCTCAGACTGAGAAGGCGATTTTCCAGTTGCGGTGCTTCTAATAACACTTTAAATAGTTGTGTGAAATAATGTGTTAAGATTTTCAGTCTCTTGTCTCGAACAGGGTCAGGTGAAATCCACTGAGCTACCAAAACTGAGGAATCTAATTAGATTTCTCAGAGATCAGCTCTGGATTGTTTACTCATCCAGTGATCCCAGATTTCTCGTTTACACTTCATTAATACAGAAGTAGACAAAAACAGCAGTAGAGTAAAATTAATGCAATAGTTTGACATTTTGGGAAATGGGCTAATCTGTTCTCTTGCCCATAGTCAGTTGAGAACATCAATACCACCCCATGTCTGTACGGTAGATTTGAAACTACAACCAGGAGATGCCAGCTAGCAGCTAGCCGTTTTAACGCTACAGTTTTTGTACTGATCAAATAAATGAGATACAATATGTTAGTTAGGGAGTTGAAGAGGGAATGATCTGTAGCTTTTGTTACCTTTGAGCAATGTTCCTCCTCTTTCTACTCTTTATGCTAAGCTAAACTACCCAGCTTCCAGCAGTAGCTTCATATTTCACTCACAGGCATGAGAATGGTGTCAGTCGTCTCATGTGAGTCTTGTCAAGAGAGCAAATAAGAGTATTTTCCAAAATGTCAAACTATTTGTTTTAATTTGTTCCTTCCTTTCCTTCTCTCATAGATATTACTATCTTGCATTTCGGGCTCATCAAATGCCTGACACCAGCAAAGAGAACGCTGTTGCCATACTGGAGAGGGCCAAACTGGAAGGCTGGGTGTTGGGGAAGACAAAGGTACTGTCATTAGACCAAAAAAGTGAAACAGTGGAGAAAACGGTCATTGTAAATCATATTTACCTGTGCATTAGTATTACTTTTTTTTTTTTTTTTTAAAGTTTTTGTTAAATAGAAAGAAAAAGCTATACAAACAGGCAATAGACAATATCAATATAAAGACATGTAAAGAGGTGCACAAGTGTAACACATACAAAAAACCATATATAGAAAACAGTTCAAACTGTCCAATCCTGCATATGGCAGTACAAAAACCTATTCTATGGTACAGGGAAATTCTAACTTTGCCTAAACATCCTGTCAGGTTTTTCTGAGGTACTACCATGTGGAACAGCTGAACCTGCTGCTCAGGGAGGTGATAGCTCGGGTGGTGGTGATGCAAGCTTACACTAAAGGCTGGCTGGGTGCCCGACGCTACCGAAAAGAGAAGGAGAAGAGAAACCGCGGGGCCATCATCATCCAGTCAGGTACACTGGTATTACTTAAACAGAAAACAGAGGAAAGGAATTATTCTAACTTAAGTCAAAAATATGCAAATGAAGGATGAGTTCTGATGTATTCTTTTATTATGTAAGGATGAAACAGGTGCAAATTTCATGTGAATCTGACCACTAGTTTCTTAATGACCTCTAGTCTATTATGCACCAGCAAGTCTTCATAAAAGAGATGAGTTTGATAACCACAGCTTGACCTACGAGGGTTAAGAGCAATGCTTCAGAGCAGACAATAAGACCTCAGAGAGTTCAAAGGGATCCATCCCTCTGCCACCTGGTTTAGCAGTGTTTTGAAGTGGGATCTTGTGTAGTATATGCAGTCTATTTTGTTTCACAGAGGTAGGTCAGCAATCTCTTGTGCACATATGCACACACACACACTGTCTCTTTCTCTTTCTCTAGCCTGGAGGGGCTATGTTGCTCGGCAGAACCTCAAGCAAATAAAAATGGAGCGAGAAGAGGCCGCTATCCGCATACAGTCAGGTAAAGAAATGTTTATATTTTCATCTGAGGTCCTTCATACATTCAAATCTAAACCTCTGGAATTTCTCATGTAGTCCTGTGTCCAGTGGAGATTCAGGTCACTTTTTCAAACGTTTTCAAAAGGAAAAAGGGAGAAAGGCCTGAAAACCTTACATCTTTGTGAAACACCTTTTTGATCTCAATGAGTGGCCTACGAAACAGTAATAATTAATTAATAATGCATAAAGAAAAGCTTTTGAAAGTTTGGGCAGCATTTGGTCCCCATGTTTCAGAAGAACAGTGCATACTGAGATCCTTTTTTCCTTTCATCTCTTTCCCAGTAAAGGCAAGAGAGGGGCTTATCCCTTCTGTTTCCTCACGACTTCCTCTCTCAAATTCCTGGCCTATTACACAGCTCTCACATACCAGAAACAAGATGCCTTTTTATACTGTCAACCTTTTCATCTGAAATGTAAATTAATTCTTACTCAGTGTGCCTTGACGAAGATCAAAGTGGGCACATTAACCTTCCTGGGCCCCCCCCCTCCCCTTCTCCTTAGAGCCTCTCACTAGAGGACAAGGGAGGGTGCCAAAAGGGGCAGGAGAGAGGAGGGCAGGGGGAGGAGATTTGGCATTGTTTCCCCTGGCTCCCCTTAGGGCTGCCCTCATCTGGCACATGGAGCATCTCAGTCGCCTGCACACCTTGTGTAAATGTCCCCCATTAAAACCCTTGTAAATAACGCTGCAGAATGGGTAAACATGGTTTTGGTGTGAGGAAAGCCTCCCTGTCGCTGCTGTCTTTCTCTTTACAGAAGTGTGTTTGTGTGTGGCCGCTGGGGTTTTGGGTAAGGGGGGGCCTGAACCTGACATAAGTGGGGCCTCAGCCCCCCGGCAGAGCACTCCAGCACATTCACATTGTGTGTTCTCTGCAGCTTATAGCCTTTGAGGTGGACTGCATTTGCATTCTGAAAATAAACAGATGCCTTTCAAATGTATGAGCCTGGTGGCTTCTCAGATCTCAGCGGGGCCTGGGGGACATGCTCACCATCGATCAGATTAGACCATGCAAAATAGAACCATGGCTCAAAAATGTACTTGAGCTTTCTTTTCCTGTGCATATAATTTTACAAGAAAAACACAAAGCCTGTTGACGGAGTAAATCAGCAGGCTCCGTTTACCATTCATCTGAGTTCAGTGTGTTTCAGTGATCATACAATGTTTTCCCACTGCTACACCACGCTCCTTATACGGATGCTAGACACATTTCACTTCCTCCCTGCAAATGCAGTGTTTTTAATACAAAGCTGTTTTAGTGCTTTGATTAATTGTCGTGAATTGTGTTAACTGCAACAATTACACTTGATAAGTGTCTCAGTGGACTATACATATCATGTTTAGATGGATTACAGAGGAAGGAAAATGATTTTCTGGCCATGTCTGACATAGATATCCTGTGCAGCTTATAGGGGCCATCGGGTGCGTAGGGACTGTGGACCCCAGAGGCACAGATGTCACCCTGAGGCTGGAGGAAAGACCACCAAGGAGGAGCATACGAGGTGAGCTTTGACATCTCTTGTCCTTCAGGGTTTGTTCATTGTTCTCAATACTTTCCTGCTGTTTAGGGTTTTTTTTTTTTTTATTAATTTCTTCATTGTTTCTTCTTATGGCACAGTCTTGTCTAGTCTTGAAAAGTAACTGAAAATGAGACCACCATTTCAGACAACTTATTGAGCACTAGGCCTCACATGCCTGTCACTCATGTTTAGCCCTGCCAGACCAGCTTCCTTTGCCCTATAATGTACTGTTATTTCAAGCAGAGGGGAAAGCTCCTCCCTGCGCACCACCTCTTTCAGTTTTATAAATGTAATAAATATCTTTCCACCAAGATAGCACACTTGTCTGACCACAAATGGGGTTGGGCGCTTCACTGGTCTCCAGATGTACGATCTGAGGACTTTGTGTTTATTCAGCATATGGGCAGGCCAGTCATTAAGGAAGCATGTGCTAAGCAGGAGAGCAGCCACTGACTAAACAGCAGCACACGTGGTGTCGATGGTGGTTTTTAGTGAAAGGCGGCACCGCAACTCACACATATCAGTTATTACAAATTCCCTAAAGTAAGGTTTGGGAGTAGATACTAAAAATGTATCTCAGAGTAGAGGTATTCCTCAATGATTCTGGGATTTTTTTTTTTTTTTTTGTTACGTGCAGTGGCTGTGGCAAAGAATGAATGAAAATTATAATAATGAGAAATTCAATAAGTATGTTAAGAGCCGTTCTGCTTAAACCATCTTAAACCAGTTCACACATATGAGATATCGCTTTCAAATCTTGGGTGACTTTTGGTCAACACTGTGCATCTCTCTCCAGACACTAACTCCAAAATACTAGATTTACACATCTGAAAATGTTATGCTTGTTATATACTCAAACCAAGCGGAGCCTCATCAGGGATTTTTCTCTCCATGTTTACAATCATATTCCTTGGTGAGAAAAACTTCAAACCTCCACTTAACAATTCTGTTTAATCAGTGTTGGAATCTCTCCATATAGATTTATTTTGACATGATCTGGCCCATTTTCCTTCTGTAAGATCTATGTTCTCACCTACATGCTGTTCTCTTCCCTTTTGATATCCCTCCTCGCTGCCACGCATGAATTCTGTGTTTGCATCCAAACAGCAGAGCCTCCAGTTGCATCACCAAGTCCAAACAGGATGAGATTTTGTTTTTCTAGTCTCGAAGCATGACTGCGACTGGCATGCAGCTTTGTATTTGCAGATGTTGTTTCTTCAGTGTTTGTTTTTTTTAAATAATGCAACAATGAGGGATCGCACAGGAACATACCTCTGTCTCGCTCTCTGCAAATTGCATAATCATAAACCGGAGCATGTTTTCTATCACTAAACAAGGAGACAAATACAAATCATCCTCAGCTCCACTAATGTAATGATGTCTGAATTGTTTTTACTTTACTATATAGTTATCAGATATTTATTACCGGTATTGTTTTATGGCATTTATGGTCATTGTACTTAAAAATGCATCTTACTTTCACAGGTCTAACAGCTCAAAGAGCAAAGAGGCACATACAGATCACAAAGGAAATGTAAGTAACAGAATATCAATGAGCATTTTCTTATGCCTGGCTTTAGACGTGTATGTAAAATGCTGCTCCTCTACAAAGCAGCTTTAACCCAGATTATTCTTTGGGAATTTTTGAGTCCTTGAGACAAAAGAGTTCTCTTGCTCCAACCTCCATCTCAGCGGAGAAGACAGGGTGGTACGGGGAACGAGAGAATCAAAAGGCTGGAAATTCACGGCTGAGAATAAATGCTCGTTCTTCCCTGAGGTGATTTGTCTTTGCGCTCCTCTTTCTACAGATGTTAGACCCCTTTTTTAGTAAAGACCTGAGGTTCTTTGGTAGCACTTTGATATCCTGCTCGGATTCAATATGTGAAATAGAAGAGCCACTCCGTGACTTGGAGCGCATCACAGTCTTTGAAGTCTGATCCAATTTTTGCTGCTCACCATTTGATGTTGAAAGGATGAAATGAGGAAAATGTACAGTTTTGCCAGTAACTCTGCTGAGCATATGTAAGATTAAAAAAGCAAAATCCTTTGGAGGATGTACTTAGAAATGTTAAGCAGATTAATACTTTCCTATAGCTCTTTTATTCCAAGATAAAATTAAATATGAGAGGAAGTCTGTATGTGCTGTTTTTTAACCTCACAATTAAGTCAGTGTGGTGCTGTTTGCTAGGAGGTAGGGCTACTAAAGGGGGATATGCAATTGCATTAGCATTTGATTAACATTGCAAAGCACATTAATGGGTTTGAATTATATGAGTGCCAAATTGTAAATTGTAAATAAATGAATACAGCATCTACATGACTAAATTGAAAAAAAAAAAAAAAAAAACAACCACCACATTATGAGGCTTGCTTTAACTTGTGTCTATTTATCCAGTGCTTCCATTGACACTGCTCTTCTGGGTGTGTTTACGCCTCCTCTTTCAAGGTTGGCCCCGACAGCCGAGACAGACAAGTAAAAGACTTCAAGAGAGACAAAGGCAGAGCAGAAGACAGTGTAACGAAGCCTTGCAGGGAGACAGCTAGACTGCGAGACATGCAGTGTAAACAAGGTAAGCTCGAGTACAGAGCTGGCGGGTGCAGGTAATTACACAAAGAGACAGCAGAAATCCAGCTTTAATGGATAAAGTGCCACTTTTAATACGGGACCCTTTTCAACCTTTCATCCCAGCCAATCCTCTGCTGCCATTCTTTGTTGACAGCAGAAGGAGAGGAGCATTATGGGTGATCATTTCAGCGGTATTTTAATAGCCCGGGTCAGCTCATCATAAACGTCTCATGGCAAGTGGGGGGGGGCTTTCGAAGTGGCATGAGCACTTCAAAGATTTCATTCTCCTGCACGGTGAGCCCTTCGCTAAGGATCTCATCTATGACTCTAATAGACCTGCACAGTAACGGTGACAAGTAAATACACAAACCCTGATTTGTTGAACATATGTTTGGTTTGCTTTTTGCCCCAGGCGATGAATTACATTAATTCCTGCTGACTGGAAGGCTGAGTGGGTGGCTGTGCAGGGGGCCTCCGATTACGGCCGTCACCCAGCCCACCACTAGGGTAGCCTGGATAATGGGGGCCCGGCCCTTCATTAATGTTATTAGAGGGGTATGAGGTAAGAGACGGAGGTGGAATAGCGTTTAGCGGCGCGGCTGAGAGATTACGGGGATTAGACATGATAATGTAACACAGACAGCGCTCTCCAGCGGGCCCGGGATTAGTGTCAGCACGCCACAGCAGG
Organism: Toxotes jaculatrix; assembly: GCF_017976425.1. Lineage (NCBI taxonomy): Eukaryota > Metazoa > Chordata > Actinopteri > Toxotidae > Toxotes > Toxotes jaculatrix. Next base: position 12,399,828 of record NC_054408.1, on the reverse strand, counting down.
TCTGGGTTAGATAGCGGCTAATTCGGTAATGCTGCATACAGGTGACCCCCACTCCCAGGCATCACTGCTGCTGAAGGGAGGCAGTGTTTGATGAATTTACAATGTCAGAGTGATTATGGAGGGAAACGTTGCAGTGCATGCTGGTGCGCGGGCATTTTGCTCAAATGTGTGGTTTGTCCTGCATCACTGGAGCCTCCGGTCATTTTCTAACACCAAGCCTTGAAGTAACAGCTGAATGACTTTGATGATTTCTTGTTTTCATTATTTTCTTTGCTGCCTGAAATCCACAGATGAATATGTAGGATGTTCCAGTTTATGTGTAAAAGACACATTCCTTTGCACAAAGGAGCCATTGTAGTCAGAAATATGTCGACATATTGACTATTTAAATCATTTAATTGGTATAATACATGAAAAATTGAGCTTTTGAACCATTATTTGTAATAGAGTGTTTAACTGTATCACTGAATGCACCAGTTAAAATGAAGTGATGTCTACTTGTAACTCGTCTTTACAGGTCATATCCTTAGTGTGGATATGAGATATGAGCAGTCTTTCTTCTCAGATTGTTTAACTGGAAGGATTTTTAGAAGCATGGGGAGGTGAAACTTTCCAGTTTTGGCAGGAAAAATCAAAAATATCAAAAAGTTAATTTTTTTTCTTATGTGTCCCTTTGATCATAAATAGTAAAAGTCTCCAGCCTAAAGTCATTCAAATCTGTTTCCAGCAGAAATCGATTAGTTTCAAGAATTGTCCAGAACTTGAAAGTGGCTGTTTCAAGACAGAAGAAAGAGAGCTGATGTTCAAGCTGATGTTCAAGAACAAATGCCAGAGTAGTGAAAATGTAATAATTACATTTTCACTACACTGGCATTTTTTCACTCATTTCAAGATTAGTAATAACTACTTAAGTGACAAGCAAAAATCAGAGTTTTGCAGTGATTCTTTGGGGGGGTCCCGATCCCCAGGTTTGGAACTGGTGACCCAATGCAACCTAAAACTTTTCTAGTTCAGGCTTATTGGCACATTTTTTGCAAGAGGTCAAACACTTGGCCTTGGGCACCTTAATTCATACCTGACATCATATCTGACAGCTCAGTTATATTCTATTTAAATGTCCTGATGAAAAAAAAATATCCTTCTCCTTCCGCCATAGGCTTCACTGACTCTTTAGATATTTTGTGTGGAGAGCACACAGATTTTCAGGTATTCATCGCGCCCCCTTTTCCTGCCTCATTTATGTTCCAAGTTCTGCTTGTGGCTTCGTCTTCTTTCAGGAAACCCCATTTGAATATGTTGAGGGAGGCCATGGTGGCTCAGGCACCCAGGGCACACTTTGATCCCAGCAGATCTGAGGGCCCTTTTTTTTTTTTTTCTTATCCCAAGATTGAGCGAGTCATGGAAGCCTTGCCCTACCAGATGTTTGGAGACCAGGCTTCTTCCTGTGTCTCATCCTGCTGTCGCCTCTGGTGATCGCATTGGTTCTCTCAGGCTGGAGCTCGACCTGGAGTGTTTCAGGACACCAGTGGAGAAAAACACAAAATTAGCCATGGAAATTGAATTACCCCACCCCTCCAGACTCACACACACACTCCACACCCTGCTCCCATTAATGCCAAAACACTGGGGCGTGACCTGGAACCTCTCAGTGTGTTTGACGGACGTTGGGTCTTTTCTAAGTGATTTAACAAAGCCTGGTGTTACAAGTGACGAGATTAGCTTTTTTTTCTTTATTGTATGAAACAAAGCAGAGCAGATGATTTGGAGAGATGTCTGTTTTACAGAATATCTGACACCAGGCTTGTCCACCACTCTCACTCTTTAGCCAAATACCCGCAGTTCTGCATTTTATGGTGGAAAGAGAGCATTAAAGCACTTTGTACTTCAGGCGTTCTTAGATGTCTGCAGCACCAACCTTTGATTTCCCATGTTTTGTCAGTGAAAAAGTTACTCATACACAGTGTAGTCGTGTAAGCTGCACACTCAAGACGATGTCACCTCTCGTCACCTGTCTCCCAAGCCTGAATATTAATACAACATGTTTGGAAATGAGTCATAGAGGCATGTGCAGGAAGAAAGCCTTTGCTAGCAAGCAGCAGATATGATCAGAGTGCTGCTTATGCTCCTCAGCGTGGTAAACAGGATGGTGCCGAGGATCAGTCAGAGCTGACTTTATGGTTTATGAAAGCTGAGCTACTTATGTTAACAGGCTTTTTGAAGATTATAGTTGTGGTAAACATACATGTCAAGAGAGAGACAGTGATAAAGTGGAGTCACAACACAGAGACCAATTACCTCTGTGCCTTGGAAGATAGTTAACCTGGTCGTTTGAAGGGATGAGACGAGGAGAAGAGAGAAATAAAAACAGTTGAAGTTTATGTTGACTTATTGGTTATAGTGATGTCCCCTTGGTGCATATCGTGGTACAGTCAATAAGAATTGATTTTGTTTGTCGCCCTGAGCTCTCTCTGTGCTTTACAGCCACAGCTGGGAGAGTTTATTGGAAATGTGGACGCTGTTTTACCCACTCTGAGGTCAAACCCACAGCCACCAGTACATCTCACTTTCTTCTCTCATTCCCTCCCTCAGCTCTTAAACGTCTTCCCACATGTCCTCCCACAAGGTTTGCAGCCACCAGGTGCTGCTCCACAACCCACCACCACCACCACCAAAGCAGCAGCAGCATCACCGTATCAACATACATCTGCCAGACAAATGATCCACCCTCTCCATGTTCTCTAGACAAATACTCTCCCTCCCTCTCGCTGTCTCTCAGCCTTTTGATTTATCTGTCTGTCTCCACATATCGCCGTGTCTCAACCGGATGCCTTCAGTTTTAGGCAAATTACAGGCTCGAAGTAGCGGCAGCAGAGATTTGGAAGGGATAGGAAAGACTCAACTTAACGGAAGGAGTTGCCTCTGTCTGACGCTACCTACGTAATCCTCTTAATGTCAGTGGGAGTAGTTAACAGGATGTACTTCCAAACTACTCATCATCACAATTCCAACAGAATAATCTCCTCAGACGTAAAATCAAGGTGGAAAATGATACTCCAAGTTCTCTATAATTTTGCACATGTGGATTGAGTCATTTGATGTTGTTTAACAAAGTTCTTCCCAACACAAAACCCCATTAGTTTGTTAATGTTGCTGACAAAATACAGTTTCATATGTTTGAATAAACCATATTTTATCTAACTGAAAAGCTTAATGCCATTAGTTTGCATATTTAATCCATTTCTGGCCCGGTTTCCTTGTCATTCATGTCTCACTACTTACTTTTTGCACATCCTGCTAGGTCACAGTTATAAATTACATATATTATGTCCCTGACAAATGATTGACTTCCACAAAGTTGAGAGATTTTTCCTTCACACAAACATTTTTTTTGGAGTCAAAGTTCCAAATCTGCTGTCAGGGGAAATGATTGATTTCAGTGTGAAAAATTGCTTGTAAGTAACAACATCCTCTGCTTGCATTAGTGAAAACAGATGCAGGAACTACTCTGTTTCAGCATTATCTGCAGGACTTGACCAGTTTGTCTCCTAATTTAAAACACATGAGTTGCTATATAAGTATGATTTCAAAAATGACGAGAGCAGCAATAAATCTCAGGAACCCTGAAAACTTCTGGAAATCTTCAGATATCTGTTTAGGGCCTTTGTTTGAAACTGGAGTAATGTTAGTGTGCATGCACGCGTGTGTTTGTGCACACGCACACAGACACACAGTTCATGTGCCTGTGCTTGTGTGTGTGTGTGTGTGTGCAGTGTGTGTGTACGTGTGCATGTGTGCAGTGTGCGTGTATGTGTGTGTGTGTCTGTGTCTGTGTCTGTGTCTGTGAGTGAGAAGAGGCGGTTGTGAGGTAAAGAGAGGGGTCTGGGTTGCACATGCCTCATTTAGACATCAAAGGCCCCTGCTGATGATTTTTCCTTATAATCCATGCCTTTTGGTGCCTCTGCTCCCTCCATCTGAATAAACAAAGCCCAAGTGGTTCTCTGTGGTCTGGGAGAAGTCAGGTGATTGCAGCACGTGACTGGGGAAGTAAATCAATACATATCTAATTTATTCCTCTAAAAATCCCTTTTAGCAGCTCTTTTATGTTGTTTCTGAGGAGCATTCTGATTTTCAAGGGATTTCAAAGTGGTATTTAGAGATGTAATACGAGTCATCTACCGCTCTTTGAAAATGAAAGAAATACCTATCTCAAAAAGAATTCCAGCCCTTTTATATCTCAAGAAGCAAACTTGTACAATATGTAAGTCTCTCACCAAGAGGAGCAAACACTGCTTGGCTCTCTTTTGAAACGGAGAAATCAATATTGTATGAACCGCACTGCTTCTGTATTCCCAGTCGACCATTATTCCTCCCCACCCTAAACAGCAGACGTTACCCACGATCATTTAGCAAACCCCCAGTGTGAGCCACTGTCTGACCCCTTCCCAGCTCTGCCTGCCCATGTCCAAGCCGTGCTCCCATGCCAGAAGCCGGTTTGGCAGCCTCCCTGCCTGTAATATATCTGCAGGAGCAGCATTCCTCTAGGGCTGGCCCGGATCAAATGGCAGCGATTTCCCAAACAGAGGCACAGAGATGGGAGGCCTGACCCATCCTCTGATCTGCTACACGCTCTAATAGCTGCAGGTCAGAATGGATAAATGGTGATGTTGAACCTCCATGTGTCGTGTTTTGGGGTCCAGATCTGCAGTGGTGGATTCAGCAGGATGTAGGGCCAACAGATTAGGGCTGAACGGTTTTGGGAAAACATCAAATTGCATTTTTCCCAACCAATACTGCGATTATGATTTAAATCCCAATTACTTTCTATGAATTTGACTACAGGCCTGTCTTTCTGTTCTACATTGTACTAAAGAAAATATGATTGTACCAAACATAATGACAAACATATTTTGTTTTTACATTAATAGAATGAGATAAAATAATGCAGTTGATTGGTGTTATGGGGTGTTATTATTTTAACTAGGCAATCAGAGAATAAGTAAACTTTGTTCTGCCTGGTTCTGTAGAAAAATTGACCTTCTATGCCTTATGGCATTAATGCTATACTTGACATTGAGCCATATATAAATATAATCATGATATTAAAAGCAGCATTAGATTTATTAATAACCACAGCACAGTTTGCCTATTATGGTAACAATAACAAACTGCTAGTAAGTCGTATCTAAGCTAACAGCTCTACCCTGTAGACACATGACTGACGGGACTGATGGGCTTTATGTGACTGAAATTGATGTGAGGCAATCACCTAAATCCACAGACTCCACTCTGTTGCTGTTTATTATCAACAACACTAAAAGTCTGCAGCTATGCTAGTGGCTTTATGAGGCTGTATTTAGACACAGTGGTGCTTTGAGCTAAAATGTCAGCATGCCAGCACACTCGCTCAATAAAGGGATAAGAGGTATACATTTAACATGTTGACCATCTTACCATGTTAGCACATTTGCTAATTACACATTTGCTCTCACTCTGATAGAACATTTTTCGTTTTGCAGGTATTTGCTCCTAAATTATACAACTGAAAATGTACGGACGCCACCATACAGATAGGATATTAACAAGACAACAGCCAAGACTTGTTTTTGGCCATCTGTCAGAATGAATGTAAACTGGCTACAGCTGAGTTTTACTGGTGGTAACTGTCATTATAGCCAGTGATCACCTTTAAGTTTGACACAGTTTAGCAGTCAGTTATAGGATGTTAGTTAGAATTAACAATGCAGCACTTTGAAAAATGCCCTACAACAGATCCTCTCTTTTAGCTAGATTTGAGGGTCTAAAGCAAACAGGAAATCTGATACTTTCATGCTTTACACTGAGCGTAGTTATGGATCAGTGCCATCAGCTTTTTATATTTGTGGAGCTTCAAATTTTTAAGATGAACAAACCATGTATTTGTTTAAAACACAAACAAACTCTATTCAGTCTATTTTACAGCATGATTCAGATTTGTAACTTCATTCAAGGCCGTCAGAATTCATTATTTGTGACTGAGTGCTTTGATGCAGTTTCAGGGGAATAAAACATTTGCTTATCAAACCCATTTCTGCATCATTAGCCCAACAATGCCTTACAAACGGACACTGTTCAAAAAAATTTAAGGTGCAAATGTTTATTTGTGCTGGTTTATTTCGTCTTTTACCAACATGTAATGCAGATATAGCAGCTCTTTCAGGCTTCACAAAGCTGAAGAACGACATGTACCGATTATCTCAAAGTAATATAGTGATTTTGATGCAGCCAAACTAAGCTACTTGTTTAGAAGGAATAAACACAACTGTTTCTTTCACGGCTATTTTCAAAGCTACATGAGATATAACCAAATATCCTCAAATACTCAAGGGGTAACTAGGATTCACACAGTGGATGGTTAGTGCCTCTGAGGCATGGACAGATAAGATTCACCGTAAAAGTTAGCTAATATCTCAGAACTGACAGGAACTTTCTGGGCATTTACAAAGTGTGAATTTAGTAAACCTGTGCTGGCTTGAATAACATCAAGAAAACCGAGGAAAGATGGAGGGAAGGGGGGTTGAGGAGGGGGGCTGCTCTTTGATGTATAGGATTGAGATGTGATGAGGTCTGTTCAAAGTGAGTACAAAGAGGTGTTAAGATGGAAAAAGCAAATGCAGCTTTAGTCAAGGTAGAGAAGCCGAGGTAGCAAGAGATGATGAAGAAATGTCCTGTCTCAAGAAGATGAAATGTTATCTTGCATTAAATATGGATGCTTCCTTATAAAGGTGTCTTAGCTTTAAAACACACTTTTGTAACCCTTTGTGTGTTGTAGTAGAAGAACGTAGTAAGCCTTTGTAATTTTCTTATGTTTGTATAATCAGATTGTCACATGGCTCAGTATCTTTAGTAAGACATCAATAACATTTCATTGTCTGTGGAGCAGTACACAGCATTCACCCTGTTTTGAACAATTGGGGAAAGCAAATTAACACAGCCAAAGATTCAGTTATCTGCTGGAGGTAAATACTGTGTCAGTAGTTTCCTGTAGATCTGCTGAGTCAGAGCAGGATTTTTGGTGGAAATATACCTTTTATAGTGAATATAGTGAATCACTTTGATTTAAAGGGGCAATTCACTAAAATTAACTGCAAATTAAAGTCACTTCCATTTTATTTGGGTGGTAGCAAAAATCTGAGATGCAGGTATCATATTACTTATAATGTATTATGCAAATAAAACCAAAATTGTCTACATGGTGAACTGATCCTGACAGTTTAACCTTTTGGGCAATATGCTTGATGTTGCAGTTGCTGTGAGTTAGATGAGAAGATTGATGCCGCTCTCACATCTGTACGGTAAACATTAAGTTTGGTGAAAGGGTTAAAGTGCTGGCCAGGCTAGCAACATCCACCTACCAACACATCTATAGCTCAGATATTAACATGCTATAGCTCATTTGTTTAATCTGGACAAAAACTGAAGAATAAAAACAACTTGATTTGGTTTTACTGTGGGTTAAACTTTTTTGTGAGCCCTAGATGTACTGCTAGGATGATCTTTTTATTTTTATTTTTGGCTGGGCCAGGCTGTTTCTAGACTCTGTGCTAAGCTAAGTTAATCGGCTGTTTCTTCACATTTTACAACTAGACATTAGTTAATCTTCTTATCTAATTCTCATAAGCATATTTCCCAAAATGTATAGCTATTTCAAGAACTATTCTGTAAACATTTATTTTGTTTTGTATTATTTTACATTATACTTGAGTTTTACCAGCTGTTGACTGAATTATTTTCTGCTGTGCAGAGAATTTCTACCGCTCTCATTAGTTGCTTTGACATCTTGATTAATTTCAGTTGAACTACATTAGAACCTGCTTCCTGACCCTCATCTTGTATATTGGCAAATAATTAACTCCACACCATCAATATTCTGTGTAGCTAATCTACTTTTGCTCATGTAGTCCAGAAAACTGTCTTCAGCAGGAAAACTGCACCTTCCAAAAGACTAAAAAAACTGAAACCACCACTCACAACAAAGGCTCATTAAACCTGGCTTCAGGAGACAAGCCTCCCACAACAGCACCACTGACTACTTCTGCAGTTACAAGATACATCAATATACAGTGTAACTCCTCATGGAGGCAAATGTTAGATGCATTCAAAAGAAACAAATTTCTTCTACTCAACCTAAACGTATTGAAATGTCTCATCTAATACACAGTTAATAAAATACTTTATTTCCTGGCAGGCCGGCAAATACTAATTTCCATGTTTTAAAATCACCATCAATCATTCATGCAATATTTACAATAATTACACACTGATTGAGAAATAATAAATGAGATTATCAGCACTTGTAGATGTTGCCCCACTTTTTAGTGTCATCGCTCTGTCGTCAAAATGTTGACTTTTCCAGAACTGTCAACAAATGACTGTAGCATCTTTCTACTTACTCATGAATAAGTAGCATATTTCTACTTACTCATTTCATAGTGTAGTGTTTTTCAGACACAGTTTTCTGTCTTACAAACTCAGTTGAACTAGTCAAATTATTTGCCAGGATGGTCACAGCTGTTGTGCTTTTGTTGTAACTGGCACTACACACCGTACGTTTTCTGTTTTTTCTAGTGTGAAGGCATGTCAGCATCTGATCTGAGCGCCAGTGTAGGCTCATTTAGGAATTACTTTTCGTTTGTTTTTTGGGGGGGGGTTTGTGGGTTTTGGTCACAGTAAACTGAAAAATGCTTTCTTAGTCAGAAGTGTATCCAATACCACACACTGCAGTCTCACCTCTGCCTCCTCCAGCATAGCTGTTTGGCAAACTTACATGTAGTCTGCTGTGCACCTGTGAGGAGAGATATAATTAGATGTGGTTCATATGTGTGGATGTGTGTAATATTAAGCTGCTATTGAGTCATCTTATCAATGATATTACATAATCTCACCTAGGTAAATTTAAAATGTGTTTTTGACACTTGTGTCACACGAGGATGCAGATTTAAAAAGTCGAAGGGAGAATCTGTTTACTGCCGCTGTCATCACTGTCGGTGTCATTTTGGTGCTTGTTGTTGTTTTTTTTTTTGTTTGTTTTTGGTTTTTTTTTACTTGTTTGGATCACTGCCCTCATTTTTCCTCTGTTGCAGGTCCAGTGATGAAGCTGCAGCAGAGAACTCCTCGCCGGCGGGGCCAGCAGCCCAAGCTGCTCAACAGCCCTGAAGACAGCCTGTACTACAACCAGCTAAATGTGAGTTCAAAGTGCCGATAAAGGCCTTTGTCCGACTTTGGTTCCACATGATAATACAATTAAACCTACCTGTGCCAGACCCTGGAGCCCCACCCCCACGCTTCTCTGCCTCTTGTCTTGAACATGTGCTTATGCTCTTTATCTGTTGCTTTCATGTCAGGATGTCTGCCTTCACGGTGAATAATTGATGTGGTTTATCAAAGCTGAGCAAGATGCATGCTTCATCAGACTCACTTGAGCCCTTTGATCAGAAAAAATTATGCTGTGACTTCTGATATTATCAGCATCTGCTCGCATTCAACACAAAATCACTTTGAATTAAAAATTAATGACTCTCTGCTCATCTTTTGACTGTGTGCTCTTGGCCCTTTCCTCAGAGAACTCTGGATTACCAGGGGAGCAAGAGGAAGCCGAGAAAACTTGGGTAAATAACTGCTTTCCTACTTACAGCAACTCTAAACAGAGCAGGCCCTTTGTGGAATAGGAGAATCCAGAAATGGAGTTGTTTTCTTATAATGTAAATGGAGAGCCTAAAATAACAGGCTTTTTATGAGCAGTTGCTCTGCGTCATTAGAGAGGGGGTTACATATTAAGGCTTTGTCAGCATGCTAATTTTAATTGTTGAAGGTCTAACTTGTATTTGTACAATAAATGACATCCTGGTTCAGATCAGTAGGCTTTAGAGGACGCCTGAATGCCTCATCACTGCATCTGCAAATATTTTCTTTTATTTTTTGTATTTCAAGATGTGTATTTTATGCCATCGTGAAAACTTAGCTCCCTGTTTTTATCACAGTAACTCCTCAACACTTTCTTTTCTTCTTTAACATCACAGTCAAATCAAAGTGCTGGATGGAGAAGATGAGTACTACAAATTACTGTCAACTGTGGAGTCAATCCCTGAGGAAGACTACGCGACCGCCCCCTCTCCCGCCCTTTCTAGTGGGCCTCTCGTCAGTCAGAGCTGAGCCTTACAACCATGTCAACCGGTAAGACAGACGCACCAGACATGACACTCCAAAGAACATCCTCAGTGTTGGATGTGCTGTAGTATATGGAGCAAGTAGCAGCAGTGCACAATAAGCGACCTGTACAGGCGATACCCTCAGCTGTTAATCCAAAGTTGCCCGATAGTGTTTTTCAGGGGGTGGGTGCAGTGTCTTCTTAATAAGTCACAATTAAGCACTGAATTTATGATAGAATCTATTTGTGGTTGTAATACTTTTATGTCAAATGTTTAAGTTTTACACAATCTCTGCAATTAATGTTTTTTCTTATCATCTCATTATCCATGTATCTGTTAATTACTTTATTGACTGATTCTTCAGTTTATGAAATGTTAAAAATTAATAATGGGACAAAAATATGTTTTTAATTTACTTCCTATGTGGGATCTGTGGTGGGAACACCCATGATATTCAATTTATAATACAATACGAACTGAGGAAAAGTAGGCAAATACTCATATTTTTAAAGCTTTAACCAATAGATATTTGGTGTTGTAACCTGCTCTATCAGTTTCTGCTGATTTGAATTACTTGACCTGTCATTTAAGCACTGCTCTACATTTACAATAAGGAGCCTTCCATCTTGCAGTGTGTTTCTAAATTCAGAGGTGTTCACCTGATTTGGAAACGTATACCCATTTTCGAGCATTATGTCTATTGTCTAAGATGGATTCAGAGACAAATCCTTCTGAAACCCAAAACTCTCCTGACGAGTTCTCCCACAGCGAGCTGCCTGTAGTTAGAGGGGCTTTGTGCTGTTTGAGAGCTGGAATCACCACACATACCCTCACAGAGGCAGAGCTAGACCTCACTTTGAATTTCACCCTAAATACAGGAATTTTCTTTTAAGATGTGAAGTGTCGGAAATGCAGGGCTGGCGAGTTGATTTGTAGAGCTTTTTTTTTTTTTCTTTTCAATTTGCATATCATTTACTGCATCTCCCTTTGTTGACACCCGAGGGCCTGAGAGGAGATTTTGATCTTAATAGGAAGAGTAGGGTGGTATGACTGAGGATCTCATCCTCCTTATACTCAGCGGGGAAAACATTAGAGCTCTGCCTAGACAGCGAGACCAGCTTCACTTAGGTTCAGGTTCACGGGAATCATGGTGGTTTTAAAGAGGCCCTAAGTCTTCTACAATTCCCACTGCTCAGTACTGTGGAGGTCAGACTCAGGTTGAGACACTGGGGACTGACTCATCAACTAAACATGGTCATGGTCATTAATTTTTTTTTTTTTTTTTTTTTAATCGTGTGAAGTACAGGGCATTTCTTTAGGAGACTCCACCAAACCAAAACCACTAGTTTTGTGACTTGACCACACAATGGCTTTACACCTGTTATTGTCCAACCATATCTATGCTGGTTGTTGTTTTGAACAACCACAGTGCTTGTAGTGGTAATATGGTTTATCCAAATTCTCTGAAATCTTACACAACCTTTACACAATGTTCAGACTCTTTACTTAAAAGTGACAATGCAACAATACAAAAATACTTCTTTACAAGTAAAAGTTCCTCCTTCAAAACATAAGCAAAGGCATGTAAATACTAGCAGTAAATTGCTCCTGTCATTGTCATATTATCTACATATTAGATTATTGGATTATTATTTGTGATTTATTGATTGTTAATTGTTTTAGTTGAAAAATCAACTGTAGAACTGAATTGTATTTTACAAGCTCATTATAGATTTGTATATAATAATTTTGTCTGCAAAGTAACTAGTGACTATACTTGTTAAATAAATGTAGTGGAGAAAAAAAGTACAACATTTCCCTCTGAATTATAGTGAAACCAAAGTATTAAACAGCATGAAATGGAAATACTAAGTAAAGGATCCTACAACTGGAGTATGGTATGGAGTGAATGTACTTTGTTTCATTCCACCACTGCTGAAACAAGACTATGAATAGATGTCAACACACACAGCAACAGTCACTATTAAATAAAATGAAGAAGAGAAAATAGAAATCAGCTGATTCCATGATCAAATTAGCTGACATAATTAACTGCATCAATAATAAAGCCCTAGTCTTTTCAATTTATTGTCATATGTATCGCTACAGGAAATTCAAAAGTAATACCCCAGACCACTGGCAGTGTTATAATGTGGTGTCACACTTAGTTCAGAAGCATTTCACCTCCGGTCGTAGCCGCAGATCCTGCAATAATTAAAATCCTCGTTGTGCATTACTCCCTTGCTGGGATAGTTGGTTCCTCTGAAGAGCAGTCTGAAATAGGTCACCCCAGCACCCTGTAGTGCATCTTAAAAGTACACTGAATCAATTAAGTGTGATCATGCTCCCTTGATTATTTTGGCCCTGTTTTACCACAGAGAGGAATTTCAAATAGGCTCACTAGTTTGAATAACAAGGTTGGACTGTGGTGACAAATGGTGCCAGAGTGGGTGTTTCTTCCCCTGTTTTTCTCTGCCAAATTAACTCCCTGGCTGATTGCCTGCTTTAGCATATGAGAGGAGGTGAGCGGAGGTGTGTACGTAATTGCCTTGGTTAGCTGATTATGTGTTGCAAAAGGAAAATGTTATGAAATACTGTCGTCACTCTCATGAAAGATGTTCTGACCTAATGAACTGATGCTTCTGTGTTTGCTTGGGCTGCTGGTCGTCTTACAGGTCTGTAGGCAGGGAGGTGAGGGGCAGATGCTGTGTCAAGTCAGCGTTCAAGGCCTGACACCTGTGTTTTCTTTAATGCGTCTTCGTAAATCCAGCTCCCTCTTGTTTTTCCTCATTAAATCTGACAACATCTGGTACGCGAGAGAGGACTCCTTTAATGTGGCCAACGTTACTGCTGGTGTTGTTCTTGCCATTTTAGCTATTTGCTTCATGTGCTGCACTTTCATTAGAGCTTCATCCAAGGCAGCCCCAAACACTGTTATCCAAAGTTTTAAACCACCTTTATGAAAATCGCTCAAGCTGCAGCCTTAACAAATGATGAAAAGCTTTTATTTTCTAAAGAAGTATACTTACCTTTTCACCTAATAGTGATGTCTCACTTCAAAGAGAGCACGCGATTAGGCCAACATTGTCCTGTTTCTATATCCTTTGAGTTCAAAGGGAGAGTTTGAATACCAGTATTTCATGTGCAGCCTTTTCAAATACTGTTTTAATGCAGTTTACGTGCTTTTGATATCCAGATGTGTCAGATTTTCACCACAGCAGAATACATCACCCTATATAACGATTGCATACCATAGTGTTTTGCATAACTAAAGAATTAATTTCAAGTCTTGTTCCTTAATAGTTTTTGTTCCCACAAACTTCAAGGACAGAGGACGAGCAGACGCCTGAAATAGCTACAAACTAAGCATTGTGATACTCTCTGCTGGCTAATGATTGAAGCCACATACATGAGCGTCAACCAGATGTCAGATGTGTGTTGAGGGCTCTGAGCAAAAGAACATTCCCTAAAGACGGCATTAATAAAGAAACTGGTTGAGCCGGGTGGAGACAGAGAGAGTAAGAGGCAGAGAGGAAGAAGGAGATAAAAGAGTCTGTTGAGTACATACATCAAAGGTCTGTTAATGACAAGGGATGCCATTAGGGTTACAGTGGTCTTTGTTTCAGCTTCCTCACACCTGCAGTTTGTTGAGAGCGCTCTATGCACTGTTTTGTTGTTTAACATTTGCATGAATATAAAATGCATGCATGAGGAGATGAGTTTGTTCCCGGCTGATAATCTTAGAGGTGACCAAATGTTTTGGTCAAAATTACAGCTTCCTCCTCATTAACCTAAGCATTCAGTTTCCTCCCACTGCAAAGAGGGATAAAGCAAGAAAAGGGCTTACATAGAACAATAGAAACTGTATGGAAAAGCTGTTATCCTGTACACCATGAAATTTATTGACTTAAAAGTTTTCTTGGTGCCTCCGGTGCTGGAATGGGATTTGACAAATCAGAGCGTGAAATTGTGATTAGCCTCTCTCAGTTTGTAGACGGACTGGGGCACTAGCAGACTTGGCATGGCCAAAGGTGTAACCTGTTTTGTTTTGCCCCAGCACTGCTTTCCCAGATGGTGGGACCAGCTGCCATTGAATAAACGCTGGACTGGTAACAGTGTGAGAATTACCACGGCCTTGTTTCAGTTTGGGATGCATAACAGAAAGCTTGTCTTTTTGCCACTGCCAGGAGGTGCAGGGACGTATCACCTGGTGTTCAACCAAATAACCTTTTGACTGAGGTTAGAACAAAATTTTGTGCGGTATAACTGTTATAAAATCTGTCCAACAACACCCCATATTTCTCTTATTTGTGTAGCTGTGCATGCAGACCTCCCACTGTCATTTTACAGAATGTAACTGCAGTATTTTCTTTACATGTCATCAACAGAAGAATCAGACAACAGAGCTGAACCTTTGCAACCACCTGCTTACATACTGTCTGCATGCTCTTATATTTATATATATATATATATATATATATATACACACTTTTTTCCCGACTTTATTTAAGCTAAATAAGTGGGTCAGATAGGGCAGCACAATGCTTGTTTTTCTAGTATTTTGCATATTGTTTCTGTCATAGTGTTATGATAAAGGTAAATTTCTCCATACAGTTTATTTTACTCCCTTATCTGTTCCTCGCTTCTCCAAGAGGAACTTCCCTGAGCATTTGTAAATGTGCTCATTTACATAGATTATTTATCCATGTGCAACATGGAATCCTTCTGTAATGTAAAAAGACAGTTACAAACCTGAGCAGAATCAAAAATAAAAATATCATTTTGCAAACATCTGCAGTCCTGCCTTCCTCGATTGCTCTGGAGTAATAACACCTGGAAAGTCTTTCACTAAAGTGAAAGACTGAATATTAACTTATAATTTTTCAAAAACATCAACCAGTTATCCTTAAAAGCTGACATCACTTAAATATCTAAAAATCTTTCATCCTTGATATAACAACTGAGGTCTTTTTATTATCATTTTCCCCGGGAGAGCACTACAGGCTGTAACTGTGTACATCATCATAGAGGAGGAGAGTTTCCCCTTTTTAAGGCTGGATTAACGCATCCAGGGTGGGCTGAGAGAAGGTAAAATGACCTGTCCCGCCTTGCATGACCCCAGGCCAACCCTGCACATTGCCAAGGCTTTGCTCTTTGCTCTTGAATATGCAGAGGTCCCCAGCTTCATAGGCTCAGCAGAGAGAGGGAAAGAAAAAAAAAGAGTTGTATCGCATTGCAGGGAAAATTAGTGAGACCAAAGTTGGAGTTTCTGTGTGTTGGGGGCTGCGAACAATGGCAGCTTTCTGTCAGACAGCAACTTCAAAGGTCTGCTGAGTGACTGCTCTGAGTTATACTTTGTTGTAGATCACTGAGGAAATTCACAGATGTTTTCTCATACGAGACACCATTATAGCGGCTCAAGTACCCAGTAGCCTCGAGCGTCTCTCCCTCTCCCCTCTTCCTCTCTCTCCCACACACTCAAACTTACTCTCACTCTCATGCATGCACCCACCCCTCCCTACCCACCCTCTCTCGCTCACCCACCCTCTCTCGCTCACCCACCCTCATCCCAAGTCTCTGATATCTCTCGCATGAGACAGATGTGGAACCTGTTTTCGCTCCAACTGTCCAGAGAATATGGAAAGTTAAAAAGGGTTCTTGTTGTGGCATTTGCCCTTCGACTCTGTCAAATCCTCAGAGCTCAGTGTCAGTTCACTCAAAATGTCAAAATCACATGCAGCTTCTTGCTTTCACATCCATTTGAGGTCAATACAGTAACTTGTACATTGTTCGAATTAAATTATGTAACCTGAAAACTGAGCAATGGTAATGTAAGGTATTTTGAATGTGCTGCAAAATTTGGATATCAACATAGTTTTTCTATTTTATTTTTCCTGCAGATTGCCGTCTTCACCCGCTGAACTGGACCAAAACAAACTGCATCTCAACCACACACTCGGCATTTGTAAATTTTTATTTATTAATAGAAAATTGCTGTTTTATATGAGTCAAATAAATGTGTTTAAACTACTATAAACTGTCTTGTTTGCAGTAATGCACAATGGGGTTATTCCCCAACCATTCCTTGATTGTTTGAACATCACCTGGTGTCATTTGCATATGTTAAAAACTTAATATGAAAATAAGCTCTACTTGAGAATGAAAAATGTTGTCTCAAGTAACTGACTTTCTGATCAAAATAGAAACATAACACCTAATCATCACGTCATTGTTTTCTTTGATTTTTATTGTTCATAGATTATAAAAATGTTCGTCTGCTTCAGTTTCCTGCCATACAACAGCTGATAAGAATTTTGTGTCTTGCAACCACTGCAAGACTGCATCTCCTTTTAAAATATTCTGCTAATCCTTAAATGCAGCTTCAAATGCACCTGCCCCTCTTAACAGTGTTTTTTGTTGATCGACTCTTTGCTTTATGCTTTAATGTACTTTATGAAGTTCACGGATGGTACTGACTGATACGATGTTCAAACCTTTCAGTATACAGACAGAAAACTATTGCAGTGGGGGTTCCTAAAAGCTAATTTTCCCTTGGAATGCCAGAGGAAAATTTTCTTTTCGTCGAACCATTGCTGAAGTGACCCTGTAAAACTTGCGGGAGGGCCATAAGATGGTGAAGGCTTGGAGCAAGTAAATTACCTCAGGGGACTGGACAATGTGTCAAGCACATAGTCATGAATTTCTTACAAACTATATGAGAGTCCTGCTCAGGCAAAAACCATCCCCCAGCTGGAGTCCCATTGAGATGCATTAAAATGTAAGAACTTGCATTTAGGGCTGAAGAGAGTATCTCAAAGGAAGATATCAATAATTCGGTAATGCTGATGGTTCACAAAATTCGTGCAGTTGTCATATATGGCTGAAATATGCCTTGCATAGCATGACAGCTCACATTTAAGCTGATTCAGGTGAAAATCTGCCCAAAATCGAAATTAATATTTCCTGTTTTAATGTTCACAGGTCACTGCTGCTGCTCACAATTGTAGAAAAATGACTTCTGTTTTTAGGGTGGATTCTCCCTTTACTTTAACAGTTATTTGGTTTGACATAAAAGAGCAGATTACAACATTTGACATTTATATGACATTTAAACGCACAGATACAAACTTTTGGAGTAGACTGTAAAAAAAATGCCCTTTACAAAGTTGTAACCAATGTGTTCATTCATGATTAATAAGTCATGTTTTTTAACTAAAGCTTTATAAATCAGTTATGAGCAGTTAGCAAAAACAACTTTGGGGTTGCCAGGTTGTAAAAAATCCCTTTTGCTCGTGTCATCCTGCCTAACACTTGCTTCCTTTTATGTTTTTATGTTGGCTTGGAAGAAAATGAGAAACCCAGGAGTATTTATGAATCCTGTATAAACATTTATAACTAAAATGATTACCCAATAGAAAGGATGAACACCAGTCAGGGAAGTTTTTCACAACCTGGCAACCCAAAACATGTTTGTAGTAATGGCTTCTGACTGATCTCTAAATCTGTTATGAGCACCTTTGTGTCAAAATTGTTGAATACCAAAATGCACAAATTGAATACATGTAATGTGACTGCCTTGGTATGATATTTAGGCATGTGTAGGTGTGAAAGAGCTGTGTGCGTACAAAAGTACGCACACAGCTACAAAAGTACGCACACTCCCTCCTGTGTAAATGTCCATTTAATTTGGCTCAAGATTCACAGCAGTGACCTCCTGTTTTCCACACATTTTTATAAACGAAACTTTATAAGCTTCATCACCAACAGCTGCCATAATTTGATGTAAACAAGGTTAATCTCCACTGGTTTTTTATCAGTCAGCGGTGTGACTACACCACTCCTGTAGCCAGTTTTGTAGTTTAACATGGCTCCAGTGCAGCCCAGCAGGACTCCCCCTTTCCCTCATGACTGTGTATAAAGCCGTGGGAGAGGACTGGGAACATTAATCCCTTCAAAGGAACAGATCTAATTCAAAATCTGCCGCTCCAAACTAGTTGAGAGGACAGTGATTGTTTCTGCAGGGAAGCCAGATAAAGATCAGAGAGTTGATATAGAAAACTACAACTTCCATTTCGACTGCTCTGCCACAAAAGTTTGGATATTATCTCAGGAAAACTGCATACGTTTGCCTTCATTAAATGTTCTGAAACAAAAAAAAGGACAAAATGCGATATGATACGTCAGTTTAGCCTTTGTTTTAAAGTTCCCTTACATTTCAAATACCTCTGTTTAATTTGGATTCTGCAGTGCATGAGATCCTGTGCTTTTTCTGAATGTCAGCTTCCTCCCCGCACACATTTACATGTCAAGCTTATAAAGGAACATAATTGAGACATCACTATTTCAAGTGTTGCCTTTGTCACCTGGTTTAAAATAGAGTTTCCCCTGTGTGACAAGTTGAGTAACATTAATTTGAATTAGCTGCTGGATTTTTTTCCCCCAGGCTCTTAGCTTGAGTGCAAATTTTGATACTCAACAAAGAGAAAAAAAAAAATCTAAAACAGGAGTAAGTTCTGATAAAGCAACTGACTGAAATGAGTGAAGGAGAAAGAAGTATTTAAATAATTCAGAGAGGGCATAATTAAGTGTTTAATGCCATGTTGTAGTTCAAAGGCACAACAAAGAAAATTTAATTCAAATTAGAAAATGTAAAAGAGACGCAGATTCTTCAGAGATGAGAACTTTGTGTTGAGTCACTTGATTTGGTCTCTTTCCTCCATCAAGCAGTGAGGCAACGCTCTTGGAGATCTCCAGAGATAACAATGTCACATTGTCACATAGGGTTCTGCTACAAATCCTTAATTACAAAAAGAGGATCAGATGACTACAGCATCCAATACCGGGGTCTCCAGGCGGCATGGGGGTCTTTGATCAAGAAAATCCAATTATTTGTGTATATACATTTCCCACATAGTGATTACTTCATTAATTGTCCCGCCTTTATCTCCTCCCTTCCCATCCCCCCTAATAATCAGCTCCTTTATCCAGACCAACAAACACACCATAGGAGCTTTGTGGATTCAAAGGATTTGCTTTCCCCTCTCAAAGAGCCGCTATTCTTTGATGATTGGGCAGCGGCAAACTTCAAAGTAATAAATCTTATTTCTGACTGGCTGGCGGCCCACCAAAGTCCTTATCAAATTCTAAGAAGTGATCCCTCACTCTTCAGATAGACCAAGGATATCTCGGAGAGAGGAAGCACTGAGGAGTGAAGACCTGCTCGACAAGATATTTGACTGCGAATGCACATATTTATCTAAATTAGTGGGGTTCTTTATTTTTTATTTTTTATTTGTTTTCATCGAGAGGGAGGCGGACGTTTACCATGGCAGCAGTGGCTGTACTGCGGAATGAAACACTCCAGGCTTTTCTTCAGGTTTGTGCGCAAGTTTCTGTTTACACTTTGACGACTTTAATAACTTGTAAACTTACTCATCCGAGTCGATTTACCTTTGGCTTACGAGTCTCAGATATATTTAAGATACAAGTCAAGCAACTTTGACAGTCCAGTGTCATATGATTTTTAATTACTCACGCTAATAGTTGTGCGTGTTATTGATTCCCGCTGCGACATAACGGCAACTTTTTTATGTCACATCATCACGATTTAGGGTCGATTTAGTGCAGATGAAATTCAAACTGCTTCGACCAATCATTTCAGCATTTCGTAGAGTAATAGAAAAATAGCACTTTATATGTGGTTTTATCTCAGAAAATGTGCTAAAAAAATGATTGTAATATAGAAAATGTGTGTGTCGATTATTCAGGATCGCACTCCAAACTCTTCTCCAGAGAACTGTAAGCACTCTCCGCTGGCTCTCCTGGCTGCCACTTGTAACCGGATCGGGCATCACCACGGATCAAACCCCACAGATTTTCTCCAGGTCCCTTACGACCCAACTCTGGGCTCCCCTTCGCGTTTATTTCACCCGTGGACTAACGAGGGAAACCCTCAGAGCAGCCTGGCTAGCAACTCTACTTTCGGACTATCTTCCAAGCCCCAGCTGTCTGCGCACATCCAGAGCTCCTTCAGCTCGCACCACGAACTGCCCCTCACCCCTCCGGCGGACCCCTCGTACCCCTATGACTTCTCCCCTGTGAAGATGTTACCTTGCTCCATGCAGTCCCTGCAGTCCACCTGCCCTCCCACCTACGTCCCCGCTGTCAGTTACGCAGCCCCAACTCCCATTCCGCCCGCTATGCCAAGTTTTGTCACGGGACCCTCCGGCCTTGTGCACCAGCAGCAGAGACAGTTGTCCCCAAACCCTGGAGAGGATATTCCGTGGTGGAGCCTCCAGCAGGGGAACCATGTAAGCCACTCTTCCTCCCTCGGTCCCCATCGCTTCCAGCTGCAGAGGGGCTTGGTTCTGGGACATACGGACTTTGCGCAATACCAGACGCAAATCGCCGCGCTGCTGCACACGAAGTCCCCTCTCGCAACTGCGCGGCGGTGCAGGAGGTGCAGGTGTCCGAACTGCCAGTCCTCCACGTCCAGCGACGAGCCTGGGAAGAAGAAACAGCACATTTGTCACATACCGGGTTGCGGGAAAGTTTATGGGAAAACTTCTCACCTCAAAGCGCACCTGAGGTGGCACTCTGGAGAGCGGCCGTTTGTGTGCAACTGGCTGTTCTGTGGCAAGAGTTTCACCAGGTCGGATGAGCTGCAGAGACACCTGAGGACTCACACGGGTGAGAAGCGTTTTGTTTGCCCGGACTGCTGCAAGAGGTTCATGAGGAGTGACCACTTGGCAAAACATGTCAAAACTCACCAGAACAAAAAAAGCAAGTGCCACGACAAGACACTTGACCACGTCAAAAGGGAGGACACGAGGAATATGTTGTAACACACTTTATAGTCATTTTAAACAGTAGAAATCACTATAGTGCAATACAGTCAGTCCTACATTAGTTAAAGTACACAGTGAGCTGCATTTCTACATAGGATATTTCGTTTATTTTGTTGACTGAATTCTTACATCCTGACAATAGTTTCTAACATTGCTGGTCTGTGTAGCACATTGTGTGTGTGTGTGTGTATATATAAAGTTCCATAAGTTAATTAATTTGGGACCATGGAGAAGTTACAGCTCATGAGTTTGAATTCACTGTCTATATCATATCAAGGAAGACAAGTTTTCAACTTGTGTTTTGATCATTGTCTTCGGTGGAAGATTTCACTCCCCTGTAAATTATATTTAATAGCTTTTGTTGAATGAAAGTGTCCGTTCTTTGCTCCATATGGGGTGTTTTTAAGCATGCTCTTGAAAAGATCTGCTATTGTTGATATGACCCAAATACTGTGTGAGAATAAAGATTATAACATTTTCCTCATCTCAGATGAATTCATTTTAATCTCTCTCAGTTATATGAGTGTTGAGATAGTCGGGTTTTAAATTGTGTAAAGAAGCTGAATTTGATATTACCTGGAATAATAATAATGTTTATGCTTTGTAAATTGTTATCAAAGTTTTTGTTAAAACTAAACGAACTAAAACTAAACTCAAATTAAAGTGATGTGAATACCTGTCCCTTGCACTTAAAAACATGTGCTAATATTTAGTTTCTAGCTTTTGGTAAATGTCCAAAAGGAGTAGTTTACCCAAAATAGAACATTGTTTATTATTCTGAAAATGAAAAATGTGTCCACAATTTTAAAATCGCAGTTTAATCCACAATCTACACCACCACTTGTTTGGTTTCGAGTAATAATCAGCAGGAGCTACAACAAACAACATTTAAGTGAGGTCACCAAGGGTGAGTTGCTCTGCACTGTATTTTAAATTTTTCACAGAAATAATATTTGGAAAATGTATACATGCTGTCAAAAAATTCACAACACAACGTTTAGCTCTGTGAGTCTGGAAATTTCGTCACCAAAGAGTAAAAACTGATAAAATGCATGTTAGAGATTCCTCTCCATCCAACCCTGTCTCCTCTAAATGACCTGAGCGCTTCAAAGGTGCATACAGGTGCTCATTTTCTAAAACATAACTTTATTAAACTCACTTCACTGTGAAGGTATTAACTTCAGTACATCATGAGATGAGGGTTTATATTTAAATAGTTCTCCTTTTCATAAGAAAAGATGAAAAAACAAAAACAATAAATGAAATGAAATAGTACATAAAGTTGTTCACAGGTGATATATATAAATACATATATATATATAATTTTTTTTTTCCCCCACCACTATAATAAGCTGTAGGAACGTTCAAATCTGTTAATGCACTCTAATAGATGTGGTCTATTTGTGTTGTGCCACAATTTCCACATTTTACATTTACCACTGAGGACTTTGTAGTGACACCGTAGGCTGAGATGAGACCCATTAACAGAGAAACACTTTTAGCTGGACCATCACCCGGATTCATGCTATACACAAGTTGTGCAGCAGCTTTAATGTCGTACCTTTTCTGTCTGAGTCACTCAGGGCTTTGATGGACAGTTGACGACAATCCAGTTTTTATGACCCAAATGGCTGAGAAGTCTGTTTTTTTTCTTCTTCTTTTCAACCAACAGAGTGGAAGCATTTATAACTATATTTGTAGGGCAGATTACACATTTAGGACATGGTAACATCTACATTAAGCATCATGTAATATTAATCACTGCTCCACCACAGAAGGTTATTGTGAATTGCCTTGCTCCAAGGCACATTGGCATGTTTGTTTGTGTGTGCTAGTGACCTTCTCCACCCAGATTTTCCAGTGGTGACTGGGGATTTTAAGTGTTGACCTTATGGGGAAAAAATACCTTGAATCTCTAACCTTTGAGGCTCTTCCTTCAGTGAAACTAATCAACCCAATGAGGCGATGAAGTCTTCACTATCTAAGGGATCTGAAGTAGAGTAAAGCAGAGAGTAGCTGCTGCCTGCAGTCATGCTGTTGTCCTGTCTGTGTTATGTGGGATCACTGAAAATGTCAGTGTGAAAACAACAACCACTGCCATTCATTGGAATTTTTGAAACTGTCAGTTTCTGCCTCAACAGCGCCCCCTTTTGTAAGACAAACACAATTCTACAAAATGTAACTCATCACAGTAAAGGTCCATGCTAGAGAGACAATTAAATTTGCACTCAGTGAGAAACCTTTTACATTCTTTTACATCTTATGTGTTGTCCTGGAAAAGACAACAAACAACGGCAACATTCTCAAGTCCATTTATCTAACAGTGCAGTTAGAGTTTTTTTTGCTTCCTTTGTTGTAAGGTGGTGGTATTTCCCACAATACCAGCCAAGAAATCTTGGCTGTTTGAAATCCAGTTTAGTTTGCTTAACTATCTCTGATGCAAACCATTTCATCTGGTGACTTTCAGGTGAAACCAAATGACTTTAAGGTGCAATTTCAATTCTAAACAAAAGGGGTGGTCTCTTCACCAAAGTTCAAACCACAGGATTTTAACCTGCTGTCATTCCCAAAAGGACTTCAATATGTAAGTGAGACTGTGAGAGTTGTATCCAGTTTTACCAAATCCAAAGAATGAACAATCTGCATGAATATTAACATACATTCATCACAAATGAGGAGGTCTGAGGGGAAAAAAGTCCTATAGTATAAGAGAAGATTTGACCATTTGAACTGTAAAGTCTTTATCCAAATTTCATGATCCTATTATAAAAACGATGCCAATAGATGGATATGTTGAATGCACCCAGACTGGCTTCTCACAGAGGCATTGTGAGGCTCTGATTTGGCTTCATTGTCCAAGATATAGACACTGTTCTTTAACACTGTAGGGGGCCATACTGCTTAACCGTTCATAGAAAAGGATATAAAATATGTTGCGGTTTAAATTTATTTTACAAAAATGAATGAAAGTGATTTAAGAACTTTGAAATTTTCATTTAACCTCTGATGTGATTGAAAGAAAAGCATGATTATCAGTTTTAGTAAAAGCCTTATTGCAGAAGAGATGCTTATTTCTAATTATCTTATTCTTTATGTCATTTGCCTCAGGATAAAACTTTTTTTAAACGTCTTATTTTATATTATGATTAGTATATAATCACTTAATAAATTATACAAAAAATATCAGGACATTTTGAAGCATTTATTACTGTATTTTATAACACATTGTGAGAACAACAACAGAAGTAATTACATTAAAAAGGCTCTGGATCTGGTCATAAGTGCATTGTGTTAGAAACAATTCAGTGTTTATGCAGATACTAAATAGTGGGCATTAACACAAAGTCTTGTCCCGTGTGAAATAATGAGTATTAAACTACAACATTAACAATGACATTAGATGCTTAAAGAAGATTTAACAAGTTTATTATTACACTTCTGGTTTAGAAATGGGGATCAGGTTCAGTCAGCAGTGGGACAGACTTTTTCATCAGACATGAACCTACTTCACTGTAGCTGTGGCTGCACAGAGACTGTCAAAATAAAAAATGACTGAAAGGCAGTGGCATGAATTAAATCCCTCATGTCAACAGCTCTGCTGTACTCTGTGGATGATACTTGTGTACTGCCTCAAATTTTGCAGCTGCTCTTCCATTCAGTGGGGCAAGTGAAAATAGTTTATCTGGACATGCAATGAATGAATATTGAATCTGTTAGCTGAAGGTAGACTGAGTGAGAAACATATCGGGGCACTTGCCAGTGCTTTGGGGCCTTTAAATCCCCTGAAAACATGATTCAGTTCTTAAGTATTTCTCTAAAGTAAAAAAAAAAAAACATCACTGGGTATCATTAGCTTTCCTTCATACATCCATGATTTAAACAGATTTTAATTCAGATTTAGCTAAATCTTGATTGGTGTATGGAAATGCCACACCCACCTCAAAACAGTGAGAGTACAAAACAAAAGATACAGAAAATCATCATGTTAAAAAACAAAACCTGTTTTGAACAGAAAAGCATGTGAACGCATTGTTCGTCGTAAGAAGCTGAGTGAGAAAATAAGATTTTAGGACCTTTTATATAAAGGTCTCACATCGTCAGTTTAGTGTCAAGTTGCCTGCTCTGCTATTTTTGGCTCCTACCAACAATATATTAATCTTAGAGGCGGAACTAATCGCTGCCGCTCCGATGTTCCGCACGTGATTAATTAAATAAACACCTTACAAGCGAGGCGCCAGGAAAGTGTGGCACAAGATGAGCTCTCTAGCTAAGCTTGAATATTAAGCATATAAAAGTGTATAACTTAGAAGAAAGAAGACAAAGACAAGGACAAGGACGAAGTAATCAAGATTTTGCCCGCCTGAAGTAATAAACAGCCTACAAGGTATGTTTGGTTCAACTTCATCTTAAACTGTAGTGTAATAATTATGCGGGCGTAATTTTGCGGTCATGCTTTTCTGTAACGCTTTTCAAATGCACAATTTACAGGTGTTGTGTGATTGTATGGTGTGTGTGAAAGTAAAGCCATGCTTTTATAAGTGAACAACAATCACGGTTAAGTTGCTAGTTACGTAGTCACGTGTGTGTTAGCTCATGCTATGTGCTACGTGCTACCTGTTGTATAGCTACAGGGGTGTGAATTGTAAACCATACGCATATTGTATTTGTTAAGTATTGTCATATAAGAAAGCCCACACTGTGTTGTTGTGGGCTTTTTTTTAATGTGTTATAACTTCCGGGTGTGACGCTATGCACGTACCGCGCGCCAGTTTATTGTGAAGCTGCTACCATCCAGAGTACCATCCAGACTCTGTAGGTCAGAGGTGTCCAAACTGCTCCACAAAGGGCCGTGTGGCTGCAGGTTTTTGTTCCAACCAAGCAGCAGCACTCCAGACTTGACTCATTTAATCAACTGATCTCGGTCTTCAGACAGTTGACTGTTCAAACTGTGTGCTCTTGACTGGTTGGAACAAAAACCTGCAGCCACATGGCCCTTTTTGGAACAGTTTGGACACAACTGCTGTAGGTAAAAGATCCTATTAGCATTCAGAGTCCTCCCCATATGGAAATTGAAATATCTGCAAAACGGTTAAAAGGCAGAGCAAGTATTTGGTCTCTTCAGGTGTCATATTAGTGGACAGACAAAAGGGAAGCAGAGGGTTAAAAAAAAGCACTGGCAGTAAAAGAAAATGTGCAACTTCACTTCGGAAAGTGTGTGATGTGACATCAAGGTGAACTGATTCATCATTCAACCAATTACTTATTATTTGTGCCCACAGTACAGATGCTTGTGGAGCACTGAAACTGAGACACAGAATAAAAACAAACAAAAAAGAACATATACACATTATATCAACATAGAAAGAATTAAGAAACAGAACACAAGTTGCTTTTAATTTGGTTCCTGAATGGGTATATGTGCTCATGTCCTCAGAGAGTTAAAGTTGCGAGATGGCAGAGAGTATGAAAGAGTTTTTATAGCTGTTAGTTTTGGCCAAAGAGAGTTTAAAATGGAGATGAAAAGACAAGCGTATGAGCAGAAACCGAACCAAACAAATTACTATGGGAAATGAAGTGACATTTCCCTTAGTAATAAAATCACATTCAGCAATGATGGTCAGGCCTCACTCCTGGAGTTCAGCTCAGTCTCAAGCTTCCTGGCGAATCACTTGAGGATTTGAGGTTAGATTTGTTTTAACTTGTAACTCATCAGTCCTTGCTTGCCACTCTTTGACATCTGTGTTGCGACTCAGATGAAATAGTTCAGACCAAATTTATTTCTGGAGTCTATCTGATAACCTGTAGAGTGAGTCTTGTTGGTTGTAAGAAAGAGGAAGCAGCTTGTTAAGTAGCTTGTTAAGTATGTTATCTTGGGAGAAATATTAGTCTTGTTCACCCAAACATGGCCATTTTGATGGAAAAATTAACTTATCAGAGAGTGGGCAAGAGTTGTTTGACCAAATGAATATTCAACTCAAAGTCTTCAAACTGAACTGACTGTACTGAATCACCATTGTTGCTGAGTGAATCAGTAGCTCTTAGCCATGGAGCTCCCCTCACTGGTGACTGAGCACACTGTTGTCAGCTCAGCCACGATTCACTGTATGTTACTTTCTTGTTAAAAGCATATTCATAGACAGATATATTCAGATAACAGTGTTGCAAATGATTGGCTATGGAACTATTTATGTTATAAACAGTGCCCGTGTAGATAAATAAGTCGGGCTGGATGGTTACTCAACAAAATGTTGGACTATAACATGGGAAAGACCACTGTTTGTTTCCCATTTGTTTGTCCATATGTTTGTTATTGTAGCCATGATGAAGCCTAGCCTAGCCTAGGCAAAGTTGTCATTGTCTAAACCCAAACCATAACCTAGTCATTTTTATATCTAAATATAACCAGATTTTAACCATAATGTTTTCACATCATAAAGCTGATTTATTTTTTAGCACTGGTTTGGAATGATTACGGAGGTCAAAGATAAACAAAGTTGACCTGCCAATAAGGGTGTCAGATCAGATCATGCTTCTCTGCCGAGGACAACTGAAACTGATTTTGTCCTTTAATTTGAAAAACTCATTGCATCAGATCTAAAGATAACGAAACCATCAACGCAACAGTAATGCGTTCACTTACTGTCGTACATACTGCAGTGCAGTTGATCAGTGATGTGATTCCTTGGCTTAGATAAAACTGATCAAACTCATAGTCACTGACTAAAAATCTTCAAACTGAGCAAAACAGTGTGAATCTGCTCTGCCCTGGACTCACTGTATACAAGTAAACAGGTAGTTGTTTTCTGGCACCTGTAACTGATATAAAAAGAGACTCAAGCTCAGCTCTTTAGTGTCTGCAGCTGTGAGAGGTGATAGGGGGTTTTCATGTCTCACAGGAGACCCGTTTAAACTACACTCAGTGGTTAGGACAACACAACAGCCCCATTCAGTCAAAGACAATAAACTTCCTATTATAGTGTAATCAAGATGACCTTATATTGCGTCTCATCCCATTTTGCAAAGCACAACAATGGGAGAAATGAAAATAAATAAAACCCATGTTGTTCTTTACTTTAATGTCCATGTGTTACTTTACCAAAGACAGAGATGTCATTGCTTTATAATTTCATGAAGATTTACTTTTCATTGTTAAATAATTCCTCTGATTGTAACCAGCCATTTTAAGTAATTTACATTTTTATGAGAAAATTAAAGGATTGTACTTTTGCATATTTTAATTGGCTTTTAAGGGAAAAGGGGGTAGTGGGTACTCAAACCATGAAAAATCGTTAAATTGGATTCTAACTTTTTGTTATTTCTAGACATATAAAAGTGTTGTGATAAAGATGAAATTTCATGCCAGTTCTGATTAAAATGGCGACTCTTGGATGGAGATTTATGTGTAAGGGGTCAGACATATTCAGTCTCATGCTGGGCTCCATGTTTTATACATCAGTACACAGTGATTAAAGTGTAATTAAAACGTGATTTTTCTTCATAACTGATTTCCATCTCTTTATTGAATACATAAATATGTTTAGATGCAGATAAGCATTTACATAGCTTCACAGTGTAAACCCAGTAGTACAGCGCAGTGCGAGTACTTGAACCAGCTACTCCCTGCGGACGTGTTTTCATCCCCTGAGCATTCAGGATCCAACCTTGTTTACACTTTGTCCTTGACCCCTTTTGAGCTTAAAACTTATTTAGAAGTTATGTTTTTGTGAACCTCAAATTAACAAGGAGCAGTCTTGTCTTTAAAGAAAAGCTAAATTAATTCATGTATTAAATGTTCCTGTATGTCTCTGTCGTTGTATCTACAATAACATGAAATCACTGTTTTCTTGTCAACAAATAATGCAGTACAGCCGCTACAGCTAGCTTAGCTTTTGCACAATAACTAAACTGATAGCTTGTTTCTTTAATCACATGATTAGTGTTTACTAACCGGCTGCTGGCTTATTTTCTAATTATCATTTTTATTATCATTTTTGCACCCCAACAAGTACAGTAGTGCATCAGACTGAGAAGTTACTGTCAATCTACCAGTTCTTCATGACCCACTACTCTATTACAAGTAAACGTCCTGCATTCAAAATGTTACTTTAGTAAAAGCACAAAAAAGCAATGTGCACTTAAACTCATCTCACCTGTCAGTATAATGTTTTATTGAATCATTTGTGTGTAAGCAGCATTTTAATGTTGCATCTGGTTTAGCTTCAGCTAGTTATAACATTCCTCCTCTGTGATTATTATTACTTGATACTTGTGCCCCAGCAAGTAAAGCATCATCCTCCAAGTGACTTCTAAGTTTTATCTGGGGATTTACAGTTAGTTCTTAAATGACAAACCAGTGTCAGTGTTCTCTGACCCACCCTCCTTGTGGCAAAATATTATATATTTTCTCCCACTATTGCTCGCTGTGTTTCCATCAATATATTTTTATGTGTGTGTGTTTTGAAGTATTACAATTAAACACGTGACTGAATAAATTTAATTTGATAAAGAAATGTAAAAAATTTTTTAATACTTTATTTTTTGGTTTTGGATTGGGTGGGTGGGGGGGGGGGGGGGGTTATGCTGCTGATGGTATCACAGCTTCACCTGCTTTAACAAGATCGAACAGGGGTTTTCATTTCCATTTTACCCTTAAATACTCAGATCTGAGCTCTGGGTTAAGAGTCAAATGTCACCAGCATTCATTTTCTCTCAGCAGGTGTTTGTCAGAGGCTTTTTTTTTTTTTTTTTTTTTTTTTTTTGAATAGTTGCCTATTGGCCAATGTTGGAATATAACTTTGATCAAACTGATTTTAGTGATCACAGTTAATCTGTGCCACCTGAGTACATTTCTCTTATTTTTAAACTTGATGGCTTGCCTTGTTATAGGACCATATACTCAAGGCAGACTCATTTTGTTTAAATCCAGATTCACTTGCTGCTACAGACCTATAGAGAAACAAGAACAGGCTCAGACTGTGTTTGCTCCATCAAGTCAATTTCTTATTTCTTTCACAGGTTTATTTTCAGTTACTGGAAATTCAGACAGTTAAGAAGTGTTCAAATTGCAATTTGTCCACTTTTTGCAGTGAAAATAATCACTGTCACAAATACAGGAATATTCTCACTGACACCCCCCATCCTCTCTCTCACACACACTCCCTAGGTTTGTATCATACCCCATCTTGTGGACGATCTCATACAGCTGCTAGTGAAAGTCAATCCCACCCCTTTTCCCTCTGTTATTTTTTTCATCTTTTGTTGTTTTTACATCACTCCTGTGCAACTGAGAGACAAAAATGAGAAAATCGGCTTGTGTGTCAGTGCCATTGCAGAGTGGCCTTTTGTTTTACAAAGACCTTGTGGCAGTGGAGGTATACAATGGATGTGATGAGTATTGATTGTGCAAAAGGTTGGATAACCAAATGAACAAAGCAGGCCTTAAAGGATAGCTCCACAAATGTTCAAGTCTGTCTCAATACAAGTACTCACATGACCACATGCTGAGCTCCTGGTCACTGTAATCATTCCCTCTGTACCAACTGTTTCCCAAAGTTACAGTGTTTTTAGTACAGAAGTCTCTTTGTCTTTCCACAGACACTATTCCCTTTCCAATGTGTGAAATAGACTGTAACGTTGGAAGAAACCCACTTGATTGAACTAACTCAGGTAGGTGAAGTCTCATATTACCTTTGGCTGAATGTAAAATTAATATTTCACAGTAATGATTGTATATTTTTTTCTGATCACTTACGTTAGGAAAGGATCTCTTCAAGATCAGCACGGATACTGTAGGATCAGCCAATCGTCTTCACTACATATGGGCAATGTGAGTATTGTTTTGAGACGGATCCTTTAAAGATGTGTTTTTACCTAGTCCTGTCAAAATCTAGTCTTTATTATTTATTTTGTAATCTGATGTTGTGCTGACCCTGTCCATGTTTCAGAATAAATAAATGTTTGATCAAACTGCCAAATCCTAACTGACTCACTGAGGGAGGAACCAGGTGGGGTCCACAGAGGCCCCACAGCTCAGCGTTGTCCCTGATTCAGCCCCTGAGAGTCTTTAGAGGAGCCAGGACTGGACAGAATCCTTCAAACACATGAGCAGCATGTGGAGCTGTCCAGTGCTGAAGAACTCTACAACCTCAAAATCCTTTGTGTTGTCAACAGCGTTACAACAACATGTGATACAACCTTTAATCAGATCCGCCATCAGAGGAACCAGTACAACAAACCACCTGGAGACTATAGTAATGGGCGATCTTTGCTTGCGATTGCCTGTCTCTCGTGTATGTCCACTCATGTCCCTGTGTTCATATATGATGGTGGCGTGTTCCAGATTAACGGGTCGGTTTATAATTAGCTTCATGAGGTTATTTCTGGAATGGCCCATTTGTGCTCTGCTCCTGCAGGAGTCATTCTTGGTTTCTCACTGCCACCTTGTGGACTTCGGTTTTTCGTCCTTTCACTGTGTCATGGTGTCGCAGGTCACATCTTCACCGTTCAACGCCAACCTGTCCTCACAGAAAGTGGGAAAATAAGATGTTTAACTCTTCTACGTTTAATGACAAGTAGCGTTAAGATCATCTGCGAGCTTTTGTTATTGATCTCTTATTTATAATGCCCAGATCGCAAAATCATTCACGTGATTGGAGTGGGAGAAATAAATAAATAAATAACAGTTATAGGCGTATTTTTGTACACGGTTTTGTCGCTTTCTTTACTGTTGTCCTGTTGTGTCGCCCCCCCCCCCCCCCCGCAAACCAGCGGTCCCTCTCCCCTCCTCCTCCCCTCTTCGATCCTAGATCCCTCCTCACGTAATGTTTGGCTCATAGCATCAAACTTCAAGTCCATGTCCGTGACCAGGATTTAGACCAGAGCTACGTAGATCCCGGAGACAATCTACAGTTCAAAAAAAAAAAAAAAAAAAGTCACACTTCAGGGGCCGAAAGCGGCGCCATTCAGTGTCAAACCTGCAGACGGGTCTGCTCCACAAATGTGCAGCTCCGTGGCTCATTCGTGCGCAATGAAAATAAACAGATAAGGTCTGCAGTAAATGTCAGCAAATCAAACCTACTTCAACAAAAGCAAGGTCACCTTGATGTGGATCTAGTGGAGAACTGAACCTCGGGTCTGTCTTTTTTTTTTTAATTCTTCTGCTTGGAGTGTACCAAAGAGCGCAGCAGCCTCTCCTTCAGGACTTAATTTGGTGGTAAATTCACTTTCAGTGTTTTTCCCCCCTTGGACTGCACCTGTTCACCTGGATACACACAATCACGGTAAGTGTCTTTATTCATGTTAAGAGCCCAAAATGAATAAAGACACAATCACGGTAAGTGTCTTTATTCATTTTGGGCTCTTAACAAGTCAAAACTGAATGAACTCTTTCTTTATTGTCATTGGAGATGATCTAACAGGTGTTTTATAAGGGTTACTCCCTGTAAAATAAGAGGTTATGGGACATAATTGAGCTGTACTTTGCGAATTGAACGTGTGTAGAAACTGTTTATGTTGTTTATTCTCATTCAGCCTTTAATAGCTGGATGGCGTTGTTTGTAGAAAAGGGTGCTCGTCGTATTTTTTTCCCCTCCTTTATGTGGGTGACTTTAACCTGCATCACAGCCAACAATGTAATAATTACCTTGAACTGATATTTCTCTGGCAAGTTTGTGAAGCCAAAGCCGGGACGCTGGTGACTATTTAGGCCAAATGAATCTGCTCTTTGTGGGTTTTTATTTGCATTTTATTTTCCAGATCCTTGGTAACTCCAGTTAAGCAAGTGCCATTTATTGTGAGGATGACAAACAAGATACGATGGTGAAATAATGGCTATTAAATGGTTAATATATATATTTTTTTGGCAGTGAGTAGTTTTGACTGAACTTGTCATCCACTGTTAAATTATTTGAAATTTTCTATCCTGTGTCGTCCACCTGAATCTCAACTTGTAAGACAGATTGTGCCCTTGTCTACAGGTCTCGCCAAGTTAAGCATCTCTTTCAATGTTAAAGCGCAGGAGGCGCAGATTTAAAATACTGCACATCCCTGTAGTCTTATTTCTTTCCATCAGTGAGCCTTTTCGTCTTTGGTTAGTAAAAAGAGAGATCTGGGGGGGAGTAGAGGGGGAAAAAAGTGACCAGGCTTTTTGAGATGAGGACTTTGGCACAGGGTCTCGGGAGTGATGGCGGCGTCTGCACCCTCCTCCTCTGGCGGCGAACCGGATCCCAACTCGACAAATTTACGACCACCGGGCTCAAGTAGGTCCATCACAGATAAAATGCTGTTTCGCGTGTGCTATTTACTTTGTGGGCAATGTCATTAATCATTTCCATCGAGGGAGAGAGGACAGAGAGAGTGTGAGGAGAGAGAGAGAGAGAAAAAAATCCGCTGCCATTTGAAAAGGCTTCCTTCGCCACAAATCACCCCTGCATTTCATTCCCCATACGGACCTCCCGGCGTCTGCGTGACAGACGAATGCTGCTGTCAAAAACTGATGTGCTCTACTAACATTACACTGAAGGCAACGAGCCTGGAAAACAAGCCCGAGGCTGCACCACCGGCACATCCGATCAGGAAGGCAAAAAAGAATATTCATTTTAAAACGTATTATTATTATTATTTTATTATTATTATTATTATTAAGGATGTGTTAATACATTCGTGTTTTTTTCCTTTCTTCTTTTTCTGTTTCTTTCTGTTCCTCCTTTTTTTCATTGGTTTGGCTAAATGTGCTCTGGTAGAATAAAGTGGCTGCATGGAAAAATGAAAATTGCCCCTCAAGTGCCTGTTAATTCACCCATATTAAATTGCCCCTAATGGCACACTTAAGCATTGTAGCCTTCAAGAAGGGGCACTGTGGAGACCACTAAGCTGCCACGGTCCTTTTCATTGTCAGCTGGTATAGCAAAAAAAAAAAGATAAAATAAGCGTGATTCTACCAATGAGCAGAGGGTCTAAAATCATGTCTCAGGTGCAAATGTGCTCCTGGCACATTTTCACTTTTTAAAAATAAAATCACATGCACTTATATTTCTGTAGGTGTAGACATGAATATTTCTGCATGCCAGTATTTGATTTTAATAGTGGGATGGCTTTGCATTGTGAGTTTATGTGTGTCTGATGAAAAGCAGTGATTATAATATGTTAGGCCCCCGCAAAAATAAGCTGGTTTGCCCATATCTAGCCTTCTTAGCTGCAGCTCTGCAATCTGCAAATCTATGATGCTCTTTTATATTTTCTTTTCTTTTTGGGTTTTTTTTTTTTGTTTTTTTTTGTTTTTTTGTTTTCTCCTTGTTGCCCATCTAATTAACTCTGGCCAAAAAATAATAATAATAATAATAAAATCATTGAGAGTACTGAGTTAAACTGCGTCCAATGAGCTGAGCAGGGCAATGATTTATCTAATGATCCAAAGCAGGGGTTAAATTGGGATATGGGAATAGGACTGCCCCCCCAACAACCACACACACACACACCATCATCATCCTCCTCCTCCTCCTCCTCCCACTCCTACCCTCCCACCCCACCTCCTCCTCTAAATTGCTGCTTTTGAGGATTTCGTCTATCCAAGGTGCCCCATCCCCTCTCTGGCTGGAAAGCCCTTGATAACGCAGTAATTCTCTATCTGTCACTGGGCAGCCGGCTCATGTCTACCGATGCTCGCATTTCAACCAGCATCTTTTCACTCACTTAGATCTTTAGGCTAGCGTGGATCACAAACGGCTAATTAATTTTAAGACCTTGCCTAGGTCATGAACGGTTACACGGAGTGGAAATAGGCTAATCCAGATCCAGGGGCCCGGGGAGTGCGGCTAAATGTTAAAATAATCCCATGACAACCATGCGGGCTATTTTTGTTTCAGCATGTCACATCACTCGGCCTCATACTTTCCATTTATATTCAGCATTAAATTGTTTCAATATTAAAATGTGCACTGATATTGGATTTTTGTAGGCTCTAATTGTTTTGTTTAATTTTTTTTCAGGCTATGACGCTTGGTGTGGAGTTGCTCATGGATGTACTAGAAAGCTGGGAATGAAAATCTGTGGTAGGTTCGCATTTTCCTTTATTTTCTAAAAAAAATGATGCAAAAATATAATATGAAAAGCCAGGCTACCATCTCCGGTTTTAGTGCTCAGAAGCGTGACTGTAGGCTACAGGGCCTGTACAATTTTTTACCCGAGGCTCAAGATAAGGCGAATTTCTGAAAGAATGGGATTTTAAAATATCAGACAAACAATGATTAAACATTTAGATTAACCGATATTATTTGGTTGATTAAATTACCCCCCTCTCACATCTGAGCTTGGTAATTTAACCTAAATAGAGGGGGGGGGGTGGGGGGGGGGGGGGTGCAAGAGACATCAATTGCCAGAATCATCAATTTACCTCTGAGTTGGAGCTGATAGGGGAATAGAAAGGGGAATTATGCAGGATGGATTTTCCACTTTGAGAGTCTATTTCAGCCTCATACAACATCAACCAAGGGCGGACTGACATCCACCATAATGGTGAATGTCATGCATCAGTGCGCAGCACAATTTTTGTGCTGTTTTTTGACCGACACGTTCGGCTGGTTTCATTAAGACCATTTAATTACTCGAAACTACAAATAAAGCAGGGAAATGCAACGGAAGAAGAAACGAAAATAAAGCTTTATTTTAGACGTTTAGTATTAGAGGGAAAACAATAGGTTTTTCTTTCTCAAAAGTCGCTTGTTGCACAGTTTTCAGCTGCGATTTCGGGAAGATTTACTTGTGGATTATAGTCTCCAGTGCAGGCTTTGTTGATAAATGTACACCTATTGTCACCGCGGCCCACTCAAACGCGCCTTTGGGGCTTTATTGTTATCGGGCCACTTGTGATGTTTCCTACCCAGTGAAGTGCACAGTGTCGGAGGAGCTTTAATAAGAATTTACACCCGCTACATGACAGCGATTTGTTTTTGCTTGGCTGGAGTTTTGGTGCTGATGTCACCGGGCACAACCTCCCACAGAGACCTCCGCCCATAAATAGGACTTCCAGTGCATGGATGTGACCCTTTTCTCACAAAAAAGGAAGAGCAGAAGAAGACAGAAAATACAACATAGATCCCCGGAGAGAGGAGGAGAGGGAGAGATAGGAGATAAAAGTCACAAATGGGAGAGGAGAACTATTAGTGGGCCTGATACAGTGTGGCGGGGGAGGGGAAAGCTGCAGCTCTCAACATGTATGGGAAGTGTAACAATTCTCCGGACTCCTCTTCTTCTTGTAATCGTTTAGGGTTTTTGCAGAAGAATAACAGTCTGGAGGAGAGGAGCAGGATTGTGAGTTCTTTCAAGGAGCGCGCGGCCAAGAACCTGCTGTCCTGCGATAACATCGGCGGAGATGCGCGTTTCAGACGCACGGAGACGGATTTCTCCAATCTGTTCGCCAGAGGTAGGTTTGAGGAGAAGGCTGAAGATGAATGATAATTTGCACTTTAAATTTTACATGACGCATTTAACATAAAAAATGCATAAAATAAAATCCAAGAATGCGCGGTAATTTTAATCGGGATTCTAATAAAGAAGCATGCAAAATAATTCTGTAGATGGTTATAATGAAACTTATTGTTTTCAAACTACCTTTATTGCATTTGGTGGTTCATGGGTATTAATGCCTTGATTTTTAGGGAAAAAAATGTTGAAGGATTTGCACAAAATAATGGCAAAATAACAAAGTAAGTAAAAGTAATTATCAGCATCCTGAGAAACCCAGAGGTCACCGTAGAATTCAACAGTAAATTGTGAAAAAGACGTGTAAAAATTCCCAGCATGAAAAGAATCTTTCTATTCAGATCTAGGTTAAACCAGAGGAGACACAGACAAACAGTGGTTCAGTGGATGTATTTTATTTTGTAGATCTGTTGCCTGCCAAAAATGGAGAGGAGCTGACCATGCAGTTCTTGCTGGAGGTCGTGGAAATCCTCACCAACTACATCCGGAAGACCTTTGACAGATCCACCAAGGTCCTGGACTTCCACCACCCCCACCAGCTGCTGGAGGGCATGGAGGGCTTCAACCTGGAGCTCTCTGACCAGCCTGAGTCTCTGGAGCAGATCCTGGTGGACTGCAGGGACACCCTGAAATATGGTGTGAGAACAGGTAAGAGACCTGAGGGCAGTCAATAGCTCTCATTAGCTTACATGCCTGTGTAATGATTACAGATTGGGCTGTTCTCTCTCACTTTCTCAAATGATGAATTGTTTTCTGGGGATTATGTTGCTTTGCTGTCTCTTTGTCAATGGCAGGTCACCCCAGGTTCTTTAACCAGCTGTCCACTGGATTAGACATTGTTGGGTTGGCAGGA
Organism: Toxotes jaculatrix; assembly: GCF_017976425.1. Classification (NCBI taxonomy): domain Eukaryota; kingdom Metazoa; phylum Chordata; class Actinopteri; family Toxotidae; genus Toxotes; species Toxotes jaculatrix. Next base: position 12,362,467 of record NC_054408.1, on the reverse strand, counting down.
GAGTGGCTTACCTCTACAGCCAACACTAACATGTGAGTACTGTGATGCATTGTTCCTGATCAGGCAGTTCATTAAACAATCTTTGCACTCTGTAAATACATTCATGCAGATAATGATTGGCATGGAAATAATAAAACTCAGATCCAGATTGGAGATCACTAGGGTTATTTCATTTTATTTTAAAAAGCTTATTTGTACTCACTGTTTTTCAGTGGCCCATGTGGAAGAGAGACTTTCAGTTCGAGTAACACTTGAAGTGACACACAGTAATTACCATCTTTGGCTGAAGAATACCCTGCATGTTCTAATAGGCTGCCAATCAAACAAGAAAATAAAAAGCACAAAAGAAGACGTGCACGGCTACTCCCCCGCAGTATTGTCAATGTTGGCCTGTGCACAGGCTGTGGTCACATAATTCAGCCCGGCAGGCAAACTAAATTGCATATTGATTCGCACTCACAGTTTACATGGTGTCTTTGTTTCATGTAATGCTAGTTCCTGTGACATAACAATGCCAGGAGGGGAGAAGAGCCTCCTCTCCTCAGACCATCTGTGCACAATGTGAGCAACCATTACTGGGACTCAGCAAAGACTCTAATGTACACTGATGTACTGTCAGTACATCTCCAGCATAATGCAGACCAGTGCAGGAGCCCTGCAATACATCACATCTTTCTGAAGCTTATAAAGCTGCACTGCAAGTTTGTGTGAATACTGTTTTAGAGAGGTGTAGTTTGCAGAGTCTTAACAATATTCTGTCCCATAACGTGTGTAAATGATGGGTGAACAAAACATATTACAGGGCTGTTGTATTTGATTGCATTTTGTTGCACAATTGTACCTCATAAACCAGCTGCTGAAGAATGACGATGAAATAAGGACATAAAACTTGACCAGGATGATCTGGGGCTTCCTTGTGGCTCAGTGGCACAAGAAGCATATACGTCATAGGTTCTTGAGTAAATAAAATATGCAGTAACACAATAAAAAAAAATCTCAAACCTGTATTTACAGTCCTCAAACATGTCTTTCATGGTCTTCTTCCCTCTTGCTGGTTCAGCTCTCAGTCTGTGTTCCACAGGCTTCCATCTCAAAGGAGTTAGCTTGTGTATTGGCGACATCGCAGTGGATGACTTGAACCAGAGGGTTGAGGTTGCTTACATAGCTGTAATTTACCTTTATTAATTACTCCATCAACCCTAATTACCCCTGGCAGATATTGACTGACACTAATAGACTGACAGCCACATCCAGGTCTTACATAATCAAAAAGAGTGAGCGTTGTCTGCACGAATGATTGCGGTGAAATTAATGTGCGGCATCTGCGAAGTGGCATCTGACCTGTTTATTTTTTCCCCCTCCATATTACCACTGTGTGCATATATGCTGAAGATGCTGTGGGGCACAATGCGACATTCTATAATGTTCCACTGATTCATTTACTTTCTTTGCATGAATAGACAGATACTTATGTAATTAGAAGCATATTGGTCAGGAGAAGATGGATGAGCCTGTCTGTGCTGTAATTCCAAATCGACTCCTCTCTGAGGCAGAGGGGGTTTTAATGTACTTTGATGATACAGGAAAAAAATTATATACTGTACTTTAAGAGCATAAAATGTGAAAAACAGACCTGCAGTGAGAAGATTTAAGGCACCTGAAACAGCCTTGCTTTGTCAGTGTAACAGCAGGCCATGCTCACTCTCCCTGCAGTGTTCACAATAAAGGTTAATCCCATTAAAAGTACATTGTGGTTATACTTAGAATATTCTCATTAGGCCAACATCACATTTCTCGACAATTTTCTGCAAAAACACACTCCTGATGAGCCCAAGACTGTGGGGCATTTTCTGTGTCATTTCCCTGCAACAAAAGGCCATTTCTAAAACAACGAGATGATGTTGTCATTGAAGTGTGACTGTGTACACAAGGCTGTATCTGTTCCATTCATATGGAGATAGCAGCATGCTCAGTAACCATGATGTAAAATTAGAGCATACAAATGCCTTTTAATAAATAGTAGTGTATTTCACATTGATACCATCAGCCTCTTCTGCAGTCTTTAGGTGAAACTGAATTTAATGTGCAATTAGAGGTGGTCACTTGGCTTTTACAACATTTTCATATGTGTTGTTGTTTTTTTTTTTTGTTTTTTTTTGTTCCAGGTTTACCTATGAGATCGCCCCTGTCTTTGTTCTCATGGAGCAGTTGACACTGAAAAAGATGAGAGAAATCATTGGCTGGCCTGAAGGAGAGGGTGATGGTATATTTTCTCCAGGTAAGAGCCAAACAGACAGGAGTCCTGACTCTGTCCGACTCTGAGCCCTTGTGAAAACATGTCAAACTCTTGTTTTTGTGTCATACTATCAGATACCACTAGATGTTCTGGTTTTCTCATCTAGTTTCCAATGGTGTTTAATGTATGAATTCCTAAATTTTAGTTTCCAAGAAGTGCTCAGATCTTTTACTTTTGTATAAATAGCAACACCACAGTGTATATATTTATATGCTGTTGGGCAGCTTCTTCCATCGCAATGCATCATAATTTATTTCACAGTTACATTTTGTGTTAATAATTTGAATCTGCCAAGTAACAAGTCACTAAAGCTGTCAACTAAATGTAGTGGGCTAAAAATTACAATTTTTACAAGTGTGATTGACATATTCAAGTACCTCAAAATTGTACTCATTTACAGTACTTGTGTAAACATATCTACTTACTTTCCACTGTTTCTGCAGGAGGAGCAATCTCCAACATGTACAGTGTGATGATTGCCAGATACAAGTTCTTCCCCGAAGTCAAGACCAAAGGCATGGCAGCTGCACCCAGACTGGTCCTCTTCACCTCAGAGCATGTTAGTCCTACACTGTCTCCATATCCCTGGTCATTATTATCTTGCCATTTAAGTACAGTTACCTTTAGTTTGACCATTAATGTCGGTCTTATCTGAAGTGAACATGTAATTTCAACCTGAATTGTGACTGATCAGCTCCTGTTCTTGCAGAGCCACTATTCCATCAAGAAAGCCAGTGCAGCTTTGGGCTTTGGAACAGAAAACCTGATCCTTTTGAACACAGATGAGAGGTTTGCTTTGTGCTCTACCTACATGCACACATTTTGGTGGAAGATTAACATGTGGATGTCTCACTACTGCCTCTTCTTCTTTTCCAGAGGGAGAGTCATTCCTGCTGATTTGGAAGCCAAAGTAATAGAGGCCAAGCAAAAGGTGAATGTGAGCAGCAGTGACTCAGACATTGTTCCCGCTAACTTATTTATTTGTTTCTATCAGTGACTCTATACAACGACAAAACGCTCACATGAGCCCTGGAGTTTACTTGTAGAGAAGGAAACGCTTATGTCTGCCAGAGCAGTGGAGAAATTTCAATAAGGTTAATGCTTCCGCCTGCTTACATGTGATTCTGCCCTGGTCTAAAGTACCTCTCCTGGAAGTAATTCTTCAAAGGCAAATTGATATGCAGACTTGAAACTGGAAAGCAATTATGCCCCAACAATAGGCACAGACAGGAGGAGTTCATTTTTTGAGAAATGTGTTTTAGCCCATCTCTTTGATGTCAACAATCATTGGGAGAGAAAGAACATAACTTGAATTCAGCCCACAATTTTAGTTAACGTCTGTTTTTTATTTCTCGATGCTTCTGGTTCCCAGGGGTATGTTCCGATGTTTGTGAATGCAACCGCTGGTACCACCGTCTACGGAGCCTTTGATCCCATCAATGAAATTGCAGACATCTGTGAAAAGTATAACATGTGGCTTCATGTGGACGTAAGAGAAGAAAACAGCTGTAGATATCAGGCTCCTGATGAGCCAGTGTAATTACCATTACCATCACTTAATACATGCTTATTGTAATAAATGTGTTGTGTCCTGTGCAGGGTGCTTGGGGAGGTGGTTTGCTGATGTCCAGGAAACACAGACACAAGCTGAATGGTGTGGAGAGGTAAAAGATCACAACACATAAACATTAGACATTAGACAGTGACATCAGACATTACTACTCAGACAATGAAAACCCAGAAGGCATCAGGGTTATTTTTACCCCAACATGAAATGTTGTAAGGTCAATTTGTATTGACCTTATTTACTTTGTATCATTTTATGTGTATGAGTCCAGTATCCAGCTCTTGTAATACATTAGTTTGATTTATAGTTGAGTCAGGATATCTCTGCTGTCTCTGTTGAGTCTCTGCTGCTCAGATTTTGACAGTTCTTTTTGAAATGTACCTCCTGTCATTCTCCCACCTTTTAAAAAGAACCTTAACCCCTTGGCCCCCAGAGTACCCCAAGTCCCTCATCTTCATGACAGTGATCCACTGATTTGCTGGAATTCCCATTTAAAATCTTCTTCAAAAAAGTGTAAAATCTCAATTCTGTAGTTGGCTCACATCACCACATCTTTAGAGACTCCTTCATGGATATGGGAGTGAAACTGAAAATGGCAACGCACTTCTCAGATTACCACTTCTGTTTCCAGACTTGATACACACATGCTCAGAAAGCTGTGTTTACTGTTTCAATATCTGTGCAGGGCCAACTCAGTCACCTGGAACCCTCATAAGATGATGGGAGTACCTCTGCAGTGCTCTGCCATTCTGGTCAGAGAGAGGGTGAGAATGTTTTTCACTTTCCTGCTGCACACAATGCCACTGCACATTCACACAAATAATATCAAATGCACGTGCACACAAGCTATTTTCTGCTTCACTGTCCTGTTTATCTCTTGTCACAATTGTTTCCTTTGCAGGGATTACTACAAGGCTGCAACTCCATGTGTGCTGGCTATCTCTTCCAGCCGGATAAACAGTATGATGTTACGTACGACACAGGCGACAAGGCCATTCAGTGCGGACGGCACGTTGATATCTTTAAGTTCTGGCTTATGTGGAAGGCAAAGGTCTGCATTTATCTAGAGCCACATGTTACTCGTTGCCTCCATCAACAGTGCTGCCATATCTAGAATGTGATAATAACAACTCCATATTCGTTTTTTTTGTTTGTTTTTTCAATCTACCCTAAAGGGAACAGTAGGATTTGAGCAGCATATTGACAAGTGCCTGGATCTGTCAGCGTACCTGTATGATAAGATAAGACACAGAGAGGGCTTCAAGATGGTGTTTAACGGCGAGGTGAGACCATTATTTCAACAGATAGCCAATATCTTTCAAATGAACACACAGATATTCTCTGTACTTAGCTATCAGATAAATATAAACCCCAATTCAGTGCTGGAACAATGAAGGAAAACTATCTATGTTCTACTTATCTGCTTTTCTGCTTTACACACCTGCACAATGCCTCGCTTTTCTTTAGTGATGCATGGTTACAACAGTATATTTCATATCCTAACTTAGTTTTAGGATTTATTGGGTCATTTTATGTTGCCAACATGTTGACAAAAACAAAGCTGAAATTACTGAATGCACATTTTTTTTGGCGCGCATTGCAATTGTTCCCATTTCCTCTTATCAGCCGCAGCACACCAATGTCTGCTTCTGGTACATTCCGTCGAGCCTGCGAGGTTTGCCTGATGGCGAGGAGAAGCGGGAGAGGCTGCACAAGGTAATGACTCACCAATCTGCCTTTTAAGCCTCAATTCTAGTTCCCCCACACTCTCAGACTGATTTATAGTATTGGATTTTTGAAATTTAGGAATTCATAAAGTAAAGCACAATTGTGTGTGCAGATGCTTGTGTCTTGCAGTGTTTAGATAGTAACACTATGTTTTTCACAACAGGTGGCTCCAAAGATCAAGGCCATGATGATGGAGTCTGGGACCACGATGGTGGGCTACCAACCACAAGGAGATAAGGTCAACTTCTTCCGCATGGTCATCTCCAACCCTGCTGCTACCAGGTCAGACATCGACTTCCTGATTGAGGAGATTGAGCGACTGGGGCATGACTTGTAAGAGCCACACCTGTATTGTAAAGCCCCCACCCTCAAAACATTTGTCTTTTTTCTGACTCTGGAGAGCCTTGAGCTTGGCTTCATGTCCCTTTTGTCTTAAACGTTGAGATTTTTGCTTACAGGTCTTTTCTGGCAATGCACAACAAATAATAATAATATGCCCTGTGTGTCACTTCTCTGTCTCCTCTGTCTTTAGCAGCAATGGCATATATTTAAAACATTTGCACAACAGGTTATGCGAGTAAAAAGGACCTAAGTTAAAGCTTGAGAGAATCCCATAAGCACACTGGTATTCTTGTTAAACCAAATGTTAAGTGTAATGTCAGGTAGATGAGTTTAACACAGGCTCCTTTTCATGTAAATATGAAAAAGCAAGAATACCTGAGCACTTGGATGATTCTGTCGTATCAAAATGTCATTTTACTGTTGTACTATATGAAGATCAGTATTAAAAACAGAATGAGATCAAAATATTTTTTCACAAGTAACAGAGCACAATGTAAGGAACCTTACAACAATGACATAAATAGTGTTAATGTAAAATATATATATGATATTCTGATTGTTGGTGCTCCGTGTCGTGTTTGTAATTATCAAGCCAGATGCACCGCCATATTGTACCCTAGCTGTTACTTCCCTTTGATATTACATAAGTGGGGATATATAACACAGTCATTGTAACAGGTACTGTACTTTAGTGCTGTGTTTTTAGAGATTTTTGTGTAGATTGTGTATAGTATTGTTACATTGCCTTTGTGCCAAATGTGTCCAAGTTTTACAGTGAGGAAATCCTATATGTAAATCAACCACACAGTATAGTATGTAATAGAATAATCACTTTATTTATATTGAGAGATTATAATTGTGAATAGGTTATCTGCTATTCTGTTCCATTTGTAATGTATCCTCCTTCCTATTTGGAAACTCTGCTGTATTATATCACAATGTTTTGAATAACTGAAGTCTTTTAGTGTATTTGTGAACCAAAGAAGGGTTGAGTAACATTTACAAACAGCCCTTATTCTCCCTTATAGAAGTCAGATGTTTATATAAGAATACTTAACTTACCGCCCTTAACTTTAGTGCAATCTATGTTGTGTAACTGTGCAGTGTCATTGTGATTCATTGACTGAATGTTGTCCAGACATTTGGCTAGATGTGGGAGGCTTGACTGGCAGTGTGGCTGCTACTGCCCATGCTTTGTTATGGATAAAAAGCACAATGCTAATCCATGATCATGGGGCAGCTTCTATTCTAGGGACACCTGATTGTCTGTATTATAATGTGTTAAGTGGAGTAAAACTATAATATGCAAAATTTAGTTTTGTCTTAACATGCTCACTGTAGGCAAACGTTTATGTTGAGAAAAACTATGTGAGTAACGGGGATTATTTATTATTAAGAATTTTGCCTGAACAATGAAATGCGCAGTGTTTGCTACTGTAATAAGATTTATTGAACAATTGTACATTCCTGAATTAGTGGGATAAAATGTCCCTTGTCAAATTCAATGTAGGCACTTTAACTTCACGCCATCATTTGCAGAGTATTACTGTCGTATTCACAGCACTAATAAAGACGGGAGCTGTAACATCTGTGGGCACAATTTTTGCAGTTTCTGAAAAAGGACCTTTAAACTTTACAAATAAATATGTATGTCAACCAATACGGATGTGTGGAGAAGATATAACTTAACGTTTGCTTTTAGCTGACTTTGCCTTCACTTCTTCATTGTTTGGTGTACCACAGACCCCACTGCTGTATGTATAATAATAATGAAAACGATAATGTGATAACTCTTCCTTTTCCCACAAACTGGGCTTACACACAGAAACGAACAGAACAGAAATGACTATAAAGCATTGTTGATACACCAAATAAGTGAATACTTCATGTTTTATATGGGCCAGGTTATGCTCCTCAGAGAGGTCAAACCTCTTATGAACAAACTGTTATAATACTCATCTAAAACAGAAATGCATATAGACTGCTCACATTATTTGGTATTTTGGAGGGGCTGTGTTGTGTGAAAAGTACCAATCAAAGATAAACAATAATGAAAATCCATTGTCTTTAAACATGTTTTACAGCTGGAGTGTCTGGGACCATAAATAGATGTAATGCATTATTTTCTTCAGCTGACCACTGATTCATACCATCAGTAATAAATCATGTTTATAAGCAATTCTCACAGAATTGGGAAAGATTATGATGTATCAAGGTGACACAATTGCTAAGTATGTTTTTCTTTTTTTTTTGAGTTGATAAAAAGAGCTCTGGGTCTCCAGGACCCAAAAAAGACTCACCGTTCATGAGTCACTGTCAAAGAGAGGCTGAATGCGTCAAGGTAACAGATGAGGAGACTCTCTGTGCTGATATCCAGCCTGGTATCCAATATATGCAAAATAAAATTCAATATATGTAAAAAAATAAAAAATAAAAAAAATTACTGTGCAGTAAAATAATTAATTTACGTGGTCTATATAAAACCCTGCAGTAAAAAGTAATTTTGGGTAAAAATGCATGTATCCTTTTTTTTTTCCCCCTGGCATCTTTTCAATCCACCTGGCTGTCACCAACCATTGGTCGGATTAATCACCCTGGAGGGACTCTTTATTGGCTGATCATTTCACAGCTGAGATTTCACGAGCACCCCTTGCCAATTCCTTCACTCCTCTCATTACTCACACTTTTAAGATATTTATCATAAAACGCATTAGACTGTGCTCTCTTAACATTTTTTTTCCCCCTGCGGAGGCTATTTCAAGGCTCTGCCTGACTGCATTTTATTTCGACACAGCCGTGGAGGGACTGGCTGTTTGACTGGCTCACCTCCCATCCTCCACTGGGCAGATGCTCTTTCTTTGTTTCATGGTTGAGTGCAGCAATCATTACAGACTCAGTGTCACTGGCTGCTTTGTAAAGTTACAGGGAACAAAGGATAAAAGGAATAACCACTCATAATGGGGTAATCGGAATGATAACCCTTGACTTTTAGCCACATCTAAAGGGAGAGTTTTTTTTTTACTTTGTATTTTTGTCACTCTAAAGATGGCAGTGTCACTGAAGGTTAAATGTGCCAAGGCCCAATGACATGGCTAATTTAGAAGCAGGTGTTGGAGAACCTTATAATGATTAAATGCAAATGAAATCAAGCCTTCAGTTCCTGTAGCTTGTCACAGTCAAGTAACTCTGGACATGAATGAGTGGCCACCCACAGTAAGCTCACACAAATATCAGTCAGTCTATTCAGAATAATGCAAAAATGTTTCATTAAATTATTTATATTTGGTCCATGATGCTAAATTAAGTATGGAAATAGAAGGGTTGTCGCTGATTTAAGCTATAAAATCTGTATTTAGCAGTGTTTCATCAACCATCAGTATTGCCATCAATTTAAATGACAAGCATAATTAAACTTTGATCAAAGAGATCAGGTCAGTAAAATGATAGAGAGCTGGAGCAGCTCTGTTTTTGCAGTAGCCTCTGTCTCTGGAGGATGAGTGGGCTGGCTCTGAACACCAGACTGTGAAACACTTAATGTCTGTCTCTGCACTGGTCTGTTCACCCTCCATTTCACATCTGGCACACACACACACACACACTTGCATACACACATAGGGGATTCAGCGCTCATTATAATTCTGCAAATGCAACAAAGGCAGTCAAATTTGTTGGGCTCAATGCACTGCCTTTCCACCTTGTGCTGATTTTATTTCCATGACGGACACTTTTTTTGTTTGTCAGTATTTTGAGGCTGAGGCAAAGTTTCCACTCACACACGCTGTTCAACCATGTGTGTTGTGTTACTCCTCGTTCTTATATATCTACGAATCTTGTCAGTGGTTTCCTGATGTGCCAAATATATCTCCCGCCCCTGGGAATCACTGCCACATTAGCTTCCTGATAGATACTGACATTCCCATTGTGTAAGGCAAGTCTAATGAAATGATGATGATGATATTGACTGTGGGCTGCTTGCCAGCCTTCCCCCGCCCTTCTCCACACACCATCCATGCACATGTGCAACTATGGCCCCAATTTAACAGGAAAACTATTGTTTGCCTAATCTCCAGTTCAACATTGGTAACATCTTTTGGTTTAATGCTTGTTCAGTTTAAAGTTTATCAATTGTGAGTTAATGTGCTTTAAAAAGGGTGTATTTGCCTCCACAAATTGTTTTCAAATTTGAGCCAAACAGCAAGCATGCTTGACATTAAAAAACAGTGATAAGAGAATCAATTGTAACACCTTAAGGCCCCTGACTTCTAAAGTAATTATAATGGGTCACACTTATCTAAATAGACTCCTCTTATTGACTGTGCGTCCATGACTTGATTAATCTTGGCAGAAGGTAAATTTTAAGCAGGAGATTAATAGTCCAGAGACTGTAACTTGCCTGTCTTCATGGCTGGGGCGTGTAAACCTAATGTGACGCTTGTTAAAGTTGAAAGGCTGCTGCTAAATGTCTCTGTTGGACATTTTCTAAAGAAATAAGCACAAGCCCAGGAGCAATTACACTGCATCTAAAGCAGTGGTGGAATGTAACAAAGTATTTGTACTTCGTTACTGTACTTAAGTATTTTTTTTACGTATCTGTACTTAAGTAAAAATAATAATGCATACTTTTGATTTTACAGCGTAGAAAAGGGAAATCCCTCTGAGCACGCCCACTCTGTCTGTAGTGGATATTTTTGAAAAGGCAAGGAAGTTTAAAACTTAACTTATACACTACTATGTTACACTATTATGTTGTAATCCTACAGCCAAAATTTTAACTTTTGAACTTTTAAATTTTGACTTATATGCACTTTGTGTTTTTATGAGAGAACATATTTAATTTTACAGTCTTGTTCAAATTGATTTATTCTTTGAAACATTCATATTAATTTATGTAATCGGAATGCCTTGCAATTTTCATGAGGTTAGTACACAGTCATAGCCATAAATGCAATGGTACTAATAATTGGCATAATAATTTCTTTCGGTGTTTCGGTTTTTGGCCTTGGTTTCCTCATTTTCGGTTTTTGGTTTTGGCCAAGAATTTTCATTTCGGTGCATCCTTAGTACTTTTACTTAAGTACTAAGCTTCAGTACTTCCTCAACCAAAGAAGTCTCTGTGTGCTGACTGCTATCAAGCATGCTAAATGCATAAAACAACCCCTAGCACATGACAAGATTATAGCACAGAATATAATCTGGTGCTCTAAAGCGTTCAAGTATGTTCTGCTGTTTTCTACAGCATGAGTAACACAGCTTTTTTTTTTTCCCCCTGAATAGAAGCTGTAGGTCAAGACAGGAAACGTGTCTGATGCAGCTGAAATTAAAATAATGACGTGATAACTGCTTGTACTGCTCTTTGGCTCTGCTGCTCTGTCATCTTAACACAGGCTTTTCTAATTCAGTTAGCCTTTTATCTCTGCCTCCCAGCACAACAGACTACACAATGTCAGCACAGAGCAGGTGTTTATTAGAGAACCCTTTCATCCTGCAGAAAAATGACCTCTCACAGACACACGACATTAAGCAACTAACCCTGACAATAACAGCTTATGATGTTCGTAGCTTTGGCTTTGCTTACTATATAGAAACGTGTGTTTTTATTAAATTATGCACATTTTAATTTCTGGCCTCTTCTTTGTGAATGTCTCCCTGATCTCCTCAGATTTGGTATCTATGGTGTAAATGCCTGAACAAGAGTACAGTGCACTTCTTTGCAGCTGTGGCTGTAAATTCCTTGGAAGACTGAAGAAGTATAAATCTGAGAGAGCTATACAGAACAGTGATCGCAGAGTTTTAAGGCGTCAGCAAGCTTCTGCTGAAATACAGAGTTTATTTATCTGCTCCTTGAAAGAGCAAGTGTCACCACGTAAAGTATATTTCTCGCTGGTAGTAAATAATGGATATAAAGATCTGTTACTATGGAACTATTATTGATTAACCTGCTGATTATTTTCTCAATTATTCAAACGGTCATTTGGCCTATCAAACACTGGGAAATAGTCAAAAATTTTAATTTTCCAAAGCCCAAAACAATGTCAGGGATTTGCTTTTTTTTGCGTTGAAATTTTACATAAATGATTGTTCACAGTACATTTTTTTGTCAAAAAAATATAATAATATATATAATATATTAATCAACAAACTGCTTCAGTTTTATGTCTGTACAATAATATTACTATCTACAACAAACAAAAAATGTCTGCTAAACCTGGATAGAACTTAATTTCAGCCAAGGGAGCCTGCAGAGAGAAGAAATCAAGGTGAGCTCTTGTGGACACAGACTGACAGGATAACTGATGATTGATGAGGAGAATCACAGTGGGGAGCAAGTTTATTTCAAATTATGTGATAAGAGCTGCTGCACTACAGAGATATTCAATTACATATACATTAATCTGCTCCATGAGCCCATGTTCTTTATAGCATTGAAGATATTCCTCATTATCACTGATCACAGAGAGTGTTTTGTTCACTCATATCTTCCCTGGCTCTTGTGTCTCTGCTCTGACACGATTAAATGTTCAAATCAAGAGATCTAAAAAAAAGAAAAAAAAAGTTTTAAAGTAAAACTGATATTTACATTTATATTATTAAGCTGTTTTAATGGCTTACAAGGAAAAAAGTATTTAATGAATGTATCGGCAGCAACATGTCACTTGGGGTTTGATTTGCTGTAGCCTTGAAAGCAAAAACATTCAGATCTCAAATTGTGACTTATTAACCCTTTTTAACCTGCCATAGAACAAAATCCGCCAGAACATATTTTACATTTTTACCTGCTGTGGTGCCACATATTTTTCTAAATACAGAGATGTCTTTGCTGTATCCCTCAAAATGAGAAATGTAAAAAAGTTGCACAAAATAATTTTAAACCACAATAAATTTATTTTGAGTGTATTCATTGGCTAGTTTTTGAGATACACTCAAATTTATAAACTAAGACAAAAACTAAACGAACACCCGCTATCTGGATTATACTATTTTTATTGTGTGCGCTGTTTATGTATTTTTTGCGACTTTTTACTGGTTTTCTGCACACCCACTCGTGGAAGAGAACTCTGAGACATGTTTAAAGTTTGAAATGTAAGTGTTACTCCTCTGGTTTAATATGCAAAAAGAATTATTGCTCTGGTTGCAGTTTTACCGGCATTTAAAAGTTGAAAAGCAAATGCCGGCGCTCCCGTCGGTTTAACCCAAGAGTTAAGTCAAATTTTTTTTTTTACTTTATAGTATAGTAAGGCGTCAAAAAATGTCAAAAAAAGTCAAAAAAATTTTTGACCTCAAAATGTCATAAAAAACGTCATAGTATAGTAAGGCGTCAAAAAATGTCAAAAAAAGTCAAAAAATTTTTTGACCTGAAAATGCCATAAAAAACGTCATAGTATAGTAAGGCGTCAAAATCGGCCAAAAAAAGTCAAAAAATTTTTTGAACTCAAAATGACATAAAAAACGTCATAGTATAGTAAGGCGTCAAAAAATGTCAAAAAAAGTCAAAAAAATTTTGGACCTCAAAATGTCATGAAAAACGTCATAGTATAGTAAGGCGTCATAAAAAGTCAAAAAAAATTTTGACCTCAAAATGTCATAAAAAACGTCATAGTATAGTAAGGCGTCAAAAAATGTCAAAAAAAGTCAAAAATTTTTTTGACCTCAAAATTTTATAAAAAATGTCATAGTATAGTAAGGCGTTTTTTTCGGCCAAAAAAAGTCAACATTTTTTTTTACCTCAAAATGTCATAGAAAACGTCATAGTATAGTAAGGCGTTTTTTTCGGCCAAAAAAAGTCAACATTTTTTTTGACCTCAAAATGTCATAAAAAACGTCATAGTATAGTAAGGCGTCAAAATCGGCCAAAAAAAGTCAAAATTTTTTTTGACCTCAAAATGTCATAAAAACGTCATAGTATAGTAAGGCGTTTTTTTCGGCCAAAAAAAGTCAAACATTTTTTTGACCTCAAAATGTCATAAAAAACGTCATAGTATAGTAAGGCCTCAAAAAATGTCAAAGAAAGTCAAAAATTTTTTTGACCTCAAAATGTCATCAAAAACGTCATAGTATAGTAAGGCGTTTTTTTCGGCCAAAAAAAGTCAACATTTTTTTTTACCTCAAAATGTCATAGAAAACGTCATAGTATAGTAAGGCGTCAAAAAATGTCAAAAAAAGTCAAAAAAATTTTTGACCTCAAAATGTCATGAAAAACGTCATAGTATAGTAAGGCGTCATAAAAAGTCAAAAAAAATTTTGACCTCAAAATGTCATAAAAAACGTCATAGTATAGTAAGGCCAAAAAAAGTCAAAATTTTTTTGACCTCAAAATGTCATAAAAAACGTCATAGTATAGTAAGGTGTCAAAAAATGTCAAAAAAAGTCAAAAAAATTTTTGACCTCAAAATGTCATAAAAAACGTCATAATATAGTAAGGCGTCAAAAAATGTCAAAAAAAGTCCAAATTTTTTTGGACCTCAAAATGTCATAAAAGACGTCATAATATAGTAAGGCGTCAAAATCGGCCAAAAAAAGTCAAAATTTTTTTTGACCTCAAAATATCATAAAAAACGTCATAGTATAGTAAGGCGTCAAAATCGGCCAAAAAAAGTCAAAAAAAATTTTTGACCTCAAAATGTCATTAAAAACGTCATAGTATAGTAAGGTGTCAAAAAATGTCAAAATAAGTCAAAAAATTTTTTGACCTCAAAATGTCATAAAAAACGTCATAGTATAGTAAGGCGTCAAAATCGGCCAAAAAAAGTCAACAATTTTTTTGACCTCAAAATGTCATAAAAAAAACGTCATAGTATAGTAAGGCGTCAAAAAAAGTCAAAATTTTTTTTGACCTCAAAATGTCATAAAAAACATCATAGTATAGTAAGGCGTCAAAAAAAGTTAAAAAATTTTTTGACCTCAAAATGTCATAAAAAACGTCATAGTATAGTAAGGCGTCAAAATCGCCCAAAAAAAGTCAAACATTTTTTTGACCTCAAAATGTCATAAAAAACGTCATAGTATAGTAAGGCGTCAAAAAATGTCAAAAAAAGTCATAAATTGTTTTGACCTCAAAATGTCATAAAAAACGTCATAGTATAGTAAGGCGTCAAAAAATGTCAAAAAAAGTCAAAATTTTTTTTGACCTCAAAATGTCATAAAAAACGTCATAGTATAGTAAGGCGTCAAAAAATGTCAAAAAATTTTTTGACCTCAAAATGTCATAAAAAACGTCATAGTATAGTAAGGCGTCAAAATCGGCCAAAAAAAGTCAACAATTTTTTTGACCTCAAAATGTCATAAAAAACGTCATAGTATAGTAAGGCGTCAAAATCGGCCAAAAAAAGTCAACAATTTTTTTTGACCTCAAAATGTCATAAAAAAACGTCATAGTATAGAAAGGCGTCAAAAAAAGTTAAAAAATTTTTTGACCTCAAAATGTCATAAAAAACGTCATAGTATAGTAAGGCGTCAAAAAATGTCAAAAAAAGTCAAAAAACTTTTTGACCTCAAAATGTCATAAAAAACGTCATAGTATAGTAAGGCGTCAAAATCGGCCAAAAAAAGTCAAAAATTTTTTTGACCTCAAAATGTCATAAAAACGTCATAGTATAGTAAGGCGTTTTTTTCGGCCAAAAAAAGTCAAAAATTTTTTTGACCTCAAAATGTCATAAAAAACGTCATAGTATAGTAAGGCGTCAAAATCGGCCAAAAAAAGTCAAAAAATTTTTTGACCTCAAAATGTCATAAAAAACGTCATAGTATAGTAAGGCGTCAAAATCGGCCAAAAAAAGTCAAAAATTTTTTTGACCTCAAAATGTCATAAAAAACGTCATAGTATAGTAAGGCGTCAAAATCGGCCAAAAAAAGTCAAAAAAATTTTTTGACCTCAAAATGTCATTAAAAACGTCATAGTATAGTAAGGCGTCAAAAAATGTCAAAAAAAGTCAAAAAATGTTTTGACCTCAAAATGTCATAAAAAACGTCATAGTATAGTAAGGCGTCAAAAAATGTCAAAAATTTTTTTGACCTCAAAATGTCATAAAAAAGGTCATAGTATAGTAAGGCGTCAAAAAAAGTCAAAATTTTTTTTTACCTCAAAATGTCATAAAAAACGTCATAGTATAGTAAGGCGTCAAAAAAAGTTAAAAAAATTTTTGACCTCAAAATGTCATAAAAAACGTCATAGTATAGTAAGGCGTCAAAAAATGTCAAAAAAAGTCAAAAAACTTTTTGACCTCAAAATGTCATAAAAAACGTCATAGTATAGTAAGGCGTCAAAAAATGTCAAAAAAAGTTAAAAAAAACTTTTGACCTCAAAATGTCATAAAAAACGTCATAGTATAGTAAGGCGTCAAAAAATGTCAAAAAAAGTCAAAAATTGTTTTGACCTCAAAATGTCATAAAAAACGTCATAGTATAGTAAGGCGTCAAAAAATGTCAAAAAAAGTCAAAATTTTTTTTAACCTCAAAATGTCATAAAAAACGTCATAGTATAGTAAGGCGTCAAAAAATGTCAAAAAATTTTTTGACCTCAAAATGTCATAAAAAACGTCATAGTATAGTAAGGCGTCAAAATCGGCCAAAAAAAGTCAACAATTTTTTTGACCTCAAAATGTCATAAAAAACGTCATAGTATAGTAAGGCGTCAAAAAAAGTTAAAAAATTTTTTGACCTCAAAATGTCATAAAAAACGTCATAGTATAGTAAGGCGTCAAAAAATGTCAAAAAAAGTCAAGAAACTTTTTGACCTCAAAATGTCATAAAAAACGTCATAGTATAGTAAGGCGTCAAAATCGCCCAAAAAAAGTCAAAAATTTTTTTGGACCTCAAAATGTCATAAAAAACGTCATAGTATAGTAAGGCGTCAAAAAATGTCAAAAAAAGTCAAAAAATGTTTTGACCTCAAAATGTCATAAAAAACGTCATAGTATAGTAAGGCGTCAAAATATGTCAAAAAATTTTTTGACCTCAAAATGTCATAAAAAACGTCATAGTATAGTAAGGCGTCAAAAAAAGTCAAAAAAATTTTTGACCTCAAAATGTCATAAAAAACGTCATAGTATAGTAAGGCGTTTTTTTCGGCCAAAAAAAGTCAAAAATTTTTTTGACCTCAAAATGCCATAAAAAACATCATAGTATAGTATGGCGTCAAAATCGGCCAAAAAAAGTCAAAATTTTTTTGGACCTCAAAATGTCATAAAAAACGTCATAGTATAGTATGGCGTCAAAATCGGCCAAAAAAAGTCCAAATTTTTTTGGACCTCAAAATGTCATAAAAAACGTCATAGTATAGTATGGCGTCAAAATCGGCAAAAAAAAGTCAAAATTTTTTTGGACCTCAAAATGTCATAAAAAACGTCATAGTATAGTATGCCTTTTTTTTCGGGCAAAAAAAGTCAAAATTTTTTTGGACCTCAAAATGTCATAAAAAACGTCATAGTATATTATGGCGTTTTTTTCGGCCAAAAAAAGTCAACATTTTTTTGGACCTCAAAATGTCATAAAAAACGTCATAGTATAGTATGGCGTTTTTTTCGGCCAAAAAAAGTCAAAATTTTTTTGGACCTCAAAATGTCATAAAAAACGTCATAGTATAGTATGGCGTTTTTTTCGGCCAAAAAAAGTCCAAATTTTTTTGGACCTCAAAATGTCATAAAAAACGTCATAGTATAGTATGGCGTCAAAATCGGCCAAAAAAAGTCAAAATTTTTTTGGACCTCAAAATGTCATAAAAAGCGTCATAGTATAGTATGGCGTTTTTTTTCGGCCAAAAAAAGTCAAAATTTTTTTGGACCTCAAAATGTCATAAAAAACGTCATAGTATATTATGGCGTCAAAATTGGCCAAAAAAAGTCAAAATTTTTTTGGACCTCAAAATGTCATAAAAAACGTCATAGTATAGTATGGCGTCAAAATCGGCCAAAAAAAGTCAAAATTTTTTTGGACCTCAAAATGTCATAAAAAACGTCATAGTATAGTATGGCGTCAAAATCGGCCATAAAAAGTCCAAATTTTTTTGGACCTCAAAATGTCATAAAAAACGTCATAGTATAGTATGGCGTCAAAATCGGCAAAAAAAAGTCAAAATTTTTTTGGACCTCAAAATGTCATAAAAAACGTCATAGTATAGTATGCCGTTTTTTTCGGGCAAAAAAAGTCAAAATTTTTTTGGACCTCAAAATGTCATAAAAAACGTCATAGTATATTATGGCGTCAAAATCGGCCAAAAAAAGTCAAAATTTTTTTGGACCTCAAAATGTCATAAAAAACGTCATAGTATAGTATGGCGTTTTTTTTGGCCAAAAAAAGTCCAAATTTTTTTGGACCTCAAAATGTCATAAAAAACGTCATAGTATAGTAAGGCGTTTTTTTCGGCCAAAAAAAGTCAAAATTTTTTTGGACCTCAAAATGTCATAAAAAACGTCATAGTATAGTATGGCGTCAAAATCGGCCAAAAAAAGTCAAAATTTTTTTGGACCTCAAAATGTCATAAAAAACGTCATAGTATAGTATGGCGTCAAAATCGGCCAAAAAAAGTCAAAATTTTTTTGGAGCTCAAAATGTCATAAAAAACGTCATAGTATAGTATGACGTTTTTTTCGGCCAAAAAAAGTCAAAAATTTTTTTGACCTCAAAATGTCATAAAAAACGTCATAGTATAGTATGGCGTTTTTTTCGGGCAAAAAAAGTCAAAAATTTTTTTGACCTCAAAATGCCATAAGAAACATCATAGTATAGTATGGCGTCAAAATCGGCCAAAAAAAGTCCAAATTTTTTTGGACCTCAAAATGTCATAAAAACGTCATAGTATAGTATGGCGTTTTTTTCGGCCAAAAAAAGTCAACATTTTTTTGGACCTCAAAATGTCATAAAAAACGTCATAGTATAGTATGGCGTTTTTTTCGGCCAAAAAAAGTCAACATTTTTTTGGACCTCAAAATGTCATAAAAAACGTCATAGTATAGTATGGCGTTTTTTTCGGCCAAAAAAAGTCAACATTTTTTTGGACCTCAAAATGTCATAAAAAACGTCATAGTATAGTATGGCGTTTTTTTCGGCCAAAAAAAGTCCAAATTTTTTTGGACCTCAAAATGTCATAAAAAACGTCATAGTATAGTATGGCGTTTTTTTCGGCCAAAAAAAGTCCAAATTTTTTTGGACCTCAAAATGTCATAAAAAACGTCATAGTATAGTATGGCGTCAAAATCAGCAAAAAAAAGTCCAAATTTTTTTGGACCTCAAAATGTCATAAAAAACGTCATAGTATAGTATGGCGTCAAAATCGGCCAAAAAAAGTCAAAATTTTTTTGGACCTCAAAATGTCATAAAAAACGTCATAGTATAGTATGGCGTCAAAATCGGCCAAAAAAAGTCAAAATTTTTTTGGACCTCAAAATGTCATAAAAAGCGTCATAGTATAGTATGGCGTTTTTTTCGGCCAAAAAAAGTCAAAAATTTTTTTGACCTCAAAATGCCATAAAAAACATCATAGTATAGTATGGCGTCAAAATCGGCCAAAAAAAGTCAAAATTTTTTTGGACCTCAAAATGTCATAAAAAACGTCATAGTATAGTATGGCGTTTTTTTCGGCCAAAAAAAGTCAAAATTTTTTTGGACCTCAAAATGTCATAAAAAACGTCATAGTATAGTATGGCGTCAAAATCGGCCAAAAAAAGTCAAAATTTTTTTGGAGCTCAAAATGTCATAAAAAACGTCATAGTATAGTATGGCGTCAAAATCGGCCAAAAAAAGTCAAAATTTTTTTGGACCTCAAAATGTCATAAAAAACGTCATAGTATAGTATGGCATCAAAATCGGCAAAAAACAGTCCAAATTTTTTTGGACCTCAAAATGTCATAAAAAACGTCATAGTATAGTATGGCGTTTTTTTCGGCCAAAAAAAGTCAAAAATTTTTTTGGACCTCAAAATGTCATAAAAAGCGTCATAGTATAGTATGGCGTTTTTTTCGGCCAAAAAAAGTCAAAAATTTTTTTGACCTCAAAATGCCATAAAAAACATCATAGTATAGTATGGCGTCAAAATCGGCCAAAAAAAGTCAAAAATTTTTTGGACCTCAAAATGTCATAAAAAACGTCATAGTATAGTATGGCGTTTTTTTCGGCCAAAAAAAGTCAAAATTTTTTTGGACCTCAAAATGTCATAAAAAACGTCATAGTATAGTATGGCGTTTTTTTCGGCCAAAAAAAGTCAAAATTTTTTTGGACCTCAAAATGTCATAAAAAACGTCATAGTATAGTATGGCGTTTTTTTCGGCCAAAAAAAGTCAAAATTTTTTTGGACCTCAAAATGTCATAAAAAACGTCATAGTATAGTATGGCGTCAAAATCGGCCAAAAAAAGTCAAAATTTTTTTGGAGCTCAAAATGTCATAAAAAACGTCATAGTATAGTATGGCGTCAAAATCGGCCAAAAAAAGTCAAAATTTTTTTGGACCTCAAAATGTCATAAAAAACGTCATAGTATAGTATGGCATCAAAATCGGCAAAAAACAGTCCAAATTTTTTTGGACCTCAAAATGTCATAAAAAACGTCATAGTATAGTATGGCGTTTTTTTCGGCCAAAAAAAGTCAAAAATTTTTTTGACCTCAAAATGTCATAAAAAGCGTCATAGTATAGTATGGCGTTTTTTTCGGCCAAAAAAAGTCAAAAATTTTTTTGACCTCAAAATGCCATAAAAAACATCATAGTATAGTATGGCGTCAAAATCGGCCAAAAAAAGTCAAAATTTTTTTGGACCTCAAAATGTCATAAAAAACGTCATAGTATAGTATGGCGTTTTTTTCGGCCAAAAAAAGTCAAAATTTTTTTGGACCTCAAAATGTCATAAAAAACGTCATAGTATAGTATGGCGTTTTTTTCGGCCAAAAAAAGTCAAAATTTTTTTGGACCTCAAAATGTCATAAAAAACGTCATAGTATAGTATGGCGTTTTTTTCAGCCAAAAAAAGTCCAAATTTTTTTGGACCTCAAAATGTCATAAAAAACGTCATAGTATAGTATGGCGTTTTTGTCGGCCAAAAAAAGTCAAAATTTTTTTGGACCTCAAAATGTCATAAAAAACGTCATAGTATAGTATGGCGTCAAAATCGGCCAAAAAAAGTCAAAATTTTTTTGGACCTCAAAATGTCATAAAAAACGTCATAGTATAGTATGGCGTTTTTTTCGGCCAAAAAAAAATCCAAATTTTTTTGGACCTCAAAATGTCATAAAAAACGTCATAGTATGGTATGGCGTTTTTTTCGGCCAAAAAAAGTCAACATTTTTTTGGACCTCAAAATGTCATAAAAAACGTCATAGTATGGTATGGCGTTTTTTTCGGCCAAAAAAAGTCCAAATTTTTTTGGACCTCAAAATGTCATAAAAAACGTCATAGTATAGTATGGCGTTTTTTTCGGCCAAAAAAAGTCAAAATTTTTTTGGACCTCAAAATGTCATAAAAAACGTCATAGTATAGTATGGCGTTTTTTTCGGCCAAAAAAAGTCCAAATTTTTTTGGACCTCAAAATGTCATAAAAAACGTCATAGTATAGTATGGCGTTTTTTTCGGCCAAAAAAAGTCAAAATTTTTTTGGACCTCAAAATGTCATAAAAAACGTCATAGTATAGTATGGCGTTTTTTTCGGCCAAAAAAAGTCAAAATTTTTTTGGACCTCAAAATGTCATAAAAAACGTCATAGTATAGTATGGCGTTTTTTTCGGCCAAAAAAAGTCAAAATTTTTTTGGAGCTCAAAATGTCATAAAAAACGTCATAGTATAGTATGCCGTTTTTTTCGGCCAAAAAAAGTCAAAAATTTTTTTGACCTCAAAATGTCATAAAAAACGTCATAGTATAGTATGGCGTTTTTTTCGGCCAAAAAAAGTCAAAAATTTTTTTGACCTCAAAATGCCATAAAAAACATCATAGTATAGTATGGCGTCAAAATCGGCCAAAAAAAGTCAAAATTTTTTTGGACCTCAAAATGTCATAAAAAACGTCATAGTATAGTATGGCGTCAAAATCGGCCAAAAAAAGTCAAAATTTTTTTGGACCTCAAAATGTCATAAAAAACGTCATAGTATAGTATGGCGTCAAAATCGGCAAAAAAAAGTCAAAATTTTTTTGGACCTCAAAATGTCATAAAAAACGTCATAGTATAGTATGCCTTTTTTTTCGGGCAAAAAAAGTCAAAATTTTTTTGGACCTCAAAATGTCATAAAAAACGTCATAGTATATTATGGCGTTTTTTTCGGCCAAAAAAAGTCAACATTTTTTTGGACCTCAAAATGTCATAAAAAACGTCATAGTATAGTATGGCGTTTTTTTCGGCCAAAAAAAGTCAAAATTTTTTTGGACCTCAAAATGTCATAAAAAACGTCATAGTATAGTATGGCGTTTTTTTCGGCCAAAAAAAGTCCAAATTTTTTTGGACCTCAAAATGTCATAAAAAACGTCATAGTATAGTATGGCGTCAAAATCGGCCAAAAAAAGTCAAAATTTTTTTGGACCTCAAAATGTCATAAAAAGCGTCATAGTATAGTATGGCGTTTTTTTTCGGCCAAAAAAAGTCAAAATTTTTTTGGACCTCAAAATGTCATAAAAAACGTCATAGTATATTATGGCGTCAAAATTGGCCAAAAAAAGTCAAAATTTTTTTGGACCTCAAAATGTCATAAAAAACGTCATAGTATAGTATGGCGTCAAAATCGGCCAAAAAAAGTCAAAATTTTTTTGGACCTCAAAATGTCATAAAAAACGTCATAGTATAGTATGGCGTCAAAATCGGCCATAAAAAGTCCAAATTTTTTTGGACCTCAAAATGTCATAAAAAACGTCATAGTATAGTATGGCGTCAAAATCGGCAAAAAAAAGTCAAAATTTTTTTGGACCTCAAAATGTCATAAAAAACGTCATAGTATAGTATGCCGTTTTTTTCGGGCAAAAAAAGTCAAAATTTTTTTGGACCTCAAAATGTCATAAAAAACGTCATAGTATATTATGGCGTCAAAATCGGCCAAAAAAAGTCAAAATTTTTTTGGACCTCAAAATGTCATAAAAAACGTCATAGTATAGTATGGCGTTTTTTTTTGGCCAAAAAAAGTCCAAATTTTTTTGGACCTCAAAATGTCATAAAAAACGTCATAGTATAGTAAGGCGTTTTTTTCGGCCAAAAAAAGTCAAAATTTTTTTGGACCTCAAAATGTCATAAAAAACGTCATAGTATAGTATGGCGTCAAAATCGGCCAAAAAAAGTCAAAATTTTTTTGGACCTCAAAATGTCATAAAAAACGTCATAGTATAGTATGGCGTCAAAATCGGCCAAAAAAAGTCAAAATTTTTTTGGAGCTCAAAATGTCATAAAAAACGTCATAGTATAGTATGACGTTTTTTTCGGCCAAAAAAAGTCAAAAATTTTTTTGACCTCAAAATGTCATAAAAAACGTCATAGTATAGTATGGCGTTTTTTTCGGGCAAAAAAAGTCAAAAATTTTTTTGACCTCAAAATGCCATAAGAAACATCATAGTATAGTATGGCGTCAAAATCGGCCAAAAAAAGTCCAAATTTTTTTGGACCTCAAAATGTCATAAAAACGTCATAGTATAGTATGGCGTTTTTTTCGGCCAAAAAAAGTCAACATTTTTTTGGACCTCAAAATGTCATAAAAAACGTCATAGTATAGTATGGCGTTTTTTTCGGCCAAAAAAAGTCAACATTTTTTTGGACCTCAAAATGTCATAAAAAACGTCATAGTATAGTATGGCGTTTTTTTCGGCCAAAAAAAGTCAACATTTTTTTGGACCTCAAAATGTCATAAAAAACGTCATAGTATAGTATGGCGTTTTTTTCGGCCAAAAAAAGTCCAAATTTTTTTGGACCTCAAAATGTCATAAAAAACGTCATAGTATAGTATGGCGTTTTTTTCGGCCAAAAAAAGTCAACATTTTTTTGGACCTCAAAATGTCATAAAAAACGTCATAGTATAGTATGGCGTCAAAATCAGCAAAAAAAAGTCCAAATTTTTTTGGACCTCAAAATGTCATAAAAAACGTCATAGTATAGTATGGCGTCAAAATCGGCCAAAAAAAGTCAAAATTTTTTTGGACCTCAAAATGTCATAAAAAACGTCATAGTATAGTATGGCGTCAAAATCGGCCAAAAAAAGTCAAAATTTTTTTGGACCTCAAAATGTCATAAAAAACGTCATAGTATAGTATGGCGTCAAAATCGGCAAAAAAAAAGTCAAAATTTTTTTGGACCTCAAAATGTCATAAAAAACGTCATAGTATAGTATGCCTTTTTTTTCGGGCAAAAAAAGTCAAAATTTTTTTGGACCTCAAAATGTCATAAAAAACGTCATAGTATATTATGGCGTCAAAATCGGCCAAAAAAAGTCAAAATTTTTTTGGACCTCAAAATGTCATAAAAAACGTCATAGTATAGTATGGCGTCAAAATCGGCAAAAAAAAGTCAAAATTTTTTTGGACCTCAAAATGTCATAAAAAACGTCATAGTATAGTATGCCTTTTTTTTTCGGGCAAAAAAAGTCAAAATTTTTTTGGACCTCAAAATGTCATAAAAAACGTCATAGTATATTATGGCGTTTTTTTCGGCCAAAAAAAGTCAACATTTTTTTGGACCTCAAAATGTCATAAAAAACGTCATAGTATAGTATGGCGTCAAAATCGGCCAAAAAAAGTCCAAATTTTTTTGGACCTCAAAATGTCATAAAAAAACGTCATAGTATAGTATGGCGTTTTTTTCGGCCAAAAAAAGTCAAAATTTTTTTGGACCTCAAAATGTCATAAAAAACGTCATAGTATAGTATGGCGTCAAAATCGGCCAAAAAAAGTCCAAATTTTTTTGGACCTCAAAATGTCATAAAAAACGTCATAGTATAGTATGGCGTCAAAATCGGCCAAAAAAAGTCAAAATTTTTTTGGACCTCAAAATGTCATAAAAAGCGTCATAGTATAGTATGGCGTTTTTTTTTCGGCCAAAAAAAGTCAAAATTTTTTTGGACCTCAAAATGTCATAAAAAACGTCATAGTATATTATGGCGTCAAAATTGGCCAAAAAAAGTCCAAATTTTTTTGGACCTCAAAATGTCATAAAAAACGTCATAGTATAGTATGGCGTCAAAATCGGCCAAAAAAAGTCCAAATTTTTTTGGACCTCAAAATGTCATAAAAAACGTCATAGTATAGTATGGCGTCAAAATCGGCCATAAAAAGTCAAAATTTTTTTGGACCTCAAAATGTCATAAAAAACGTCATAGTATAGTATGGCGTCAAAATCGGCAAAAAAAAGTCACAATTTTTTTGGACCTCAAAATGTCATAAAAAACGTCATAGTATATTATGGCGTCAAAATCGGCCAAAAAAAGTCAAAATTTTTTTGGACCTCAAAATGTCATAAAAAACGTCATAGTATAGTATGGCGTCAAAATCGGCCAAAAAAAGTCAAAATTTTTTTGGACCTCAAAATGTCATAAAAAACGTCATAGTATAGTATGGCGTTTTTTTCGGCCAAAAAAAGTCAAAATTTTTTTGGACCTCAAAATGTCATAAAAAACGTCATAGTATAGTATGGCGTCAAAATCGGCCAAAAAAAGTCCAAATTTTTTTGGACCTCAAAATGTCATAAAAAACGTCATAGTATAGTATGGCGTTTTTTTCGGCCAAAAAAGGTCAAAATTTTTTTGGACCTCAAAATGTCATAAAAAACGTCATAGTATAGTATGGCGTCAAAATCGGCCAAAAAAAGTCCAAATTTTTTTGGACCTCAAAATGTCATAAAAAACGTCATAGTATAGTATGGCGTCAAAATCGGCCAAAAAAAGTCCAAATTTTTTTGGACCTCAAAATGTCATAAAAAACGTCATAGTATAGTATGGCGTTTTTTTTCGGCCAAAAAAAGTCAAAATTTTTTTGGACCTCAAAATGTCATAAAAAACGTCATAGTATAGTATGGCGTCAAAATCGGCCAAAAAAAGTCAAAATTTTTTTGGACCTCAAAATGTCATAAAAAACGTCATAGTATAGTATGGCGTCAAAATCGGCCAAAAAAAGTCAAAATTTTTTTGGACCTTAAAATGTCATAAAAAAGGTCATAGTATAGTATGGCGTTTTTTTCGGCCAAAAAAAGTCAAAAATTTTTTTGACCTCCAAATGTCATAAAAAACGTCATAGTATAGTATGGCGTTTTTTTCGGGCAAAAAAAGTCAAAAATTTTTTTGACCTCCAAATGTCATAAAAAACGTCATAGTATAGTATGGCGTTTTTTTCGGGCAAAAAAAGTCAAAATTTTTTTTGACCTCAAAATGCCATAAAAAACGTCATAGTATAGTATGGCGTCAAAAAATGTAAAAAAAATCAACATTTTTTTTGACCTCAAAATGTCATAAAAAACGTCATAGTATAGTAAGGCGTCAAAATCGGCCAAAAAAAGTCAAAAATTTTTTTTACCTCAAAATGTCATAAAAAACGTCATAGTATAGTAAGGCGTCAAAATCGGCCAAAAAAAGTCAACATTTTTTTTGACCTCAAAATGTCATAAAAAACGTCATAGTATAGTAAGGCGTCAAAATCGGCCAAAAAAAGTCAAAAAAATTCTTGATCTCAATATGTCATAAAAAAACGTCATAGTATAGTATGGCGTCAAAATCGGCCAAAAAAAGTCCAAAAATTTTTTGACCTCAAAATGTCATAAAAAACGTCATAGTATAGTAAGGCGTCAAAATCGGCCAAAAAAAGTCAAAAAATTTTTTGACCTCAAAATGTCATAAAAAACGTCATAGTATAGTAAGGCGTCAAAATCGGCCAAAAAAAGTCCAAAATTTTTTTGACCTCAAAATGTCATAAAAAACGTCATAGTATAGTAAGGCGTCAAAAAATGTCAAAAAAAGTCAAAAAAAATTTTTGACCTCAAAATGTCATAAAAAACGTCATAGTATAGTAAGGCGTCAAAATCGGCCAAAAAAAGTCAAAATTTTTTTTGACCTCAAAATGTCATAAAAAATGTCATAGTATAGTAAGGCGTCAAAATCGGCCAAAAAAAGTCAAAATTTTTTTGACCTCAAAATGTCATAAAAAACGTCATAGTATAGTAAGGCGTCAAAAAATGTCAAAAAAAGTCAAAATGTTTTTTGACCTCAAAATGTCATAAAAAACGTCATAGTATAGTAAGGCGTCAAAAAATGTCAAAAAAAGCCCAAAAATTTTTTGACCTCAAAATGTCATAAAAAACGTCATAGTATAGTAAGGCGTCAAAAAATGTCAAAAAAAAGTTAAAAAAATTTTTGACCTCAAAATGTCATAAAAAACGTCATAGTATAGTAAGGCGTCAAAATCGGCCAAAAAAAGTCAAAATTTTTTTTGACCTCAAAATGTCATAAAAAACGTCATAGTATAGTAAGGCATCAAAATCGGCCAAAAAAAGTCAAAAATTTTTTTGACCTCAAAATGTGCCAAAAAACATCATAGTATAGTAAGGCGTCAAAATCGGCCCAAAAAAGTCAAAAAAATTTTTGACCTCTGTGGTGGAAAAATACTTTCCTCCTGATGAGAAGTGAAATAGAATTCTTTAGATGTTTTATTATAAAATAAGGTTTACAGAGTAATCAATTTCTGCAGAAAGGACAGAGCTCACGCAGCATGTCATGCTACTGAGGTCTGACCCCAGGTTACAAGTTACAAGAGTACTTATGCCTGTTTCTCACATACCAGGATGGCAAGGAGGGCAGGGAGACAAAATAATCTGAAGGTCAAAAAATAGAGATAAGTTGTGCTCGGAGGCACCGGAGACATAATAGGTGTCTTCACAAAGTACAGTAAACAAAGTACATTAGGCCACTACAGGTCATGTTATATGTACTTCACCCAGAATTGAATATACGAGTTCATGAGAATATAATATGCTTGTTAAAGAATATATGGTTATATGATAAATTGACATTACAACCTCAAAATGTGCCAAACAACGTCATAGTATAGTAAGGCGTCAAAATCGGCCCAAAAAAGTCAAAAAATTTTTTGACCTCAAAATGTCATTAAAAACGTCATAGTATAGTAAGGCTTCAAAATCGGCCAAAAAAAGTCAAAAATTTTTTTGACCTCAAAATGTCATAAAAAACGTCATAGTATAGTAAGGCGTCAAAAAAAATTTTGACCTCAAAATGTCATAAAAAACGTCATAGTATAGTAAGGCGTCAAAAAATGTCAAAAAAAGTTTAAAAAATTTTTGACCTCAAAATGTCATAAAAAACGTCATAGTGTAGTAAGGCGTCAAAATCGGCCAAAAAAAGTCAAAATTTTTTTGGACCTCAAAATGTCATAAAAAACGTCATAGTATAGTAAGGCGTCAAAATCGGCCAAAAAAAGTCAAACATTTTTTTGACCTCAAAATGTCATAAAAAACGTCATAGTATAGTAAGGTGTCAAAAAATGTCAAAAAAAGTAAAAAAAATTTTTGACTTCAAAATGTCATAAAAAAACGTCATAGTATAGTAAGGCCTCAAAAAATGTCAAAAAAAGTCAAAAATTTTTTTGACCTCAAAATGTCATAAAAAACGGCATTAGTATAGTAAGGCGTCAAAATCGGCCAAAAAAAGTCAACATTTTTTTTGACCTCAAAATGTCATAAAAAACGTCATAGTATAAGTAAGGCGTCAAAATCGGCCCAAAAAAGTCAAAAAAAATTTTGACCTCAAAATGTGCCAAAAAACATCATAGTATAGTAAGGCGTCAAAATCGGTCCAAAAAAGTCAAAAAATTTTTTGACCTCAAAATGTCATAAAAAACGTCAAATTTTTGGAAGACCTCAAAATGTCATAAAAAACATCATACGGTCGTAAGTCCTCAACAAATGCCAAAAAAGTCATATTTTAGTAGGTTCTCAAAATGTTACGGCAGTTTTACGTGTTTTAGAATAGAATAGAATACAAAGGTGCTGCAGTAGAAAAGAATAGTGCAAGAAAGACAGAGCTAAGAAAATTGTTGTTATTGCACACGGTATTGCACATGGAGACAGTTTTTGCACATAGAGAAACTGGCGTTCAGCTGCATAGTGCAGTATGTTGAGGTGTATGTATGTCCAGTTAGAAGTGGGTTGTGATTAGTTTAAGTGTGTTCAGAATGGTGATGGCTTGAGGAGTGAAGCTGTTCCTGAGTCGACAAAGCGGCGGAAGAAAAACGATTTAGAGCCTTGCATAACATTAATGCTTTCACCATTGGGCTGCCACAGACGGCTGCAGCACAGCACAAAAGCGGAAGTGCTCTGAGCCAGGGGTAACCGCAGGAAACACGGCACTGTCACGGACATGATCTGGTGGAGATCCGCCTGCTAACCCGACACGGTTGGCCCACCCTGATACACTTACACTCAGGGAAACATGGGAGGCTCTCAGAGCGTCGAGATACCAGGCGGGGGAACCGAAGGCTACCACGTCCTCCGGGTGAGAGCAGGTTTCGTGTTCCGTGTGAAATGCAGCATATTTACTGTGTTCGCGGTTTGTCAGAGACCTGCTGTTAGCGGCAGAGAGACACTGGAGGAGGGCCCGGCTGGTGTTTTAATTCCACAGCTAAATATTGATGTGTTTATGTTCATTTAGTGGCAGTTATTTGATAGGACACCGGAGAGGTTCCGGTAACGTGTTAGCCCGAATAGTTCAGCGCCTCTGCTAGCAAGCTGTCAACGCCTGACTGTCAAGATTTGTGAATGAAAGTGATTTAGTCGGTTGTTCACGGCCCTCACTCGTTTAACCAAGTATGTAATCATTCAGCTCTGAGCCTGCTTTGTCTGTGAGGACTGTCTTTAACGCTAGTTGTTATTTCATGTAGAAACTGATTCACCTTGTGCATTTAAGCAATATAGATTCACACGACTGACTTGATACGGCCCAGTGGCATCCAAGCATGCGCAGTCTTTGACAGCTTTCTCTCATCAGTGCTCTGGGTGAACAAGTCTTCAGCAGCTTTCAGGGTGAAATTATGACCTAAGTGTTGCCCGAATAACCGGTGGAACTGCTGTTTGATCTCTAAAGATGGGAGTGAACCTTCGTTGCGAAAGCTCGTAAAAGGATGCCTAACTTGCCCCTGAATGACCCCCTTTCCTCACCCATTTTCTACATAGCTGTATTTAGGAGTTTGGCCACACCTGGGAAATTAAATATTTTGTTTATTCAGATATTAGAAATCAGCCATCTTCCGTTTTATTTCACGAACTTAAAAAAAGTTCTCTTTAGTTTCACTTTCTCGACTGCAGGACATTGAAGGACCCAATTAGCTGATATTTAATGAAATCCATTTCCGATGTTTATTCCTCTAGAGAGTTTATCAGCTGCTAAACTAGTTACCCAAGAAGCTAGCTAATGCCACGGCTTGCCAGTGGAAGACAGCAAATGAGTCGTTAACATATAAGGTTAAACTCATTCTGCATAAATGACATAATGATTAATATATCCGCGACTGACATATCAACAGTACAGTTAGAGTCGGTGCATTGGAAAAACAACTGATTTCCACCGAGGACATTATGCCGGAAGTTTGTCTCAAATTACTTAAATAAATGTTAGCCACGTTTATTTTTCCTGTTTAGGTTCGTGAAGTAGAGCAGAAGAGGAACAGTGACAGACCTTTAACATACAATCATATAACATTTTATTCCATTTAATTTAGGCCCAAAAGATTAGTCTTTTTCTGCCACTTCGATTTTATTGGAAAAATCACTGTTATTTTAAACATTGGCATAAAACAGCAACATCATTACAAGGCACCATCACATCCACAGCTCAGACATTATGTATTACAGATAGGGATGGGGCCGATCCGATCCAGTATTGGTATCGGGTTCCGATACCAACAAAATTCACGGATCGGAAATTTCCGATCCAACCTGCAGAGATTTCCGATCCATGGATCATGTCTGTGCATTAATGTTGTCTGCTGAAATGACTCCACAACGGATTCCCTGCTGGCTGCTCTGCTAGCTGGCTGCAAACTGTGAATGGACTTCCTGAACTGCAGCGTATCTCATTACTCCGTGTCTCATTGATGACACGCCTCTGTTCAGGAAATCCATTCCACAGTTTGCAGCAAACTAGCAGGCGAGCACTGAGCAGCACCGTGGCTAGCCAACTTTTCAGCACATGTCCGCTGTGTGGAAATATTATGCAATAATCCCAAACAGAGCTCTGGTATCAGAATAATATCGATATCGGCAGATATCCAAATTAAGGTATTGGGATCGGATCCGAAGTGAAAAAATGTGGATCGGTGCATCCCTAATTACAGATTATGGTCAGGAGGTCTTCATGCAGCTCTACATGTTTTGTATATAATTATCCAAGATTAGCAAAATCTACAGCAAAATGAAGGTCAAAACCAGAATAGGGATGAGCTTACAAAATAAAAGCTGTGTCTGCATGGGCTCCTTTGTTTCAGGTTACAGATGAGTTGTTAGCAGTTTACACCAAAAGATGATTTCCTCTCTGAACCTCTGAGATGGTTTCATTTAAATAAGTTATAGTCTTATCTTTATGATGCTGTACTTTACAGGTGCAAGAGAACTCCCCTGGTCACCGTGCAGGACTGGAGCCATTTTTTGATTTCATCATTTCCATTTGTGACACTAGACTGGTAAGTTTACTGTTATGGGAACAATAACACTTCCTGTAGATATTGGATCTTCTTTAGTATGTCTCATACAGCCACAAATATTATGACAGATAATTTGTATATACTGATATGTGGTAGAACAAAGACAACGACACCCTAAAAGAGATGCTGAAGATGAACGTGGAGAAGCCCATCAAGATGCTGTTATACAACAGCAAGACGATGGCAGTGAGAGACACGTCAGTCACACCCAGCAACATGTGGGGTGGCCAGGGGCTGCTGGGCGTCAGCATTCGCTTCTGCAGCTTTGAAGGAGCCAATGAAAATGTTTGGCATGTGTTGGTGAGCGTGACAAATAATAAAAGCATAAAAAAAACATTCAAAGATCTGTGTGAATAGGTTTTGGTATTTCAAAGCTATTGCTATGATCTTAGATGTTTCTAAATGTTTTGAGTCCAGGAAGTAGAGCCAAACTCACCTGCAGCCCTGGCTGGTTTGAGGCCTCACGCTGACTACATTATAGGAGCTGACACCGTCATGAATGAGGTACCTGCTTTGCACATTGGTAGTAATGTTGACATCAAGGTAGCAGCAGGGTAAAGTGCTGTGCTTCTCTGCTCTTCGAACAGAGCGAGGATCTGTTCTCCCTCATTGAAACCCACGAAGGGAAGGAGCTGAAGCTGTACGTCTACAACACAGACACAGACAACTGCCGCGAGGTGGTCATCACTCCAAACTGTGACTGGGGTGGCGAGGGCAGGTATGACAGTCATCAGGGAGATAATCAGCCTGAATTTTCCCTGTCAACAGTTTAAAAAAAACAGGAATTTTTGTTATATTATTTTTATTAAGCCCTTTTTTAAAAACACATCAGCTCCTTTGGCATAAAACCATAATATTCCAGGCACAAATTTGACCCTTAATCTTTGGCCCCAACTTTAATTGACTAAGAAAAAATAATTAACAACAAAGGCTTCTTAATTTTTACAGATAAAAAAGTAAGATATTGGTCAGGACACTTTTCACCACCAGGGTTATTACAGTTATGAGTATCTTTCTTTTTTTAATTTATAAGCTTCATACAGAGATTTTTTTGTTTTAGTCTGGAATTAGTGTTGAGTTTGGGTCTGGCAGTTTATTTTCACTTCTTGATTCATTATTTTTAATAGAGGTGGTAATTATTTAAGTATGAAAGAATGCAAAAGGTTTTTAAATTGTAGCATGATATCACAGCTGTTATACTAGATGATTTCCCAGTTTTTTTTTTTTTTTAAATCATGTAATTTCTCACCACTTTTAGGTTTTCAGTGAAATGTTTGGACATTTTCCCCTCACAGTGTCACTGTATTTCTCTCTCTTCAGTCTAGGATGTGGGATTGGTTATGGCTACCTACACAGGATACCCACGCTGCCATTTGAAGAGGGCAAGAAGATCAGTTTCCCCGCACAGACTCCCAGTGAACTCGCTCCCCCACCTAAAGATGGATTCACAGAGGTAGCTCAGCATGTACAGTATTTGCATCCAAAGGAAAATATTATTTTGACCTCATCTGGGTTCCACATTTTGTGAACATTCACTGAGATAAAGTGATTTTGGTTACCAGGTCCACCTCTCCGCTGTCATTCCAACCCTTCCAGTTGTTGTGTCGTCTTCTGCATCAACTGGATTACAGCAGTCTCCTGCCGGCTTGTCGGTCAGCTCTAATCTGACCTCTGTCCTTAGCAGTGTACAGACAGGTACACCATCATCTCTGACTGTTTAAAATATGCTGTCTGAATTGGTGTGAGATGTGCAGATAAACTTAAATGCACATCAATATGTCTAAAACTAAAAAAGCCACAAGTCACTCAGATTCCTTCATTGATTGTTGTCATGTTAACACGTAACACAATAACAGTTTTGTTATAAATTGTCTCAGGAGCTCCTGCAGTTCCACCGCCCAGCCATGTGGCCCCCTCACAGAGCTTTCCCCTGTCTGTCAATCCTGCTCTGGCAACAACAGGTTAGTAAAAATTATTTTGTGGCTTATAGCTTCTTAGGTATGTGAAAAGCCAAACTGCTAACCTCATACCTTGTCTAATTTATATTTGTTTCACAGGCTTAATGCCCTTACCCAGAGGTCTTCCACCGTTTCCTCATTTACCAAACCTTAATATCACCTTGCCAGACATGGGCCAAGTGTTGCCACCTGGAGTTGGATTACAACATACAGGTAATTGTTTTTTTCGAGTGTACTTGTGTTTCGAGTGCTGTAAATAATTTTAAGCTTTAACACAAAAACCA
Source organism: Toxotes jaculatrix (assembly GCF_017976425.1). Taxonomy (NCBI): domain Eukaryota; kingdom Metazoa; phylum Chordata; class Actinopteri; family Toxotidae; genus Toxotes; species Toxotes jaculatrix. The sequence continues at coordinate 12,328,655 of NC_054408.1, read as the reverse complement.
AGGATCGAATCAATTGGACTAACAACCACTCCCTGTGTAATCAGAGCATGGTTTAACTCATTCCACATCTGAACAAAGAACAATCACCAAAATAAATGTAAGAAAAAAATCTGTCACCAAAAATGTTGCCAATTCAAATAAAGTAGGTGACAGATTTTTTTTGTTTTACTCCACAGATCGTCCACTCCTTCCTCCTCTCAACTTCCCCGGTGTGGTCCCTGGTGTTACTCTGCCTCCATCTGACTTTGTTCTCCCCCCCTTCACACCTAAAGTAGCTCCTGCTGTCACACAGGATGCCACATCTCCCTCTTCCACTATCCAAATGAACAAGTCCCTGACCACAACCCCAATCCCATCATCAGTGACCACCTCTGAATCAATAAATATCACAATGTCTGTAGACTCGTCTTAGCATAGAGCGCTGTTTAAGGTTATCAGTTTGCTCTCAAGCCTTTACACAATATAGGCCATCAATTAGCTGCACCACTCAGTTGACAAATTGCACCTACACACTGTTAAAATTGTTGTACGAGAGCTCCAGTATCTTGAGGATCCTGGAATTACGCTGCTGGTCTTCTCACGTTCAGCAAAACCCAAGTTTTCCTAAGAAATAGCTGTCAAAAGAAAAACATCCAGGCAGCAGCAGTCCTGCACCTTTAGAGCAGTTTGTTGATGGACAGTGAAAGGAAACTTACAAGAATCATTCAAACCTTCCAACAGAGTACAAATATACACTCTGCAGCAGAACCACTTTTTAAAAATATTTCACATCTCAATCAAAGTAAAAAGGTGTGTTAACAAAAGCTTTGTGGATGTTTTTAAACCTGGTAACAAGTGTAAAATATGTGGGGAAGAGGGTACTTACAAATGTGAAAGTCAGTATCTTTGCACCTTTCTTTAAGGGTCAAACTATTTACGATGGGGCTCTAACTTATACTACTGGGGAGTTTTTTTTAGATAAGCAGGTTTGCTTGCTGCTGTAGCCATGAAATATTAAACAGTTTTGGTTTTGTACAAAAAATAATTTGTAAAGTGAGTTATTGTTACCTTAATTAAACTGATGTATTTTCTCTATCTCAGCATCTGCTTTGTCTTTAATGCTCATCTCTTGAAGGTAGCTGGTGTTGTGATCACCCCCGGTATCCTCTGTAACAATGCAGTACCAAACAAAGCCACAGAGTGTCAGTATAATGTCAGAAAATGGAGGTAAATGCACGTAAACTGCACCCTAAAATTTAAAAATGGTGATAAATATGTATGTTAAATAATTATATTCTACAACACCATTCACTAGGAGAAAAAAAAAGTTTCCTGGCATTTATTATTCACTCTTAGCAGAACTGTACAATTTGTACCCGAAGTGGAACATACAGCCCTTGAAAAAGTAAGAGCAACAAAGCAGCAAAATGAAACCACTCCAGGAAACTAGTTTTACATTGGGGAACTTTTTTAACTCTTTGTACATGTTACTGCTGCAGCTCAAAATTTGAAAACTCACCTGTACAGCATATACAGTTTCCAATTTGTCTGTTAATTAATACTCCTGCATAGGATTTTATACATTGTCATTTTTCTACATTTGGTTACTCTGTGCATTAAACGTAAGTATGCTGCCCCAACCTACATGTCACTAGATGTCACTTGTATGCTACACATTACATTCTTTTGGCTAAGTAACTCAAATTAAAGCCTAACATTTGTGGGGGGGAAAAAAAACAAACATTGAGCCAAATCAATAGTGAAATCTTTGCAGTTCTACTTAACAATGACTGTCCTCTCCTCACAGTATATTAACTTCTAGCAGCTGAATCGTTTGCACCCTGGCAGGACCATGTTATTTAATCTAAACGGTGGGCTGCCAAGTCTCCCTTCGGCCCTTTAAGGCTTTATCCACCTGCAACATCTGAATAGAGAGTACAGTCACATTTTCTTCAAGGTACGTCGTCAGTTTCAGTGCTTTTTTTCAGAACCTCAAAAAGATCCTTTTACTCATGTCCTTTAAAAACATCCCTTCACTGTCCCTCATTGGGATCACTGATCAAGCCCGGGTGAACGAGAAGAAGCCTGGCACGGGTCGGAGGTTGTCAGGTGAGACCTCCCCACCTGTGTCCTGCTCCTCCTCTTTCTGGCGGTTGCTTCTCCCATGAGCCTGAGCCTCTGAGGAGCGCTGAAGGTGCAGGAGCAACTTGGTCAGTTTGCCTTTCTGTCACAGTTCGAGGCTGTCAGTATGAGATGATACTGGAGGAGGCTGGTCCTGAGCCAGCAGCACTCATCTGCAAATTTCCAGAGGAGCTTGACCTCCGCATGTGAGGAAGCAGGTAAGGGTCGCTTCCCAGCTGGTGAACGTCGATCCGGTCCTCCTTCCTGTACGCCAGGCACCGCCTTATGAAGGCCTGGAGAAGGAAGGAACAGTATTCCAAAATTTCCAGATCAGTCAGCAGTGTTCCGCTGTTTCAGGATGGATTTTGCCTTGATAATATAAGAAATTTTAAAATGACTTTTTTGTGTATAAGTTTACTTACCTTTGCTTCATTACTAGCAACAGGCTTGACAGGGAACTGGACATCGGTAGCTTTGAGTATGGTGTTCTCCTGCAGGATGTCTTGCTGTGACTGATTGTGGCCAAAAGGCTGGAGAAAAAAATGAAGAGTGTTTAATCATTGGGCATAAATTACAAAAAAAAAACATTAAAGGGAAGGCACTGTCTTTCCCTCCTTACCTTCCTTCCATATAGACACTGGAAAAAGATAACACCCACAGACCACACATCCACCTTGTTGGAGATCTTTGGAGGTTCTTTACCAACCACAAAGCATTCAGGAGGCAGGTACCTGACCCAAATTAAACAAAAATGTGTTTTAGTATTTGTGCTAAATGCCTGTTTTTCACTTCCATGTCTAGTGGTGAGAAGTAGTTTTAACACATTTACTCAAGTACTGTAATTCAATACAAGTTCTTATGTCACTTCAGAATCTTTTTTATGCTCCTATTTTTATCTGACAGATGTTACAAGTTAATTTTAAAATCAACTTTTTAAATCAATCGACTTATACTTGTAATGGAGTATTTTCATGGTATGTTTATGCTGTTTTTCAGAAAGTAAATGATCTGAAGTCTTCCTCCATCACTGTCTATGTCCTTATATGTAATATATGTTTATATGGGTTGCTTCCTCTCACCAATAGGTCCCTGCACCCTGTGATGTCAGGTCCATCCCATCCACGCCGTAGTTGTCATCATCCATGATTTTGGACAAACCAAAGTCGGTGATTTTGATTTCCCCACAGGCTGTGCCATCCACCAACAGGATGTTGCCTGGAAGCACAATTAAGTCAAGTCAGCACTGTATCGTTTATGTAGCGAGCATCATAAGTTGTCCAGAGAGGTATGTGTACCTGGCTTAAGGTCATAATGAATGATGGGAGGTTTGATTTCATTCAGGTATTTTAGTGCGTTCACAATCTGCATGACTATGGACCGTGCCTCCTTCTCAGACATTAGCTTATGCTGCTTCAAGTAGAAATCCAAGTCATTGCCTTCGCAATACTCCATAACGGTGCAAAACCTGTGGAATGGAAAACAAGACTTACTGAGAATTACAGTCCGAACAGAAACCAACTGGAAAGTGCTGTAAATACATAAAAGAATGAATCAAGTGGCTAACGTGTCTGTGTCCAATGAGAAGTAGTCGTAAAGTTTCACGATTCGGGGATGGTCCAGCTCCTTGTGTATTCTGTACTCTCGACATGCATGCCTATGGAGAGGATGGTAATTATGTGTCTGTTAGCAACCAGAGCAGGAAGGTGCAGGTGCTGTATGCTGGAGAGGAATAACAACACACTGAAAAGCCAAGGTCATCAGACCAACTAGTCTAAATACATCACAACATTTGAAACACTCATTATAGTATAACTGAGGTGAGGTTACACATTTCCACATAGGGTCAACGTACTTGTGATAGTTCTCCTTTTTCTCTTCTCTCCAGTTCTTGTTAAGTTGGTGGATTTTCACAGCAGCATATCGTTGCTCAATCAAGTCAAAAGCCTGGACAACAAACACTCGAAAAGTTGGCTTTTACTTGGAAAGCAACACCTGCTAAGAGTATTTTTTTTTAATTTTGAAATCTATGATATCAATATTTAATAACTTACTTTGTAAACTTCACTAAAGCCCCCTCTCCCTAGAAGGTGCAGGAGCAGATATCGCTCATTCAACGTTGGGTGATCTTTAAATCTTTGCATGGAAGAAAAAAAAAAGAAACAACCAAAATCAAAAACAAGAAAACAATCAAAATTAAGATATCAACAAGAAATTCTTCAACATCATCTTTGCTGTGCGTTGACCAATAAAGATAAGTCATGAGGCACAGTGTTACTTAATATTATCACTCTGGATACTGGCCTTGTGTGTACATCATGTTCCAATGTCAGTGCAGTAACTGTCAGAGAAATTGATTCAGACTCACTGTGAGCTGTCTTCGTTATTTATTCTCTTAAGCTCCCGAATGTGAAGGTTGCGCACTCTCTCCAGACGCTCCAGCTCTGCCTGGATCTCAGCTTCTTCCTATAAATGATTTAAGCACACAAACACACAAATGCACAGAAGGAACTTCAGAGTACTGACTACAAGGAGAGGAGCTCATCAAAACCCACTTGTGCACAGCTTACTAGTGCTGTATTAAATATTAACGGCTGACTTGGTACAGAGTCGGTCAGGGGCTGTCTGTGATGTTTATTCATCGGGATAACAACGAATACATCGACAAACTACAGGCTCACTCAGTCCTTACAGTGTTTCACACAAAACAGTGGCTCAACTTAGGAACAGGCTGAATATGTTCAACTGTTCTTATATTGAAAACATAGATTTGCTATATTTAATAACTGAATGACTCCAATTAGGTTTTATCTCTGTAAGAGCAGCCTTTATCCTTATTATATAGAGGCTAACTGAGTAACAAGAAAGAAATTCATACATAAGGTCTTGAGTAATACACGAAGACAGGCACATTCCCGCGCTGGACTGATCACAAAATGTTTGCCGAGTTCAGCAGTTGACAAACCTTCTTGAGATGTCCCAGTCGCAATTTGAAGATCTCTTCCTGTTCATGGTACTCTGCTAGTGTCAGCCTTTCCAGGGTGAGAAAAATATGAGGAATACAGACATGTTAAACTTACTTTGCAACTGCTACAGAAACAGAATAAAGTCCAAACTACACAGAATTCCATACAGTGCCATTACTTTGAGAATGACTGCTCTGATATCTATGATAATCACGAGGCCAGGACTTACAGCTGAGGTAGGCTGGGTTTTAGAAAGGGATCACTTTCTGCTCCGTTCACTGCCTTGGTTTTGCGTTGCTTTGGCTCTGAGTTTGTGGTTGGTGCTTGGGAGTTGCTGGAGGATGGAGGTTTCCTCTTGGCTAGAAGTTTTCTTTGCCTTTCAATGTCCTCTCTCTGTTGGTTTATCCACTCTTGCTGTCTGTTGATGTGAGCAGTTATTTTTGTTAGATTAGATTAGTGCCATTTCTACACTGGTTCATTCATAGGCATGACTAAAAATAATCAACTACAACATCTTATCAAAACCCTTAATTTAAGACCGTAGTAAAGATGATCAGCAATTATGCAAAGCTGTGGCATTACTTTTAAGACTGTGCCTGAAACATAATTTTCCAATTAGAATCTAATCCACCAATTTGGGCAGATGCTCAGAATATTCATGGTGGGTGGGGTTGTATACCAAATTACACTACAGTGCTGCACATGTACAGCACAACATTAAGCACCTACAATAGTCTACATGTCAAGTTTTACCCGAAAGATTTAGCACCTTTACCATCATCTAACTTGATCATCAACAAAAAACAAAGATAAAAGATCCACACATTCAAAGAAACGAAGAGTGTGTGTCTCAATAATTCATAGTTCAGTAATAAAATCTTAATGACTCCTAACTTTTAGCTAAAGAAGTGATCACACACATGTTGTTGTATACATTCAAGCAGCCAAAAGAAAAAAAAAATCTGCTGATGCATTCACTGACAAAAACATCAGATTGGTCAGATTGGTTGTACTGAGCAGCCTCCAGGTGAGAATGTTTGCAACTGCTTCCAGGTAAAGCAAGTGTTTCAGATCTACTTCTATTGGTACATCATCAAAAACTTCTTACTTCACAAGGTTTTGGAAGGCATAGCCATCTGTCCATTGTTCTGTGAACGAGGCTCCATGTCTCACTGTAGTGAAATGGCCTAGACGTAGTCTATCCTGCATACTCTTCTCCCGACAGGCCTGCTTCTCTTGGGTGCTCTGAAGAACAACACAAAGTATAGGTTTGCATGCAGGTTTGTCGACAAGTACACTGAGTTGAGTGTTCATGATAGTTAAGAAAAACAATATAATTACCTTTTCTATAAGCAACTTCTTGCTCATGGTGATGCATTTATTCAAGCGTTCCTTGTACTTTTCAAGTAATTTTTGTTGTTCATCTATCTGTCTCCTGAGATCACAGTTTGCCTGTGAAGCAGAAGAAAAAAAAAAACATATCAGCAAATTACATTATACTCTCAGTCCACCAAATATTTCAAATCTTTAAAATTCTGTTTATAATGTGGACAGACAATACAAATTAAGGCCCTTTTTATTACTAAAGATTACTCTAGCAAACTTTCCAATTTGTTTTGCATTGCTTTAACATCACAGGCCAGTCAGCATGGTAGTGAACACAGTAATACTTTCTTCTTACCCTTAGTAAATCATCTATTCTGCCCTCCTTCTTCTCAAGGTCTAGATTCTTAGTGCTTTCAAGGGCAGCCAATTTCAACACTGTAAGGTCAGTCTAGAGTGAAAAACAACAAAAGGAGTTTAAAAACTTGCCCAGCAATCAAAAACACATTTAAGAGCCACCACAAAAGGCCCTTTGTGACGGGACTATGAACCTCACCTGAACAAATTTGACAGCTAGTTGCTTTGGATGCGTCATGTGGTCCCCAAAAGACAGACTAGTAGGAGATGAGCTATTTTGTCTAACCTGCAACAGAAAAGACAGCATAGCTTTTATGACAGAGCAACGCCAAACAGAGCAGCAGAGGAGATTTTGAGAACAAGTTTTGTACTCACAGCAGTGCCCTGAGTGGAGTAGGAATGTGAGTTCTGGGGCGAGCGAATCACTGGTGGGAGACCTCTCACAGGACTGGACCCATTTCCTCCCTGGAACTACAAGGTAAAGAGAGGACAAGGGGCTTCTTTTATATCATACTGCTGTTATTTTAAGAGAGAGGAAATAGATTATGTCACAGATGTTGAACACAGACTAACATGGCACACATTATTCATTCAGCACCTCATTTCGGCGTGTGAAACATTTAACACCGAACAGAAAACTTACATCAAAATAATCACTTATTTTGGGTCCTCGCACTATTGATTTTCCTGTAAAGGAAAAGGAAAGAAAAGAGAGTTGGGATTTATGAAAACACTTAAAGAAAATACAGAAATAAGCAAGAACCAATATAAAACCAGTTTAACACAAAGACATTCACCTTGGCTGCTCTCTGATTGGATCTCAGGTTTCCTTTTTCTGCCTCTGGTTGTTTCTGACTGTTTCTTCTCTGGGGTCTAAAAAAGAAATGTTATTTAATAACACTTTACAAAAATAATTACAAAACAAAGCTGTTTTAAACCTTTGTCAAGGCTTGGGCTGATGCTGTTTTATCTACAAAGACGTAACTAATTTGTAACCTTCAATAATGCTTACAAAATAATATTTTACCTGGGAAAATTTGTGGGTTAAGCAGTTCTTGTGCAGGCCTTCTTTTTGTATTTTTAATACTGTTTATTTAAAACATCACTTAACCCAGAGGGAACACTACAAACAGCAGCGCTGATCAATACACTTACCGAATAAGCAGGAGAACTGCCTCTTTTCACATCTGAACCCTATTAAGTGAAAAAGTAAAGAGTTTTAGGCAAAACCATGAGAGAGAGAGGTGGTAACCAGCTGATTCTATTCACAAGACAGTCAAAGACTATCTTTACTGTCAGCACTTCATCACTCATAATGTAATAATGAGCACTCTTGATCAAAAATGATCTGTAAGAAATCTTTAAGGAAGAGCATAAAAAATAAAAGGCATGCAAATAAGCCACAGTTTGAGGCTGCATTTCTCACTACTTTTTCACACTTTTCACGACCAGTAAATCCAACCACCTTGTGCAGTCAAGGCATTTGTCAACATGTAACAATGTCACAAAGATGTGCTGAGCAGTTGCAGCCAGCCCGAGTAGTAAATACTTCCATTTTTTGAATCAAACATTTACACAGGGAGTAGAGCTAGTGCAAAATAAGGCAAGGGGCTGCAGTGGTGTGGGTGGGCTGGGGCAGTGTACAAAATAACATAGAATATGAATATGGATATGGAAATCCAGTTTGAAGGCTTATTGAATTCCAGGACACAACATGGTGGCTGGGATCCCATGTTGTGCCAATGCAGCAATCTCACTGAAGCCTTTACTGTGGTGGATGCAGCCCTACACACTATCCAATGGTGAGACTTTGGTCTGCTAGATTTAAAAATTTATCAGAGATTTGTCATGTACAGTGTCTGGATGATGGTATTTACAATATCCATTAGGTGAACCAACACTAATGCCATTACCCCCCAAACAAGAAGAGCAGTTTAGTCACAGAGTGGGTATTTTTAAAACTCTACGTTTCAGAACTCTACCTTAACAAGAGCTGATTTGCATGAACCATTATACCACCTAGCACAAATGACTATTTAGGTCATTCCCAATATTAAGAGCCCATGTTTATTTTCACATGAACAAGGCTAGAATTCAGTCATGCAATTAAAAAAAGGGCAGATACTATATATACTCCTCAGTCACACAGAGACAAAGTTTTTAAGACACATGCAAAAAAAAAAACACTTTTCAATGTGCAGGTCTACAGCAGAGGAAAACTAAACATTGGGCTCTGCTCCATAGCAGTGAGCAAAAGAGCAGCTCTGTGAGCAACCTATAGAAACAACATGTGCCATCTAAATCAGAAAAGACAGGTGTGATTAAGCTGGTACATGTAAATATAGTCAGTGTAAAGAGTTTTCCAGGTAAGACAAAAGATTTGGACCTGTACCTCTGATTCCTTGTCGCTTGAAGATCCCAGGCTTCCAAAACTGTGATTTGAACATTCATTATTGGTCAAACCCTGGAAAACAAAACATTTTACAATAAGACTATGGATCTACATTCTAAAAATAGTACTTTCTCCAATTACTGAGATAACTGACATTGCTAAATATTCACTCACTTTGGTTCCCCCACTTGCGCTGCCAGTGCTGCCCCCTGTGCTGCCGCTGACCCCGCCCATAAAGCGTGCCTCCAGCAGCTCTTGCCTCCGGGGGTCCAGGCTGTGCAGCTCCTCCATGGTGCCTGGGAGGATTAGCACAAATTCTCAGTAAGTCTCAGTTATTCAAGGATAGCCTTAATTGAAGCCTTTGAATGCCCACAAGTGCAGATGACACTAGCAATGAGCTTCATAGCAGAGTATGATAAATGTAACTTATAATCGCAAACCCAGACAGGTGATAATATTTTAGTCTAGACCACAATATAGGCCAACACCAAATTTATGCCCATTCCCCAGTGGCATTCCCAAGACAGATTTCACTCTACATTTGTGTAGCACTGAGGAGATTAGCAAGATTTTTATTATGTTTACTCTGTTACATCTCCCAGATCTGCTGCTAGCAGCTTAATACTACTACCCCCAATAACAAGACAGAGATTCAAAAGAATTTGTTAAAGCTCAAAATGCAGAGAACATGTAGTCCTAACAGTAGTAACAGGCATTTCTGTGCCACAAGCTCTATTATCATGAGAGTCCAAGAGCTATGTTTCAACTGTTAGGCAATGATGAATACTGTGCTCCTATGGGACTGTTACGTGAGCTCCCAGGCTTCAGTGTTGCTGCAGACTCAGAGGAGTCTACCCACCAAACCTGTGCTTTAATAAGACAACCATTTTGAATTTATAAAGAACTATGGAGCAGACAGTGGGTAGCGATTCTTTAAATACATTTAGGCAAAGGAGCATATAAAGTGAGAAATGCTCAGACGGTCGGTTAGTACAGTCTACACTACAACAAGCCATATTGTCACAAAAACCTATCCGAACATTGGCAAACAAACACGGACACTGCAGCCCCTGTCAATCCCTGGAGGTAGCCGGAGGCCTCTGGATGTAGCCGCCTAGCCCAGCCGATGCTTTAGCAAAGAGCTAACTGCCATTGCCTGTCTATGGAGCTGTCACTCAACGTAACCACGCACTAATTTATGTAAGAATTTTAAGCCTAAATAACACTAAAACGGTTGTGGTAGAAAACAAATTCACCCACCCCACAGTGTTCACGGAGGTGGAAACTATCAATAGAGACCAAAAACAAAAAATGTACCAGGTTGTAAATATGTTTTTTTAGGCTGTAAAGTTGGCAATTTTAACATGATCAATAGAGAATTGCTCACTTCTGGAGCCAGCCCCCAGCGGCAGCCGAGGAACTGAAGCTTTTTGAACGGGGAAGTGATCCTCACTGCTGAAACCTACAACCCCCCCCCTTGGGAATCACTTGTGGAGTCATTTCAGCAGACAACATTAATGCACAGACATGCTCCATGGATTGGAAATCTCTGCAGGTTGGATCGGAAATTTCTGATCCGTAAAATATGTTGGCATCAGAACCTGATACTGGATCGGATCACCCCCATCCCTAATTTATTATTACAATTTTATTTTTTTGTGTTTGACCTTCACTCTCCTGATTCCAGGAAACGCTGTCTCATTTTGTCTGCTCTGCAGTTGTATGTACAGCAAGCCTGATTTGATTTGATAAGAAACGCTAACAATAAGAACGACAGCTAACAATAGACTCTACTTGTATTGGATATCCATGTATTGGTTATATAACCTTCACAGTCAAAAAACTGTTAGCATGCTTACAGAACGTGGCACAAAGATGAAAAAAACACCACGCAAGACATCTAAAGAGCTTCAGGCTGACCTAGAGCAATCTGGAGTGATGGTTTGAGCTTGTACCATACACCGCGCACTAAACAGAGTAGGGCTCTGTGGGCAAAGGCCAAGGAAGACACCAATGTTGAAAGAAAGGCACAAAAAGGCAAGGCTAAGGTTTGTAAAAAGTCTCACAGATAAGCCACAGTCTTTCTGGGATAATGTTCTATGTACAAATGAAACCAAAATAGAGCTCTCTTGTAATGCAGTGCATCAGTTTGTTTATAGGCGATGAAATGAAGCCCATAAGGAAAAGAACACACTATCTACAGTAAAACATGGTGGAGGTTCAATGATGCTATGTAGCTGCTTGGCTGCCTCTGGTACTGGAGGAACTGAATGTATCAAACAAATGATGAAATCAGAAGATTACCAAGGCCTTTTTGGGTGAAATGTGTTACCCAGTGTCAGAAAACTAGGTTTGAGGCAGAAGTCTTGAGTCTTTCAGCAGGACAACAACCCAAAACACAAAACCAGCAGCATAGAGGAATGTCTGAAAATATGATTAGGCGAATGAGAGACTGAGAAGGTGAAATACACCATACAGACTGGAGAAGGTGTGCTATGAAATCATCTTCTGAAATCATAAAAAAAAAAAGAAAAAAAAAAACTTCACCTAATCTTAAGGCAGGGCGACATTAGTGCTCCAGGAAATGGACACAGAAACTAGTCATTGTAACACATCATAGTGACACAAAGATAAAAATCCCTACAAAACTCTTTAAGATATAGGAGAACAACAGGAAAACAATAATTGTAATCAGAACAAAGTTGCCCAAGCAGTCCATTTGCATGAAACTGAATTAATGTACTCAATAAGGAGAAGTTGTGGGATGTAAAATACTAACTGTGTGAACTTCCTTGTTGATACATGAAAATAAATGAATAAAACCACAATCCATACATACATACCAACTTTCACATGTCAAAGCAATCTTCAGTTATCTTAAAGATGGACTGAATTTAGACTCTAGGCCCACAGCTGTACTGTCCAACAGGTTGTGTGTAATACTTAACAAGAACAGCAAGACAGAATGCCATTTGTCATATCCTCCAAAACAAAAAGATTGCTGTAAATATGTCTTACAATGCAGTGACCAGCACACAGGCCCACATCAAAGTGTGTTGCACAAAACAACTTTAGAAATCTTGTGCATCAGGTAGGATACAGCCAGCTCATTAAGTAACACCATCTTGCAACTATTTTCCAGCTCGGTTTACAAAAGATGATCGAGTAGAAAAAGTAGAAAATGGCTCATATAATTAATTCAAATCACCCTTAGCCTGCCATCCACAAAACCAGCTGCAAAATGTGCTGGTTCCTCAGCATATAAACACTAAAAAACAATCTTTAACAATTTAATTAAGTGTGTACGCATGTGGATAACTAATACTTTTATTACCAGTCTGCTATTAACAACTCAGCAGAACACAAGCACTGGCTTGTACCAGTTTCATCCAGCAATGAAACTGTTCAGAAACTGATCAAGCAACTATATACAAGTAAACAAAATCATCAATTAATAAATAACCACCATGTTGACAATGACCATGTTTTTAACAAATTTTGATTAAATTTAGGATTTAGGATGTAAACTGATGGCAAACTGAACAGGCCCGCAGTTTCCTGAAACCACATTTACTGATACGGAAATGATTGGTAATTATACTTGGTACGAAGCTGTGTACTGAAATGCAATGAAGTGGCAAGTGAAGAAAAACACAGGCAAAGGAAATGTAAACCACATTATTAGAACGGTGATAATGTAAGCAACATTATCACACTTATCAGAGCCATCTAACTGTCTACGGATACAACAACGCATCACCATTAATGATCTGCATGCAAGTTACAACAACTGGACTTAAAATTATAGTGATGTGGTTTACTGAAAGACATTTGTCTGAATTAATATGTACTATTCTACTGCCAACCTACATTGTTTATAACCCTCTTTTGTCATTATCCCCACTATAGATTAACCACTTACTACAAGAAGCTGTGATCAACTTTTCAGGACTATGTATGTGACAATGTAAACTAACCTTTGCTATCAATCTTTTCTATGATAACACTAAAATCAAATTAATAGACTCCCATGCTTAGAGACAGCTGCATAGGTAAAAAAAATTGTTAATAGGACATATATCAGTAACAATTGGCCAACCAGTCCATTTCCTCTTCCTAAGAGACAACAAAGTAGACGTGTCACATTTCCCACAATGAGTCTCGATCTTCTTATCAAAATTTTCAGTCTATTTTGCTTTAGAAGTCATCTACTGCAGTCATCCGTCTACAATATGGATGCTGCCTACACTTGCTGCATGTGGCATCTGCACCACTTTCAGAGCAAAGCAAAAAGCATCTTGTCATTAACTAGCAAGACTATTTTGCTGTACATATAGCAGTACTAAATATTTTGCCCTGTAATCCTGGTAAGTATAACTCACGCAGTGAATAAATGAAGTGTTGTTTCATTGTAACGTCAACATAAGAACTGCAATATTCACTAGAAGCAGTTGTTGTAACCAACCCTGTTAAAATGCTATGGTGGTGCTAATAAAAACCATAATCTTTATGAAAAGCTGTGGCTTTAAAACCATTCCTGCTGTTGCTTTCTGGTACAATTTGGGTTTGCTGAGATAAGGCCAAAACCATATCTTACCTTTCACCCAGAGTGTTTATGCTAGTTTCACATCATAAATACATATCACTTGTGTGGTCTCTCTCAAGGATTCCCTTTTGTTTCACACACGAAGGCCTCGGTGCATAACTATTATCTATATTCAAGCCCCTGCAGGAACAAGCGGTTGAACCCTTACAACTCTTGCTGTGGATGTCATTTTAACTCCATGCTGCTCAGCAGAGTGACCACCTGTTTATGGCAGACCCTTGCAAAGTCTTAAAAATCTCTAGCATAACATGGGTTGGATTACTTCCACCTCGATTCATTCAAGGGAAGCTTAAGCTTAACAAAACCAGCACCAGCCACAGTATTTTCAGTACTTACAAATACCATACTGATGTAGGCAGCCATCACTGAATAGTCTCAATCATTGTATGTAACACTGATGATAAAAAAAAAGGACGCAACGGGTACTTAAATGCCTAAAACTGACTAAAAGTTCACCATCATCACAATATCTTATTAAAACTACAGAGGCTGCAAGTAGGTTTTATCAACATAAGTGACAACCACATAAGGACACCACAAATGACCAAATACCCATCAGTTCTTTGAATGCGTGTGTGTTAGCATGCTGCACAGCCCTAAGTAGCTTGTGTCCCACGGGTGTCCCTTCATTTTTTTTTCTTGGGGGCATCTAGCGTTACATCAACACTTAGCCCTTTAAGTTAGTTACACTAAAGGGTCAAACAAGGCTACCTACCATCCAATGCAGTAGCATGTACAGCAAAGGGATATGTTAAAGACCATTGCTACACTTAATGTTAGGTACATACTGTCATGTTTAATGCCGATCTGTTACCACTGTGTACCGTTGAGACGATCAGTCACACGCACAGATACTGTGAACATTGTTGGTAAGGAAACACCACAGTCAACACACAAATGATTGCTAATAGTGCGATAAACAGCTATACACTGCTTGCCACTAATCCTACGATTTAACATTAACCATCATCTGAAATTGCTTTTTTTTACTGATACGTTTGTACTGTCTTTCAGTAACTTGACTAATGTTTGTTCTTCTAACGGCAGCATGCTTAAAGAAAGATGCACCGACTACAGCGGTAACCTTTCTGCTCTGGTAAAGGTTTATCGCCATTATGCACATATTTTTTCTTGAGGTTACTGCACTGGCCTGAACACAGAAAGACGGTCCTGTGTCTTCAGTGCTACAAGCTAGCCAAACAGGCTCAATGGACTTTGGAGCTGACGCGTTACTGTAACGTTAGCTAGCAAGCAGGTTTCGCCACCAAGATTTGCTCGGTCATTTTTATACAATTTCTTTTCGTCCTGCATAAAATGACCCAAACCACCGAGTAGAAAGGACAAAAGCGTCTTAAAACGTTTCACGATACCTTCCTGGGCCTTCACCACTGCCGTGGTATGTTGCTGAAAACACAGTCCGTGTTGGGGACGTGGAGAGCTGGGACCAAAGATGGCGTCCCCTCCAAACTTCCACTACTTTGGACACTCATCAAGCTACTTTTCGTGTGTAGGTACGGCAGCGCACACGGTTAATCTTTCACACCGACTGTTAAATTAACCAGCTGGCGCTGCACAGTTGTTTTTACATGAGTACAACGACTGCCACTGCGTGAAAATGTCTAATTATTATCTGTTTTAGGACACAAACCTCTTCACACCTCAGCAGTGCGTCCTGGCTCTGGGGCCACCTCTCCGTCTTCAAGTAGTGTCTATGAAACGTCATACATCGTGTGCAAAATTCTTATCGCGAGGGTGAAGTATATTCTTCTTAACGTCAATGTCAACATGAAGAAAAAATGTAAATAAAAAATGAATAAATAATACACAACACAGCACGACCTATGCATAGTTTGGCATATAAGTTGTAGACTGATCACTGTAAATTATGATGTAATCCAAGCTCAAATAAATTAAATAATTGGTTCGTTCGTTGACTCCAATTTGTTGTTGATGCTATGCCAAAACGACCAGACACAAATTATTTGGTGAGTTAGGCATGAAAAATAAATAAATAAATGAATAAATTTATCATGCCTAACTCACCAAATAAGTGAGTTAGGCAAAAATACCCATGGTAGTAATTTTGACTTAAGTCAAATATTTGAGATACGAAGTCAAAATTTTGAAATAGCAAGGCAAAATTCTGAGACAATAATTGTAATCTTATATCAAAATTACACAACAGACAACATAAAGAGGTAGTACATTTGACTATCTCAGTTTAGTATCTCATAATTTCGATACCTCATAATTTCACTGATCATTTTCCCAGAATTTTGACTTACCACAAGTATTTTTGTTTTTCATCTTGTTTAACTTTTATGTTTTTTCTTTTCCTTGCATCAGTTGGCTTTCATAATATGTAGCCCAACTAAAAAAAATAAAAAGAAGACATTCATTGAATTTCAATCTTTATCACAGTGTTTTAAGCCTAACATGTCCACTGTATTTCCTCCTGTGACTCAAAAGAATTGTTCTCCTCGTAGTCAATATACTCAGCTAGGAGGTATTAAAACAGTGATCTACAATAATATAAAACCAGATAACACCATGGCTTTGTTTAACAACATGTTTTATAAGTTTATTGCATACGGTTTTGGTGTTGTATACATAATCCTTTGGTTAAAAAAAAACAGTTAGGGATTGGATGAATAAGCAACAAAGTATAAACAAAAAAAGTCATAAAGTTGAATGAGGCTGTGCATTGGGTGTTAAGATGGTGAAGGTGGATATGGCTTCCTGTGCTTGCTCTGCATCCAAACCCTGTGCATTGCAACTTTCTTTCCTCTGTTCACTTGTAGTCTCCTGTCCTCCAGATTCTGAATTTCTTCCAGTCCAGCATTGGAAAATAAATCATGAACCTCTTCTGTAAAGAAATATATAAAAACACAGTGAGACATCAGGGCTGTAGCTAAGTTTAACTGTTTTAATTATTCAGATTTTTAACACCGTCTTATTATACATGTAGAATGTAAACTCCCACCAGGTTCCTAAACCCCCAAAGTACTCTCAGTGTCCCTGATAGTACCTATGACCCTGTCAGCAACTATTTATACCATGAAGAACATGAAATGCCTCTTTCATGGTTCAGTAATACCTTTTGTGAAAAAATAAACACAGGTTCCATCTCCACGTGTGTAGAAGTTCTCTGATAAGCACTGTCCTGATTGTAAAAGAGAAAAGATTAAAAGTCTTAAACTGTAAAACAACAACCCACACACACAAAAGAATATCCAGAATATACAACAAATTAGGTGAAGTGAGGGAAATTGTTATATTCTGACGCAGTTCAATACTTATAGGCTCACCCTTCTTAAACCTGAGTTGTGAGAAGTCATATCTCCCATAATCACGGAAGAGGAATGTCCCTCCACATTTCAGGTATGTAGATAGTCGGTTCACGACTCCTTGCATTCTGTTAATGAAATATCAATTAATGGAGCAATAATTTCGTATAATAAGATGGGAGCTACTGAAGAGTCAAGTAACACCAGAGATAATATAGGAGTGTATTCAATGAGGCCTCAAAATATATAACAAACAGCTAAACAAGCGAAGTATTACAAGCTGAAATGTCTTACATGGATAGTGCTGAGCTACCCATGTCAGTGCATTTGGTAATACTAAAGCCTAAAAATGTACATAACACATGTATGCCACTATCCCTTAAATTCTTATATACCTTCAATGTCAACCTAACCACTGTGCAGTTAATATGTTGCACTCTATGGCACAAAACAGTCTGCATTTAGCTTTACAAAGCCTGGGGAAAGTGAAGGTGGGTTGGGAGGGTTATAGGGGTTAGGGAGGGGGGTTGGCAGGTGATAAATGACATCAGGCTCCCCTATCTTTGCGTTGTAACCTTCACCTACCGCTCCGGATGAATGGAGGAGAGCACAAAGACTGCCAGAATAACATCCATGCTCCGAGGAGGGAAGGGAAAGGAGGCCATCTCCTCGCAAATGTCATGGACAAAGGCATGACACACAGAGTCATCGTAGTCTGGATGGTCCTACATGAGGAAAATAAAGTAGGACGTATCCAAAACAGTGTCATTAACAGCGTTAATTGCCAAATTGTGGCTCAGATACAGAAGGTTATCACTTCCTTATATTCTACAGGAAATGTTTTAACTCTTCTAGTGGCTCTGGGACTGTGACCTTTGAACTCGTTCCATAAGTGATTACATCATGCACAATATAATTTTGCACTAATTACTTGCAGATAAATATTGGACTTCCATTGTAAGATGACTTTAATGGCACAATTTGCACACATGATGATTTCCCCATGTCCACACGTCACGATGCCATAGCTTGGGCAATATTGAAATTACTTTGCACATGTGAGACTGTTTTTTTTTCCTTTATTGGTCTTAGATAAAAATAAAATTTCTGAAGTCTTTTCATTTAATGCTGTTATTATAGGATTTTTCTTTATGCTTGATGCATCAGATTTGAAAAAAAAAATCTTCACAGGTCTACAGATGAATTTAAGTAGTTTTGACAGGAATCCATTAGCTCTAATAAGACACATCTTCTGTGATCACCCTGACATTTCAGCTTTATGCTCTCACTCTAATGAAATATTTCTACTGGCAGCTGTAGGCAGTCAGCTACAGAAAATGAAAAGAAATACAGCCCATTACTTCAGGATTCAAAGATATTCAGAGAGACTAAGATGAGTTTCAATAAGATGTTTGTTAAGCCCAGAACAAAAAAGATAATTCATATTCAATTCACCTTTAAAGCTGTGCAAAAATAATTTACCAGTTTTGTCACGCTAATTAATCGATTGAGCTGTAGCTGCTGTGCAGAGCTGTGATTTATTCTGCAGTACATTCATGTATGCACATTTTGTGAGGGCACAATTGTCTGGGCTATAAAATCTCCTTAGACACATAATTCTGGAAAGCAGAGAGATTGATGCTAACCACTGATAATAAAGAATGAATGAAATGTAATCTGTCTGAATATCTATGACATGGGTGACTTAATCTGATATTGATTCTAAATCCCCTCAACATATTTTCCCAATGACCACAGAAAGTACTATAAATAGAACACTGCCAGACTGACAAGAGTTTTCAAATGTAAGTGATGTTAATCAGTATTGATGAAATGTATTAACCTCAATACAAAATAGACTGTGCATGTTCATACCCAGAAATATTAGAAATGCTTACCTTGACTAGCTGAATGGCACGTGGGGAGAAGTCACAACAGTATAAAAATGCATCTGTTTGTCTGTGAAATAGAACCGCCAGTTTAACAAGTCTCAAAGTCATTACATGTGCAGCTCATAAACGTTTGATGATGCAATTTTGTGGCTCTAAAACTCACTTAATGCTCTACAAAAAGCAAAAAACAAATGCAATCTCTGCCTTCCTGGAAAAAAAACAAATGCACAGAACATGGCAGACACAGGAAGAGAAAACAGTTAAAGGCCATTTTTAAGTAAACTCCCATCTTTATTCTAATGTAGTCTTGACCCTGAAACTGCTTGAAAATGAAGACATTTTGAAACACCTACTATGGAAAGCAAAACAAAAAGACATATTAAGAAGAAGAAGTACTTTGTAACCTATTTTTGACTAATTTCTCACATTTGTTCTAGTTTATGTTTCAAATTCAGACTCAAGCAAAGGAGAGAAGGAGAGGATCAGGATGTCAGTTATTTCAGCTGCCCTTTCCCAACTGCACAAAAGTAATGATTGTTTGTTTGAAGAATGAATGGTGATGACATATGGTATACACTAATGATGCTGAAATAGATGAAATCACTTAAATGCAAAATATGTACTCACTTTATGGAATTAACAATGGGAAATACACTGTTACCAACTCCACATCCAACCTGTGAAGAGAAGATGTGTTTTATTGATAATTCTGCCTAATGAAATATGGCAAATCAAAGCTGTCACTGCAGTTATTTAACACTTTGTATGACAACTTATAGCCTCCTCTTTTTTACATCACAATTGTGTAATGGTCCACTCATGACAGTCTATGTTAAAACAATGAAAATTAATATGTGTGAACATTTTTGAAAACCTCCAAGATCCTGAAAGATGCATGTTGTCCGGGGAAAGTAAAGGTCTGTGTGGCATCTTCATTTTTTTCTAGTGATGCTCCCTGACAGGTCCTCTGACAATCAGAGGTGTGTCTGTGACAAATGGTGGCACCACTGTGCTGATGGTGTCTGGTTTCTGAGTCCGCACTTGATCCACTAGGTGGAGGGGTTTCCACCCGCTGATCACCGTGGTGCCTGGCAGCTGTGGCTTGTTTTTTTGTGTCTGAAGGAAGCAGTTCTGGGAACTCTAAAAACAGCCACTTGCGATCTTTGAAGAACTTATCCTGGTGCGTCTCATAAAACGTGTCCCAGTACTGGTAAGCTTCTGTGTCAAATTTACCTGTGTGGAAAGAATTAAGGAATATTTTTACCATTTTGTTGCCAAGTTTTGTACGCCTTTAAAATCTATCTTGGAAGAAATATTTTGCAGGAATACACGCTTGCCTTGTTCTTTTAAAGGAATTTGTACACAGGAATTTTCTCGTGCCTTCTGCCGTGCATTTTCTTTGTCTTCTTCTGTCCACTGTACATGATCCCTACAATGTGAAGCATTATAAAGCACACACAGTCCACTTATTTGCTCAATTAGCAAACATGTTTCAATACATCTAAAAATATGTTTCATATTCTAAAATAAAGAAAAAGCTAACTTAGAGGATACAAATCCACACTGTTTTGAAGTTAATGAAAATGCTCTTGACTGTACTCTAAATTTCAGCTTAGAGTTTTTTTAAAGTGGACACACCAACATCAAAATCATGTGATCCCCTTAAGGGCATATACAGATAGGTGACAAATCTAAGTGTCTTGATAAGATGTTCAGCCAAAATAAATCAGTAATGGTACATCACTAACCACATGTTGTGCTTAAAGATGTCATCAGGATTGGTAAGGATCCGTGAACCCAGCGGAGCTGAGGGTCTTCCTCCAGTGCTCTTGAGTCTTGTGGACAACCTGCAGAAAACTTTAGCCAAATTGGCTACAGAGAGGCTCCGGAGTTTATGCATTTAACCTGTAAAAAACGCAGCAAGAGTTAAATTTCACAATGCTTTAGCCTATGGCAAATAAGATTTATGGGAGCTGTAGCTGTTTAATGCTAACAAAAAAAACTGTTTTACTTTTCAATCAGTATTTTGCTGCTGGATATTGTCATTGACACCTTTATATTTTTTTGTTTTTCACATGTATTTTATTTTCAGTTCCAGTTTAATCAATACGTTCAATCAAATGATTAATAAATTATAAATAACAAAATCTAGAAATTATATTAAAATCAAATAAGACTACTTCACAGAATACTAAATACCATTTTATGAGAAGACAAAGCTCCCTGTGTGCTCAGTTAAGAAATTACCCAAAAAGCAGAATTTATGTGTTTTTTGTGATCTTGCAGCTGCTATTTAAAAAAAAAAAGTCAACAATCCTGATTTGGTTTGGTTGTCGAAGGACAATATATTGAAAGGGGCTTTTATGTGTTGCTTTAATGTGAATTGGATCTTTTTGAATTAACTAACAATTGAAAAAAAAAAAAGGCTAATTTTAATGTCTGTTTGCTGCAGGGGCTGTATTTACTTCTTTTCACCTCAAGAATCAGCAAAATACAGATTTTGCCGAGAGGAGCCCAAATGATTCCATACATAGTTACTAGACAAGTTTCAATGGAGAGCTAGAAAAAGTTAGTGCAGACTATATTAAAATCATAAAGTTAATCACTGTGAAATATTATTTTTACAACCGTGAAAGTATTTAAGGGGAAGTAAAAAATGCTGAGGGGTGGTTTCTGCATCCATGCTCCACGGTGAAAGTACAAGCGGTGGAGAGGAGGGCGCTACAGTTCCAAGTTGGATGCCGTGCCTTTAATTGTTTCGTAGAAGAAGACGTTTGTGGAAGATTACAAAAATAGTGCGGCGTTAGCTTCTGATTAACGCTACATAAGTCAAAATGCGACATAATCGTCCATCAGCTTATAGCTGCCGATAAAACTCGATTGTCTCTAATTTCTGGACAACTCCGCTATTTAACTAAACCCTGTATAGCGGGCAAGGTACGTCTTTTGACTGAAGTTCACGACACATCGAGGCTAACGCTAGCGCCGGGGTGGACGGCAGTGGTCTCAGAAACATGCGGCTTAGTAAACAGTTCTAACGTTGTTAGACTAGAAAACCAAACTGTCCTTACCTGGCTTTGGCTGTGGTGTTAGGGTCACCTTGGGCTGCTGTCTCCTGACATGCTACCAGACCGTCCCCTTGCAAACTAAAGTGCCTCCTGCTGATGGCGCCGTGCCGGAGAATCGGGACCGTAAACACCACTGAGTTGTTGAACCGGAGGAGTAGAGGCATCAGGGATGCTGGGAGTCTGATCAGGCAGAACATGAAGGTCCTCAGAAATATCGTCCTCCAGGTAACAGAATAGGCGTTTAAGTGTCCATTGGAGCTATCTGGTTTTCAGCTAAGGTTTTACTAATACTCAACTTTTTATTTTTATTATTTTTTTTTTTTTTTATAAAATTACTTTTATATTGCAGGACAACAGGAACTTCAGGAAAGTATGGAGCAAGACCTCAAAATCAACAATCTCGTATGAGAATGGTAAAATCTACTTTGAGAATTACCAGAACTGCTACAGTTGGTGAGTATGAATAATTTTAATTAGTTTCTCAGCCTATACAGAACCATATATTACAGCTACAGATAAACAGCAACATCGTTTGAATTGGCATACACTTGTCATATTATACAGGGGTCAAATAGTGCACTCTCTAAATAAATAAAAATGCTGAGGACCAATGTAAACTGTAATTTGTGAAGCTATAAATTGTGGAGATGCAGGAAATTTACACATTTCACGAAAACTATAATAGTGGCCCTCCATAGTTTTACATAGACCTTTTGAGCTTGGTGTTTAAAGATTGAATAAGTACTTAGTTTGCCATAGCCAAAACAGCTATGGACATGGGCATGTTGAATCTGGGCAAAAGCCATTATCTTGTTTTTATTTCTCTTTATAAATGAATGCTGTTTGCAGTGGAGAGATTTACTGTAGGTACGGTACAGAGAACAAGATGACTTGGAAAAGAAATCAGATTTTTTTTTTTTAAACAATTGAGGCATGAAATATTCTAAGTGTTGTTTATATGTATGACACCATGCTTATTGACATAAGAAATCCTCCTCTACTTTCAGTGTTCATGCAGAGCCTCAAATTTTGTACAAGCTGCCTAAGAGGTCTAAATTGGAGAAATTTGAAGATGCCTTGCTGTGCCAGAGCCCACTTGTAAGTGAAACTAAAGAAACACTTAGCACTGAACTTGCAATGAACACATTTTTTTTTTACAACCCAGTTTCAGACTGTTGTTTTATCTGTCTTTTTGACAGGACAAAACATTGGCCTCTCCTTCTGATCATAAACCCAGCCTCTTGGCTTTGACAGCCAGTAACTGGCTGTATCGCCTTTCAGCTGAAACAGGAGAAGAGCTGCAACGGGTTTACCTGTCTTCAAACCATAAGTTCAGGTATTGTCAGGGCTCTGAGTTCTTGGTTCTTTGGAGATTGAAACATTTATTTTCCCTTTTAGTTCATTTAAAAACTCATTTACCTTATTCTGTTGCTTTTGTGTTTTTTGAAGGTATCTTGGCTGGGAGGTTTCTCAACAGACACTTAACGTTAAATCTGTTCAAAACAAAGAAACACCTTTAGCCCGACAGGTAAGGTAAATCTGTTTATTTTCTCAAGCTTGACAGTTTTTAATTTCAATAGTTGTATTCCATTCATCAAGGAAAATAAATCTTGTAATGAGTCACTCAAAGAATTTAGGTATCACTTGTCAAGGGTTCCATTTCCATTATTCCATTAGTTAATCTGTTCACTATTCTTTAGATGAAATAATTTAATTGTACAAGATTTCATAAAATAGTGAAAACTGCCTATTACAATTTCTCAGAGCTGAAGTTGATGTGTTCTAATAGATTGTTCTGTCTAACCAACAGTCCTAACCCCAAACATATTCAATTTACAATAATAGGAAAATCAGAAAAAGCAGCAGGAAGGGATGGCAGAATTTTACCTTTTTCCTTTCTTATTCTACAGGCAGGTATCACTCAGAATACAGTGATGCACTTGGCTATCTTTCATGTTTTCCCCTTGCAAATTGTGGGCACTGTGGAGATCAACAAAAAGGTATGCAGATTTGTTTTAGTGTATTAAATTTTTCAAATGTGTCTGCAGGAGTGATATGTTAGCATTATTGAAATGTAAATCTTACTCTTTCAGGTGTTTGGAAATGGTGTCACTGATGTTGTTCTGTCTCAAGGTGTCCTCGCCGTGTCTTACAGCAACAAGTCTGTGAAGCTGTACAGCTTTGAGCACATTATGCATCGGGTGTGTATTTTTTGTCCTGATAGAGAACCTGTGCAGTGTTTTGCTAGCTCAATATTTTATTCAATCAAAATGTAAAAACAGTATTTTGGATCATCCAGCTACTTATATCTGTTTATCTGATGAATATTTTCAAAATCCCTTTCTTTATTCTCAGTACATGACTGAGAAGTTAATGCTTGGAGCGCAGAGTTCTCTGCTTGGAGGTAAAACAGTGGGTGAAGCTCCGTTTGGTATCCCAGTAAATATCCAGATCACAGGTGAGTCTGTTATTTTTTTATTTTATTTTTTTTAAAGATATAGAGTGGTTGTATCTTTACATACCTACGTGTCCTCTGTGAGCAGGAATGTTTTGGGTTTTTTTGTAAACAAAGTCAAAGTAAGGCTGAGTTTTTTTGTTTTTTTTTAACCTTTCTCACAGATTGCCCTCCTGTGCTTTTCGAGGTCTCCTGCTCTAATAATGGTGTCCAGATTGGAGGCTACCCATGGCACTATATCTACACACCGCCTCATAAAAATCACAAGGGGACTCACCACATCTGTTCACTCAAGGACAACACTATGGTAAATGCAAAGAATCCTCTTTAACCCTACAATATAACATCACATCTCAGTAACAGTGATAATTTGAGCACAAAAAGTAAAACATGCTTGGATATAATAGTTGTGCCCCAGTCTTTTGATTAGACTTAACTGCCACCAAATTGGTCAGAGCCTATTGAAAGTGTCAGGGTAAGAAGGGCTACAGACGGTTTTGACAGTCTCTGTATTCAGCTGCTGAACAGGACAGAACCAAACCTGTTCCTATTTAAAATCCCACAAAATAGTCCAAGTGCTTTTTTTTTTTAACAGATCTTTGCTTCATGTGATGCACAAGCTTCTTTGTATTTTTTTCTGTTTAGATTGTTCCAGATTTTGTTTTCTTATTTCTTACCAGAGACAATTGTCAGCAACTAAAAGCTGTGTAATAAATTGTGTGGAAACACATTAAAACACACTTCAGCTGCCACAATTTCCAAAACACAAGAAGTCGCAGTTTTGTTTGCTCTGATCGTTGTAATGTGCCTGAAATACTGCACAAGTGTAGAGTGCAATAAGTAAATGCATTGGTGGTGTTCTGTTGAAATAGTGTGCAGTTTACATCATTAGCAGAAACCTTATTAAACTGGTGCTTCATTCCTCAAAGCTCTGAAGCTTTACACAGCTGCCTTTTAAATCTACAGTGGTTAAGCTGCAGTCAAACAACAGATTTTGGGTGGAGTGTCTTCAATAAGCCTTTTCCACATTGATGTGTGGACATGTTGATGCTTTGCTGACTGAGGCACACACATTCAGCTGCACATCACAGAAAACGTATTAGATTCAAGTTTCAACATTTTCTTTATACATTTTTTTTTGTAGAACTACATCAGGAAACTTAGAAATGGTCATGTGCTCATGCTACTGTGTTTTATTGTTATATTTTTTTGACATTAGGCAACAAATGGAATACAAAACATGAACTGCTGCTCTCTGGAGAGTGATGGGATCTTCTTCCACCCCGACGACTCAGGAAGAATCATCCACGTTGGACCTACCACCATAAAGTGAGTACAACACTCAACTTTTACACAACAGTGATGAGTGTGTAAAGTAATCATAGCAAAATTTCCCTTTGGTTGGCAAATACACCAAACACAAAGAATACTAAGGCATTAAAGGCCATAAAATTTTAAAATCTCTTATGTGTTTTGCCTCAACAATATTATGTTGTTTGGTGCATATATATTATTGATTTTTTTCTATTTATTGTGTTATTATACTGGACATGTTCCACAAGGTTTTTTTTTCTTTTCCTCCAAGTGTCCTTAAAATCCTTGGTGAGCTGAACAGTGGTTTGCCATCAAAGGTTGTTGGGGATTTCTCTATGATGACCCATCGAAACAACAATGTAAGTATGATGCTTATTTACCTAACAGCTTTCATGTGTGATGGAGAGACTTTGTTTATCCTGATCATGAATCAGGCCTGTGTATGTACTGCATGGTCATTCTGACACTGGAGAGAAATCCCATGCAGTGACTCAGCCTATTTACAACAGAGGCACGAAGTAGATAATCTCACTGTAGAGATGGACTGTACACATTTTCATTAATCTCATAAAATGTTTATGTTTCTGCTTTCCAACTACTGCAGCCTACCTCACAAGTCACTGTCACCTCATCGGGACGCACAGTGAAGAGGAGAGTTCATCAGCTGGATGATGACCCAGATCAAGAGGTACCAGAATAATTACACTTTAATCACCGATCCAGTATTTCTGCGAATAACTACTGTGCTGCTTTAAAAAAATTACATTCACTCAGTAGGTATAGTGTAGTTGAACTGAGTGAGTGATTTACAATAACAGAAAAAAAGAATATATTCTTTTAAAATATATATCATACTGGCAAAACCTATAACTGATGTTTTTGATATCCAGCAGCGACTATTGACACCACCTACAACGCAGACAACCACAGTTACCGTTGAAGTAGTGCAAGTTCAAGATGAGGACATATGAGAAAGTCAAACATCACTGTTGGGTTTCAGATTTCATACCAGGACGTCATCAAACTGCTGAATATTCTGGAACATTCAGGATGGCAGCTTGGATCCTTCAGTACATTGTGCCATTTCTTCGGGCCACATGATTTCCGGTTGTTGTTTAGTGTCCTCTGTTGCACCTGTAACCAGCTTAAACAATGATGTACTGATCACACCCTGAGTATATGTGCGCATTCATGCAGCAAGGTGATAAGTTCAACTACTGAAGTTCAGTAAAGAAAAGACTTTAGAATGCAGATAAGTAGCAGGATACAGAGCTTATATAAGCAATTGGCATAGAACTCCACACACAGCTTCACAACAATCACCTTTTGATTTTGCAGACTTTCCGAATGGTGGAATACGAGGATGAGCTTGATCTTTTGGCAGTAGTGGTAACTAACGGTGAGGAGGGAGAAGGGAGAGCTCACATCCGACTGCATGACAACCAGAGTGGGCGGTTACAGCGGACAATTGATCTGGTTGAACCTTGGGATGAGGTGAGTAACTTGACGTGATTATACCAATGTTCGACAAAGGCATCTGTGTATGGGAATTCATGTGCTCTCACGGTTTGTTTTCAGACTTACCGGCATGAGTTGTTCTTTGACAAAGACACACTTGTTCATATTGAACAAAAGAACACCAACTTCTGCTGCCATGTTTACAAACTCAAGGACACCAGAAAATAATTGGTGCAATTAAAGCTGCTGGAAATCATTTAATACTTCATTTCAAAATTTTCTGGATATTTGTTTCATACTTTGTTTTTTGTACAGTTTTTCTGTCAAACTCGCAATGCTTTTTTCACCCTCTGGATCAGTGTGTCATTATTTCTCTTGTGTAAATTATACTTGATAATCAAGTTGGTCATCTAAATCGCTGTATTACTGTTTAGCATTTTCTGTCTCTCACCTGTGAACATTTTTATACTGTTTCTCTAAAATTAAAATGAGATATTTTTGCAACTTTCTCTGAATTTCTGCCTCATTCTGTCTTTCTGTCATGCTTATCCAAATATTAATATTTTTTTAAGTTACTTTGATGTAATATGAAGTCCACTTGCTTTCACCTACAGAACAATTGTGTTCTTATATTCCACACATTAAGAAGGTGAAACCTGGCTATTCATTTGAAATTTGCAGGTTTCGTACCAAGTTACAGTTGTACTCGACTACAGCTTGTTAAAGACCCTGAAAACAAATTTCTCAATCAGGCTCTTACTGTGAGTGGTGGCATCCTTCATGAAGACACAGGTCTCTGCCAAAGTGTTGTTTTATATGACAGAATTTTGTCTGTGCTGTTTTCTGTGCTCCTCTCACTGGTCTGAAATGGGCGGGGTAGTTCAGGAATATGTGAGTCAGAAACTGATGACAGTTGTGTGGTTGTTTCCTTTTGTTACCAGTCTGCTGTTAATAAAGTATGATGAAACCAAGCCCACACAGTCGTGACGAAGCAGGGGTCTGTTTTACAAAAAAAAGATTTGCTGGCAGGTCTTTGACTTATATCACAAATGGTGGCAGTGTCACATTTCACAAATAAATGTTGCTTGCATCTCACATCCTCATGCATGTGTCATAATGGAGTTTGTCTTGATTTATTAAAAATGTAAGTTAATAGGAGAAGAAATTTCATAGTGCAATTTTGGTGAAGTTAGCTCTGTTTTGACTATTGTACAGCTAATACATAAATAAATTTCCCCCCATAGCATGAAACATTTCAGTAATGGGTAAAAAGCGATGATAAAAGAAGCTAAGATGTCCAGTAATAAAAGAAAATTGTCAAGAACGTAGTTGTAATAGGGGTAAAAACATAACATGGATTAGTCAAATCCACCAGTGTGTGCTATTGTTGCAAGAGCATGTGCATCTAAAATGAATCATGTCCTCACACACATTTAAAATGTTTAGTCATGTGTATCTAATCTTACAGAGAAATACTTTTTGAAACCATGTTTTCAAGGCCTTTAAGATTGTTTGTACGAATGTGAACAACCTGAAGCATTGTAGATCTTATATTTTCCCTCCATGTTGTGTTTGTGTCTGTTAAGGACACTTTATCATTAAATTCACCAAGTTGCTGGTTGTTAGCTTATCAAAACTGTTCATTCAACTTCATGATGATTGGTGGATGTGGCTTTTGGTGCTGTTGAACTGTATTGCATTATACAGAGAGGTGTCTCTGTAATTCTGCCTATACCTATTAATATGAAGTGGTTGGACAAAATAATAGAAACACCAGTCCCTGTAACGCATTACAGTTAAACAGCACCACAAGCTGCAGCCTCCAGTCTAAAATGACCATAAGGTTGAATCAAACACCTCTTTGAAACTGTTTCTACGAAAACTGAACAACATAACCTTTGTGAGGGTAGAATTTATTTCTTCCTTTTCTACTTCTTCTTCTTCTTACTGCCAGGTGTACATAAAAACTTAAAAAAAAAAGAAAAAGCTTACTGCGCTGTTTGTCCAACCTTATTCACCTTGTGCACACCTGAGACTCAAACTGTGAAAAACATCACAGGAAAGGAGACACACGTGTGTAAACAGTGACACAGCACAAAAATGAAAATATCTCCCCCCCCCCCCCCCCCTAACTTGTACCAGACTCTTCTGTAATCACAAAAGTTACCAAACGTCTTTCCTCCAAACGTTTGCTCAGCTCTGGATCATGTGACCGCGGTCCGCCCTCCTTCAGCGCCCACTTGAAGTTGTTGTGCGTGCGGTAACAGCTGCTTTGTCCTGCCGCTGACACTGATGGCGATGGAGAATTTGAAGCAGTTCCTGCTCGTCCTGTCTGCTGCCGCCGCCGTCGGCTTTGTCTCCATTATATTCGTGTTAAGATGGGTTCTCCACTACAAGGAAGGTTTAGCCTGGGATGGAGGACTGGCGGAATTCAACTGGCATCCGGTGCTGATTGTCACCGGGTTTATTTTCTTGCAGGGAATAGGTGAGAGGACTCCTCCTTTTCAGGGAAAATGGTGGGACATGAGGACTTTGGGTCTTGTTTTGAAGAAATGTAAACAACTAAAGGAAATTCTTGCTCAAGGCCAAGTTTCAAAGGAGTCGTTTTTCCATGTGTCTTGGGGGAAGTTACTGCTAATGAGGGCGTCACTATAAAAGTTTAAAACACCAACTAAACCTCCAGTAAAACTTATTCAAAATGTAGTTTCAACTTCATTAGTGTAATTTATATTCAATACTTGTGCTTAAATATTTCCAACTTATGCTACGTTTTACTTCTACTTCTCCACTACATTTCAGAGGGAAATACTGTACTTTTTACGTTTATGTGGCAACTATAGTTGGTAGTTACTTTCATTTTACATAAACTTATGACTTATAATGCGTCATGAAATTAAAGACCTGGAATAACATACTTACACTTTTTTTAGGGAAAAATAAGCTTAAATGTTCTCAAATTTAAAAAAAAAAAAAAGCATCTTAGTTGCATATAAGGCCTGGTTGAATTACTCTGAATGACCCTCTCTTGCAGCCATCATCGTCTATAGGCTCCCCTGGACCTGGCAGTGCAGCAAACTAATGATGAAGTTCATCCATGCGGGCTTGCACTTAGTGGCCTTTGTTTTTGCTGTTATAGCTATGGTGGCAGTTTTTGATTTTCACAATGCTGCCAAAATCCCCAACATGTACAGTTTGCACAGCTGGCTGGGTTTGATCGCTGTGATACTGTACTGTCTACAGGTAAATAAATTCTTCTATTTCAAATTATTTTAAGTAATAAATATGACATTGCTACTAGTAATGAATAAGACATTTTGCATTTTCTTTCACACCTCTACACCTTTATTAACCTGTATTTTACAGAGCTTTTATGGTTAAATTTAGTACATATAGTAGGACAGAATGACTTACACGTGTGATACTGAGGTTCTCTTTAAGAAAACTAAAAAAAACGCCTCTGTCTCTGCTGGTGTTCTCTAAAACTCTAAGTCATAGTGAATAACAGTCTTTATTAGTGCAGTGTCTGATAAGTGCATTTTTTTCTCCCCTTGAATGAGCAGCTTGTTCTTGGAGTTGGAATGTACTTGATACCAATTACACCTATGTCCTGGCGAGCAGCATTCATGCCCCTCCATGTCTACAGTGGTCTGTTACTCTTTACCAGTGTTATAGCTGTGGCACTCATGGGCATCACAGAAAAACTCATTTTTGGCCTGTAAGTATTTTAAAAAGGAAATGAAGGCTTAGAATACTCTGCAAAACAGATGTATGATGTTAATCTGCTGCACAATGAGTATAACTTACTTTTTTGTTCTTCATGACAAAGGAGCAACCCGAAGTATAAGGACTCACCTCCAGAAGCAATTTTTGTGAATGTTCTGGGAGTCCTCCTGGTGGTTTTTGGAGCGCTGATCCTCTGGATTGCCACTCGACCATCCTGGAAACGACCCAGTGACCAGATCTTGCATACTCTGCATACCAATGGGGGAGGTGAGGACAGCACCAAAGTCGGACCAGCCCTGTCTCAGCTGTCCGATGGAGCTGATGCGGAGGCCTCTGGGGATGTCAGGAGGAGGAATAACAAATTAGATGATTAGACTAACCGATTACAGAATAACTTAGTCTGAGTTTATACTGTCTTCAATGCTGAATGTATGTTCACCCAGTCTACACTGGTCAGAGAAAGTCAAAATGTGCTTATCTTTCTATACATAATGTTCTCTTTTGCACCTTTAAGTATTTTATTTTGTTGGCATTTTGAGCTAGTTGTTCTTTCAAAGATTTATTGTTGCAAGTGCATGTAAATAATGGTGAGTTACTTTATGAAGAGATTCAGATGATGATGTTGGAATAGGTTTTATTTACACACTCTGTACAAATAACCATCTCAGATTTTCTATGCTCTGAAACCTCTGTATTCTCACATCTGGGATTTTGAAATATGTTCAGAACCTACATATATTTCCAATAAATACCGTTAATTTCTTCTTAGCATCTAACAGTCCTTGTATGTTTAGAAATATGTTAATATTCTAATTACTGGATGCTGAAGAAGGAAAATATTCATGCAACTGAACACAACCTGTTACCACATTAACCATTAGGACTCTTGGTTTCTGTTACTATCCCATATTTATGATTTTCAAATATAATGTTATAACATGTATCCATAATATTTAACACAACGTTGAGTACTATATCCAGCGAGTTGTGTTGGTACTGTTTACTCAGACTTATTCGTTTTTTTCAATTCAAAACTCTGCATGCTTGACCTCAGATGGCAGCAACAAAGCCACGTCAAAGCTAAAATGAGGCTTTTGGACTCTTCTCGGCTTCTGTAGTTGGGCTGGCAGCTCGATTGTTTTGGCTGTGTGTGTTTGGTGACAGGTCGAAAACCTGCTTTAAGGTTAGTTATCGACACTCTGGAGTCAGTTTGGTTGTAGTGTGACACACTTGTGACATTTTTTATGTATCTGACTCTATGATCGTAGCCCAAAGTGCTTTATTGAGAGTGCAATCATTGGAGCTGAAAGCTATCCGCTAACAAATACAGCTAATGCTACATCTTTAGCTATAAGTAACTAGTTGAATGGGGAAAACTACGTTTTCTATTTCCCAAGGAACACTGTTTAACGTAAACGATTACATTCAGCTATGCGTGGTGGTACGAATTACTAATTAAGTGTTGTACAACAAGGAGATCAGTCATAACAAGGAAGGCTAACGTTAGCAGCGGCCGAAGCCGATTGCATGCTAGCCTTTTTTCTACGAAACTGGCGTGATGGGTAAAACAAAAACATAACATCCACATGAACCAGACTTTTAGTGTGAGAGCGTACACGGCAAGCTGATACGGAGCAGAGAAAAGTAAATGATAGGGGATAGGAAGACCCTGTGCTAAGCTATCCGGGTGTGAACAGTGCTTCCAGCCCTAGGGTGGGGCTCTCTTTTAGCTAGCTGACAACGACTGGTCAGCAGGGCAGTGGTTTCAACGGAGCATGTAGTTGAGAAATGTGTTAGCTATCTTCAAACAGCTAACACAGTTCACTTACTCAGCCGCAGAGAGGACAGAAAACACCGCCGGATGGATTGTCAAAGTGTTTCACCTGTCGGATGAAGCTGAGCAGATAGCTGTGCAAGGTGGTACTGAAGCTGAGAGCATCAGCTATCAGCGGATGGTTGGCTTTTTGAAGACTGTTTTCAAAGCACTGCCTTTATGTGTCAGTGCAAAGTATAAACACAGGAAGGCCACTTGTTGCTCGGCTTTTGTTTAATACACTTAAAACTTATAAAATACGACCTTTTCCAATGTAGTCTGAGTGTAACACGTAGACAAACAAGTATTTTGTTTGTTCACAGCTGTGGCATCATGTCTGACAAGAGTGAGCTGAAAGCAGAGCTTGAAAGGAAGAAGCAACGCTTGGCTCAAATCAGAGAGGAAAAGAAAAGGAAGGAGGAGGAGCGCAAGAAGAAAGAGGTATGTGGAATAATTCGTGAATGTTTTGAATATTCGGTGATAGTGAATGCAAAAAGGAATGTGGAGAATCAACACTGAGTGAAAATCATTCTTCAATTCAAATGCAAATTATCTCCCTACTCTTAATTCGCGTGGGTTTTGGGAGTCCAGATGCAGCGAGAAATCATCATTGATGGTATTTGCATATGTGTCAAATGCAGTTCAGAGCTTAAGAAAACTTGTAAATGATGGCTATGTTGACAGACAAACACAACAAGGCCTTTTAGAAATACTTCTAAGAAAGTAGCAATATTGATCTTAGAATTAGCAACATTTTTCAAATAAAAAGCAATTTATAGCTGGTTTGTATTTGTTAAACTCTCTTGGAGGAGGTCTAGATCAGTTATTTCAATTGCACTGTGAGATGCAAAGTAACAGTAAAATTGTTTGTTTTTTTTTATTTCCACTTTCTATATCATGATTCTCTCAAGGATTTCAGATTGGTGCTGTTTATATACTGTATGCCTGTGTATTGTGTAGATGGTACATTTCATATTGATGATTTAGGATGCCAAAAACAAAGTTAGCAAGGGAAAACATTTTTCAAGAATTTTTTTTTTTTTTTTGACAGATGATTGGCAGTAAGTAGAGTGCATGAAAATGCTGAATTTGGGTATAACGGAATAACAACAAAACAGTATAACTAAAATGAGTGTTCAAGTGTCAGTATTGTGCCACGATAGGTAGCATACAGTCTCCTCTCAGGATATGAAAATAAGCCTTGATAGCCGTCTCTTGATATCTCAGACTACAGTGACTGTGTGGAGACACTAGCAGGAACAATGTCATTGAGAGGGTAAACCTTTTTAAAACCTTTTCACCTGTTATTTGGTCTGGAAGTGGTAGAGTCAATCTACATCTTGAACAGAGGGGTATGGACAAATAATGACACAAAGTTGTCATTTGTTCAAAGGCATTAAAGTCCATCTTTTGGGCGTCTTCTTTTTCCATAAATGGATTGTAAAAGTGTTACTGATCATCAGCTCTTTCTTGCTTCACTTGGCATTTTCTGTTCTCTGACGCTAGTTAGGTTACATTCTGAGGATGTGCAAATGTATCTGGCAGCTAGAAATCAGAAACTGATGCCTGATGCCATCAACTGATATTTTTTATCAAGCTTTTAGTTACTGGAACTATTTTAATTGGTTCTTTTTAAGTTGGCTTCTCATTCACTGTTATTATATTTGGATAGACTTATTGGAAATGTGTTGATTGATTGACTGTGACAAATTTACCCATCATCAAACTGAGATTTATCATCTTTCTCTGATCATTGAATTCATGTTGTCCCTAAAATATATCAGTGGATGAAACTATGGTATAGACAATGGCAAGCTGAAGTTCTATACTCTGTTTTATCTGAGATCATGGCATCTAATGTAGATATTTAGAGACGGGATTAATGGATGATGCATCATTATGCTTCTAGGCGGACCAATTGAAAGATGCTGCACTTCACCAGGATGACTCTGACCTGGAGAAAAAAAGGCGTGAAGCTGAGGCTCTGCTTCAGAGTATGGGAATAACCCCAGATGTTCCTGTTGGTATGTTTTATATTACCTGTTGGTGGATGGCACATACTTAGCTACTGTGATAACTGCGTTTAAATCTGTAACCTCAGGAAATGTGTCATATATCATATATGTACTTATGAATAAGCAGTATACCTCATACATTTATTTTTTCAGCATTTTAGCTCCTTGAATAGGGTTTGATTGTGTTCACATTCATACTGGATAAACACTGTAGGAATCATTGCCCTCTTAGTACAAAATCCCCCCCAGTAGAACAAAGCAGTAGGAGAATGACCTAAAACATACAGATTTTTTTATGGCCAAACAGCGGAATGTTCTTTACTGACCAACTCTGTCACATGAATTCAATCCAGCTGATCATGTGATCATGTTAAAGGCCAGAGTGAAGGCAAAAAAGCTCAGGCAAATAAGAAGTGAAGATGGCTGTGATAACATTCAGACAGTCACTGATTGTAATGTATGTGCAGATATTAAATATAATAACTTTTAGTGTTTGTGTTTACTTGTTCTGTTACTTCTCTGCTGCCTGTAATTGCATTAATATATACAGCACATTATAAGGATGCAAACACCCACACATTAAAGATGAAAGGCAGCACTTTAACCCTATGGTCATTCTCATAAGGTTAAAGTATAACTACCTCATTATAGTCATTTTAGAAGAAGCATGTATTTGTAAAACAATGCTAGAATTCACTATACTGCGTTTATACTGCTTTATGGAGTCCATGCAGACCTGGATATTTGGAGCACTGTCATGTTGCTACCAGCAGGTGGCAGAAGAGATCCATACAAAGACCTTAATAGGCCTCACGACAAGCATACGAACTTGGAACAGAAGTGACAAAACATCATATTTTTGTACATTTATCTAATATTTTGTGGGTTCTGCTTGTCATTACATTATTCAAACAATTATATAATAAAGACAAAGCCGTGATATGTGTGTTATTAATGCCTGTGTGGGTCAACCTTGCCATCTCTATTGCTAGTTACAGTCTGATTTGTATATTTAACTTGCTTTGCTTCTAATTCAAGGGTTTACACACATTACAAATGTTCTCAGTAATATTGTTGCTGTCAGGATTTGATAACAGTTGTCTAACATTTCAAACAACAAAGCTGCCACTTCATTATGGATGCATTTGTACACTGTTACGAACAGCTCGGCATCTTTACATTGTAACGGATGATTATTACTGTCTCTGTCTCACTATGTAGTCCCTCCTCCCATGTCTCCAACTGCCAAATCGGCAGGCACACCAAGTGAGGCAGGGAGCCAGGACTCTGATGGAGCTGTGGGACCCAGGTACACACACACACACATTCACACCCCTCAGCAAATGTTTGAATCACAGAAAAAAATTCCCCACTTTCAGTACGGGACTTTACAAGAGTTGAAACAAATTACAAGGTCCGTGTTTATAAGAATTAAGGGCTGTTTCCCCACTTAAGGCAAAATGTTTAAATGCACTGTACCTTCTGATCTTAAATCTCCTCAAACGCCTTCGTTTGTCCTGTTTTTCTGCTCAGTTATGCTTATGCCAGCAAGAAAACTTTTTCAGTGTCCTTGCCACAGCTTCTCAAGCTGCTTAAATTGCAAATGTTGCTGAACAGCAGTTGAAGTATTTAAAAAAATGCCTTCAAGAAGTTTAGGCCTGTTTTTGCTTTGTAAGCTTTGCATCACATTGAACTCCAGATAAAGTATATAATCACACATAAAGCCTGATTATATTAAGAGCAACTGAGCTGAACTGAACTTTTTACAAAGTCTCATACCATTACAGTGAATGATGACGAGTTTATGCCAACTGAGTGCATGTTTATTTAATTTGTGTGCCGTTGAATTAGGACGATCCTAAATTAACAATAAAACAGCAGGCTGCTGTGATGCCTGGGGGACTTCTTAACCCCTAATTAGAGCCCCTTCCCTGGGCTGAAATCCAAGCTCCCCCAGTGTCCCATCAGGCCCAGGGAGCTGTTCCCCCTACGTGTTGACTCATTTCCCTCACCAGCATGGCCATTTCCTACACACATGGAGGTCATGTTTTCTCCCCGAGGGTTCTCTCTCTCTCTCTCCTTCCCTCTCTGTCTACACGACACTCAGAGCCTTTGGTGTGACACAGTTCAGGTTGTATTAGCCCTGCAGGCTGCACATTACACCCTGAGTCATCCCACTCAGAGGGTCTGTGTGTCCATGCATTTTAAGCAGATACATTCTTTCATCTCTGAGCGTTGTGTCGACAGATTCCAGCTTGATTTGACCTGAAAAACGACGACAACAACAACAACAACAACAACAACAAAAATCCAGTTTTAAGCCTGTTTTGATAACATGCAGATTTAACTAATTTGTGATCTAGGATCTGATCAGCATGTTGTGTGCCATAAAAATAACTTTATTTCCTCTCCTCATTTGTGCTTGCCTGTCTCTCTCACTAATGCCGCCTTGTTGCTGTGACACTAACCAGGACTCTGCACTGGGACTCTGACCCGTCCACCCTTCAACTTCACTCTGATTCTGAGCTGGGGTACTGGACACTCTCTTCTCTCCTTTCCTGGTCATTTTCCCTTCTCTCAATCTATGGCATGATTACTTTGTTTTTCAAAGTCGTTATTCAGTAAACACAGTCCATGAAAAGAGTCAAGTCGTGCATGTGAGACAAAACCTTTTAATGAATTCACACTGGTTGTTAAACTAATCTGAAGTCTTTGCCATCCCATGAAACACTAATTTACTTACTTTGATCAGCACAAGAATCCACTTACCAGGGGGTGAGAACTGCTTCAAAGACAGATGAGAATGGTTATAATAATAGGATGGTTTTGTATGACTTATCTCTGGTTAAAATCATTACTGTTTTGCTGTGATGTTGTGCAAAGTTTTGAGTTGTTCTTTGCTTTTAGGCGAGGAACTCCAAAGCTGGGAATGGCCAAAGTCACACAAGTGGACTTTCCGCCACGTGAGACTGTGTTGTACACAAAAGAGACCCAGACACCTGTCATGACCCAGCAAAAAGAAGGTGATTCCTACATAAAGTTTTACGGTTATCCTTGAAATACACAGACAGAAAGTTGTGGATGCATGTGCACAAGTGTCTGCTTAAATACACAAAAAATGTAGTGGGCCATTAAAATGTACAGGTTCCTTGCCAACAAAGATTTTATTTTGCCTCATGAAGGGTGCACCGTTTCTTGACAGGGGTATTGTGAGCTGTGTCAGTGTACGAGTGGGTACCGGAAATGAACAACAAGTGGAAGAGATCTGATTTAACCAAGCACTGAGATGAAAGTAAAGGAAAAATGAGGCCCAGGAAACATAAGAAGTCAGAGCAGAGATTAAATTCAGACAAGCTCTGCGCCTCTGAGCCTCATATGCAGCTCTACAACCAACTCTGCTTTGGTATAATTAATGAGCGAGATGAGAAAACCAGTGACAGGAAGGAGAAATGCGATTGGAGGGGCAGATATGAAGCACCACGCATACGACTGCTCACTGCCTCTGAAGCATGTCGATATGTATGTAATTGCTGCACTGAAGCTTTCATGTGGTTGGACAAAGAGAATATTTGGGCTACCACTAACATCCACATGTTGAACACATGCTCTGTAAAATATGCAATATTTGTGGATTTGTGGGTGTGCTGCTTGTTCGGGGTTGATTTATGTAATGACAGATGGTGAATAACGCGCTTGACTGAAATCCTGATTAAGATTTTTGTTATGTTTTTGTTTTTGTTTTTTTTTTCAAAGAGATATCAGACCTAGTAACAGAACAGACAATACCTCAAACACAGCTAGTGGCTTACAGCTCCTGGAGTGAGTCTGCCTTTTTTTTTAGCTGTTTTCTCAATTTATTTGGATCAGCTAACACATCTTTTTAAGCATCCTTGAAAGCCTGGTTAGGATTTTAAACAGTGCAGTGATTGTTGGTTGCTGTCCGATCAGGTGATGTGTAGAAAATTCTGAGGTGGCGTGCGGCGTGAGTAAGACAAAATTGTGTGATTTTGTGGAAAACTATGAGCAGAACTAGTGAAGGATGAAGAGCATCCCTCTGTTCCTCGTCGCTCTTCACTCTGGACTCTACTGGGCATTGTAAAACTGTGTTAAACAACGATGGTTTCTGCCAGCTGTTCAACACGAGGCCCCCTTCCCCTCTCTGCCACTATGTAATCATTTCATCAACTCCCTCGCTTCCCTGTCTTCTCCCTTCACCGAACAGGCACATAACAAAACACACTCAGTGACATTGTGCATTTTCACACCATCACTTCTGGCACTCGATGAGACGGCATCCCCTTCCCAGCTTGCTCCCCTCGGCGCATTTTTGATGTGTGGGGTGGCGTCAGGCCTGTTCCTGTGATTGAGCGATTTATCATGTTGTCAAAAGGAGGCAACGGCGCAGCACTCTCAAGGTCAGCAGGCGGTGGCATTAGAGGGAGCGGCGGCCGTGGCCTGGCTGCTGCAAAACCGAGGGTTCCCACAGCGTCTGCAAGATACCTCGGAGAAAGGAGTAAAAGATTTAAGTGTTTTTTTTTTTTTTTTTAACATCACCTGACCTGTTGACCCCAAAGAAAGACCCCCTGAACGGTCAAGGAGAATGCATCTTCATTTTTATATTATTTGTTTGTTAGTCGTGGGGACAGTAATGTGTCATTTTACCACCACAGAGGTACTGGGCAGTCTTTGTTAGCCTAGTGTGCACTGAAATCTCATGTCACATGCCTGTGACTGTCTAAAATAACTTCCGTGTTGATAATTATTTTCCTATATCTTAATTTTATCTAAGTTTGTGAACTTTGGACAACATCAAAGCTTTTTTTTGTTAAAAATTCTCTGATTTAAGCCATCAGTTTGATGAATATCTGTGGTGCCGTTACAGTATTCCCTACTGCACTAGTAGGTAATGTGCAGCATCAGTATGCACTTCTCAACAAGAGGCTGTAATTATGGAGTAAGATATTGTTGGAGGTTGAGGGGAGCTGAGGGGTGTGTGTGTGGAGTGGTTGGTCTGGTACATTGTTTAAAAAGGCTTGTTAGGAATAAGTATGTAGAGCAGTTTAGTAAATCTAATATTTAATTGAATGTGATTGTTTTAATCACTTTGAATTCAGAGGCAGGTTAAAACTTTTAATCACAAAAGCCCTTAATGGCCTTCTTGTTTCAAGTACCACTTGTAATTGTGGTCAGCTTTTATGCACTTGATGATTAGTACTGTTAAATATCTATTGTATCCCTCTGTCATACAGAAGCTAATAATTTTGAACAGAAAATTTTGTATATTGTTTTTTTTTCTCCCTCATGTATATTTGTGTGGTTGTATGGTTTTAGTTTTAACACCTTTAGGATTTAGTTTGTTTCCAGTTTCATTTAACAAAAGTAGAAGTTTGCATGTTACCTGCGAGTCCTGGTTTTGGAGTTCTGCTTACCATTGGCACGTTTGTCATCCTTAGACATCAGAGATGTGTGTAACCACTGCTGGAGAAGTTGAAAATAATAGATTCCTGTTTCACAGATGACCACACAGTGTTATCAGATTGACAAAATCTGACTGCTAATATCTTTGTTTTTATTTTCCCTGTGGCAGTTTAAAAATTTGCTGCACTGCTACACACAACTGCAGATGCTGTACGACTTGGAATAGATTGATCACAATTTTGAAAACTGGTGCTAGGAGGCACTCTATTTTAGGAAACAAAATGACAGCGCACGTTTGTGTTGTTGTTGTGTGTATATACTGGAGTTTTGTCTTCTGTGGTTTCATTATT
Organism: Toxotes jaculatrix; assembly: GCF_017976425.1. Lineage (NCBI taxonomy): Eukaryota > Metazoa > Chordata > Actinopteri > Toxotidae > Toxotes > Toxotes jaculatrix. Next base: position 12,288,121 of record NC_054408.1, on the reverse strand, counting down.
GGCCTTTCTGCAACAGAGAAAAAAAGCCCTGCTGCACGTGCTAAAGTCAGGACATATAGAAAGTGGAAGACACCTGCAGCGTAGAGCAAAGGTCATTTAGTTTTATAGTTGTACATCACTGGCCACATGCTGTGTTTGCATTAATATATTGTCCATTGACTAAGACCTGTGATTACTCCCCCCCCCCCCTCCTGACCGGCTCCCCCCTAGAAAAGCTTTTATTTCTTAAGTGGTACAAAAGCCATAATTGGGCCGGCTTTGAGAGGAGGTGTCAGTGTATGGGACATCGGTGATTCGGGTGAATTCTGTTAAATGCAAACCCCCCCCCCCCCCACCATTCCTTTTTCCTCCACCACCCACCCTCGCTAGGCACTGCTGCCCCCCTGCACATCCCCAGCGGGGTCACCAGGATCACTAGCTTTTCTCCAAATGGCCATTTTGGCTGGCAGGTGCATTATACCCTTTATTTTCAGATTGTCTATCCGCTCCTAATGCCTGGCAGGTTGATTGCTCTGGCTGCCTCACCGCGGAAAGGGCTGACGAGCACGGCCGGGACTAGCTGAAAGACAGTGATTACTGTTTTCCTTTAAGCCTGATTGAGGCCCTTGAAAGGAAAGATTTTAACCTTCTCCTGTTGGTTGCAGAGTATGGCCGTACATTGAAATGGCTTGTGTCATCAACCCAGTTCTGTAAACTCATCAGTGCACCCAATAACCTTCTTCCCCAAACCGCCATCCGAGAAAGGGGATAAATCACTTTATGGACAAAGTGACAGATGACATTATCATTTAGATTATCTCAGTAGGAAGGAAATTCTGGCATGTGGTGCTGTCATCCTAGATTAACTATAAGGTTCATACCAAGATAAACGTCTGTAGGAACCAGACGGGTATTTCCCCTGTCCTCATGAGTCTGTTTTGTCCTGGTTTTTCTACTGTTTGTTTGTTTTTTGGGTTTTTTTTTTTTTTTTTTACATTGAAAGCATAAGATATATCCTGTCTGTAGGAGATGTGTTTTGGGGGAAAAAAACAAAAAAAAAGCATGTTCATCTCTTTTGAGGTAGAACCGGTGTGCAGTTTGCCAGCTGGTCTGGCCTGTATTTTGTTGTACATTCTCTGAGGTTGAATAGGAGTTGCAGGACCTCCTGCTTGGATGGTAATTGCATAGGCTTGCCGTTCAGGGAGAAGCTTGTCTCGGGGCAATCAGGCGGAAAACCTCTGTGCCATCCCCATGCCACCTCTGAAGAGCACAAGACAATCCCAGCATCACCATCTGCTTTTGCACCATGCCGTCATCTGGCCAGACCAATGGGACGGGCTCGGGGCAGCTGCTCCACAGCCTCTGCCCCGCTGCCCCGTGTCCTAGAAGGGGGCAACCTGCTACTGCGACACAGAGGAAACAGCTACACTGACAGCTCAACTCTCCATTGAATGGCTAGAGTCTCATTAACAGTTGGGAAAGACAGGGGTCCCTATGACAACAAGACACCCGCTGCGCTGTGTCCCTTTAATACAAATGACAAACTTCCCTGCTTTAGAGGAGCAGGTTCTTTTTGAAAGGCAACATTGTGCTGACAAACCAAACAAATGCAAGACAGAGATACAGAATCAGTCTGTTGCTGTGCCCATAATCACAGGGTGAAGCTTTTATTGAAAGGAGAAAATAATAGAGATGGAAGATGTAGTAACCAAAAACTATGAAACGTTTGTACGGAGGCATGATTGTCTGTTTTGTGAAAGTTGTAACTTTGAATTTGGATTTATTCTCTGCTTATGTTTGAAGTTTTGACAAAACTAATACCATAAACAAAATGATTTACATCATTATTTTTTTTGCACGGGAATACGTTGATTCAGAGATTTTAGTTCATACAGTGTAGTTTCCAGTTTTTAACCGAGCTCACTTTTTGATCAACAGAGGAAGAAGAAGAGGAAGAAATTGCTCCTCCTCAGCCAGCAGTCGAGACTCCGACCGAGAAACCGGACCAGAAGGAGGAGGAGGAAGGTACTTTACTACCAGTGATCACGTACAATTGACATACTCTACTGAAATTGAGCCACTTCAGTTCTTCTAGGAATTTTACAATTTCATATATAATAGTTGATGCAGAGTACAAAGAGGTTTCTGCTCCTGTAAATCAGTGCATCATATTCCACCTCATAATGGCCATGAGCGGCAGAAATATGTTCATTATGTTTCAGTGTGTGTGTGTGTTTTTTTTTTTTTTCTCTGTACAGTACCCCCCCACGAGCTAACGGAGGAGGAAAAGCTCCAGATCCTGCACTCGGAGGAGTTTGCGAATTTCTTCGACCACAGTACTCGCATTATTGAGCGGGCTCTATCCGAGCATGTGGACCTCTTCTTTGACTACAGTGGCCGTGACCTGGAGGAGAAGGAGGGGTAATAATTGGACAGCTACATGTTGTTTAAAAAAAAAACAACAACTTGTAATTGCTTTTTGAAGAAGTGTTTTTATTGATTTGTGGTGTTTTGTTTTTCCACAGTGAAATCCAGGCTGGAGCAAAGCTCTCTCTCAACAGGCAGTTCATGGATGAGCGCTGGTCCAAACATCGTGTCGTCACCTGCCTCGACTGGTCCCCCCAGGTCATTTTCAAAGCTGTTTCATAATTAAACCAAAAGTTGAACACATTTCACAGGACATGGTTTAGAGATTTTTTGCAATTATCAAAATGTCAATCCTAACAGTGAATTTATTGTATTTCTGTATTGAAATGGAAGTAATATGTGTATAAGTGTTGCTAAATGGCTGTTAAAACAACTTAGCTTTACGCAGCCATAATGCTTTATGATTACATAGCCTAAGTTTGACAGCATTTACTTTTAGCCACAAGTCCCACGGGAAAAGTAAGTTATGTCCCACACAAATTGTCACTTAGTCGGAGGCCATAATGATTTGTTTCCTCTGGCGTCCAAGGTCATTTAATGCATGATTCTGCAATGACATTTGACAGTGATTGAACACCAACCCTTTGTTCACAGTATTCACTTGCTTAGAGCAATATATCCACACGCTTGTGGTTTGAAATTATGCGTTCACAAACTGTAAATCTCAGATCAAATATTAGAAGTAGCAAAGGTTAATGGTTTATTTACATCTGTTTCTATATTCGTTCTCTGCATATCAGTCGGACTTAAAGTTTTAAAAGTTTCTCAGTGAGTCGCTCTGTTTTAGTCTACTGCTGTGATTTTCTGAGCGCCTTCAGGGCTGTAACGTTTGGTTAAAGTTATGAAAGAACCTAATTTGCCAAAGTTTGTAGGGGGTTGAGCGACTGAAACGAGCCATAAATCTTGAGGAAAGGGTTACTCATTCTTCAAGGTATTCAGCAGCACCACACAGGGCAAGTGAGGCTTGTCCACATGGAGCCAAGCCTGAGGGGCATGTCTGCCTCCCCCTGACATTTTTTTTTCCCTGTCACCAGTATCCTGAACTCATGGTTGCCTCATACAACAACAACGAGGACGCTCCTCACGAGCCAGATGGCGTGGCATTAGTGTGGAACATGAAGTACAAGAAGGCCACACCGGAGTACGTCTTCCATTGTCAGGTACGTAAAGCAAAGCTTCTCTGTTTCGTCTTCACTGGTGGCTTCTTCCAGGACACCACCAACCAACCCCTGTTAGCTCAGCCTCTCTCCTGCCTCCTAAGTCCCCACGCCCCTCACCCCTCCTGCCTTCATACACATTGTGAGTTCACAGTGCTGGCATCCACCTCCCCACCACATCCATTCCCAAACACATGTTCGTGAGGCGCTTGAGAAGACCTGTGGTGCAGGAGTTGAATGGAATCTGAGCACTGCAGCAGGATTAAGTGTGTGGGGCAGGGCTGGTTATCATGTGCATCTAAACAAGGGCCCTGTGTTCAGACGAGCTAGCAGGGAGAGCAGCAGAGCTCCTCCGCTCTGCCCAGCCTTATTATAATGCCTGCCCCCGAGGCTCCTTCACCAAGACAAGTTGAGTAGAACCACATGTTGGTGCCTCCAGAGCGGATGTCGATGCAGCCGTTCTGCTCAGATGAATAAAACTGAACAGAAGTGTAAACGCAATTTTCGATGTGCTTCCAAGTCGGTTCAAAATTAGATTTTCCTCATCAATACGTCACAAGTTCTGTTTAAAAATAAAAAAGTAATTATGATAGAGCGTGAGTGCATATAAGCACCTGAAAAGTCATAATCCAAAAATAAATAATAATATTGTTATATTGCGTTTGAAGAACTCAGATCTTGAGTGATGAAAGTGTTTGCTTGTGAACCTAACTTTGAGATGAAGCAGAAGAACAGCAGATTCAAGGTGATGTTTTCCACTGTTTCCATTCTCCAACTTTGGAAATTTCAAATGTTGCTGAAATGAAACTACTATTTTGCATCCAGTTGGCCAGACAGTGATTCAGTGCAGTTCTGTCTTGTGGTCAGTTAGCTCAGTGCAAAAGAGTTATTGGTTATTTTGACTCTGGATTTGTGTTTCCATTCATTTTCATCAAAAAAACAAAAAGTAAAATTCTGTAACACTAACTAATGCTTATTTTCATAACTGGTCTATCTGATTGTTATTTTCTTGATTAATCAAGTTGTTATTCAGTTTGTAAAATGATAGGAAATAACAAAAAACGCCCATCAGAGATTTCCAGAGCTGAAGGTGATGTCTTCACAAGTCTTGTTTTGGCCAAAAAACAGCACAACACCTCAAAATACTCAGTTTACAGTTACATAAACCAGAGATACTCAGCAAATCCTCATACTGGGCCAGCTGGAACAAGAAAAGTTTTGCTGTTTTTGCTTGAAATATGGCACAAAATAAGACTAATCAATTAACTGTCAGTCGAAGAAATGTTTGTACTGGTCTGTCCAAACGTAATGTTAGTTACAGCGCTAATTGTTTAATTCATAATTAAATTCTTTTTTTTTTTTTTTTAGAAATATCTTGATGAACTTTGTATATGTTGAAAAGGATTTAGGATTGAAAGACTTTTAAGCCAAATTGATGAGTCCTGTCACACAGATTGTGCATTATTGAGACGGGAATGAGCCTGGTTCTTGAAGATGGATATGCCTGACGTGGGAATGGATGGACTTTGTTCCATTGGATGTGGCGTGACGGGACAAGACTTGAGACTTGAGTGTCACTATAAACATTTGCTTTTTTTGTCACCAGAGAAACTAAATGTTGCCTGTCCCTTTCTCCACTTTTTCCTCTTTCTGACAGTCTGCCGTTATGTCGGCTGCGTTTGCCAAGTTCCACCCTAACGTTGTGGTGGGGGGCACATATTCGGGGCAGATTGTACTGTGGGATAACAGGAGCAACAAGAGGACCCCGGTGCAGAGGACTCCCCTGTCTGCAGCAGCACATACGGTACTGTAAATGACTGACAGAGTGGGATTGTACATAATTTAAATACAACAGAAGACTAAAAATTTCCCCCTCCTTCTCTTTGCAGCACCCAGTTTACTGTGTGAATGTGGTTGGCACCCAGAACGCCCACAACCTGATTAGCATCTCCACTGATGGAAAGATGTGCTCCTGGAGTCTGGACATGCTTTCACAGCCGCAGGTAACACATATACTGTATATTTGTGTGTGGGGGTTTTTTTTGTATTCATGGTTGGTCAGAGGACTATTTCTGAATTAAATAAACAACTTGGGATTAAAGATTTAGCCATAAAGTTTAATTGCTATGTTAATCATTCATCACATTTTAAGGAGCAGAGCTTAGTTTTTACATTTTGTGTATTTTCTGTCTCTTCAGTTACACATTGCACACACTTCCTGTCCCTCCCATTCGTGCTAAATGTCAAACATTTTGGCCGGACTCCATCGTTTTAGCATTCCAGTTTGGTATTTCCCCTGGCTTCACCCTTATTTCACCTACAACTCATTTTTCACTTTCAAGGAAATTAACTTTGCTAGCTGTGTCATTTCATCCGTGTTGCCAAGACCTCAATGTCAAACGTCAATTTTTTATAAAGTGTTAGTTGAATTTAGATGATGCATTAATAAACTGTCAAGTGATTTTTATAGGTTGTGCTTGGCAGAGTGTGTGTTAACATAAAGCCTGGGCAGGGAGCTTGTTATGGATGTTGTTCCATGTTTGCTCTCCTCAACAGGACAGCATGGAGCTGGTGTTCAAGCAGTCCAAAGCTGTAGCTGTCACCTCCATGTCTTTCCCTCTCGGAGATGTCAACAATTTTGTGGTGGGCAGTGAGGACGGCTCTGTCTACATGTCGTGTCGTCATGGAAGGTGCGTTCACAAGCAACCGCGGTCCCCAGCATCTCCCCACCCCCAAACACCGTCAGGAAACTAAAAGTCTCCTTAGGCCCACCTAGGACCGTGTGTCAAATAAATATAGCCCACTCACTTCCCAGTGCAACGCAAATCCAACACTTGATCTTCTGCTGTTTGAGGTTTCACTCCTGCCCAGTCATCCTGTTTTTCTTTTCCGCTTGTCAGTTGTGTTTGTAAAGGTCGTTCAACATAAACAGGGCACACATGCAGGGGAAACAAATCATTTTTTCCTGCCCGCTTATTTTTTTTTTTTTCTCTTCTCAGTATGTTTCTCTGGGTGAGAGAGTTTGTTTACAGTCGGCCATCCCAGGGAGAATTAAAACTGCAGTTTATCCCACAATGTTCTCATTTAAGAGACCGGGGCTCCTCTAACTGTGGATGGTCCTCAGCAGAGAAATGTGGCTTAAATCAGAGCTGCCACTGAGTAGCATGTTTAGTTCCACACTAAATGTCCTGCAGTATGCCCAGAGACCGCAGAGAGGGGATAGCTGCTAGGTTTCGCACAGCAGAATCACCTCTGTAATTGGGGGAATAATTTTCCACCTCATTTACAATGGTATGATACTCTCATTGCAGTTAATAATGCATAAGCATCACTCATGCTGAGTATTTACCTCTCTACGTTAATTATCAGAGCCTCAGTTGGGTAACAGCTCTGCAACATGTGGTTGAGGGGTTGCAGGCTCTTTTGCCACCCTGCTGGTAATCACATGATATAAGTAAATGATTAATGTGAATACATCCAGCAGAGGTCCGTCTGTGCCTGTTGCCTGTCTTTCTTACTTAATGTGACGCCCAGATGATTTAAAAAAACGACAAAAAAACAGGAGTACAAACTGTTAATCCTTTGAATTTTGTTCCCTTCATGCAATGTACGGAAATGTATATTCAAACATTATCACAACTGAAGGTCATTACTCAACATCTGCTGCTTTCAACAATTACATTTGTCATGCTGCTCAGCACACTTACTCGCCACTTCATCTCTGTGCTCCACAGCAAAGCGGGCATCAGTGAGATGTTTGAGGGCCACCACGGGCCCATCACAGGGATCCACTGCCACACAGCTGCGGGGCCCATGGACTTCTCCCACCTGTTTGTTACCTCCTCTTTCGACTGGACTGTCAAGCTTTGGAGCACCAAGGTACGAGCGAGATCTAGGGCAGACACTGAAACCTGAGAGAAGAAGAAAACCTGTCTTTATTTTGTTTGGGAGAGAGGACCCCTCCTTATGAAGGAAAAATTTGGGATAGCAATATTTTTATATTGATTGACAAGTCCCATACTTGACTTTAAAAGGGTATTGATTCAAATTGTAAGACAGATGTCCTGAAAACCAGAAGAGTAACCGTACTGAAATCCCAATTAGCCTAAAGTAGTTTCTCTAAGCTCTGTGTGAGTAATTTTCATGGTAAAGAAAATCATTCTCTAAGACAGATGAAAGCTGAGATCCAAAGTTTGTTTTTATCCTTACCAGCTGTAAAAGAAAATGGCCAGAGGAGGTAAGTATATTAACGCATTAGCAGTGGTAATTGCATGAATAGTACATGACATTATCAGCTGAAAAAAAAAACTCCAAGGCAGTATTACTACTACAATTGCTACAAAGCAGATTAAAGAGCACTGACAGCTGATCCACCATTTTCTTTCAACACATGGTGGTACCTTAGAATGAATCGATACATGTATAGGCACCTATATGTATATAGGTGCCTATACATGTATATATGTATGCTATATGCACCTATACTGAACTTCTTTTAAATAAATTGGTTATTTGAAATCATGGTTTTCTTCAACTTTTTTTCTTCTTTCATACATTTCTGTAGAACAACAAGCCCCTGTATTCATTTGAAGATAACTCGGATTATGTGTACGATGTCATGTGGTCTCCGACTCACCCTGCTCTGTTTGCTTGTGTGGACGGCGTTGGACATCTGGACCTGTGGAACCTCAACAATGACACTGAAGTACTGTAGTCCGCTAAAAGCATACGACACATTTTCTGTGACCCCCTTAGAAGGAAAACATTTTTTTTTTTTGTATACATTAAGAAACACACACTTAAATCTTAATTAGAGATGATCTTCTTCAGAGGTAGCCGAGCATGTTCCCACTCCTCTGATTGTTATTCTTTGGTGTTTATTGTTTTTTAGGTCCCCACTGCCAGCGTCACAGTTGAGGGCAACCCAGCCCTCAACAGGGTCAGATGGGCTCATTCTGGCAGAGAAATCGCTGTGGGAGACTCAGATGGACGGGTTCTTGTGTATGATGTTGGAGAGGTGAGCAGCCATGACTCAGCTTTTTACCACTCTGCCCTGTCACTTGGGCATGTTGTTGAAGACATGATTCAGCCTCTTACCTGCTACAATTTCTACTTTAGTGATTAGTGATTAATTGCACAACTGAGGGCAGTTCACCTTATTTAGATTTTTTAAGAGCATCTTGAGGATTTAACTCAGAATATGAGTATAGACTTTAGCTGTGATCTTGTGCCACTGCAGAATGCTGTGTGTGAAATTTGAGTCACGCCTCTGTTGCGCCCCTCCCCCACAGCAAATTGCGGTTCCACGAAATGACGAGTGGACCCGTTTTGTCCGCACACTGGCAGAGATCAACGAGAACAGGGATGATGCGGAGGAGCTGGCAGCTCAACGTCTGGCCGCCTGATCTAAACGGCATGGACACAACGTTTAAGGGACCAGTGGTGGGGGTCGGTTAAAATCAGCCCCGTTTTTGATAGAAGGAAAAGGTTAAGTTATGATCAGAAAGAAATATGGACATCTTTTCTTATTTCTTATACTTTATTTGGACAATTCTGCCTTTCTCAGTTAGCTGGACCGTCACCAGTCTTCCTCGGAATAACACAAGCGTCAGGGCTATCGACCTCAGACACTAACACGAAGCCATGTTCACAAACACAAAACAGTCGCCCCTTCTTCAACCAGATGCCTTAAAAGTTTCATTTTAATCTTGATTTAAAATCCATACCTGTCTTTATTTACAGCATGTTAACACAAGCCTTAATTTTGAGTTTTTCAAGCCAAATACTGTAGGTGCTCCACTCCACATATTCACGAGAAACTCTCGTAGCTGTTTTCTCCATTTCTGCCAAAGTTGCACCGGAGCAATCACATCTCTAAACATCCAGGAATGTAAACATCTCACAGCTGTCGCCCATGTTGTCATCTCTATTCCTTTAGTCTTGATGACATAAATATTCACTTGTTTGTATGATACTGAAATGTCCAAATGTCTTTCTACTTCTGTATTGTTCTATAGGACACCAGTTTCCACTTAATCAGTGCGGCTGGTTAGACTTGAGATAGTTGGAATATCCTCTATGCTGTAAGTGCTCAGTGATTTCCAGATCTGTCATATTTGTTGATACGGTCTGAACAGAGGTGGTTTGTTTCCTGAAGAATCTCAAAGCTTGGTGGCAAGAGTGAGAATGTACTTTTCACACAGTAGAAACAAACAGTTTAAATGATTTATTTCAATAAAATACAATAAATACATTTAAATTATTTCCCAAGTCCCTGGTCATGATTTCAAAATAAAACACTTCTGAAAACATCTGTACATCCTCATGTCTCTGAAATGTGGCTGACACATGCACACCAAAGCTGCTGCACGCCAGAAAACCGCAGTAACAATCCTTTCGCAATGCCATAATGTCCCTCTGTAGAGAAGTACAATATGTACAATAAAACTGTGCAAGCTATGCAAAGAAAAAGCAGTAAAGCCAAACTCATGCAGCATTCAAAGTAAGACAACCGCTCCAATTTAAATGTGGTTCAAGAAAACCATTTTGGAGGAGACATAATGACTTGGAAGAGCATGCAGCCCTCACTGTCATGACGAGTGACGGTTTATGAGGCCTCTGGCTCGGTTTTGGACGTCGCTGGCTTGACTGTCACCTCTCCAGAAGGCTTGAACTTGGGCAGGTGAAGACCAAACTTTCTTTCCACGCCGGCAAACGTTGCAGCAGCCAGACGGTAGCCACCGACGTGGTCTGCCGTGACAGAGGGAAGGTCCTTGATCATGGGTTTGGGCGTGGGATCGGAGCCGGCAGGACGACTGAGGAAACAGAGTCACATTAGGGCAAGACGCACTTCGTGGTATAAATGAATGGTTTGTTCTTGTTGAAAAGAGGGTGAAAGCACTTACTGTCCTCCAAAGTCAACGTAGAACCATCTTTGCAACAGTTCATAGGTCACCAGGGTTACACCGAACTGCGGTGAGGATCTGAAGACACGAGCTAATGGAAGATGGTTTGAAAATTACAATGTGGGATTTAATATTTCTCCAGTGGCTTCTAGACAATTACAGCCACCGCAGCGAGCCTCATTTCCCAGTCATGAAACCACTCGGGACCATGAGTGTGTGTGTATCCGTTTACCTCCTGCTCCCTTCCAAAACGCCCTGAAACCTTCCTCCTTGAGGATCTTCCTGAAGCAGTCGATGACTCCACTGTATGTCGTCTGGCCTGCTCGGGCCGCCACCTGGAGCCTGGTCTTGATGACATCAGCAGGGGTCACCAGAGAAGCCGCTGGTACACCTTAGGAGACATCGTACAACAGACATAATGAAGCCCTTTCACTATGCACAGATGGCGTCACGTTCTGATAACCCTACTGCAGCATCACGCAGGCCTCGAAATGGGTAGAGCTGGATAGTGCGATATGACAAGCAATATACATACAGTTCAGCTATTGTGAGGTTAAGTGGATGGAGAAAGGACAAACAGGGAGGAAACCGAAATGTATTCCTTGGAGCAGATAATGTGACACATGGCTCAATAATAACACAACATGTTGCTGTTTGGATGTCCAGAGACCCTGAGCGTTCCACATGTTTGTTACCTGCAATAGCTCCAGCAGTGAGCAGCTGCAGTGCCCCCAGCCTTCCTTCCTCATCTGCCAGCTTCGCCTTGGTGTGGGCATAAACAGGGAAGTAGATGGCGGAGAAGGGGATGTCACGCAGGAAGCAAGCTTTGGCTCCCTGACAGAAAGAAAAAGGATAATTTTGGAAAAATATATATACACAACGTAACAGGGCTGCTACATGGGCAGAGGCAGTGGTTGAGGCCTGGGAGCTGTCTCATTCAACCCACAGGGGGGCTTTAGTGTTGATGATGGAGCCAAAGAGCCCCAGGCAGAGCTGCAGCCTCCAGAGAGAAATCCATCACACACACACACACACACAGATTACCACCATGGACCCCAGTGTGCTGGCTTCTTCTACCCAGAGGAAGTCAGCATTTTTTTTTTTTTTTTTAACAAGCCACACACTGTCTGCTACTCATTAAAATATGGAGTATGAACACTTGACTCGAGCTGTAAGTGAACCCACAAGGATCTGGAAAGGAGCAGTAGCAAAGCATAATCCCTCACTAATTTGCTGTTGGTTGTTGGCCACAGTTACTTTTGCATGTTTAACACTGTTTTGGAAAATTGCAAACAGTCAGCAAAAGCACTGTTTGATGTTCAAATTTCTGATCCTGATCTCCATTATGTCTATGTACACATGCAACTGTTCAAGTACAGTGGTATTTCATCTGTGTATTGTTAGGGAAAAAATCTATTCACATGTTAATATACAGTAGAGGAAAGTAAAGTGCATTTACACAAGCACTGTATTTTACTTTTTAGTTTCCATTTATCTTACTTTACACTTTCACTACATTTAAAAGGGAAATATAGTTTTTTTTAACCACACTACGATTACATGACAACTACAATGATTTATTTTGCAGATAATGACATTACATATAAAAAATGAATTTGATTAACTCAAAAACTACAATGCATTGTTACAGATGAAACTACTCAACAGTATAGCTAAAATGAACCAGAATGGGTGTGTGTTTCCCCTCAGTGTGTTATGAAAACTTCTTCCACTGTTGTTACATACACTAAAGTGAACAATAAATAAACTCCTTGTGTTGTTGATATTATATCTCAGGAACATCGGAGAACCTTTCACTGCCCTTGTACGACAGACGTTGATGCTGCAGACATCATGGTGCTGCAGAGGTGCTGACCTACCTTGTAGAGGCCAAAGAAGCCCAGGTCTCTCACAACATTCAGGGCACTGACCCTGGGCCCTGTGGTGATCTCTCCAGCCACCTGCAGACGGATCTTAACGATCTCCAGAGGATTGGTGAAAATCACCTGGGAACCTCCAGCCTGCGGGATGCAACAGGAAACAGAACCTGATTAGGAGTGGTTTATATATAGAGATCAAGGTTTCTAAGTGGATTTTAAGAGATAAGTGAGGTGACGTGACTGGGAGGTGAACTCAGGGTGAATGATAATGATGTGTAAGCATTTTTTCCTAGTAGGCATTTTCAAATTATCTCCATAAACTTCAGCACAAAAGACGTTTTTTTCTCCGTCTGATCCAATGTTGTCAGAGAATGGCCTTGACAGGAGGAGGAAAAAGCAGGCATTGATAGAAGAACAACAGGGGTCAGAACAGAGCAGGCGTCGGGTGAGGAAAAGCCCCGGCTCATGGTTGGAAGGCTCTGACCCTGGCACCAGCCCTCTGCCCCCCTCGCCTCCCCTGAGGCACCTCCTGTGGCAGGGTGAGCGGCCCAGCCTGGCCTCGCCCCGCACACTTCCCCAATTCACCCCCATTCCCAGGGGAGAGCGCTGAATCACCCGGACGGCTCGGAGTCCTGGCAAGTGATGCCCTAAAGGCACAGCACCCTCTGACTCAGGCACATTTATCACCCTCCCCAAATCTAATCAGGCCCCAGGATGGCTGGTGGTGACATTCAGGGCAGGGGTTTTATCTGTAAACATCCGAGCAAAGGTCTAAAAAGTGCTCTGGCACATTTAGTCATTTTCAAAGTGGAGGGGGAATATCCGCTGCTCTGAAGATTGATGCGCTCTCTCCCTCTCTTTTATCTTCTTCTGTTCTCTCTTCTCTTGGGAGCGATAATTTAACAAGCCATTCCCATCAGATTAACCAAACTCTAAACTTTCATAAAATAACATGAGGATGTGGAACAGTTGATATAAAACACATGAATAAATTAGAGAAGGCCATATTTGAGACATATTTTTAGTAGTTAACAGTGTGTAAAGAAAACATCCTCGTTGTCCTTTGTGGAGACCTGTGCTGTGACCACGCCTCAGGTATGTGCTGCGTTGTCAGACTCAATCACACTGAGCTGGACCCCGCTTCATCCAGGACCCTCCAGGGCCTCTTCCTCCAATTACACCCTGACAGGGGTCACAACCCCGGAGACCCCGCTCCTCTGTGAGCAACCTGTGGGCTCTGCTCCACAGCCTGCCTGTTTCATTTCATCACAGCCAGAGGAGAGGCAGAGTGGAAGAATTATATCTTTAATCCACTGCTGCACTCAAAAGATTTTATGAGCCAAAAAAAAAAAAAAAAATCCAATCTGGAGGATTCAGGGTCTAAATTTAACTTTTGTATTTCAGGCAGCCGTTGTAAGCTGCCAGTAGAGGAGTTGACCTGAGAATAACAATGATAAATCTCTCACACACATTTAATAAATGAGTCACTATTACTGATGAAAAATTTAAATGAGAAGCATATGATGATAATTTGAGTCAGATGAAATTCAAATGAAACCAAAATTTTAAATAAATTACCACAATCAATCAAAATACCAATCTGAGAATTCCCCATAAATATGGATCCAAAATGAAGATAAAATTTGTACTCCCCTACATTTATCAGTTTTACTTACTTAGTTACTTTCCAGAGTATACATTATAGATACTTTTACTTTAAGTAACTTTTGGGAATAATACAAAAGTATATACTTTTACTTTTCAAGTGACATTTTCAATGGAGGATATTTACTTGTAATATTGTGCGATTGTACTGCAGTACTGCTACTTAAACTTAAGGATCGCAACGTTTCATCCACAACCATATGTAGTCCATGGTTTTGCCAAATAACAAATAGCTATCCAGCCCTGCAGGTACTAAAGCATTTATAATATTAAACATCCGAACCACAGTGTTAATCGGTGTGTGTTGGCAGGAATAAGCTTTACATCTAAATAGCTTTTATGTAATTTGATTTCTCTTGTGCTAACTGGTTGACGTAAACATTTATCTAAGGCCTAAGTGAACAAGCGAGTTGGTTACACACAAAGATTCCTCTTAAAAATGTAGTAGTTACTCTGACTGGTAATAATTGTTAGCACTAACCACGTCATGACAAACTTAAGAAACAAAATATTTCCCTTCATTAATCAGTTTATAACCCATAATTTGCGTTCCTTCACTTGGTTTTGAGTTCATCGACTACAGACTGAATTTAAAGAATCACTAAAGTAATGCTTACACATCCACCAGCGAGAATCTCTGCAGCCAGAGGGATGGTATCATCTTGTGTGGTGAACTTGTCTCTGACAAAATCATTCACCTGAAAAAAAAAAAAAAGGGAAGAAGGCGTCAAGAAAAAAAGCAGATGAGACACAATCCCAATCTTGATAGCGGGGGCATTAATGTTAACTTGTGGTTGCAGTCACATCTTGATTGCAAAGACTGTGTTTCTTCTATGCTCTGTGCATGTTTTTCATTCACAGTGAATCACTCAGAGCAACTTTTTGAACACTCTAAGCTACACAGTGGAATGACTTGCCGTGAGTTTGATAGCTTTCTCCGGGGCAACGCCAATGAGCTGCGGGAGGAGACCTGCAAAATATTATTCATAGATACCATTAGAATACCTGACAGAGAGCGAGACAAAGTCTGGCTTGAAATGAATGCACTTTTTTTTATCTTTGCAGAATGAATACATCCACTGACAGCTAGAACAATATAAGCTGCAGGGTTCTTGTGTGCGTAAAACAAACCCATAAATATTTACAGATGTGGCTGATACATCTGATGCACCAAGACACAAAGGTCCCATTGAAATTGAACAAAAGTCCAAAAAATATGACACTGCCGGTGCGTATGGGATCAACATTGTTGAGGCTTGATCCCACTGTTGGTGGGGAACAGAGAGAGCTGTGTGGTCACGGACAAGATCGAGGGGGGAGGCTGGGTGCTACGGTGGCGATAACCGCCATACTGTTTCACCGTCTGTCCTTCATCAAGCCAGATAAACTTCTGAAGGAGCTGCTGAGTGACTGCTGCTGGTATGCAGCCAGAAAACAGCAGAGCGTGTCTGTCTCTGAGTCAATCACCCTCTTATCATGTGCAAGGGAGGAGGAAGGGGGGCAGAGGGAAGCAGATCTGAGTAACAAAGAGCTGCAGTGGTGGAGGTAGCAGTAGATGGCAGTCTTGACTTCCTTCATATGAACAGCCTGTGGGTAGAAGTGTTGTATATCACAAGCCTTCAGCACCATTATTACCACCGGGGCAGAGGCAGATCAGACACTGCTACTACATGAATTCTGCTGGTCATTTTCCTTGGGGAGCTTTCCCAGGTATTGAGATAATGAAAACGCGACCCCTGGGTGTTGCTTTATTCACTGCTGAACAGGGAGGGCAAAGGTTTCTGGTATCAATTAGCAAAACCATGCTGCTGATATTAGCACACTGACAAATCCTGATGCTTTCCCATCAGGCGGTTTGTTTTGCAAGACACCCACATGTTGACCTGCAAATAGATTTCAGGTCCATACCATGAAACCCGTAAAGGATTACCTCTGTAGAATCCAAAGAAGCCCTCGTAACGCAGCACTTTCTTCGCACAGTCGAAGCTGTTCTTGTACATCAGTTCCCCTACAAAGGAGCCTGTGGAGCGCTGGTTCTGCATGCGCGTCTTCACCAGGTCGATGGGGTACACAGCTGTGGCACCGGTGGCTACAAAACACACACATTTAATATCATTGATTGAACTCTTTATTTTGTTTTTTCAAAAAACAAAGACTTGCCAGCGTTTTGAGCACCTGGAAAATTCACATTACATTACACGTAATGTGAATTCAATACTACATAACACTAGACAACAGTGAAAATGTTGGTTATAATGTTGGTTATACTTTCCCAAAGCCAAAGTGGATGTCTTCAGAAAATGACACCAATGAAGGTCTGCCATTTTTGCTTTTGATCAATTAGAAAATTACCTTATTAATTTTCTAAGCTCTTGTGCTTTTGAGCTCTTAGACAGTCCTCTTGATGCATGTAGGCATCTTATCAAGTTTTTTTAGGGTCTTATACAATTAAAGGCGTACATGTTTGTGGGGAGGTTGTTTAATAATCCCTAGCAAATAAACAGACCTGTGATTGTGTATAAACTGTTACAAAACAGTTACTACACATAGAGTGGAAAGTCTGGCAACTGTGTGAAAGCTGGGGCAGCAAAACTGCAGCAACTTGCACTGAACTCCTGTTCGCAGCTATACTTGCTATGTCTTGTCTGACATCAAAGGGTGCAGTAATGACTCTTCTCTCAAACATACAAACAGCTCAGTCAGCACTGAGGGTGACAAACAGCTCATTATCCCCACAAAGACATGGCAGTTTCACCATATATGCCTCGTGATACGCATCTCTTTCTACACTTCTCCCTGCCTGCACTTCTCTACTGCTGAATGAGGATTGATCAAGTTTTTGTGTGTCTGTGGAGAGCACACACACACACACACACAGTCAGAGTGTGTTCCTGTCTGAGGGGCGGTTATGTCAGAAGTTCCTTGTATCCGTTCCTTCCAGTGTAATTAGACGGAGATTCCAGAGAGTGCGGTTCCGGAAGATTTGTGTCATTCCAAAGCTCCGGCTCCAACGACAGCCTGGAGCCACCGGTGGCACGGCAGCACAATGCCGGAGCTTCACATCACAACCCCTCTCCCTGCAGCACAATGGACGGCTCCAGGGCCTCAGCGCGCCAGTCTGGCCGGCTAAGGTTACCCCTCGGGCAGGCCGGGGGCTCTGCGGCAGACATGTCACTCACCTCCAGCGATTGAGCCCAGAGTAAACCTGTAGGCAGACTCTGCAGCCTGGAGCCAGACGGGCCGAGACGTTTCGTGAGCGTGCTGTATAGGAGAAAAAGACACCAGTGGTCAAATGAATATGGAGAAAGACAGGGGGGAGAGATCAGAACACTAACCATGAATCAGCAAGCTATTAAACTATAGCGAACCAGATACATTGTGGAAAGAAAAACGTTATGGAGTAGTCAACGGCGGAGGAAGGCGATGGAATGTGGACATGTCATATAACGTCTGATTCATCATCAGCCAGTATTAAATGTCACAGACAGACAGGCTCTGGATACAGTAAATGACTGTGTGAACCTGTAGCTGAGCTTTCCACACATGCTGCATGTGGGAGGCTAAAGCTAAAGGTCTTCTTTTATTTTTACAACAAAGTATAATTTCTCTCATATCTACTTGATCTCTGTATCTGTGTTTGATGTTGAAAGCGGAGCCCCTTTGTTTTCACTGTGGTGCAGGGGAACAGATTAGCCCCACAAGCCTTTTCCATGTAAAGATTAGTATCTACATGAATATTACACAGTCCGAATGAGACTTTGTTAAAGTATGTGTGTGTGCAGGTTGAGGCGGTGAGTAACTTCTCCCAGGCCAGATGAGAAGGGAGCAGAGCAGATCACTCTTTTCCTCTTCCCAGATGCCTCCACAGAGGGTTGCATGCTAACAAGATCGAGGTCTTGATCAAAGGGTTTAAACAATTAGCCTACTTCCACTAAAGGGCAGGCCTGAGAATTGCAGCAGCCCCCCCCCCCACCCCACAGGAATCAAATTCCAGACCTCTGAGCATGAGTCCCAGGAGCATGAGTGGCCTGAAATCTCTGACCACAGCCTGAGATAGAGCCATGCTATCCGGTAGAAGCAGGAGCTATTTTGTTCTCCTACATCCACCTTGACTCCCACTCCCCTTCAGCTATTAGCAGACTTTGCTAAAGGCTCCTAAAACTCCTCAAGCCTCACACTGATAAAAGCCTCTTATTAGCTTCTCAGATGTGTGATTGCAGCTGATGTGTATGTGCAGCTATACTGAATAAAATGGGAAGAGCCTTTCATGGAGAGGTGCAACGCAACAATCCATTCCTCTTCTATAACTATAATTGGTGTACTTTTATCTGCGAGTTTAAGTAATGTACTTCACAAGGGAAGAAAAACATGGGCACTCTTCTAATTCAGTGACTGAGCATTCTCCCTTTTTCGTTCCTTTCTCAGAAGGAAGCAGACGGAGAAGAGGAAAAGGCTTTGATAAAAGGCACGAGGATGTGAGGTGTATTAGAGGAGTCAATCAGGCTACCTGTCTCTGGGTCTCTGCTAGGTGGTATGGCATTGCTCCTTCCTCCAGCGGGGCTATCCTCTCGATGTCTGCATGGTTCAGCCGCCTTAACACACAACAGCAGGGGAGGGAGGGAGTTAGGCCAGGAAAAAGCAGAGAGCCCTGCATCTACTGCGAGGAGCAGCCAGTGATTAAGATTTTCCACAGACCCTTTACTGGCATATAACTTGAAGTTACTGCAACCTTAATTTAAGCTTATATAAACCACAGACAAACAAAGCTGGATGAGTGCCTGTGGCCCAACAAGTAAATGAAAGTGGTTTGTTACTCAATGTTTGAGACACAAATATTCCCTACTGGCCTGACGCTTCATAAAGTCTGTATTCATGTTTTATGTTTGTCTTGTAAATCAGCCAGTGGAGCAACCGTTGTTAAACTGAATAAGCAATAACTTTATCTTTACAGGCAATAAACAGACCTGTAACATACTTCTTCCATTCATGGTGGAATAAAAAAATAACACAGTTCTATATAAATGTTATGAATACACTTAGTGGATTTGAGGAACAGCAGTAGAACCTACCCGGGCGACTTCATCGACAGAAGCAGAAAAGTAAAGTCTGCTGACCGTCTATGTATTCACTTGTATCTTTGTTTTACACCTTTAAAACTGTCCCCACCTGTGTAGCACCCTTTTTTCAGCACAGTACAGCTCAAAATATTCTTATAGAGGGGCTTGTGATAAATATTGTTTCAATATTTATTCACATAATTAAAGAAAGAAAGAAATCTGCACTACTGTCTTTTTTTATTCCAGCTTTGTCAGTGAAAGTCTATATATGCTTGTAGATCACTAAATATATTAATAACTCAAAGACATAAAGGAGATACTAGCCCCACAACAGCACTGGTTTAAACAACAGCACTTTTAACTGGTTCTCTCAGCTTCTCTAAATGGACTCCCCAGGATAAAACTGAGTTATTTAGAATCTTACCCAGAGTGAGAGTGGAGACCGGAGAGCTGGTACAGGATGTCAATCTCCATTGGAGTGATTTGTCCAAACTTATTGGCTGCAAGAACAAACTCCTCTACGACGCACCAAAAAAGAAAAGGAAATGAGATGACGCAAACAAAACTTCAGCCACTGTAGCCTCAAAACATTAAAGTCGGAAAGGAAATGGAGAGGTTAGCCACGTCAGGTATTTTCTACGGTAGGCTAGTATTAAATAGTATTTGCAAATACTGTTCCTTGTTTGCTTTGGTGTTATTGTGAATGTGAGGTGCTAAACAGGATGCTTAAGGAGATAACAGAAAAATATTTAAAGCCACAAAATTAATTCCATATGTGCTTTACCTCCTCACCCTGCAATACTTTATATGTGCTTTATATTCAATCTGCTGAGAAGTTCCATTATCATCAGGTGGTCTTTCTCAAAGGAAACCAAATGGTAGCTGTTGAAGGAGGGGATAGAGTTGGTTCTACACTTCCCCCGCAAAGACCTTCCTGTCAGGTCCACTGCAACCTTCAGTTACAAGCCTTCTTCTCTGATCTTGAGTACTGCAGTGAAATACTTTCCTGTGACTGGCAGCTGACATGTGTTTGCTTTACACCCACCCAGCTGATATGTTTAGTAAATAAGAATTATTTGCAAATACTATTTTTCCATAGTCTTCTCTTTACAAGGAGAAAAAAAACCATGGAGAGAAAGTAAAGGAACAGTCTACAGTTGGAATCTCAATGGAAAACACAATTAGGAGCAGATGTGACTGACAGTACCACTATGAGTTACAGATCTACAAGTAAGGGCTGATCTGATTACCGGGTTAGAGATTTTCGTTTACCTTTGTAATTTAGTGCTACAGTAAATGTTCCCTGAGTGCTCACTCACACCACTCTGTCAAGAAAGTACAGCAACATTTCATATCACATATGAAATGCAGACATGACTATTTCATTGATGTCAGGAGCCCCTCCAGTGCGTGTCAGGTCTACCTTTGGTAACAAGTATGTCCCTGTGTGTGCCGGTGAGGGTGCTGTAAATCTTGCGGACCAGCTCCATGTTGTTGAGGAGGGCGTTGAAGGCATTGAAGTAGGAGAAGCTCACCATGTGGGAGGTGCTGCCTCCTGCAGCCTAAAGAAAGATCCAGAATTTGTCATTTCTTATTTACAGGAAGACCTCAAATAGTTTTTTTTCAGATACAAATTACCAACATGGATTTTATAAATATAACTGTAGTGACTGAATCCTAATCTCTCATGCTTCTGGTGCAGGATTTTTTTTTTTTTTGCAACTCACTGAAACCAGA
The DNA here is from genome assembly GCF_017976425.1 of Toxotes jaculatrix. NCBI lineage: Eukaryota > Metazoa > Chordata > Actinopteri > Toxotidae > Toxotes > Toxotes jaculatrix. The sequence goes on along the minus strand of NC_054408.1, from coordinate 12,267,314 downwards.
TTCTCCTCTACAAATGGAGTCAGCATGTGGTGTCTGATGGTGGCCATGATGTCGCTGAAGTCCAAGGCAGTGATGGTGCCACTTTTATTCTTGTCTTTTTGTGCAAAAGCCTGGCGGGCATGCTCCAACTGCAGCTCCTGCAGCAACACACACACAGAGAAGACACGCACCACAAGCCGTTAGCTGACAAAAGAAGCAAAGTTTGTGTTCTCGCAATAAGGAGCATCGCATTACGAGTGAGCGGTGAAATGGAACTTTTGAGGAAGAAAGTATAATAATATCAGTGTTGGACAGACGTGAAAGTCATCAGATGTGACAGTGTCAGACACTGGCTTTTGTAATCACCACTGTTTCTCTGGAGACTAATGTAAACCATGTCCTGAGAAGTCTGATCCCAGAGCCGAGCGGAACGGCTGGTGAGACGGTCGGCAGGTGTGTCCGCCTTGAGATGATTCAATATGAAAACCATGCAATCAGAAGGGGATGGAGGGGGAGGCTGACCCCGGGTCAGTGTCTGCTGTCAAGGCTCATCGGCTATAACCAGAGGATCACAGAGCAACGTCACCGCAATTTTCAGCTGTTACTTCATCTTTACACTCTGGTCCTGATAACCTAATCAGTGGATTGTTGCTCAAGATTAATTCTCACAATGTTTGCTGATTATATTGTTGAAAACTCATGATGATACTTTGTTGCCTCACAAAGCATCAGACTTACCAAGCTTAAAAATCTTCTACCTTGTCTGCACTCGCTGAAGTTACAGGTCCAGCCAAATACTACAGCAACCACAAGGTGGCAGAGTCAACGCTACGTGTAGATTTAAAAAACTACGCGTAGACTTGTGCTTCTTTGTATTTTAAGTATTACTCGGATAAAGGAAATTAAATGTGCTTGGACGTGACAGAAAAACAAGACAATAATAATGACAGATGTGAATTAAATCATGCACACAATGGGGTCTTTGGTGTAGCGGTGGGAAGCCTTAGTCAAGTATGATAAACCACAAAGTGCTCTGAGGGATCCCACACTGCAGTGGAGCCACAGCACCGCCTGTCTAACTCTTGGACCACCCAGCTTCTGCCTAAGACCACAGCCCTTAACTCCAAACCAGGTTCTTCCCTGACCGTAATGCTGCTGATTTATGAGCGCAGAAGTCTCAGTGCGATAGGGGCAACAACCAATAAAGCAAAACAACAACACACGCTGGGCTACCGCAAACCACCAGAACAGCCGAAGAGAAGAAACACTGAAGATGCAACACCCCACTGCAACTATCTTCTATCGTGAGGAGATCATATATAGCATGCAGTTCACCTTACGTCATTTCCATTTGTCTCACCACACAATGAATGGTTTCACATTTATTAAAGCACACATACAGTGCATTCAGAAAGTTTTCAGACCACTTCACTTTTTTCACATTTTGTTATGTTACAGCCTGATGCTAAAATTTTCCCCATCATCAAAGCAAAAACCATGTTTGCCTGTTTTTGGTCTTTATGCTGAACTAAGCTAACCAGCTGCTTTGTATTTACCATACAGACATTAGAGTGGGGTCAATCTTCTCATCTGACTCCCGGCAAGAAAGTAAATAGGCTTATTTCTCAAAATGTCAATCTGTTCCTTTCATTGAAATGTATAGGACTGATGCGTTTCTGCGATTCAAAAAGTATACCTGCAGAAACTGGGTGAACTCTGTATAGCTGAGATCCTTGTTTCTTTCATGGCCGAAGTGTAGCCTGATGAACTCACAGTCCCAGTTGAAGGGAATGTGGTGATGAACTGTGGTCTGGCTGAAGATATCGCGTACATTCTCTGGAAGAGTGAAGACATGAGTGAGCAATAACAAAAGACAGAGGGAAAAACATGCAAGATGCAAGTGTAATGCCTGTCTCACATCCTCATCCCGTTTGTCGAGAACCTCGTTAAAGTAGAGGATAGAGTCCATTTGGACTGTGAAGCTGAATGGGCTGTTTGACGGTCCCTCTCCTTTTACATTTTGAGGGTTCAGAGTCCATCCAGGACATTTTCTGTATAAGCACTGCTCTCAATTTCAGTCACCTTTATGGAGGCCCATTGCACAGAAAGAGCATAGCAGCAGCTCCTTTGTATGACTCTGCACTTCTTGATTTATGACATGCTGGATTCATTTCTCTTCTTGTCAGATGGAGCTGGCTATAATGTGATGTTCCACACAGCTCACTCGCTTGCTGTCCTGCCTTGAGACAAGACTTTAAAAATCCAAGCTGCTGGTATATGTAATACTTTACAGGCTCCAGAAGCCGAGAGAAGAAAAATGTGGCTACTGCTACATTTATTGACAATGTAAGAACAACCCAGAACATTCAATGTTACACTCAAACTCACTTTGAGTTTTTTGGCATTTTCCATCACCATTGTTTTCTACTACTAAGCAATGGAAACTACAACAAAAAGCATCTTAACTACTTTACATTATCTACATGATGTCAACATCTTTAGTCAAACAGAGGTATAGTAACATTATGGTGTTTAAACTACACTCTGTATACATAAGATGATGCATAGTCTCCTGTAGTTAAGCTGGAAGTACACCCTCACACCAGCGTGCTGACATTAACCACCATGTACATACCAAATGAGATATTCCCAGTGCCAGTCTTGTCAAACAACTGAAAGGCAACTATGAACAGGGCATCCGGGGCACATAGAACTGATTCAAAGGCCAGAAACTCCTGGAAAGAGATCAGTCTGTATGGACAAGAAAGAAAGAGTGCTATCTGAACAAAGGACATATGCATCTTTTACAAAACTACAAAAAGCTACAATAACACAGCAATCTATTGTGCAAGTTGAATTGGCCAGAGAAAAATAAAAACAAATACTGATGAGGATAGTGACTGAGGTAAAGAACAGCAAGCAAATGCAGTAATATAATACAAAATCAATTTTTTTTTAGCTGAGCTTTGAAGTTCATTCTTGACCTCGGAAACAGCAGCTGTTAAAAAAGAAATTTATCTCAATGTGCATTTAGTAGATGTTCTGTAGCTGATCATATCACATATTCGTCATCAGCAATTGGAGTTTTCCCAGTTGTGACAGGAAATTTTAGATATTCAAATTTCTGTGTTTTCTGAGCACTTTAAGGACTTTCCATCCATAAAGTTGAGCCTCTAAGTTCATTCTATTGCACTGCAGAATTAGTGCCACCCACTGCTTATCTTGATGAACCAACCAATATTTTCTTTTGCTGATTTTCTGAAAATTTGGTTAACTTTTGAGATACGCTTGGATGGAAACCTAGTAAGTAGTAACTCACTATCACCTCTTGAGATACAAAGTGGTATTATGTTGAGCTTGGCACGTCAAACATGCTGCAAGCTTATTGGCTCACTGACACTGACGAAATTAACCCATTAGGTATCGAAATTTGGTACCGAACTAAATGACATTTTTCAATACCTGATGGTATCGAGGCGATTTGGTCGGTGCCTTAAGAAGTATTGCATTCGATACCCAGCCCTAATATTTAATCAACAATTAAGTCTTGAACAGACAAACAGGTGGGCCACCTGAAAGAAAAATGATGGTACACAGGTAATGGGAGTTGGGTATCAAAGTGACCTTTAAGATTACTTGCTGCTGTGATTATATGACATCCAAATGTTTTGTTGACTTGAAGGTTCATTAAGAAACTGGTGAAACAGGAGTAGACAGTTTGCTTTGTGATAAATACACATTAAAGCTAAATTTAACACATTCTAAATGGATGGAAGCCAATAGCGCATCTCAAAGATTTCAAATTTACAGGAACTTGTTTTTGTAATAACAGTGCAGGAATATATCAACAGAAAAGGTACGAACATAAGTACACAATCACATTTAACACAACATAACTCTTGTGTACTTCCTAATAAAGAATTGTTGTGTATGCCTACCAGTTACGACTGGCATGCATGCTGCCTTTGCATCATAACTGTACTGTGGTATTGTGCTGACAGCTTGTAATCTGCAATTTCCAATTTCACTTGGAAATTGCATTGCTCTCAGGACAAGTTGCAGAAGTGTAAACACCATGGAAATCTCATTTTAAATATACAGGTGATTTTAGACCATGATCTATGAATCTACAAGCATTAACATATCTCAGCGTAACAGAAGACTTCCACAGCAACCTCCTTAATATCACTGTGAGTACTCACCCGTCTTTAGTGGTGTCAGCCACTCCAGCTATCAGCTCCACAGTTTTGGGATTATGCTGAGGTTGTGTATGCAGACCCAGGTAACTTTGTACAAAGTCCCTGGGGGTCATGTAATGCTCTCCATCCTCCACCACACTGGCATACTGCAGAAGTGACACAGACAGAGCTGTAAAATATATGGATGTTAAATGTGGATCCACATGTGGATTCAGAGATTCCATTGTGTGCACAGAAAGAAAACGATGTGGTGACTGAATACAATGAGAGGGAAAACAACAACCAACAGGTGATAAACCAACAAGTCTGTTTTGCTGTAGCTCTGTCAACTGGTATCTATTTTCTTTGTGACAATAACGTTTTTGTTACACGTTTCTATACCACCCTACACAGTATTTTAAATCATACAGTGCTGTGCTGCCGCATCTCATTGTGACAAAAAGTACTGAAGTAAATGTCACATATTGTGCTATTCACTGTGATAAATATGTTCATCAGTGTATATAACATTTAGGAGCTGGATGAAAAGGGTTTGAGGAGCGGTGTATACAGTACTATTTGCTCAGGGAAGTACAGGCTGTCCTTTCCAGGAACACCCAGTTCACACACACACAGTTACTCACATTCACACCTGGACGCTGCCCAGTACAATTTGTTGGCCACCGAGTAGCTCTAGTGAAGCATTTGGAGGTTTAAGGCCTTGATCAAGGGCACCTCAGGGATGGTTAAGTGGTGCTCTTTCACTTATTCCACTCAAATTACTATACAGGACACAATATCTGATAAATAATGTTTAGTTTTGGCTAATCTAATGTTACCATAAATCAGTTTTGCTCATTGATTTGCAATGGTCTTAAACAACCAAAGACTCTAGCTCCTGTCATAAAGGGGTACCTCAGTATAAACAGTACAGGGAAAATCCCTGTCGTATCATGGTACATATCTTCATATTGCCCAAACCTAATCCAAATTGATAAAATGCTCGGCACACGGTGACAATAAATCAGTAACTATCACCTTGCAAGTGTTAGGGTTAGGACTCCACTTGACTGAAGCAAAACAAGCACAGCTAAAGCAGCAGTGTGCTAAACCTGAGATCCCCGTCAGGCTTTAAGACGTAAGGTCATTTTTAGAGCCTGGTTGGATTTCAAGTTGGAACAGAGATAGCTCTGGAAACACAAGCGCCACATGAACTGGCAACAGAAAGGCCACACTCATGGGTCTGAGCCAAGCTCGAATAGAGAAAGCATGAGATAAACAGAGAAGGAGTGTGGGAGGAGACCTTCACGCCAAGTGTTTTCAGGGCTACAATTCAATGCACTCTGCTGAATTAATGTTTTAAGTGAAAATATTAATTCCAAGCAATTTATTGCCACATTTCTCCATCACATGATTGTGTATCCATTCACCCTCACAGTAGGCCTCAAGTAGTTCTTAATCAAATTATACAGGCAGTCAGAATGAGCTTCCAGTAATTAACTCTTCCACCTGAATATGCATCACAAATTACGCAGCGCTCTTATAGCAGAGTCAGGAGATGTGGAGGGACCATAAGGCGATCTGTAAGGGATCAGAGTCCCTACTTTCAGGTACAAGTTTATACTCCAAACAAGACCTGTTGGGATAAACAAACCTACACACATATGCCAGGGATATGTGTCTTTGAAGGGAAGTGGACAGAGCATGATGAGATATTCAATGACATGGTGATAATCAAAAAACACACACTACACACACACATGAAGTCAAAGCAGGGGGAATTCTCTGTTGAAGCAGATCCAAAATTAGTCGAAGCATTTGTGTGACCTTTACTGAACTATGTGCCCCAATTGACACCACACAGAAACTACCCACTGGTTGCAACTGGTTAGTGGACTTGTAATACACAGTATCTATATGTATTTGTGTGTTGCCATGAATGTTAATGCTACAAATGTCTTAGGTTCTGTGAGTAACAGTCTTACCTTCAGAAAAATAGTCTTCAAGTCATGGGGGTCGGCTCTTTTTGTCGTTTGCACCTAAAACACACAAGTTGGAATTTGTTATGAGAAAAAGTTCACAGTCTGAATATTACGATGGTGTCTACAGTTTAGGCTTCAGCAGACAACTCTGCCATATGTTCAATCAGTTAATCAATAAAACTGAAGTTCAGATTGTCAGTTTAGCTTTGATTTTTACGCAGTCATCTCAGCGGGATCGATCCCAGCCGACTGAAACAACATCTACAACACCCTGCATGTGAAAATAACCGTGCTGCGATCCTCTCTTACAACAAAATAAACCCGCTACAAGCCAAACGTCTCTGATATATACACAGAAATGCAACAGAGGAAAGAAATTACAGCTGTCTCTGCGAGGCCGGCAGAGATGCGCCTATGCAAAGATGCAGGATTAAAATAAAGGGGGGACTCCGCTGCAATTTCAGACAGAAGCTGTAAACCCACGCGTCCGCCCAGACATGCTGTCCTCCGTATCCGACAGCGGATCCTTCACGGCCGCTTTACTGCCTTTAAAATTAATATGTGATAAGAAATATTGACGGAGTCACCTTGACCGCCATGCTGGGTGTGACGTCAGCTGCAGAGGACTGGCGCAGGCGCTGGGCATCGGGATGACAGCGGGCATGACAGGACAGACGCTGAAATATATTTAGCCAAGTATTGTCCTTTTCTGTCTGCGGGACGGCGTGTCAGCTGAGGAGCCGCTCGGAGAGGTGCTCCGGAGAGAGCGCCGGAGAAAGTTGGTCAGCGGATGGGTTACAGCATTTCCTGTCTGCACGGGTCAGGCGAGGACACGGTTCACTGAGCTGCTCTGATGCAGCCTGCACACAATATAGGCCGACAGTGAGATATACACTAGCATGTGCAGTAAGCACATACAGTAACATGTTCAGGAACAGATGTAGTAACATCTGCAGCAAAATGTACAGCAACACAATAACGTGTGCAGTAGCATGTAAATCAACATATACAATAACACATACAGTAACATGTACAGCAACATATACAGTAAGGTGTGCAGTAACATTTAAATCAACATATGCAATAACTTAGACTGTAACATAGGCAGTAACATGTACAGGAACTCTTCCACACTTACTGAACTGAACCACCCTACAAATCATGTGACAACACATGACAGTGTGTGTCTTCTTTTCTGTGTTGAGTCTCTGCTCTGATTACTAACATAACGTTCATCTGGCACACACTCTTGTCCAAACTGACTTAAAATTTTTCCCTACACCTGTGAAGAGCAATTTAGATTTCAGTGTCTTGCTCAAGGAGCTGCTGGGGATCAATCCACCAACCATATGATTAATAGCTAGCTCCGCTCTACTACTTGAGCTACTGCTGCTTTCCTCCATGTAACACATCCTTGCCACTGATCGAGCCAATTCAGACACAAACTCTTGAATTAAAAAAAAAAACTACCAATGGATTCACTGTAAACACTACAACACTGTATTCCTGTCCTGTACTGTGGAATCCTCTCATTCCCTGCATTTCCAAAAAAAAAAAAAAAAAGTCTAAACGACTGTAGTTTGAAGTTCAGAGATCAAGCAGCATGTACTGCCTCCATGCAGACACAATTTGTTGCCTAAGGATTGTAAAAGGTATGGTATTGTTCAAGAAAGGGATAATCTAGTGCTGACAGTGTAGTAGAGGTAAAATTACAGTGGCTTAAACATGACTGGGTAGGTCATTCATTGGTGCACCTGGAGGACAGAATAGCTGAGGCTGGGATGATAGCACAGCATTACCAGGGCTCAGAGGGATGCTCTAAATTGCACAGAGAGTTACTTTTTGTTCATTTTATTGAGATATTGCTGTTATCCTAACCACATTCTACAGGACAAGTTTCTTTTTTTATCATTAACCTGTCAAAATCAGGCAGAATTTTGTTATCACCAAAGTGTTGTTATTCCCACATTGGTACAACAGTAATCAAAGGAATAAGCTCCCTTTAAAATACTTTAAATCAATTTATTTGATTGATAAGAAGAAGAATGTTTGATTTTTTTAAAAAGGCAGCTCAGTTAAAAACAAATTTCTGCTTTGACTCTGAAAAAACTGACTTTCTCTAGGCGCTACATAAACAAATTAATTCAGTTTTCTAATTCTATATTTTAGGTTCCAAATGTAACTGTACCTTAGTCCATGATCACAATATGTCCCTAGTCTTCAGTGCTATGAGCTGCCTAAGCACAAGAATGAAAGTGCAGACTGATACTGTGATTTATATGTAAGAATACATTTTTAAAAATCAGATAATGATACGTGAGCTTATCTTATAAATCTGTATATATTAATATTAATATTATTAATAATATTAATATATTAATATTCCATGCTTATGTTGATTTATACTTTAAAGAATACACTTTGCATGATTTGTCATTTAAAATGTATTTTGTCTTTTACACAGTCATGTAATTAGCTTTAAAGGGTATTTACTTGATTTATCTGAGTAATGACACTAAATGACTCTAAATTTAGGTTTCCTTAACTTTGTATCATTACTGATAATTTTAAGGGTATGTAATGCAAATGTAAAATGCAATTTTTATTTTCTTAGTATAGTATAGCTATACTCCTTAGAGTATAGCAAGCAGCAGCCATAACGGAACATGGTGTTAAGAAGTGTACAAATGGACTTCTTTGGTTTTTATAGTTTTTAGTATGTCTTTCAGAGTAAATGTTACTTATTGGCCAATATTTACCAATTTATCAGTCTAATGCAAGATCTAGTGGACAAAACTTTGGACTTGTGATGAGTATTTTCTTTAAATTATTAAACATTGTATTTACTAAACCATTTGCCACTTATGTAACCGAAAAAAAGACCACTGACAGATTAATTAAACCAGTTACTTGTTAGTTGCAGCCCTAAATATAACCTATTTCAGCGTCTGAATTGGTATTTTTAACCTTTAACTTAGTTTCCTGTGTATTGTTGAGAGTAGTTTTTTTTTTACATTACAGAATTAATATATTGTAAACTAAAACTTTTAACGGTCGTGTTGTTGAAATCTGAAGAAGCCTGTAAAAAAAAAAACAACTACATCCTGTTTCCACGGAAACACAAGGACCCGGAAGTCGTTCTGATTCCGCGGGTCTTTTGGGACAACACAGCTCTGCACAGCACACAGTACAGAAATGGCGGGTAAGTAGCTAAACGCTATAATGTCTTAATTGTCCTGTCTTCGTTTTAATGCGTGCTGACCGACAGACGCACGTTAGTGCTGTTTTAAGTACGCTGGGGTTGCAAATCAGCTAGTGCTCTGTTCAAAACATAGCGAGCTAAGCTAGCTAACGTTACTTTGCAAAGGCAGCAGTGGGGGCCTGCCTGCTAGCGACAGCAGCATGCTATCAGGCTGTAATGGCATGCAGTATGTCTGTGTGTTTATGTAACGCTTGGATTTCAGGTCGGATGTGCCCTTTGAATGTATGGAACGGTTGCTGGCAGATATTTGTGTCCGCTCTGATGCGTTTTTCCGCACGACAAAATGTTAACTTACTGTGCTAACAGCTGATGTTACCTCATCTGACCAAAACACCTGCCTCTGTCTTACATTCTGAGCACATTTGGTAGTCCATTTTGAGAGACATGTTCGCACGAGAAAATGACATTCTAAATATTCCCATTAGTGAGTCATCTTCAGAGAGCAACTGAAATTGTGAAAACACAAAGTTTATACTTTTCCCTCAGGTTGTTGAGGTCCCAGCAGAGTTGATGTTCACCTCATCATCCCCTGTGTTTGTGGGGTTAATGCAACAACAAATTCGGGTTAAGGGGGTTAATACAGTCTACAAGCAGTATCTGCGAAGGCGGATGCAGCAAATGTTGGCATTTTTATTTAAAAAATGACTAAAATGATCATCTGATAATCAAAATATCTGTGGGTTAATTTTCTGGTCACTGAAGCTCTACTCTATGTTTGCTCAGGAGTAAATACCATGGAGAAAAAACTGGCCGAATACAAGTGTGACACCAATGAAGCTATATGCTTGAAGCTTGGTATGTTTATTTTTCTTCTTTTATTTTATATAACTTGTAAATGAATATGGTTAATATAGATATCCTGTATGGACAATGACAGCATTTTGTTTACTTTAATTAATTGAACCACAACTTCTATTCCTCTCAGTTCGCTTTCCAGAGGATGTTGATGATGATGGCACTACATTTCACCCAGAGTACAGCCACCAAATTTTTGGAGACGAGTGAGTTGTTTTTTTTTTTTTTTTTTTTTTTGGTCAGATTTATTTTACAAAGTTTGGTTTACAACTATAGACCTTGGGGGTGTCACATACTCAAGGTGGGGAGGGGGGATAGCATGTGGTTGTGAACAGTAACCTGTCTTGCATGTTATTTTAGCCTCACAAAAAGCGGCAAAGAGTCACTTTAGTGTCTTAATGTGGTACACAAGCTAGGAACTGTTATTGATCCTTAGCAGGACTAAATTGATGGCAGTGACACCTGTGTCTGTGTGTAGGCTTACAGCAGTGTGTCGTTATGCTCTAAATTGCATTTCCAAATTAGTCAAAACTAGGATTGGTTATTTTTGCACTTGCTGCAATCAGCTCAAAGGGAACTCAGTAATTGGGGCATTAATTATTTCAGCAAGCGTAATTGCTAGTAAAGCTCAATCATACAGTTGCATAATGATGAAATAGATTTTGCTATAAACTGCCAGCAATGTGGTGGTGAAAGAAACAATGCAACACAGTGAAATATCTGACCAAAACTACAGTAAACATTTATGATCCAGCCCAGGTGTATATTTAATAAAGCTCTTTGAATAATAATAATAATCTGATGTTTTTGTCCTCCTGATAGAAATACATCCTAGACTGCACTTTACAAAAAACAGCTATTCCACTGATTTCCCTTTAAGTCACTTAAGTCACTGTCCAAGTTAAAAAAAAAAAAAAAAGCATTACTTTACAAGGTTTATTAATAATTTTAATCACTTTGTCTGCAGTGAGGTTGCCTTTGGATACAAAGGTCTTCAGATACAGCTGTTCTACGCCGCTGGAAACCTAAGCACCCTCTTCAAAGTGAAATATTCCTCAAAAGTGACTGAGACGTTTGATTGTGTGGAGGTAGGACGTGCATTTCTTTATTCCTATTGTTTACAAGCTGTAGCACCTTTCATTGTGACCATTAGTGTTGTGGCAAGATCACTGCTTTCTCCTTGTGTTAGCCAGTTTCTAGCGTTATTGTGAGAATGATGGGTGGCTATGTTGTGCTAATTGTTTATCATCATCTACCATCTCTAGTCGACCAGTATGAGGAAGATATGCCTTAAACATGCACAAATAATAAACATTTTCCAAAAGTTCCTCCACTATCCTTTATATAGGGGGTGTTATGGGGAAAAAAAGAATTGTCTAGCCTTTAGGTGGATTTGGGGGTTTGTGATGTGTTTTAAGTGATGCTTAATCATGAAACTGGTACCAAATGAGTCTCTCGTCAACTTTTCAAGGTGACGATTTTGCATCTTTAAAACGAGTCATTCAGAGTCACCCTCTGTGTGACGTCACAGCTGGATATTTTACTCAGGAGCTGGCTGAGAAAACAAAACTTTGACAGTCGGTCAGTGTTGGACTGTAATTCACCCAGTGGCTGATAACAGGAATCCGATGAGATGCTGATGTTGCTCTCTGTGTAAAAAGGCACTTTTTTTGCTACGTGTATTTCCAAATATGAGGAATAACGTTTAGGGAAACGATACAAGACACTTTTCAGAGTACTGTGACATCAATAATTAAAGACAAATTGAAAATATACAGCATAGCTGGAGTCTGTCTCGACCATGCTTTCTGTGGACTCTCTGAAGGGGTCACAGGGTGTCATGGCTGAGAGACACTGTGCATTAGACAGTTGGTGACTGAGTGCTTCAAAGTGGAAGATGGTTCTATGGTCTGAGACCAAAATTGAGCTTTTTGGATAGCATACTAAATGTTATAATTGGTACAAGCCAAGCACTACACATCAGCAGAAACACACCAACCCCACTGTAAAGCCTGGTGGTGGCAGCCTCATCCTGTGGGGATACTTCTCTGCTAGAGGCTCTGGAAGGTTTATTAGGTGGAGGCAACAAATTACAGAATAATCCTGGTGGAAAACCTCTTTTAAGAGGAACACAACTACAGGCAGCTTGTACAGACAGCTAAAACTAATGCAGTCTAATACAACAACCCCAAGTCCGACCCTCATGAATGTTCAGCTTTTGTTTAAACTGTTTTAGAGAGGTGTGGATTCAACAGTATGATCAGTTTGGAGGCTGTTGTTTATGGTGCTGTAGAACTGTGTTGCATTATGATAAGAGTTGTTTCTAATATTTCATCCAACCCTATTATATCATTGAGAATAGACAGTATATTAGAATATCAATACAAAGATTTGCTTTTACTTTGCCAATGAAGGGTCCTTCCTGTGGATCACTACTCACCTCCAGTGGGAGTCAACATTGTAAAATAGTATATTTTATTGGTTATCTGAAGGAAACAAAAAGACTGTTGGCGTACTTTAAGTGTAGTTGCAAAAATGTTAGTTTTCAATACCAACTGTCACATATAATTTGTGTTTTTGGAAAACTAACACCACGATGGCAAAAGTTAAAATTGCAAGGATTTCATTTTATTTGTCAACGATGTTGAAAATCTAACATGTCAAAATACAGCACAATACATGCCCTTGAATTTTAGTAAATCAAACAGAAACTTTGATAGACAAACAGTGGGCAGCTTTACTGAGTGGTTGCCTCCATAATTGTATGACAGAAGGCCTGTGCGCTCAATTATTTTTCTAAGTTGAGTAGATCATAGACTTGGTTGGTTTGTGGCAGTTTCTTGTTTCTTTACGTACTGAAGTAACTCTGAGCCTCTCTGGGTGGGGACATTATTCCTGTAAGAAATCTCCTGTTTTGTTAGACTAAATCTCATCCCACCATGGTCCCCTGTGTCAGTACACTAATCCTACTCCTCCCTGTCGGAAGAGAAGGGTTTTAAGCGGTTTTGTACGCGGGGTCTAACATGAGACATTGATTTTCAGAGGTTTGTGTGATTGAATCAGCAGGAGGAGTAATGTGACACGGCTGGATAGCTTGTATATACATTTCCAGGAGGGAATTGTTGTTCAAGGCATCAACAACCAAAATCTTAGAGGCTGAATATCTGTAAACTGATCTTCAATACGTTTATATTCCTTTTAAAAAAAATTGAGACACCCTGTTTACATAATGATTCATTTATTAATTAATCAGCGAGATAATGACTTGACAGTTAGTTTCAGTGTTCCTCTGAGAGTAGCGCTGCTTAGTATGTACAGCTTTCTGCCTTTTTGTAATTGCCAGATCTAAGCATTTACATATCAACAGCCAGTATTTGGACAAAAACGGACAGTAAAGCAGAATACTCGTCCTAGGTTCTCCTTCTCTGAGACTTCACAAAAGGCCACTGGCAGCTTTGAATATTTCCTGAAGTTGTCAAAGCAGCAAAGGTGCAGAATGAGTGCAAGAATTAGCCAGGGCCCCTATTGAGGTCGGATGATTCAGCTCTGGGACATCTGTCTTGTCTGGAGCCGGTGGGGGTGGGGTTTTTTGGGGGGGCGGGAGGGGGGGTCTGCATACTGGACAATGTGGCCTTCAACTGGTGACATTGGGAGCAGTGGTGTAACCTATAAACTCAACAGGATTTGGTGTTTCTGTGGATGCACTCAAATGATCCAGATATGGGTGATGAGCACCACATCCCTTTCATCTCTGCAACCAGTTCACTATTTCTAAACGTAAAGAGAGCCATTAGACTTTTAGGGAACATAGTTTGAAGCTTATATTCAAACTGAAGCCTGATGGCTGGCTTACTGTCGTTGTGTGCCACTACTTAGTGTTCAGCGCTGACCCCTGAGTGTTCACCTTGTTAAGGGTTTGAGTGCAGCTGGTGTAGAGGTAGAGAGTGAGGGGAGCAGCAGAGTTCAGGCTGCATCTGAAGAGTGTTTGTCTCTGAGTGCATGTGGACGGTCGGGGTGCGGTGCAGCTGGTGAGAGAAGAGAGCAAGAGACGAGGGGAGGCAGAGATGGAGTTTATGCAGCTGCCACGTTGATACAAGACTCTCATCAAAAATCACCTTCTCCCCTTTAAATCAGCCAAAAACGCGTACTACTGGACCTCTCACAGAAAACACTGATATTAGTGCCAGAGCCTTTGTACACATGGGCTGCAAACTGGAGGAAACTGCTGAGCACTTGTAGTGGTTAAATGTGGATGTGTAAACATGCTTTAACTTAAAAATTTTAAATTAATACAAATAACAAAATCATAAACAGAAAAATTACTGTGAATCTTGAATGTAGTATGGTCCTTGAAGAAGATTAAAGAGATGAAATAATACCAACACAACAAATTAGATAGTTTATGCTCCCTTTGTGCTTATTGTTAGAAATCAAAGACATTAACAAAGTGTTCTAAAGGTAGATTGTTAAGTTATATTCATGCCAAACTCAGGCATCTATTCTGGGAGGCTGTGCAATTTAGTGTCTAGTATGTAGGAGAGTGCCTAGGACAAAGGGACTTGTTTGTCCATGGCCTTTTAAGTATGCTCCTTGTTCCTTAGAAATGTGGCTGAACAATTACAATGGTTAAGAGGCATTCAGCTGCAGGTGCATTACTTCCAGTTAGATATTAGCTGATGTCTGAAAGGGGGGGGAATTAGCAGTATGTTGTATTAGCCTTTTGTAGTGCATTTTGCTCAGACCTTCTTCATTTCCCAGTTTTCAATGCTGAGCAGCAAGGGTCTCTGTGCCGAAATAATGCCCATCACACATGTAAATGGTGTGAAAGGGCTGCTTAGCAAAGTGTTCTCATGTCAATCCTTGTGGAAATGGATACAATGCAAACATTACAGCTGAACTAACCACACGTTGTACTGAGTAAAAAGTCCAAGGGTAGGGCCCCTTTGTCTCTGAGGCTCTTTGAAAACGCAGGGGCAAATTCATTTGATTGGGTTCACTTGGCAGGATTAGAGGAGAGGCCTCTATTATGGATGCCCAAAGGTTTGTTAAGTTGAGATCAATTCATAAGATTTTATTTCCCAGTGAGAAGCAGAAATGCGTTTATTGTGGCAACTTCATCACATATTCATGGCTTAACATAAGTAGTAAATGTACTGATTTAAGTGGTCTTTTCACCGACGAGGGGGGGAGGGGGCTGCTGTGGTCTCTGCTCAGCTGACAGTTTTAATTGCCTAATGGTTTTCTCTTCATTGGCACAAAACATGTATGCTTCCAGTTTTATTTTACACGTTATTTTGCACCTTTTTTTTCAGATTTTCCTAATTTAAAAGCAGTAATTTCAATGAACGAGATATCTGTGTGCACAACACTAGGTATATTTAAAATTATAAATTTGTTTGACAATACAAAATCACTGGTCAGGTTTATGGGAATAAGTCTTACAGACATATGCTGGAGTGTCCTTTATCAGCCTGATCTGTTTGTTGCATTACTAAATTCATTCACACTGTGTTATGCAGCCCGATGATGTTGAAGGGAAGATCCGGGAAATCATTCCTGCTGGGTTCACCTGCAACACCGACGACTTCATCTCACTGCTGGAGAAGGAGGCCAATTTCAAGCCCTTCGGCACCCTGCTTCACGCGTACACGGTCCACAGCGAGGAGGCAGGAGAACTCACATACCAGATTCACAAGGTACAAAAATCACTTACTGCCTCATCTGACCATTCAGGAAGGCTTTTAGATTTTAATATCAGTTTTTGTAGTTGTTGTTAATCAGACGACGGAGATGAGATTTAAAAAATTGGCTTTTGCCGTGTTCACCCCAGGCTGATATTACCTGCCCTGGATTCCGAGAGTACCACGAGCGCCTGCAGACCTTCCTCATGTGGTTCATAGAGACTGCCAGCTTCATCGATGCAGACGACGATCGTTGGGACTTCTTTCTTGTGTCAGTGCCCTCCTTAATTGACATCAACCCCCCCTACCACCACCACCACCACCCCCTTGCACCCACCCCTATGCTAAAGCCTTTATTGTGTCGTTGAAAAACAAAGCCCCCCTTTGAGGCGCTTGTGACCAATTACCAGGCCAGTTTGATTATATTTCCCCCGTAGGAGAATTGTTGATCAGGCAAGAGCTTCCTTTGTACCAAAAGCCCTTTTCAGATTTTTCAGGGGCAAGAGCTGAATTGAATACTGTTGTCTTTTGAAACACTGAACAATGTCTTAACAGTAAAAAGAGCCTCTGCCAGTGTTTTCTTTACCCTGGCACCTATTAATACTGACAATGGGGAAAATGGACTGAAGTGATTTTGAGGAGCTCAGTCCCTCCTCCAACCCCTTCTCTTCCTCTAAGTTGCAGTACTCCAATTAAGTGCATAATGTATTCAGGTTGTAGCAGGTGTACCAATCGGGGCCTGGCTGCTCTAACATGCTGACGCTGGGGGCTGGGGGTGGGCACGAGAACAGAGAGGCTAAAATGGTCAGTGGATGGGAGTGTGCCTGTAATTGACCTGTTTGCCTTTGTGTTTTATCTGCAGATTTGAAAAGTACAATAAAGATGGGGAGACTCTCTACGCAACTGTTGGCTACATGACAGTTTATAATTACTACGTGTACCCAGACAAAACCCGACCACGTGTAAGGTAATTGCTGGGGCAGCACGTGCCTTCCCATTCTTTTGTATAAAAAAGGAGTGGAAAATTATACATTTCTTTATCCTCTTCCCAAAGAGCCCAAATTACTGGCTTATATAGCCAACCATTCAACCAGATTTTGTTTCATTACCAAACCAGGGTGATTTGTATCTGAAAACAACTTTATAGATAAGCTTTTGATGTGATTTGATTTGTTGCATTGATGGATCAGTATAACAATCTATTATTTCCTGCTTTCAATCAAAGACTTTCTGTTCCTGCTCAGAATAACTGCTCAGATGCCTCACAAATTTGTTTTGTGAGTAGTTTTGTGCAAACCTGTTCCCTCGTTGGTTTCATGTTTTCATCTCTCTGCCCTTTAACTAAACAGCCAAATGTTGATCCTGCCTCCGTTCCAAGGAGAGGGTCACGGAGCTCAGCTTCTGGAGGCGGTGCACAGATTTTATTGCAGCCTGCCCAAAGTGCAAGACATCACAGGTAAGCGTCTGATTTCTTTAAAAATGCCATTTACTATGTTGAAGAAGGCGTGGATAAACATTTAATCTAAGATCCCCGTGTCACCCACGAACAGTTTAAATGATTTTTCTCTGCAGTGTGTGGATCCAGGGGGTGAGTTAATTTGGAGGGCTGGCATGTATACCAGAATGTGCTGAGGCTCTATTGAAACTAGATGGATCGAAATAGTTGCTTTGCATAGAGACAGAGGGTGAATACTAAAGAGGCATCCCAGCTCTCTTCCTTTCAGAGAAGAATCCTTTTCAAGAAAGAACTTTGTAGTTGTAAAAATTTAGCAGTCGAATAGGCAGAAGGTTAATGGTTCGTCTGGCCTTGAGGAATCTGTCTTCACTGTTGTCTGCATGTAACTTTTTGAAAAAGCTTTTAAATATGTCTGTTTTTGTTGGCACAAAAATCCCTAGCCTGCACCCCCAACACACACACACACGTACACGTACACGTATACACACTGACCACAATATTAACAGTAACGTACTATACAGCGTCAGATGTGTCATGTTTATTGTAAGTGATTTGGAAACCATCACAGCAACATTAACTCATTTTGATTGTTTTATGATGCTTGTTTCCAGCTGAAGACCCCTCTGAGAACTATGTGAAGCTGAGAGACTACGTGCTGGTCAAACTTTGTCAAGGCCTGCCATCCTTTGCTGCAGACAAGCTGCACCTCGGCTTCTCAGCTGACATGATCAAAGAAGCACAAGACAAATTGAAAATCAACAAGGTGCTGCATCAGGCTGCAACTGACGATTGGTTGTTTTTTGTTTTTTTTTTTAATCAGTTAATCAGTTTTCGATAAACAGTTTTAGTCTGTACAGTGTCATAAAATTGTGGGAGTTACTGCCTTGATGTTGCTTGTTTTGTTCGACCAACAGTCGAAAACCTTCATATATTCATTGTACAGTGATATGAAACAGAGAAAAGCAGCAAAGTCTCACAAGAAGAAGTTGGAACGAGCAAATGTTTGGCAAAGAACTTAGTGTTCCCATGTTTAGCAACTTACTTTGCTGCTTTGCTCAAAAAACTGTTTGACTTTATGCTGGTTCATTTAGCTGCTTATCATAGCATGGAATCTGTGACGTAAATGGACAAAGTGGTGGCATTTCTTAAGAAAATTTAGCTCTTCTTGGAACAGATACGCAGAGGCATGATGTACCGTATGTCCTGAATAGCTTGTGACTTCCTGTAACCATTGTTCTGGGAAGTACTTCAGGAGACATACTGGCATGTATTAAAACTATACGTGAAAAATCATTTAAATTATGCTGGGAATTTTTTTCCCCTTTTTCTACAGAAACATGCGAGGCGAGTGTACGAAATCCTGCGCCTGAGAGCAACAGACATGAGCGATGAAGAAAAAGCAAGAGAGTACCGTTTGGAGGTGAAAAAGAGGCTATTTGGACCATACAGGGTGAGGTTTTCATCATCACCGCTTCAGAGCAGTGTACTGTGCATATCAGTGTGGAGAGGGTCAAAAAGTTCACGCAGAGTGTGATTCCGAGTGAGAGATTTCCTCATGTATTCAATAAATCTGAATGTTATCTTGTCTGTGTTGCTGTCAAACAAGAATCCAGTGATCAGTCTTCCACCTTTTGTTAGCGTAACGTTACAGCTGCTGATTGAGGGAAGCGAAATGACCCGCGTACGACATGCACTTGATTGGCTTACAGCTCCGCATTGTCCCAGTTTATTATGTTACCTTTTTTTAAAACAGCAGAAAAATTGATCTTTATTCCCGTGAAAATTGATAGATTACTCGCGCCATATTGTTAAAGCCACAATAGGGCCCACCAGGCGTCTGTGGTTTTGCTGCTGCCGGAGCTTTTTTCTTTTCAGGCACGTCATTACTCAGGATTTGCATTTCTTTGGGAGAAATAATTTTCGTGAAAGTGTGTTTGAAGCACTTTGTCAGAAAGCTGCTACTATTCAGAGTTCTGTTGCTTTACTATTGCAGCTCTTTTTGAACTTCATCAGGCAAACGGTGCAATTTTATCAAATCGTTTTCTGTTATTTTCTCATGGTTTTCTGGGCAAGTTTTCTTTGAGTTTCAGAGATATACTGTAACAGACATAAGCCCAGTGAGCAGAATATCATAAGCTTCTCTAATTCTGTTTCACAGGACTTGACAGTGGGAACTACTAGCTAGATTTGTGTGCACCAGTATAACACCCTACATCCTGTTTGCTTGTGACATTTTATGTTTGAGCTGCTCGCTTTGACTTTGCATACCAACCATTAGAGAATCTGCTGTCAGCAGGGTAACCACATGTCTCAAAAAAGGCAGAATCTGACATGGAAAAGACCTATGTGGTGAAGAGGGAAGTAGGAATTCCTTGGGAGAGTGGCAAGGAAAGATCTGGTGGCCAGATGCAGGCCGTTTTTTTCCCTTCCCTGAGGAGATTTAGCGTGCAGTTAGTTGAATGGCAGAGGCTGCGGTTCTGTGAATTTGAGGCAGATTATACATTTCTGCCCCCCCCCCATTCCCCAGTGACCATGTCTGCATGCATATGTATGCAAGCAGGAGATTGGACAGGACCAAGTGAATGCGTACTTGTCTGTCCAGGTCCAGAAACTTTCAGCTCTCTGATTTCACTACCAATGTTTATACCACTGTCTACTAAGGCGTTCTTAATAAAGGGTATATACATTGTAATTCATTCATTCATTGTTTATAAATAAGTTTTTAATTTTTAAAAGATCAGTAACAAGATCAGTAATAAGCCATTCATAACATGTACCGGGTACCAGGTTATGCAATTCATCATGTAGAGTCCTTCATGGACATCCAGCCACTCACTCACACATTCTCACTGTTATGTGTTTATTTTGTTTATTTTGTGTAGAAGAATCAGAGGGAGCTGGCAAAGATGAGGAAGTGCCTGCGGCCAGAGGAGCTGGTGTCCCACATGGGTCAGATGGACACTCAGACGCAGCACGAGGAGCTGGAGAAGAGTTATCAGGTTGTTGTGGAGGACTACAGGAGAATCATTGAGAGGCTTGCAACTCAGGCCTGATCAGACTGTGAGATACTGCTGGCCTGGAGTGCACCCTCTCAACATACAGGTGGTCTGCCCGGTCTGTACAAAAGCCCACATTTTCACAGACTTTAGCTGCAACCGACAGGAAACAGAATCACTGTTCTGATTCAAGAGTGTTACAAATCTATAGTGACTGGTGTAGCAGTGATAGGTTGCAGTGGAAATTACCTGTCTGTTTCCCAGCTGATTTTGATACAGTAGAGGAGGAGAATGGCGCAGCTGGAAGGTGAGACTTCCTGTTTGTCTCATGTGTTTAATCACATTGTGTGAGATTAAATATGTAATATTTCACAGATGATAGGAGGTCCGCTACCCTGCAGAGTAACCCTGCTTCTTCTCCATCACACATTTTTTAAACCTCTTTTGTCAAAGCAATTCCCAGGGTGTTTTGAAGCACTTCATACTGAAAATTAAAAAGAATGGTTTTGTATATTGCTCAAATGGTGTGATTCTTATTGTAGAGAGGAGAATAAAACTGAGCGATTCAGTATGTCATTAAGGTTTTCATTCATTTTAGCGATTTGAGATTGTAGATTCTACGTGCATTTAATCTGAACACAGTCTAGCATAATAATTTAGAGATTTTAATAAATAGGAAAAAAGGAGACATGCAAACAAAGACTACAGAAATAAGTAATATCAGTAAACCACAACACAAACGTAAAAGGCAGCAGAAGTAGGTGGCACTAGATGAAAGGTCAGGGAGTTCTTGCAGTTCATCCTCTGGGAACCATGAATGTCTGTATCAAATTACACCCAGTAGTTGTTGAGATGTCACAAGGGTAACGTCCTCTGGGGATCATGAATGTCTCAAAACTTCACAGCAACCCATCGGACAGTTATAGTCTTACTACATATTTTAGTCGACCAGAGTGGTGAACTGACCGACACAGTGCCATGTTGCTACCACAGCTAAAAATGAGAAAAAGCTATTTACCACATTTAGCCTTTACCAGCAATGCAATTCAGCTGCAGATCATTCAGTCAGGTATTATGGTTTGTCAGTTTATTCTGCACACTCTTGTCTACCTACTCGTATAATTTATAAAACTGAGTCACTTAAAGAAAACCTCTTACTACAAGCTCAGCCCTGGCGATAGTAGTGATAAGTTACCAAATACTTAGGTACAGGTTTGTGGTACTTTCACTCCACTATGTTTATTTTAAATATTTATTAGTTACAGTGCAGATTCATTTTTATAATACAAACTATAATCAACAAATAATTTGTGAACTATTGTTATAGTTTCACCTGATACATGCTACCTAAAGCAGTTCAAATTAACTCCACCTTTGTCTGCTGCAACATAACCCTACAATGTACAATATATATTATTCTGAAATGGGCAATTCCAAAATATAAGCAGTTTTACTCTTGTTACCTTAAGTACTTCCTGATACCAATAATTTGGCACTTTTACTTGAATGCATGACTTTTATTTGTAGCAGAGTATCTTTGCACTGTGGTATTTCTATTTTTACTTAAGTAAAAGATCTGAGTCCTTCCTCCCCCACTACCTGGTATCATGACAGATTTATGCCCTAATAGACACATTTGTGGAGTTTCTGTTCAACAAGGTTTTATCTTTTCTTTAAGAGTTTTTTTCCCCAGTACCAGCACCGGGGCATTTCCTACAATATTAAAATGTTCTTGTTACATTGCCAGCATTTGTTATCTCCGGTTAAACCGATTATAAATCACTTTAAATCTATGTTTCTATCTGTGTATAATTTTATTAGAGATGAACTCAACTTCCTTAAACTCACTATCTAGATCTCTTCGTCATATTAATCACAGGCTTCTACATAACCTAGTTAGAGTATAAATATGTTTTTGATAATATAAAACACTGATGCAGAGATCCACATGCCAGGAGAATTTAAAAAGATTTGGTCCATATTCTCTTAATTTTCCCTGTTAAGTCCAAAGTCAGAACCCCACACTGCCTGGAGGTGTAAACATTTTCAAAAATTCCCTCTATCAGTTAAATAAATAATTCTTTCGGTTTGGCTAGCAATTCAGTAAATTAGGATTATTGTCATATTGCCGGGAAATGTTTAATTTCTCTACTTCATTCTGCATTTTAGACAGAATAACGGGGTGTATGTTCTTTAGCATTTCTGCCTGGTCTCATATCCTCCCTGATCATACTCTTAAACTGATTAATGGCATGAAATTGCAAGGAAAACTAGAAACTGAACAGTTCACCACTCAAATGTCCCCTTAAATGCAGGCCGTACATAAGGGAGACAGTATATAGATATTCATATAGAATTTGAACTGTTTTTAGCTCGTCCAGCTATCCTGATTAATGCTTTTCCCAGTATGCGTTGTATATATTTTAGCCACTGTAGGGATATAATTTTGTCCAGGCACCCTCTCACAGCTAATGCAACTTCTGATTGCTGCTGATGTTGAGTGTTACACTAATGAGTATTATGGTTTTCAATTGAAAACCTTTGTGCCACTGTATTGCCCCCGCTTGTGCAGATCACTGTGATGAATACCCATCATACTTTATGATACTTTAGCACATTGTCACTAAATGAAGGCTGCCAGGTCAATTTTCAATTTTTTCCCTCTCCACTTGAAACAAGACAAAACCTTAGAACCCTTCACATCTCTAATTCAGATTGATTGAATCCACTCGTGGCCACAAGGGGCCTCATCTCACTGTAGTTTTCTCTGCTTTTTCTGCTGTGAGTGCACATTTCGCATTGCACTGCACAGGCTCAGCCGACTGACCTGCTAGTGGGAAGTGGCATTATTGTTTATTAGGCTCACAAGTTGCGCTGTCTCATTAATTCCACTAGCTGTACATGACTGTTTAATAGAGCCATCGTCTGGCTTTTATGCAGCATGTTGACGCATCTACTCCAGTTCTTCACATATCCGGTGGACGAGGAGAGCAAACTAGCATGCACGTGGATTGTTTGGATGATCTGCAGGCCTCTGTGCAGTTGCCAGAAGGTTGTGAAAGCCCTTTTGCTGATTCAGACCACACAGTTGAGTTTACAGAAGCTTAATTATTCCCCCCACACTTCACACTATGAGTCTGTCCTGAGCCCTCATGTCCCATTGCACCTGTCTGTAAATACTCAAAGTAAGAAGGAGACGTTTTGGGAAATATGCTTATTCATTTTCTTGCAAAAAAAAAGTGCGTCAGTTACCCGACAACCAGCTCAAGACTCCAGGAAGCTAATTTGTCGATTTCGTGTTTTTACACATTGGATTTTGATTGGATTAAGCAAACAAAATACAACATTTTAATTATAGAGCTTTAAAGGAACTGGTGGGCGGATTTTGTTCCTTTTGGACAGAACTGTTCCCCCCTGTTTCCTGTGTTTATGCTATGCTAAGGTAGCTGGCTGCTGGCAGTTGCCTCATAGGAAATGTTCAGACATGGGAGGGCTATCAGCCTTGTCATCTAAAAAGAAAAGAAAATTGATCATTTTGAAACTCAAAAAGCAAAACGCAAAAATGTTAATCAGGTTCTTAAGATGGGTTAACTTGCGATCTGGGAAATAGTGATGGACATATTTAACTATTTATTTAATATTATTTAACGTTATATAAACCAAGTGATTCATTAATTCTTTGAGGAAAATTAGCAGATTAATCATAGTGAAAATAATCCTTACTCGCAGAGGCTAGATCATATCATACTGCTGATACTGTTTTGACTGTTTTTATTAGCCTTTTGTGAAGCACCATTTTGGTAAACAATCAGCAGTTCACTCTCTTTAGATTTTTTTTTTTTTTTTTTTACTTGTCATTGTTCATTGTCAATCAAACCTGAAAACGGCACAGATTTCAAAGCTGTTGCATGAAGTGCCGTGATCTTGAAGTACAGTAAAATTGGTCTTTTCTGGCATTTTAGATGTTGCAGAAGAATGTATATAAATTTAGAGCTATTCAAGATGTCAAGTTTATATATATATATATATATATATATATATATTTTTTTTTTTTTAAACAAAAAAAAAAGCCACATCCAGGGTGAGAAGTGCAAAATTCAACATGTCTATTTTAGCTTATTCCCCCTGTGCAGTTGATCAGCCATTCAGGCTCAGTGAATTGAAATCTAAAGAAGGCAGTGCACTTTCTCCCAGAGTCAAGGCTATTACAGTGGATCCAGCAGTGGGCCCTCAGTTGCTGCGCTTTTGTAAGGGGGGACACAGTCTGTCCATTATTGTTGTGTCAGAGTGGAGATGTGGGAGGTTGATTTATGTCTGAAACTCTCATGGGTTTCAATCTCCCCTCTCTCACTTTTCATATCTCACAAGAAAGGAGAAGAAAGGGAAGAACATCGATTAATGGTTGTATTTCCTCAATCCCCCCCCGCCCCCACCACCACCACCATCATGTTTTGGCATGTTTAATCATTCAAATAATTTAACCTACATTAAAACGGGCACAAAGGCTTAATGCCATTATTCTGTGAAATGACAACAACAGTATCAAACTTGAATATTTGGTTTCACCTGTTGGCATTTCTGCTACTGTTACCTTATGGCGCCTCCACCTCTCTCCACCAAGGCAGACAGTCAGGGAGTTTTGGACTGCAGCCCAGCTGTACTGAGGGGCCTGCTGAATATGATACCTGTGTGGAGGAGCTCCAGCGTCTTAGCCCCCAGGTTCCCAGGAGAGAGCCAGGCAGGAAAGTTGGAGTCCCCCCCGCTCCACACCACACCCTCCCACCATCACTGCTTTTCTTATCATGTTCCCATTTCTTTTGTGCTCCTTGGTTACCCACATACCCCGAGGCCGCCGAGCCCCCTCTTCACCGTCAGCGAACTTGGCCGGTCCCTTTTCTCTGCTAAATGAGTCCTTTTTAAGATAATGTTTGATGCGTTGACAGCCAGAACTTAAACAGTGTAAAAGAAACCGAGTTTGACATCTTTTAATTGTGCATCAGAAAGCAGAGATTGTGGTTTCGTGGACTGCTTTCAGATCATGCTGCTGATATGGTAATTTGCTCAAGTGAAGGATGTGATGAAAGTGGCAGCGTTGATAGTTTAGCTGTAGAAGTCCCTGGAGTCCAGTCTGCTGGTTCCCCTCTCCCTTAAACGTGACATGATTCTTCGAGAAGTCCATACTTAAACTGCATTTGTTTCGGTAAATCACCTTTAGCCTCAGTGACTATAAAAATAGCAGCAACAATTTCAAAAGTTTGACTTTCAACAGAATATGTTTTCACACAGGAAATATTTAATCTCCCTCAATAAACAGACACAAGTGTTCATTCTGATTTAGAACAAATGGCAGATGTGCATGAAATGAATAAGTTCTGTGAATGCCAGTTTTTTTTTTTTTTTTCCGTTGCAAGATTCATGATAATTGATTTCCATCTGTGTATGAGCAGAACTCGTGGTTGTGATTACATCTGTCGACTAAATGGGATCATGGTGCACTTCAAATCGAGCGTGTTTATTAAGCCGGATTTCTATTCAGATGGCATGAAAATAGATCAGCTAGTGTACATAAAGCACTGGATTTTGTTATCGTGATTGACAGTTAGTGAACAGCCGCATGACAAGACTTGTTATTTTTGTCACAAGTGATGCATGTTTGGAGAAATAATCCATCCCTTCATTACAGCCCCATAAAGAGGACCTAGCTTTGTTACCCTCCTCTTTCTTTGTGTTGTCCTTTTTTTTAATTGATTTGAACAAATGCAAATGACCCTTTGCTTTTTTTTGAGTCATCATACTGCATATAATCATCAATGACGGGAACCTGCTGTGGCATTTGGTTTTCATTTACTCCATGTGTGGTGCTAAAATATGACATAACATCTACCAGGAAGTTGGGCTGTTTGTTGAAAATCTGTGGAGGACTAATTTTTCAGTGTGTGCTTTAAAGAAAAATTAGTTGTGAGTCATTAGGTGGAAGAATGGGAAACATTCAAATGTCAGTGTTCTGGACAGCACAGATAATTTAATTGGGAAGTTATTTCTGTAGAAGAAATCAACACAAAACAACAAAAGTGGGCTTTACGTTTTGATCTGCACATGAATGACCTGTTATTTCTCAAGACTGACTTTTCTTGCACTGTACTTGCACTCATGTACTGCAGGGACCTGCCTTTGTATTAATCTCTTAAATGAGCCATGCTGTGTGGAGTTGGATGAACATGTGCTTTTCTAGATGTAGTTTTCTTATTAAAACTGTCCCATTAGGCTGTAATTGGTGCTATCTGAGGCCGGGACGGAGCCGTGAGGGGAGGGGAGTGAGAAGTCAGACTGAGATGGTATCGGGGTCGAGGAGACAGGAAGCCTCTGTGTAATCTTGTCAGGTTAGAGATCGGAGCTGCGATCAAGCTGACCGGACTGAACTCTGCTTGTCTGTTGCTGAACTGTAGCTTCACAGGGAGTGTACTGAACTGCTGTGAACTGAGCTTATCTTTGCTGTTTGCACAGGAGCCTGGGCTTTACCTGGGTGTTTACATGTTGGATCATTTTCAACTTTGTATACAAAGCGAGCACAGTGTAATGATCGGTGTATACATCGGGTATCAGAAGAGATCAGTGTCTAGTTTATGTCAAAACTCAAGGGAACAAGGGATGGGTGGCTTTGCTGAAAAACTCCAGTAGAAGCCAAACATGTGAAGACAGGTTTTTTCTCTGCTGCTTTAATGGGAGCAAAAGTCCAGTCAGATTATGTGCAGTTTTAAACTCTGCTATTTTGTTTTTCTCTTCATACCTGATGTTTTCAGGTTCAAATGTAACCCAGAATCACAAGAAGTGGTTAAACTGTTACGGACAGGGAACATGATCCTTCTCTTATTGACTGATTGAAGTAATAGATGTAGACAAAAGCGGTATGAAGACCTCTAAGGAGTAATTTTGTTCTCGATTCCACTGATGGCAAAATTAAAATCAGTAGCAAAGGCGACTCAGTTGAATTAAACAAATCCATGTGAAATATATTTTTACTACACTAACACAGTAATGGATATGGTGGTGTGGGTGCATGCCATATACAACAGAATGAGAAATGCTCTGTAAACCTTAACTGTACACAAGAATCAGGGGATAGTGAGAAGACTGCTATTACATTACACATATGTCACTCACAATACGATAACAAAACACTCCCAGGACCCTGGTCTGAAACACTGCAAAGCTCTCACAGTGTTTTTTCCAGCTGAACCAAAGCTTACTAAGTAAATAGGAATGCTGCACGCAGACACACACTGACATTTGCCAGATGCTCGGCGCTAATTAGGGCCAAGTATTCCCCCTCGTACGGAGTATGTGAGAAACCATAAGTGCACCGCTGGCCGACCTGTAAGACCTGACTGGGGCGGAGTTATGTGTTTGTGCTCTGCACATAACAAACTCTGCATTCTTATTCAGAGCAGGAATTTGTTGTTGCGGTTTTCGTACAGGGAGGCGCACATGAATCCCAGTTTTCTTTGATGTAAATGTGTGACTAAGATCTCTGTTAATTTGGAATCCAAATAAACCATTTACAGTGTATTTTAGTTGTTGACACAAGTGCAAAATCCAGTAAAGCCCAGGGTCCCCCAGAAGCTGCAGTTAGATGCATGAACAGATATTGCTTTGGCTCTTGACTCTGTCATTTAAGATACATTCTTGCAGTTCAGTGCTGCTTGTGTGGGTGAGCCAGAGCAAAATGCAGGTGCTGAGAACCAAAATGCTTTCGCCTTGTTGCTATTTTCCCCCTAGTGAGCAGTTTACCATCGACACATTATCCTTTTCAAGTATGACATTCATCATTTATCATCTAGCCTCTACTTTTTCAAACCTGAGCCATCATACCACCTACAAGCCTCCAAATATAATTTACCCATATCCAAAGAACTGCCCCCCCTTCCTGCATAATAACCCACTCTGCAAACCCTCCTCCACCCCCACAATGGTGGTGACGGCGTACTAAGCAGGAAGTGAAAGGAGACCTGAACGCTCCAGCCACCCACAGACCCACCCCCTCTACCCCACCTCACCCCTCTTCACCCTGCTCTCCCAGGCTGCAATGTGGCTCTGTGTCCTGGCTCCTGTCCAGGTTCTGGTGGTGTGATGGGGAGGGTCATGGTTTGCGTCTGACCCCGGGCCTGCATGTTGGATGTTGTTATTATTAGTGCTCCGTGCCCCCCGGGCGGGCAGTCCCCAAAGCAGGAGAAACTGTTGGGCTCTGGAGAGGCTCTGGACCTGGAGAACAGCTGTGTGGGTTAGAGGCTGCTGGGGCCCCCGCAGTCCCCTGAGAGCACCGCTGCACCGGCCCGCCAGGAGGTACAACTGTTTTTTATACAACTTCATAGTACACTGCTGCACAGCAGGACCAAGGCATGTTACTGGATACACTGTCTAATGTGCAGGGGATGGGCACAATAACAGGAGGCTTGTAATATAATGCAATACGTGAAAGTGCAGAGTTTGACTTCAAAAATTACCCACAGAGTAGGGGTGAGTGACAATATAATATAATAATCTAAATATAATAATGGCAAAGGGAAAACAGAATTCTAGAAATGTCTACAAATCTGTTAAAAAGCAAAAATGAAATGCCACATTGGCATAACTATTCAGGCCCCTTTTCTCAGTACTTCGTTGTAGTACCTCTGGCAGAGATCACATCCTCAAGTCTTCTTGGGTATGACAGCAGATCCTCTCAAGCTCAGTCAGGTTGGATGGTGACCATCTGAAGCTGTCTTAAGCTTCCCAGTGTGTCAGTAGTTTTTAATATTATATTGTAACAGGTGCTCTGTCAGTGTGTGAGCTTGCTGATTTTATACATTTATTTGTGAATTTATACCTACCTCCTGAAACCAGTTACCAGTTTTAATGTTGTGTATATATATATACACACACATACACAACATTCACCATACACCATTCGGCCACAATGGTGTATAACTGCATAACTCACATGTTGCAGACATCAGTTGCTTTGTGAATGAAGCACAGCCACGGGAGGGCAAAGGGTATTTAAAAGCCTACCTTACCTCTCTCTACGATCTTAATTCTGCCTATTCTTGGCAGTTCTGGGGGGGGGGGCCTTCTAACTGTGTAAATAGCTCTGGAAATTGCGTGTGGCCTTTGACTGTCTGTGTAATTGCAAGCCTCTTGCAGTATTTTGCTTGGCAGTCTGAGAGGTTAACCCCCGAGGGCTGGAGGCCTGAAGCTCTCCGTCTGACTGGCAGAGGGCTCCTCAAAGCCCCACTTGTTCACCTCCCAGCCTGGGCAGCTCTAAGCCGCCGCTGATCCTCTTCTAGACGAGAGGGAGAGTGGGAGGCTGTCGCATTCGGCGGTGGCTGAGGCTCTGCAGGGTGAAGCCTGGAGTGTTATAGGCCCACACAGACACACCGAGCCCAGGCTGTCTGGTTGCACCTGGGCAGTCGGTAGCACCTGTAGCTTTGTCACCCCTGAGAGACAGCACCAGCACTAAACTCTGGTTTTAGCCATAATCAGATTATATGGAGGCTGCTGCAGTATGTGGTTGATCAGTACCCCAAAAACCCTTTTTTTCCCCATATTCCCATGAAACTGTAAATGTGGACTATTCCTGTAGTTAATGATGTGCAGATGGATGCACTTAGTTTGGTTATACTGAAAGAGTGTTTGATGCAATAATGCACTTAAATGTCAATTTATCAATTTATCCAATGTATCACTGCTAATTTACAAAAAGGCTCATTACAAAGCCACAAAATGCATTTGGCAGCACTGAAAACAATGACGAGAGTAAGATTAGCAAAATAAATGTTGAGTATTCAAACATGGCCAAAAATAATGTCACATTAAATTGATTTGATCTTAATTCCACACATTAATTCTGTATTTTGAGGGGTTTCACATCCATCACACTGTTTATTTTGAACTTCTTCATCTCAGAAGTATTCAGGGGTTAAGTTGGGGATTTGTGCAGAAGGTAAAGTCTAACCTGTCTGCTGTGATGGATGATGTAGTCATATGAAATGGTCTGTAAAGATGCAGCCTCTTTCAGAATCACAGCAGAAACTGCAGAGAAAAGACAACATGCGTAGTTTCCTCCCTGGATTCCCACATTGTTCTCGCCAGCTCTTCTCCCCCTGGGCCTTGAGAACAAGTCTCTGTACACTCCAGACAAAAGTACACAGGCAGAAAAGAAATATCAAGGCACAAAAGCTCTTTATGTAATGCTGTCAAGTTGTATTGATTTTTTTTTCCTGTATATTTGACAGACAACATAAAATCGTTGCTTCATGTCATGTCAAGCTGGGCCTCGGAGATCGCATCGGCTCTTCCAGTATCACTCAATTCTTTGGTAGAAATGTTTCTTGGACAAGACATTGTGGGGAGATGTTGACTGTGAGTGATTCGTTTGTGTGAACTCTGAAAGATGTTTGTTGCCTTTACACAGTGACACATATAAAAACTGTTCCACAGAAAGTCAACCTCAGATTATTTTTGTGACTTTGTGCAGTGGACCATGGGGCAGTGCGTTGTAGTGCAGTATCTGAGGCATGGGTCTGTTTTATCAGTGAGACAGCGGATGGATGAATTCAAGGTCCTGTGCAGGACTGGGGTGCTGGTTTGTTTCTGGGTTTTTGAGATGGAGGATCAGCAGCTGTGTAATCAGACCTGGTTCTGACCCTACCTGTCCGGACGTTCCTCTGCACCCTCCATCATGTTCATGTGTCACGCACACACTGATGAACTGCTGGTCGCGTGCAACCTCTGAGCTGGTCTGACCTGCTGTCTGATTTAGTGAAGATATTCTACAACTGCCAGCACTGTAGGACCTAGTAGGGAACACAGTACATTATTCTTTTCCCATAACATTCATTAGGTCTTTATTTAAACTCCCACTGATTTACAGTTATGGCCACTCAAGCTCTGCAATAAATAGACAGATAGCACGATAAATAAAGGTAAATACAATTTTGTGGTATTTGTATTAAGTTTTCAGTTTGGGTGGGAAACAGAAAAGCTATGATGCCTTGATTTCGTGTATTTTTACACTAACTACTGAAAAAAAAGGAGAAAATGTAGTAGGCTACCTACTGATAAAATATGTTCTCTTACCTTTATTGTTTTGTTTTAACGAGTTTGCAGGGATTAAATGTATCTCTGTTTTGCTATGTTTATGCTGGTCTATGGAACCATTGTGAAAATGTATATTTAATGAATATCATAAATGAATCTACTATTTAATTCATTTAACCACAAGAATTTGCTTGGACTTTGCTAGGTTCAAAGGGTGAGATGGCAGTTACTGCTACTCTGATAAGCTAGTTAGCGTTAGCGGGAGTTTTGCTTGTTTTTCTTTTCTCCTTTGTGAATTCATATACTGCCACTGCCTCCTTTAGTTATGCAGAATAATTGAAACCAACTAAAATTTATATTTTTCCATTATAGATACTAACAGGTAGGGAAAAATCATTATGTGAATTTAGTTTGAACTGTAGTTAAGGCTAGCTATGGCTTCCTCACCAGCTAGCTTTCACTTGATTACTGCTTGGTTTGGTTGTTAGCTTGGTTTTGTTGTAAACGTTAGTTTGTGTTTTTGTGGATATTATATATTATTCTTTTTTATGGTGAAGCAGATGCCAAAAAGTCAGATTCTGGTCTCAATTTAGTTTCAATCATATATACCAATATATAACCAATTACAGTAATACACCATAATAATAATTTTCTGAAAGGGTCGATACTGCTGATACTATGTTTTTTGATACTCTGATAAAATCATCATTTCATGACTTTTAACAAAGTATTTTCACATTGTAATGCTGCTACCTTTTCTCTACATGTAAAGTATCTGAGCACTTCTTCCATCACTGCCCTCTGGTAAAGAACCACATCATCTGCTGGCATTGTTTATATGATGATTTGAGCTATATGTGGCACCACAGAAGAAGCAGCCAGTGTCAGACATGTGGATGCTCGGTGGTCCCTGTTGAGAACACTAAGCTCTGTATTTGCACTCCTCTCTCTGAGGATAACAGCCTCTCCAGCCCAGGTTAGGAGAGGGGCTCCCTGCAGCTGCTGTCTCTGAGGCTGATTAGTGTGGTGATGAGCGAATGAGGGCCAGGGGAGCCATGCACACACACTCTGAAAGGGTTAAGCAGCCGGTTAGGGAGGAGACCTGCTCTGTGTCCAGGATGTTGAGTGCTGCAGCGCGATGGTGTGCTGTTACACTGCATGAGGCCTCGGCTCCACTTGGATTCTGATTGGGTCTGTAAGATCACAGCCACCCCCCTCCCTTCTCTCTGCCAACCCCCTCCTCCCTGAGGGTTTCTCTCTCCACATCCTCCCTGCTGATTATCACCACTGCCAGAGCTGACTCTTGCACTCCAGCTGCTGTCCACACTCTGGCTCTGGGGCTAATTTAACCAGGCTGCATGGAGGGAGAAAACTTTCTCACACAGACCTGGAGAAGCTGAGCTGCCGCACAGCAAAGCTCCTCCCAGGCTTTAGCTTGTTGCCCTCTGCAGAAACCTCCATCAAGCACTGCTGCTGCTCACTATAAAAAGAGCCGCGCTGCTAACACTACATGCCCTCCCGTCACATTTTCCTCAGTGAACCTTTTTAAACAATATCCAGAGCTACAAATGTTCAGAGCAAGGTCACAGTCCTCTTTACTCAGAAAAAGTTCATCAGTGCAAAATAGACAGCGGAGATTTCCCTGTCTTCTGTGCATGCGTTGCTCTCTGCAGGTGTTTCCTCTGAGCAAAGCCAGGGCAGAGTTATGCCTTCACTGTCCAAAGGGTGACTCTCAACAGTCATCTTCAATGTGAAACTCAACCCATAAGCTCCAAATATAAAGCACACATACAGTATCTGAAGAGCTACTGTATATCAAAGCGTTTCCATCACAATACAGCCAGGAATAACAGAGGTCTGAGTTGGGAAGATTGATGCCTTGACAACTTCTTTTTCCAAGACAGATGACTGAGGCTGGAAAGTGAGTTTGAGTTTTTCCCTGAATTGCTATTTCTGCATTAGGGTATTTCAAGTTATTGTTATTTGATAAAAGCAAAGGCTGAATAATTCACACAAACATTGTCGTAAGACGGAGATTCGAAAACATCTATTTGACTTTGTGAGGCTGTGAGGGAGAAAAACATAGTAATTGACCAGTTGAACAGTGACTTTGGAGCAGGACAAAAGAGGTGGATTGCCAAGAAGACAGGAATCAGAATGAGGACTTTCCATAAGGTTTTGCAAAAAAAAAAAGAAAAGAAAGTGGAATTTGAAATGAAGCTGGCAGAAAATGTTCATCTACATTGAATCTGGCTTATCAAATCTGTAATTCAAATACAAATAACATATCTTCACTCTAAAAATACAGTTTCTGCTTTTCATGGGAAATATTATGGTTGTATGTATTTAATTCTGTGTGGCAGTCAACAATTCAAACAATATGCACACCATAAACATTGGGTCTATCCCATACCCTGGCATATGTCCATAAGCCACGTGGACACATTCCAGCAGCTCTCGGAGTAAGACCTTGTCTTGCTTGTGAGTCTGAGCCAAAGCAGCATTATATGAGTGCTGATGGGGAGAGTCCTCTGTCAGCCCACGGGGCTCCAGTGTCTCTCTGCCAGGCCATCCTGGGTCGCACAATTGCACAGAGAGGGCAAGACACTGTCCCTCCCACCCTCAGACCCGCCATGTTAAATGGGAGCATTGTGACTGCAGACCTGCTCTCATCTTCATGTACATTTTTCTTTTTTTTTCCCCTCTCCTCTCGCAGTACATAATGACCCCAGACTATGTGACGACAGGCATTGTATCCGACTGGGCTGACCACATAGAAATTAAAGATGAGGACCTGATTCAGAAGCAGCTGCAGGTCTTTTTCTGCTGCATGCTGTCACTGGATCCCCGAGACGTTTAAGGTGTATGGGTATAGGTTTGTGTATGTGCACACATGTGTGTCTGTTGTTATTTTTATTAAATCACTTTTCACATCCTCACTCTGTGAGTGGCCTCTCGCTTCCTTGCAAACATTGAGACGGGCAGTAACAATTGATTAAATCAAATTTCTGCCCAGAGCAAGAATTCAATTATGACATCAATCGCATTATGGTATATCCACAATATTAATCCCTGTAATTGTAAGTATTTACATCGTTGTAGACATGTTGGGAGGTGGTGCACATATTAAGCATGTGAAATGATTTCCATATGTAATGTAGTAATTGTGCATGATTTGAATATGGATTTCCTCAACAGGTGCATGGTCACACATACATTAAATACGCTGTAGAGACTGCAAGGAGAAAACAGCTTGCATCCTTTATTTCAAGCTTAAAAATGTTTCCAATAAGCTGTTCAGAAAAAGAAAATCTCCCTTTTATGTTTTTCTTTTCCCTCCACAGAATTTTCCCTCCATCAGTCTTCGCGGTGAACAATGTGGTCACACTACACCTGGCAGGTATTTAATCTCTTGCAGTCATTTTATCCGGGAATCCCCCTATTTTTCAAATATGAAGTGCAATTTAGAAATCAAACCCAGCAGCACTGAAGATCTTTTTTTTTTTCTCCATTTAACTAAAACGCTTCAAGAACTCACACAGTCACAGTGAACACACACAGCCTATACTGTGCACAACAAGATAAGTCCTGGAACATTTCCACAAAGATAGAGATGATGTTTTCTTCTCAAAAAGGTGATTGGTGTTCCATTCACTATGATGAAAAACAATACAAATTACACATAAGCAGTTTGTACATGGGTTTGTGTTACATACAAAATGTCCGCTTGGAAAATACACCTGGAAAAACACTTTTTATGAAGAGTACTATATCAAATGTGGTATGTTTTCAGTACTTAGTGCTAGTATGTATTTTTGAGCTCTTTTGGAAAAAAACTGACCTCACACACTTTGCAGCTACTGTGTATGAGTGTGAATTCAGCACTTTGTACCAGCTTCGGTGATCACACTGCAAAGTCAAACTGACCACAGAGATAGCATCTCAGGTCTCAGGAGGCAATTATAAAGAAATTAACTCAAATTGTGGCTAATTTTGTGTTGTCTGCTATTTTTCCGTGTTTATTTTGAGCAAGGTTTCTTGGAAACTCCCACTTTTTAATTGCACCAAATGCTTATTTTAGATTTTTCTTTTTTAACCAGTCTGCCTTTTCCCTGGCCTGCAAAATGCTACAGATGCTATCAACAATGATTTCAGTGTGGCTATTTCTGCCTTATACACACACACACACGCACACACACATATACAATGATCTGGTGCATGTATAAATAATTCACATAGGTCAAGCTTTGATCCTCTGATACAGCCTCGGATTGCCAGTAGTGGCAGGAAAACCAGTAGATTGAAAATGAGGAATGCATCAAGGGGTGTGCTGTTTACTTGTAGCACGGGCAGCTGGTTAGCCACCCCTCTGCCATTTTACACCCCCCTCCCTCGCTTTTCAATTCCAGCCAGACCCCAGGCTCGGCTACTAACTGGGGGCTGGAATATAGTGCATTGGGGATCAATGCGGCCCTGAGTGAAATGTCAACTGTGGCCCTGTGATGTGTCAGGCTGTGAGGGAGTTGTAATGGCTATTGATCCACTGTGCGCTTAATGCAGAGCTGCCCCGCCACAAAGCGAACCAGCTGCAGCAGAAAGATATATGTATGAGATGAGCTAAAACTGAGAAAATAGAAAAGAAAGAGCCCACAGTTTTGTCCCCCTCCTTCCATCCCTCCCTCTCTGGCTGCAGATTGATCTTCCTCTTCCTGCTGATTCTAACTGGGGTCTGTCATTATCTTACTCTGTCATTAGGGGCTCCATTGACAGCCTTGGCCTGTCTGTGTCACTCTATTGAGACAGCAACACTTTTCCCATGCAGCGTTCCCTACATTTATTAAAATCTGTGACAGCCTTGTCTTAGCTTTCTCCATAGATGGCTGAGCTTCAGGCAGCGGTGCAGCAGTGTAATTGGAACATGAGCCTCTCTGTCCCTGGCTAGTAATATCTATGAGGTACAGCTGTAGGTCAGACTGGTTTATATCAGACTGTTGGCTATGAAGAACAAAGTCAGACCACCTCTGTCTGAGGGTCAGTGTAGTCTGTGCTCCCTGGGGCAACACCAAAGACCCTACATTTATACCTGCATCTGTGAATCGCAGGAGTATGATCAGGAGTCTTAACACTGCAACTGTTAGGGAAAAAAATAATGTTTCTAAAATGTAAGGTTAAGGGACTGTAGGAAAATTAAGGAAGGAGGGGGGTAAAAAAGAGATAGAGGGTTATGTTTTTCTTTTTTGGTGAGGGGAGGGTTTCAGGAAAGCAGGGAAAGTGCCTTTAGTGTTTTCTCACCCCAGAGTTAGATTTTATTTTGTTCTAAAAAACATGTGTGCTTTGCCAGATGAGTACAACAATCATGTTTGTATTAAAGGTTTACTCTACTCATCAAAATCAGCTAGAGGCTAGTAGGATGGAGATGGCAGTTTTTGGCAGACAAAATAGACATGGAACTTTTGTTATCAGTGTCTGAACTTTACCTTCAATTTATTCTGTATCCTGAACAGAAAGCTGAACGACATTAGAGTTAAATGTGTCAAAAAATGTTGACCTTGTCATATAAAGTCACAGTGACAGCTCTTGGTTTAAAAAATATGTATAATTAAAATAGTGCCCACCACTTTGTTGTGTTAGCCATAATTTTAGAAAGTGCTAAATCCACTGATAATATTTGATTTGGCTGCTATGTGAAAATTACTACTCTCTTAAGGTTTAAATTAGAGTAACCATCTCAAATTATTTGTCCATTTTTAGTTATTATTGGCAGTTATAATGGTGTTGTATTTTTTTT
The DNA here is from genome assembly GCF_017976425.1 of Toxotes jaculatrix. Taxonomy (NCBI): domain Eukaryota; kingdom Metazoa; phylum Chordata; class Actinopteri; family Toxotidae; genus Toxotes; species Toxotes jaculatrix. The sequence goes on along the minus strand of NC_054408.1, from coordinate 12,230,121 downwards.
TTCAGATATTGAGAGGAAGGTGTTATAAGTCAAGAGAGTTGGAAGAAAATATTTATAGTTCGGGGGTGGGGTTAAAAAAAGCGAACCCTAAGGTACAGCCGCCTTCTTCCCTAATAATTTTCACAAAGTCCCTAAGGAAAGCAGCCCTTTTATTTTTGCCATTTTTGCCAAATTTGCCTTCGGAGGCTTTAATATTTGTTCAACATACAATACCCCCCATGCTGAGGCCCTCAGCAGAGGAGCATGTAAAGGTCAAACAACAATACAGTCTGTTATAAATGACCATAGTGGCACTTTTAATGTTTTCTTAAAACCAAAATCATCATGTTATTTTAGTACAGAGTTTTTGCATTATGCACTTCAACACATGGGGAGGGGAGCTGAAACCAAAACCTTCCCATGTGTTTTATTTTTATTTTTTGGATCCTCTTCTTGACTTTCCAACACCCTTTCTCTAATATCTCAAAATAATAATACATTATTGAGTTGGTAAAACCTGTTTCACCACTGGTAACAAAAAGTGCCTATATAATTAAAGATGATGCAGTCCTACTTGAACCTTAATATGTTAGTGGAGCAATAAGCTTCATTGCTCCACCAAATCACACATTTGAAGTGCAATTGGTTATTGCCACATTTATAGCAACATTTCTTTCTAAGCAAAAGCTTCTAAATGATCACTGTCATTGAAAGTTACGTGTTGTATCCTGATAATCAAAAAAAGTCAAAAAAAACCCTCCTTTCAGCAAAAAGAAAAACCGCGCTAATAATTTTTACACTGTCCATGACCACTGGGTAAGATAAACTAACCTGTTTATAAAAATGAGCTTATGCCCAAACATCACAACATCTGCAGCTTCAAAGAAACGGATTTGAAAAGTCTATTTGGTTCTGTGTCAAAGTGACCAGCCTAAATATTGTGCAAGATTTCAATGTGAAACAAAATGAAAACAATAAATGAAAGAGCCTGTTAGAAACAACCCAAACAGTTTTTATTCTTGCAGTCTTTACATAACCTAAATGTGTGATCACATGATTATTGTTTTGTTGTATTTTCTGCTCCCGGACTATTACTGTAGGGTCTTGACAACTTGAAAACATTTCTGGAGGCTGTCAGGAAGTGCACAGTGGGGTGCACTGAATTGAGATTGGTGGTTTGTGGGCATGTGTGTGTGTGTGTTTGTGCACCACACAAAAGCGGTGCTGAGTATAGGCTGGTGGTGGGACCAAGCTGCTTCTCCATGTTACAGGAGGCACAATCAAGTAGGACCAGGGGGTCTCTGGCTGTCTTGGCCCCCGTAACACACGGGGCTGCTCAATGGGACGGAAGTTATTGGGGGGTTAGGGTGAAACTGATGACATGGTTTGTGACAGAGACTCATCATTTGAGTGTGATACAAGTATTTGAGCAGCAAGGCTGTAATGTTGCTCGGCTTGTCTGGAAAGATTTATTCCAGATTGCAGTGCCTGAGGGGTCAGCGGCCATACATGTGGGAGGTTTGTGCACTAATGCACTGTTTGGAGGAAGAGGTTGTGGACATAATGAAACAACATGCAAAAGAATCTGCTGGTCGAGGAGAAGAACAAAAAACAATCAGCTCTATCTAATTGTAGACCAGTGCTAAAAAATGTTAATGATATTTTTCCCAAAACAAGGAGAAAACAGAGCATGTAGCTCTCTTACAGGATATAATTTAGTATTTGTTTTCATGCAGATGTATGTATGTTGAACACTTCCTAAAATACAATGAGTTTCTGTCTCTACAAAAGTTGAATTTATGGCCTCGCTTTTGCCTGACAGAGAGAAACTCTTTTATTTATTTATTTTTGTGGCGAGAGGGAAGAAATGTTTAATCCAACACCCACTGTGAAAGGAAAAAGTAATGCATATCTCACTATCTCGCCTGTCTCCCAGCGAGATGAAATTGAAATTTTAATGCATTTTAGAGTTTTCCCCTCGAATGGAGAAGCTGATAGACACGGGGATGTCATATTTACAGTATGAACACCCATGGTTTAATGCACTCTACAATACTGCCATCTCCAAGTTCTTTGGAACAAAACATGCTCTTGAACATAAAGGAAAGGCAAAGAACAAAATTATTCCTCAAGCTTTCTATCAAGCTTCTGCATTCATGGCAAAGTCTAAAGGGCATGTCAGTCCTCCTGCCTCTGAGAGAGGTAATTATCCTTTTCCTGTCAGAGAACAACAAATGATAGCCAACTATGGGGGTGCATTTTCAGGAGCTGAAATTTGTCAATAGCAAGAAGAAGGGGGTTTAATTTTCTGGCAGCTGCATATCTACTTTTATCACGTTTTTTTCCCAATGGTCATTAGTTGCACGTTTTCTTTCTTTTCACATGAGCTTGCACAGGGTAGTGCTGTTTGTTTATGTCTGTGAGCCGCTGAGGGTGTATTTATGTGCCCTGCATTAACATAGCTATTTATAGCCCTACACTTTCTTACAGTCACCTTTTTTTCCTGTTGTGACCATTTCACAGATTATATATTGTCCAAGTAATTTCCCTTTCAGCATCTGTGTTTTTTACCTTTCAGAGAAAGCAGTGAATGGAGGGAAAATTATCACAATTACTCATATAATTGAGCCGTCTTTGTAGCAAGTGCAGCTTCAGTAGCCCTTTTTTTCCATCAGCCAAAATGGTTTCATTATATGGGTTTTTCATATTCCCTGACACAGGGCTCTGCTGAGGGCCTGGCGCGTGGATGAGATTCAGGATGAACAGAGCGAATCATTAAGGTCACAGTAGGAATAATTATCCCAGCTATGGAAAGAGCATCTACAGCCTTTTTTCTCCCCCGGCACAAATGCAATGTCCACGGCTTTTAGTCACAAAGAACTTTGTTACAAATGGAGCTTCCACCTTCTACTTATACAAAGAAGAGAGGGGGAGAGCAAGACTTGTATCAACATGACAATTTTCCATCATTAAGACTAATGACAGGCACAGACTGTGGGGATCAAGGGGAGCACAAAAAAGAGAGGCGCATTCAGGTGTTGGCTGAGTGCTGACCTCCTTCCTGTCTTTGTTGGAGACTTAACTCTTAACAAAAACTAAAAAGGGGTTTCAGACTAAAGGCGCAGTGGCAGCTGAACGTCAAGCAGGCCAGCTCTCCAGATTTGCATGTTTTCCATTTGCTGGGAAAATTAATTCAATTAGGCCTACATGTAAAGATGTTTAATCAATCGTTGTTTCAGTGTTGGTGAAATTATTCCCCAGTTTATAGCTACATTATATCGACTTTAATCCTGCAATCCAGCTCTAGCACATCAAACCACGAGTTTATTACATTTTGATTTTCTTTAAAATTGATTTTCTGAAAAGTTGATGATTTCATGCCCAGATCTTCACTTAACAAGTGGGATGCTGTAACATGTGGCAAGTATAAAGCGTCAGTGTGACACTAGTTTCTTTTACAGTTTAGCTGAATTAAGTAAAAGCCATATTTTTCCAAGTCCTTTTTCTCCAGTCTTCACTCAGGTAATTGGTCATTTTGCAGCCAATTTCGAGCAGGTTGGATGCTTGCTGCCATGGCCTGACCCCTGCTGCTGCTGTAATGGGGGACAGCATTTCTACCAGTTCACTGGGGGCTTTTCCACACTGTGACCCCAGCTTTCTGAGGAGAGAGCTGCTCTGAGCACTGAAAGGGGGAAAGGAGCTGAAATATGACTTCTCAACTCTGCAGTGGCTAGCTTTAAAGTCCCATTACACATGTGTTCATTGTAGGGTCCTTCTTTTTATCCACAGAAATTTTTGCAGTAAGGGATGTTATACGCTGGGAATGATAAGACTTCCTCGTGCTCATAATTTTCATAAATGTTCTGCTTCTGCGTGAAGATAAAAACAATAAAAAATAAACAATACAGCAGATACAGAGAGTCCCAGAAGCGTTTGATCAGTACATCTCCAGCAGATGTGATGCAGTTTCCTCTCAGGGTCATCAATGTCTAAAAACAAACAAAACAAACATTACTTTCCAGCACAAATCAACACTATTTCATGATTTCATTATTAAATAGCCATAGAAAATATTCAACATTATTTTGGAAAACCAGGCTTTTTTTCTGTATTGTAGTGTGTGAATAATAAGCATAAACTGTGATCTTTCTGTAAACTAATTGAAAACAGGATTTGAACCTGCCACCACTCCTGACTGACAGATCTTTTAATTAAATGTATAACAAGTTAGTCATGTTTTCTGATGTTTATAAGTACTCATTTAATTAAAATCACTTCAGAAACACAAAAATGTTTTTAATTTAGAGGTCAGATTATTTGAATAAACTTCATTTCATATGGGGGAAAAGAATTACTAACTGGGCTCTTAAAAATAAATAAGAATTGTTTCTTACTATAATTTAATTTTTGAAACCTTGAATTTATTACATGCAGGTAATAAATTTGAGTAGTAAAATCTGATTCTGACAAAAACAAACTTGCCAATAATGTTTTTCTAAGTACAACAAATTACTGTGAGACAGTAAATGTGGTTTGGACTGTCTGGCATTTTCTAAAACCAAAAAAACTTAACAAATTTTCATTTTCTTCCTGCATCTCTCCTGTCCCTTATGATAATGCAATCAATTAACCAGTATAACAATCTTGTTTCTCAGATATTATGATTCATTTTTTGTTTACATATAACTCAGTAAACAAAATCAATTCACATTTTGATGCCACACTAAACATGAAAATAGACACTGAATCGAGTTAATTGTAGTGCATCTAGTTGGCGTTCATTGACGCTGCAAATTACAGGATGGCAGCGAGCAGCAAAACCAGACAGGAAGCAGAACAAAAGGCAATTTCACTTGTTTGATCCACTGCCTTTAAAATGTGAAACACAACCTTCATATAGTCTGACATTTCTGCTGGAAGTCACTCACCGAATTACATTTGCATTTGTAGCTGAGGTGATGTGGTAATAATGTCCATAAAGGTCAGTTTGATTAAAGATAGAAAGGATGAGATACTGTATTAATGTAAAAAAAAAAAAAAAAAGAAAAGAAAAGAAATCACACGGTGTGGGAACAATTTATTTTTTGTTATGAATTAGTACATTTCAGATGGATATTTATGCTGCATGATACTGAGTGCATGCATCTATGTGACAGCAAATAAAAGATGTGAAAATTGAAATGTTAATTTTACGATAAGGCTTTTTGTGTGTAACTTTTCATGTGCAGATTTAGTATTTTTATTCAGATCACCTGAAATGGTCAAATACCATCAGAAATCACAAAGCTGAAGCCGGAAAAAATATATATCAATCACTTGAATACACCCTATAAAAACATTATACAAGTTCATGTTCTAAAGCAGCAATATGTCTCCTTCATGAGGAAGGGAAATAAGAAACAAAACAAAAAACTCACAGTTGCCTGCACCTCCAATGACAATAATTAATCAGTGCTCACATGCAGAGTCTGCAGGCAGTACAGGGAGCTGAGCCTTCACACAGCATGGACACACAGTTTACCAATGCACCGCGGTCGGGATAATATTTGGTGGCTGTTAAAATGTGGGTTGGCATGGTAGTTGAGGAGGGCTTTCTATCACCGGACTGAAATGAAGTCTGTGACATCTTGGCCCGTTTACACCCCCCCCCCCCCCCCCCCCCACCCCCCGCCTCCCTCTCTCTCTCTCTCTCTCTCTCTCCACCTCTACCCTAACCCTCAGGTGAAGAGCAGCAGGTGTTAAAACACCCTCAGCCACGGAGCTACTCACTCCTAATGAGTCCTGCCTCCGCGCTCCATCCATGCATGGAGGACTTTATTTTTAGTGTGGCTAGTTAGAGCCCCGCTGCCATGCTGCAGGAAGGACCGCTGTTGCCTGTGCTGCCCTCCTGCCAGCGAGCGCAGGAGTCAAATTATAAATTAAAGTGGTAATATTATCACACGCCTGCTTGTCCCAACGACACTGAGGACGGCCTGAAGAAAACAAAAATTCCCTCAAATAAATAGTTAATCCTTTAGGTTGCCAGCAAGTCAACTCTCTGTAAACGATTGATATTGTAAAAGGTATCAATAAAATGAATATAATATATGCAGCACTATATTTCACGAGCCTCTTCAGCCCTAAATTACATTTACTTCAACAACAAAAAAGACTCTAATTATTATTGCTATTATTAGTAGTATCCTCGTTGTATTATTTTACTTTTTTTCCCCCTGCAAATTCTGCCTCTATTCTGTTAATGGTTTTGCTCGCAGCCGCGTTTCAGTTTGCAGATACTATAATCGTGGGAAAATAATGACAGTTATCAGTCGCACCCACCAAGTACCCATAAAAATCTGTCCTCTGTTCTGGAAGATGATAATTATTGGTTGTACTACCATTATCATTGTCGTTGTTGATAGAGGAAATCTTGAAGCATTTTTCGTAAGTAATTCCAGAGAAATCACTTCAAATTGGCCTATTTTAGGGGACAAGGGACCAGCTTTCGTTATAGCCTAATATTTCTCAGAAATCTTTAAATTCAGGCATCCGCAGCCGCCTGGCACTCTGTGGCACACGCGCCGTGATGTCAGAGCCTGCATTTTGATAACACATTTTGCAACTTGCTAGTTCTGTTTTGGGATCAATTATGTAATTACACTGATAATCACAGTGACGGAATTTAACTGCCTTTAATTTGTTATTCAGGTGGAGATGGAGGGACTGCGGATGGAGCAGCTAGGCTGTGTTCCTGCTCTGCACAGACACCAGAAGAAGAGCTGCAGCCTGCAAATGAATCCTAATAAAATGAAGAGCTGCTGGATACCTTCTCCTTCTCCTTCTACTTCCACCAAGTGCATCATGTGGAGGCTGTCTGGCCCCGGATGGCGCGGATTTATCTGCTTCTTTTCCATCACATGATTTTTTTTTAAGTAAGTGGACAGTTTGTTTGATTAATTGTTTGTTTGTTTGTTTTAAGTTGCTGATTGAAATTCTGAATTGATTGTTGTATTTAAATGTAGCCTGGTTAAACTGCTGCAGCAGTGATCCCGTTTGAGCTTTGAGGTGCGGAGGTCTGAGCATGCAGCTCAAGAAAAAAAAAAAAGTCTCCTGTTTTGTCAGTCGTCAGTTCAATTAAATCAAATGTCCATGGGTAATTATTCTTGTTAGGCTGTGGTAGGCTGGCCGCACCCCCATCCTCACTTAGATTCATGCTAATCAAAGGTGCCGGTGTTTAACAAAACTGTGACCATTAATTGATTGCGATAGAAGGTGCGTAAAGGCTTGGAAAGCATTTCAAGGCGATAAGAAAATAGGCCTATGTGCATTCATGCATGGCTGTGTTATAAAACAGGCGATCGTGGGAGGGATAAATCCACACGAGCAAGGAAATAAACATTTTTCCCACCATTATACTGCATATCATATTGTTATAACAAGATTCATAATTAATACGAAGTGGCCAGGTGCACTGAAATATTAAAAGGTTTTAGATCACTTTTATTTAATCACGCAGGATAGATATAGCTTAATGACCACGCAGTTAATTAAAAAAAAAAATATTGTTTTACTGTGTAACTTATAAATTATGTAGGCTGTGCTGTTGTTTTCAGGTGTTACAAAACATCATTAGGCCTATACCTGAACCAATAAACCTCCTCATTTGACATCAGAGCAAACTGTTTTAACATCCCACCGCTGCCAGGTGTAACTGAGACCTCAAGCCACTGTAAGTGTTAAATACATGACTAATTACAGGCCTACTTATGAAAATTGAACACTAGTGTTATGCTAATATACCTTCCTCCTGGTAGGGCATTAGGAGCTTTAATCAGAAAAGCTTTAATCAAACTGGCCAGCAGACAGAGCAGCTTTAACGAAGCTGGAAATATTATTTGAACTTTATTATGTGACGTTTAGACGGATGGTTAGACCTGATTTCACTGGATAATCGAGCGCTGTACTAATATAAGTGACAACATATGGTTCATTATTGACATTTTTTGGATGGTGTTGAGACAAATGTGCATCAGAAAAAAAATGTTATCACCCTTTAATGTCCATTATAATATTTTGTCCAAAATGGATGTTGTTAATTGATTAATTTTAGATACTACTACTACTACCAATACTAATACTAATACTAATAATAATACTAATAATAATATTAATAATAATAATAACAATAATAATAATAATTGTGAATCTTGACATGTCAAGAGGAAATCTGAGGTTTTGTGGTTTTCCTTGACTTTATCAGGTTCTTCGGACCCAGCCCCGGCGTCGCCAATCGGCTTCCCTCTTGGAGAGAGTGGACCAATCAGCGACAGTCTTTGATGAATATTCATGAGTCCGAGATTCAAACCTTTGAGCGAGTTTGTCTTGGTCCACAGCATCATACCTAGGACTTTTCACAGGCACAAACTACATTTTCTTATGAATGGAAAGAGAAAAAATCAGTTCGGCTTAAATTGGGACCCATCCTTCACTGAGATCATAGAAGGAAAACAACAAAAGCGAGACAAGGGGGACCGCCAGAAGAGATGACAATGACTACAATTCCAGAAAGTCTTAATAGCCCTGCCTCAGGAAAAACCGTTTTCATGGAGTTTGGACCCCCGAGTCAACAAATGTCGCCTTCCTCCATGTCTCACGGACACTATCCCATGCACTGTTTACATTCTGCAGGTCATACCCAGCACGACAGCTACAGTCCAGGCTCATCGTTCCCCAGATCTTTGGGTTATCCATACGTAAACTCCGTCGGCAGCCATTCCACCAGCCCATATCTCAGCACAGTACAGACCTACCAAAACAGCTCGGCACTCGCACAGACACGGTTAGAGGATACAGGTAAGTGTGCCGCTGCATCTTTGCATCTTAAATATTAACTTTCTGTGTAAGCACGGCGGTCTACTTCATAGAGTGTTCGCTGCATCGAAAAGACTACCCAGACGTTGGAATTAGGCTTGGTAATTATTTATTGCGTAACGCTATAAACAATGTATGCAATTAAGGGTAATTATACCTAAAGTACAGCGCTGGAGTATTCATTGCTGCGCAACACTGTTGGCCACAACTGCCTCCTCATTTTTCCTTCTTTGCTCTTGTCTGTTTCCCTCCAGCACCAGAAACGGAGAAAAACACGGTGGTCGAAGGCGGAGAGGTTCGATTCAACGGGAAAGGGAAAAAGATTAGAAAACCAAGGACTATCTATTCGAGTTTACAACTTCAAGCTTTGAACAGGAGATTTCAGCAAACTCAATATTTGGCGTTACCGGAGAGAGCTGAACTTGCAGCGTCGCTGGGTCTCACTCAGACACAGGCAAGTCCATGAAACACACTCACAAATAGCTTCACTGTACAAGAACACCCAGAAACACTATCTCACAACACACTGTACATTATTACTATTATTATTGTTGTTGTTGTTGTTGTTGATAATAATACTGATAATAATAATAATAAGAATAATAATAATAATAATAATAATTTAGGCTACATACTTATAATGCTATAGGCATACATGTACATAGATGTTGCCGAATATATCTACAGTATTCTGGGTTAATACAATAATGCCATAATCAAGGGAAGTATATTAATGTATTAATTTTCTTGAAATCTGCTGGGTGCGTAAAATATGCGTAAAGCCTGCGTAATTCTTTTTAAACCGTCTTTTGGTATATTCTTTAACTTCATTTTCAGTGTTCATATCCACATAATTTCCTTTGTCTTTCCAGGTTAAGATCTGGTTTCAGAATAAGCGATCTAAATTCAAGAAACTGATGAAGCAAGGCGGTGGCACAATTGATACCAACGCTTTAGCCAGTGGCCGTGGACTTTCGAGCGGCTCTCCCTCGGTGGCACCTGTTTGGAGCTCGCCGACCACCGTGAAGACTTCAGTGGGCACAACCGGATCTTACATTCCCAGCTACACCTCATGGTATCCAACCACACACCAAGAGTCTATGCAACAGTCACAGCTCATGTGAACAGAGACCTCAGCCTCGACTCTGCTCATGGCTCGTGTGTCAGGATGGTGAAGGGGCTCACAGCCGCTCAGCGCGGCACAGCACTGATAATGCACAACACCAACCCCGGAGTTTGCTGCAGCATGTCGCCAGCTGACACAGCGGCCTCCTCATACCGGATGACGGCAAGCAGCGAAGAAGAGGAAGGAGAAGGGGGGAGCTGAGGGACTGAAAAGGCACGCAATGCGCCCAAGGGCAACAAGTCCGTGAGAATCAGCGGAAATCGTCGACAAATGGATCCTTTTTTTGGCTGCTGTTTATCACTTTTGTGTCAGTTTCTATTTTTAAAAAAAATCATATTTGTGTGAGTTATTCTGTTGTTGACTGTAGGCTACATGTTTATAAGAAAACGCGTGTTTGTTTACGCCAGATGTCGGGCCCTAGGTGATGAAGACCTAAAAATCAATCTGCATTCATCAACAGTTAAAGGTTAATTAGGCCACAGGGGTGTTTCCTTTAACCAAATAATAACAATTTATAAATTCCACCAGAGACCATCCGGCCATTATACAGACAGCACATTCAACCACAGAGCATATTGTGCAAAGCCTCAAATTGCTACTATGTTGTTTATATGTGTTTGTTATTTAAGTTAAATTATTCAGACTAGTTTTTTCTGTTGAGGTCAGTCTGTGTTCATTTTGTAAGTGTGTTTGAAATAACAACACTGTGTTGTTAATGCTGCACTAATGCAAGCAAAGCTTTTCTATGCCGTGCCCCGATGTTATGTGAAAAATGTAAAAGGCCTGACGATTTGCTGCTTTAGAAAAAAAAAAAAAAAAGAAAAGAAAAAAAATCTCCTGAGGGTGAGCAGCTCATGTCACTGTATTTTGTACATAATTTTCAGATTTGTTTTCGTGCTGTACTGGATACGCTGTGAAACAGGGTTTTAGGCTTTCTGTATTTGTCGAGATGTGTTTTAGTCAAAATAGAAAATATTTAGTTTTGTATTGATCACTTTAATTTATTTATCTGTTTCTGAAGTTTATGTACATAATGTGCAAAGTTTCAAAAGCAGTAAAATAATGATTTAAATTATGTCAAGAAAGGTGTCTGATTCAAATCCCCCACCCAACCCCACCCCCTCCGTCCCCACTCTCCACCAGCCACCTCCAGCAGCATGGTGCAGGTTTAATGTGAGCTGACACAAAGCAGTATCATATTGGTTATTGTAGCAGACAGCATGCGAGTGCGTTTGTGTGAGCTGCAAAAGGCTCTCGTCGTTTAGATTTATGGTCATGTTTAGCATTTAGCCGAGGTGGGTTTGTGCTGCTGTTGCTGCTCACTGGTTGCAGATGTTGTCAAACCGCTGGAGTGACCAAAGAATTAGAGATCTGATGTTGCATCTAAAAAATTTCAACTCATTTATGCATCTACACGAAAATGTCTTTGCATGTTGTTCAGCTGCAGTTTATATGTTAGGTAAAAAAAATGACACTAATTATTTTAGAAACCACAGTGAATCTTTTGGCCAATATAAGCTACATCACCTATGTCATTGTCATTTTTAAAGCGTCGCGATGCGGGAGACCTGGATTCATTCAACAACATCGCTTCTTTCTTTTCAGCTTTACTTATAGATAATCTTCTCTCTATTTGTCTTTGACAATGCCCATTTTCTGCCATGAATGGGAGAGATCAATTGAGTGTGTTAAGTGAATAATTGCGCAAGAGGCAGGTGCTGCAAAAAAAAAAGACTGGATGAGCAAGCGGGACACAGGGCGGATCAGATGGAGATCGGTGAAAGTGAAAGGTTCAAAGGCCTTCTTGTCTGGGTCACACACTTTTATTCATTTACTCTATTACGCAGTTTTGCAGGAAGCCTTTTAATTTGTCTGATCGTAAAAATTGTTAATATGTTTGGTTAGATATTAATTTTGAGATTTTTTTTGCTTGCATTTATTTTTAATGATATATTTATTATAAATGCCTAAAAAAAGAAAAGAAAAAAAACTGCAGTAAAAGGCATTTGACACAGGTGGAATTACCTGTCCATTCAAATCACACTTGTAACGCTGCAACAACAATAATAAGACAGAAGACGAAAATTTAAAAAATGAAAATAAGGAAAAATATTCACGCTACAAACCAAATTCATTGTCTGACATTTTACTGTTTGTCTGAGAAGAAGCAAAGAACGAAAGAAGGGAAATTAATTGCGCGGCTTGTATTCTCTCCTCCTGCTGCCTCGTCTCCACGAATATAGAAATGTTTTGCAATTCTAATGACAGATTTGATGCAATTTCTACGGTCTGCACGGCATCCCTTTAAAACTGGCTGAGGCCAACATGAGTCCAGACAGGTAGCAGCTAACCACCCTCACATTACAGCCGAGCGCTTCATTTATTTTTAATTTGTTCCATGTTTCATTTGTACTCGTGTTTTAAGGCGTAAATCAGACCATAGCGATGATTCATTATCTTTATAATCTCAGCATTTATCATCATCATTATTATTACTATTATTATAACCTATACAGCAACATCATCTCAACTTAACAACCAACCTTCAGAGGAACTAAGAAGAATTAAGCTCTGGTCTACTTTATCTCTGATGTTTCTTTGTAGAACATCTCCTGCTTCGACCCTGCGCTCTCCATTGTTATTTTAATACAAAACGCAGAACGCATACAGTCCTTTGTGAGCAAGCCTACACCTACAATGGGCCTATGTATATTTCGATACCATTAAGGAAGAATATGAATTGTGCTGTTGCTGCTGTAGCGAACATAAATCTGCCTACCTAGCCCTAGAAAGGCGCAGCTGCACATCCAAGAGGGTCAGTGTTATTTCGCTGTATTCTCCTCTTGATTATACGAGCTGAGCCCATCAAACCCAGCATAATTACAGTAATTTCGCCCTTATTTATTCTAATGCAGTTTCCTATCTCTGAGGTAATTATGAGCAATTTTTTTCGCACGGAGGATCTTTTTTTGCGTTGACAAAAGAGATACTGCTCTGAAAGAAATTTGCTGCTGCCATAGAAAAAAAAAATAGTGAAATAGGTGAGCTGCCATTTCGTCACTGTTCCCTTAGACTTAGCCTATGTATAAGGCTGGCAAATTGCTTGCAGGTGTACATCACGGAGTTGTCAATGCGAAGAGGCTTCAAAATTAGCAAAGCACAAAGCAAGAGTAATGAAAGGAGCGACCAAATTAAAGAACAACTTGTGTGTCTCCCCTTCCTTACATTTCCTCTCGGTGTGAGCAGCTTTCTAAGCTATAGGACTTTTTTCTACAGAAGAAGCTCCTTGGTTACACGATAAATACACTGCAGACTTATTTTTTTTAATACCAAAATTAGGCTACATGATGAAATAGGCCTAAAATCCTCTCCATTTAAGAACTAAGAAATAGTTTTAGATCATCAAAGAATCAGGAACATTCAGCGATTTGACTAAGAATAAAAATAAATAAATGTTATGGCGAGGAGAGAAAATGGATGAATCATGCCTGCAACGAGAATCAGGTCTGTTTCCTGTTTTCAGTGATCTCAAATGCATTTAGTCCTCACGCTACTTCCAATTAAAATTTAAGAAATAAGCATCTAATACACACCTTTCAGATTGATGTTGAAGAGGCAAGCTCCCTCTGAGGAGTTTCAGAAATCAGCATGGAGGCAGATGAACAGCAGCATCCTGCAGCACAGGCACACGATGAGCGCTTAAATCCCACAAAATGTGTCCCATGTGTCGGTCTAAGCTATAGCAGCAGAGTTCAGAATATGACTGAAAATGTCTGCTTTATTTCCCCTCTTTATAGCTGATGGAAAAAAATGTAGATTATTAGCATAAATGTTTACTCCTCATTACGCTGATGACATTGTGCACTCGAGATCTTGGTAATCTTTGGGGGAAATTATGAGTAATTTTTTAAAATTTAAAGCAGCAGTTACCATGCAATTCAGGCTAATTCTGCGTAGGCTCCACACGGATATAATTATCGTTGAGTCAAGATGTTAGGCTAAAAACTATGCATTGATATTCCCATTTATTATGTACATACAACTTTGACAATGTTGATGCTTGAAATAGCGGGAAATTGTCTTGTGTAAAAATTACACCCCATATTAGGACATCTAAAATTGCGAAGAATTATATAGTAATTGCAGGCTTTCAGATTTGAAAGCCAGAATGCTCAAACCAGAGCAAATGTGGATGAAATTACAGATCAGGGTATAAATTAGGAGGGTATGGCATTTACAAGTTGCCTAGAGAAATGCAAAAGTATAAACCACAGCAGCTCTAATCCATGAATGAAGTCACATGGAGCAACAGAAAACATTCCTAAATCCTATTTTTTTTAATTATTATTATTATTTTTTCTACGATTTTTTTTTTGAAGAAATCAATAAATATTCTAAAATAATTTCTAGTATTATGTATTATGTAAGAATCTGTGCTGATTGGTTCACCACTGGTGTATAAGTCCGAATATGAGTGAATGGTAGTTAGGAGAAAACCAGCTAATATTGTGTCATTTCAGTTCATATGGTGTAGTGATCACGCAGGCCTATCACGATGCATGCATGCATTTATACTCTCTGTACAATGACAGTGTAGACAATTTAAATCTACAGAGGTCCATTCAAAGGTATACAGGCCCGTATGCACGTAGATTTAATGTTGTGTTGGTGCACAGCGCAGACCTGCTGCATGCCTAGGATCTGATCCTGTCAGCCGCAGGGAGGAGGCTCCATCATGGAGATATAGCAACCGCTGACAAGCTACAGTCAGAAGGAAACGATCCCACTTTATGGCCCGTGGTCGTTTGAAGGGAAGCGTGTGGGACAGACAGAGATGATAGTGAATGAAAAATAAGTGATGGCACAGTGTAATAATAATAATAAGACGCCCACCATCTATCCATCCATCTATCCATCTATCTATCTATCTATCTATCTATCTATCTATCTATCTATCTATCTATCTAATTGTGGTAAAAAAAAAAAAAAAATAGCTCTAATTGAATAGCTAAAATAAAAATCTAAATGATATAAGTTTTCCTTGCTGCAATAAATTTAGTTTCTGGCCTGTGTTTTCCAGTGTTCCCAGTGTGTTTTCCTGTAGCCTACAGGCCCTACATGCGCCACATAAATAGTAATGTAGGTCAATCTGCTCGTCTTCAGAGATCAGAGACTTGACTTGTGAGACGTGAGAAATGTTTCCATGATGTTGTAGCTCCAGGCTGTCTTGGACTGAGTTCCTCTCTCTTTTTCTCTTGTTAGGCTGACTTCATAAAACGTCTGGAAAGCGGCTCTCTGACTCCAGAGAGTCTGAGGATCCTGTGCTCATTCATACCCACCCTCATCTTCCCCTCTCGCATGCCAAGGCGTGTTGTTGTGTTGCCTCCCCCTCAGCTCAGCCTGCGCCCCGGGCCTCTGCCTGCCTGTCTGCCTGCCTGCCTGCCTGCCGGAGCCCCGGCTCGGCTAATCATCTGCTGACGGAACCGGGTAAAATAAATGTAACCTGAGACAGCTGAGGAATTATCTTAAGCTTGTCCACGCTTGTGATGGCACTCTAAGACGCTCGTGTAATTACAAACAACATATTATTACTTAAGAAATAGCCTTTAATCAGTGTAACCTTTCAAGTAAACGTCCGCCTAGCTTAAAGTTCAACCGTCCTGACTAACTTAGCTTACAGCTAGTTCTCGGTGGTTGCTAAGCAACACAACGGGCGGTTAGCCTAAGATGCTAAGCGATTAATTTTTGTTAGCAGCTACAGGTGTGCATTTATCCGATCTTTTTCGACGATTTCTCTAAACCACCACCAAAATACAGGTAAATATAATGTTTAGGCTATACTAAATCACTGTAACATATTCATTACTGCATAGAGCCTTTAAAGAAATCAAGGTGTTAACTGGCTAAATTGGTGATATTAAGCTAACATCATGTCTTCTGTTCATTTTTTGAAACAAAGATTTTTGACTGACCAAGAATTAAACGTAGGCTTAAAAAAATAGCACACCTAAATTGCTGTTTAATAAAATAGGCTAAAACATAAAAACAGTCCCTATGCAGGAATATATTTGTTACTAGGACCGTTGCATAAGAAATAAAACACAAATTCTCCTCAGCTTTACAATGTCTGTTAGGAAAGAAAAGGAGAAATGCGTCTGCACAGAAAACATTGTTGGAAAGGAAAAAAGGGGATGCATAGGATATGCACAGAAAACATTTTTATTTAAATAACGTCTGGCCATATATGGAACACTGCTAAAATAAATAAGACAAAAAATACAATTAAGTGTGATACAAGTAAATCAGAGGGGAAGGACAATCAGTAGCTTACGGTGGTTAATGGATTTGCACCAATAGCCTAAAAAAAGTGAAAGCGTCATGGGCTATCAAAAAGCTGTGGTAAAATATTTACAAACGTGGATTCATACACTTACCCCCCAATATATTCAAATCAACTAATGGCATGAGGAATGGATAAAGGTATGCTGTTTTTTAATCGCACAACAAAATGAGGTCATATTGAAAAAGGCACGATACAGTTAACTTGTGCTACATTTGTGACAGGTTGTCCTGCGATGAGTGTTTTATTTTGCAGGAATGGCAAAAAAAGTGACGTCCGCGTAAAAGTGGGCTTGCGCCCAGGCTGTGATTGCTTTGGGTAATAGTGGTTCATTCATCCCTCGACATAAACAAAATAAATAAATACAAAAATAACTGTAGAAATCTGTGTCTACCATTTGCCAGCCGGCAAAACCGGCAAGGTCCATGAACCTGTCTGGCTCCATTAACTTCTCCTAAATGCTTGCGTGTAAAGTTCGCATGGCGCACACACGAGGTCTGTAAAATGAAGGTATTGGCATTTTTCTTTTTTTCACCAGTATTGTCCGATTTAAACCCGACGTTTGTTTGTTTTGTTTTTTGTTTTTTTCAGAATATCGTCCCAGCGCTTATGGCGGAGTTGTGGTGGTGTTGGACCAGAGGAGGCTGCAGATGCGTGGTAGAGTTCGTGGTTGAGTACCAGGAGTAGTTCGCCAAAAACGATGAAGGCGCAGTCGTGTTGGGAGGGCTGCTGCTCTGAGGTAAACTGGAGTTGACACTGTTCATTCTTTGAGTCTGTGGAAAGTCCCAGGCAGTAGTTGGTGGAGACGTGCAGGGGGGAGATTCACTGGAAGCAACATGTTGCTCTGGGGGGATTTCTCCACTTTTCCACAACTTCTTGAACTTGGAGCGACGGTTTTGGAACCAGATCTTGACCTGAAAAAGAAACAGATATAAGCATAAAATTAACCAACCGATATTTTCCGACTCAAACCACTATTTGACGGCTTTAATATCTTTTCACCTTAGACATTGAGTTTATATTTGACAGTGTATGACCCCATGTCTTAAATGTACCCACCTGTGTTTGCGTAAGGCCCAACGAGGCTGCCAGCTCGGCCCGTTCTGGTAGAGCCAAATACTGCGTCTTTTGAAACCTCCGCTGAAGTGCAGCCAATTGGAAGCTGGAATAAATGGTTCGAGGTTTTCTGACCTTCTTTGGTTTTCCATTAACCATCCGGATTTCTGGCTCGCTCTCATCTTTCTCTGAAGGAACATTCAAATGAAAATAATGTTTTGCATGAGGTGTTTTTGCAAATTTTCAGTGGTGCAGAACTGCATGCATTTTTCACTGACGTCTGTTTGTGTTTGGCAGATGTGCTTATTCCTAATTATTAATTTGATTCGACCAGAAATAATATTATTGTGCGGAGGGCAAAATCAGGCGCAATTTGCTTGG
The DNA here is from genome assembly GCF_017976425.1 of Toxotes jaculatrix. Lineage (NCBI taxonomy): Eukaryota > Metazoa > Chordata > Actinopteri > Toxotidae > Toxotes > Toxotes jaculatrix. Next base: position 12,212,389 of record NC_054408.1, on the reverse strand, counting down.
CAGTTGTGTTTAAAATAAACTGAACATTCACTATATCGATGAATATCGATACAGTAAGACAGGTATGTGTCCGGTCATTTCTGACCAGATAATAATTATCTTGTCAGTTATATGCAATGCATGGTTCCATTTGCTCCTCAGACATTTCATGTCATGAGGAAGTTTAAGATGGTCTCAAACAAAAGCATGATAATCATCTAAATGCATTAAACACATTTAAGATGCCCCTTACCTGTATCTGCTGGAGTAGGTGAGGAGTTGGAGCCGTAGGAGCTGTATGCACCATAAGATGAGTTGAAACCAAGGTCGTAAGACTTCGCGTTATATGGCACAGTGCTCGTGGCGCTGCCGTGGTACTGGTAAGAGCCGAGTTGGAATGGAGACCCCGCGCAGTGGCCAGGTTGCTGGCTGTTGTAATAGCTGCTGTCCGTCGCCGTAGACACGGGCAGAGTCGGGGACTCCTGCGATTTGTGCAAGCTGTGGTAATTGCTTGAGGTAATCTGGTTCGAATGCATATCAGTATTTAAGTTCTCAAAAACCCCAGTCATCTTCGAGTTGGAGCGGAGCAGTCTCGTAACCTATGCGCAAAAACCGCAAAATTGCGAAACTGCAAGCTGAAAAACACGACTCAAATCGTGGACTGATGGCCCCCTTTTCGAGAAACAAAACGCATCCCCGTGTAAACTGTGGCAAAATCAGCGGAAGGTGTGTCCCTCTCACAGTGGCCTGTGATTATCTGCTACGGTCGGTGGTGGGAGCGCATTTATGAGAGAGTGAGAGGGAGAGAGCTACTGTGTCTGAGGCAACCAATGAGTAAGAGCTGCACCACTGACTACTCCCCACCGCGTCCACCCTCCATTATTTGTTCAGGTCTGCATGTCCCGGTTGTCTGCAGAGAGTTTTCCATCAAAGCATCTCAAAAGAATCAGCGAAAGGTACCATGACCAAACCTGCAGGCCCAACGGATCTGGTCTTCATCCAGTAACGCAGATTTAGTAATTCATCCCTTTGCATAATCACACATATAGTTAGAGAAGATAAAATATGACCTTAACATATGAGTGAAATGTACTACACGTCGGAAAAAGCTGCAAGTTGGTGTAGCAGATTAGTTTTTAGTGGCTTTGCGGTTTTGAGGTTAGCCATCTTCATTTGAATTTTACGCTTGTCAATATAACAGATTTATATAAGGTTCCAGTGCCAGCTGTGGTGGAACCACAGACCTGGTGTACACTTGATTAAAATCTTTATAAAAAAAACTCAGAAAACTGTTTGACACTAACAAAACGAGGCAGAATGAAACATAGGAAGAGAGGGACACAGGGAGTTAAAGGTGATCGTAAAGTGTTGATTTAAAAAAAATAAATAAATCAGACCCTGTGGATGAAGCTGAAGGCTGAAGGCCGTTAGGAGACTAAAGGAGAAAGCTACAGCGCCCCCAGGAGTTGGAAATATGACTTACAGTCATTTCCCCTTTCTCTTTCCTTTTGTCTGCATTTGGTGGATAAGATAGGAGAAGATTAACCGCCATAGAAACCGACTCCCTTCAACCAGCATGTGGAGAGGTTCCCAGAAGTGCGTTTTATCACTACAGCTTTACGTGAAGTCCAAAGTGTTGGTCGTTCCACATCGTAATAGCTTGTCCTGGAGTACAGAAGTTGGTGTGATGACAGATGTTGAGCTGCCTGTTTCTGTCGCCACAAGATGGCAGCATAGTTCCTTCTATTGTAATGCCATTGCATCAATTGCTCAGACTAACCAACCACTGCAAACCTGCTTTAGAAAATAACACTTTTACAATCTAGGAGAAGAAAACAGTAGCCTAAAGCTGACTTTATAAAACTAATCTGTCTGTCAGAGACAGACCTCAAACAGCCATTTAAACTTGTGGGATCCAGTATTTTGGGCCCTGGATTCTTCGTTTTCAGCCCCCATAAATATGGTAAAACAAAACCACACACACAGTGAAAAATTGGGATAATGTGTGCTATTGACTGAACTCAGACAAAGCTAAAACTTTCTTGTGCACGTGATCTCCCCTCCACAATCCCACACATGGCTCAAGTTCTCAGACAAAATAAACAAAATTTCAGACAAAACAAGCATTTCTTGAAGGCACTATTTACCAATGGGGAATGCAGTCAGAGGCTATAGTGGTGCTGCAGGTGGCAGAATCCCCAGATCTCTCTTTGCTGAAGCAATGAGTGCACATATCAGTTTCCAACAGGTTGTACATCTGATTTTCTCAGATGTCCAGGAGGAACAAGATAACAATTATTTAGAAGACTTGGACAAGGTTATTAGAACTTAGAGGTGCAGGAGGATTACCACCCCTGGTCATCCCCTGGCAAAAATTCTCAGAGTCAGAGTCAGAGTCAAAAGTCAACAATGGAAGTCATGGAAACAAGTATTTTCTCTAATTAGAATTCTTTTCAAAGGTTTAGTTGGTGTGATCGCCTGTGAAATTTGTCTGAAAGTCTGAAACTATGTTTTGCTGGGTAAAAAAAAAAAAAACCTTGGATTTTTTAAAATAGCTTTTTGTGCAAACTTTTTCCCAGTTCAGAGACCTTTCATGTAAAAGATTCAGATATTTCATGAGGAAAATGTAAAGATCTTCAAAGTCAACTGAAAGAAGAAAGAGGTTCCTCTAGAGAATGTCCAAGTCATCATATTTTTAGACAGCGGTCAGGGGTGGTCAGGGAGGATTTCACAACATAGTTTCACAATTTTAGAGTTCACAATCATTAGGATGTGCCAAAATATTCATAACAGCACAGATCGTGGGGCAACAACTAGACAACATAGCTCTTTTCATTCATTTTCTTTCAGCCTTAGCAGTAGATTTAGAATTTTCTTCTGCTGCATCAATTGTTTTCCTGTTGCCATGGTGGGTATGTCCCATTAGTTGATTAGAATTTTAATGTTTAATGTTAATGTTTTCCCTCTGCTGCAGTTGCAGAGCAGCTGGTGTTGTAGCATTACAGTGTTCAGTGACATGGAAATGATGCCACATGACAGGACACAGATGTAAGCACCTTTTATCAAGCATTTCAAATGACCATTTATACAGAAACTTCTCTGGACTTGGCTTTTAACACACCAATCACACAACATATATATGTATTCACTATCTTTCCTTTCAGTTCATAGTGTCTAATCTTTCTGTGATTGCTGCGAAAGAAAAAAAAAACAATTTCAGTAATTAAGCGTTTGAAGTACCCATCCATTATCTGATATTTCTTGAATGCTAGAGAAAGTTGAGCGGTTGATTCACATTGTTAAAGATGATGTAAAAATCACAATTACATACAATCCCAAATCCCAAATATACCGAAACTTTCCATTACCTCTTACATGTGTAATTCCATGCTCATTCTAGTTGAGCGGCCTCAGGTATAACATAGCATATAACATTCCTTAGTGTTACGTTGACATGTTCAATGAAAAGTTTGCAAACAGACAAAAGAAGCACCATCTGACACTTTGTATTTGAGAAATTCTTGTTATGTATGGTATTTATGGTCTGCATAATTATACAGTAGCCTATTTCAATCAACATTAGATTACAGCCAATACACCGCTGCCCTCAGAAAGGTTGGGAGGAGGAAACTACTCATAAAATGGCACAGCACTGGATGATATTGACATTTTGTCTTGAGGAATCAAAGTGCACAAAAATGGAAGTCACTGTGAAAAATAACAACCCTGACATTTTGAGGAGTTATTGATCTTGAGTGTCTCTTATCTTGTTTTTTTTGTTGTTCTAAAAGCTCAAAAAGCAAACAATAGCTGAGATCTTTTTGACGACTCACCATGAGGTGAGTAAGAAGCACTGATAATGCAACAGAGTAGAAGGAGTCAAGATAGCACTCTGCACTCCATGACCACACAGTGTCTACTGCCTGTTTATACTGGCAACGACCCAGTACAAAACTTATATTACAATACAATTGGCAATAAAAGAGGAAGGGCAGAGGGGGAGGACGACTCCTGGCCTATTGAACGGATGTTGCACTGAATATTAACCATTTTAGTTAGGTACAAATAGCTATTGATTTCAGGACATGGTCTGAAATCCTCAACAATCCAGAAGAGATGTTCATTAGAGTGTGTTCTGCATTATTGTTTTGTGCAGAACAATGATAATCATGATGATGTTTTAATGGTCTCTGCAGGAAAATTGGCATTCACGTCCCATAAACATTTAATACCAATATGTGTGCCCAGATGGAAGGAGTTCACTAGTCATGATTAGTGGATGCCACAGATTCTCAAAACTAATGTCCTCCCCCCAGTTCTGACTGAGGATGGCTGTCTTTGGTTCTCCGTGTCCCCATATTTTACTAGGGATAATGACATGTTTTGAGATTTTATTTAATGAGTGAATGAACCAGATATCAGACCAAAACCCTCAATTTAGGTATCTGTTTTCAATAGAGATACCTAGGTAAAAAGAAATAAATATACTTATAGCACATAAAATGAGTGACATTTTTGATTGGGTATATTTTTTTTGGGAATACCTACCACTTTAAACTGCACTAATTTTGAATATCTCTTAAATTGCGCTTTTTGTTTAATAGTGTCTGTATTAGTTTAAAGTTAAAACATAACTTTTTAAAAGTACAGTGGTGTCTTGATTTGTGAATTGTATTTATTGTTTGTAATATACTAATTGTGAAAAATGTAATTTGTTTTGAACTTGGATATTAGTATAGTTGTTAAAAGCAGAAGTAGGCAGACATACATAAAGAACATAATGTATTTAAGTACATCTTAAGTACAACTTCAGTGGTTCAAATTTAACTCAGCTTAAAATATGCTAATTTTGAATACCTAAACATACAAAAGTATATTAAAAGTATACTAATACGGTACATCCTTTTGAAAAACAGAATTTTTTGTAGACTTTTTTTACTTAGGTGTCATAAAACTAAGGATCTAAGGTGTTTTTCATTATGTAGTGCACTTGGGGTCAACAGGACTGTTGTATTTAATGCAGGAAGGTTTCTGGCTCAGTAGAGTGATTTGGCTGTTGGTGGATTCTCTTCACTGATCTCCTGCTGGGTCTATTGGAGCATTCATCACCTTGGCAACTCACCCTTTTAGTCAAATCACATTAAGGAAGTTCTTTTCAGCTTTGGCTTAAAAGTTTGAACACCTCCATGAAATGTTTTAGAACACACCAGTGTAACAGTAGGTGTTTTATTTGTTCTTCCATTGTTTCCAAATGTTTTTAAGCTCAGCTTCTGCATGTGCTTCTTGCAAACATGGAAATGATCTACCAACTGTTTCTTGACCTCTCGGTCTGAAAGGTTGAGCCTGTTCTCCGTGGCTCCGGACACGAGTGGAGTTTAAGTTGGAAACCTTCAGCAGGGTGTTCATGATTGAGCATGTGTTTCCTAAGAATTAGTCATGGTGGCTTTTCCCCTGACTAGACGTTATTTTTAACAACAAAGGCTTTAATGACGAGTGCTGGTAGACAATAACAATTGGAAGGAAGTTTTCAGTTTGGAGCTTGTAACAGATGTAAGGTTAAAGTTTGATGCCCCTCAAACTGGATGATCTGGGTTGAAGATCAATGGTATGGTTGGTTAAACTACTAATAAAGTATATTTTAGACTATAACCTTTAACATAGTCAGAAAGAGAAAGACAGAGTAGAAATGGTCTGTCCATTGCTGAAAGCCCATTAAACCTATTTTTATGGTTTTTGGGATTTAGTTGAAGTATTGCATTGCCTTCAGTGAGCTGAGAAAGTTCTTGGGTTTATGAGAAAAACATCAAAAACAGCTGAAATAGCTGAAAATCTGTTTCTTTATTGATGTGAAAACTCAACACACTTCTTTATTCTTCATGAAAGTCAGATTATTTTGAAAGATATGGTTTTCACAAAACAAGAAAGTCCCAATTTAAGTAAAATCCCTGTCTGCTGTAAAACACAATTGTTGTGACAAATGATAAAAGGCCATTCTTTTGCACTAAAGCAAAAATGATTTTGCACTTTGCTGGACAAATGAAGGAATCCCCAGAATTCCCTGTGTCATCTGCACAGCCTGCCTGAGAAAGAATTCAGAAAGGTCTGTGAGGTCCCGCTCCCTTTATTGTTGATTCAGTGGCACACACCCCCACCCAGGACCCATAAATGGAAGCAGTCCTTTGTGTGAGGGGAGTGGAGCAGATTTACTGCGGATGGTCCCTCTACAAAGGACCACGCCACTGTCACAACAGGACCAGGATCAGCTGCTCCCACTTTCACACAGTATGATTTAATGCCGTGCTTCACACAGCCACTGATGCAGACACAACTTCTACAGTCACTCAGCATCCATGCATCTCAATGGTACAACAGCGAGAGCTCTTATCTTCCCCATGTCTGGATACAGCCACTACTGTGATGATTTTATTTATACTTACTTTTACTATTACCACTTTCAGCATTTCTTGCAAGGACAGAGTTAGCTGTTTGCAGATTGCAACACAGACATTAATTTTAGTTTCTCTTCCGTGCTTTGAGTCCAGAAGTCCAAGACTTACTGTATAAATATCATTATCAATTCTCTTGGATGTAGGGTTCAGTTAGTTAGTTAGTTTTTTTTTTAATTTAAAGTAACATCCATCTGTTGTACCATTGCTCCATGGTCAATATGACTTAATTCCTGAGCAGCAGACATAAACACATGGTTTAATTTTGATGTGATGATGATCTTGAACTGAAGATTATTCTGGTCTGCACCTGTGTGCATTCTTAGTATAAGAAATCAATTCTTTGCACACCAGTGGGCAAATTGCCTATACCAACTGTACATTTTGTGCATGTTTCCTTGCCTCTCTGATAACTTGTGGGTTTGGTTTCCTCTGCCAGTTCTGTTAATGTTGACTTTATTACACTGAAACTTAAGGAGCTGGCCCTTCTGTCTCACTAGGGTTTGAGTTTCAGAGCTTCGAAAACTTAATAATGTCATTGTGAAGGTGGCAAATCAGTGAAATCCAACCACCCGCACTGCTGCCACTCTCAGCATCTCTCTCAAGGATGGTGTGAGTTGTCTAGATGGCAAAATAGACATTAAAATCCTCAGAGGATTGCAAAGACTGAAATCAGTATAAAATGAAATTACTTTTACATGCCTCTGTGTGCTGCATAAATGTCATTATCAAGATTGGACCTAAATTTAAGTGTTACCAAAGTCTTAAATTTAAAGTAAACAACATCCATCTGTTTGCATGGCACTGTAGCCATGTCTACAGTTTTATGCCTTGGTACACCAGTAAACTGCCTGTGCCAACTGTTCATTTTGGGTATGCTTCCTTGCCTCTCTGATAACTTGTGGGTTTGGTTTCCTATACCAGTCTCTGTTACGCTGACTTTGAAACTTAAGGAGCAGGCCCTTCTGTCTCAACAGGATTTGAGTTTCAGAGCTTCTAAAACCCAAACAATTTCAGCATGAAGGTTGCAAATGTGTGTAATTCAACCATTAACAATCGTCAGACAGATGCTTCTCTGAGGAAAACCTGCATGCACAAATGAAATTACATTTAAAAAGGAAAGTTTAGAGATTTTAACAGCTGCAAATATGTTTCTTGGCCCCTGGAAGTGAGGCTGCATAGCTGAAAGGAAATTATATTTCAAAGGTATCGTTTATATCTTTGCTTAAAGCTAAAATCATGTCGAACATTCCAGTTTTCTTTATTTGATTAATAGGCAGATATCATGAGCAATACTTCACCTTTAACTTCTTCCTATACTCAAACCAGTGGAACATGTATGTGGGTAGCATTAGAAAAAGGCTCAAATTCTTTACCCACAAGTGAAACTTAATATCTTCACCACTGATTTAACCGGGGGGCCAAATAGACCTTTCTCAAGTCAGCGTTCATTTTGTTTGAACAAAGATGCAGCTAATCTGTTTAGAAAGGCCTCGTCACCTGCAGGGGTCCACCTGTTCGACCTGCACCATCTCTCCAGTTTCTCTGTTCCCACTGACCTGAGACAATGCAAGGCCTAGCAGGTTCACCTCCTCTCATAGCTCATGTTACAAAGCCACCCAGGGCAAAAGTGGACATGAAAGTGCTGTTTATGTGGTTGGTTGAAGTCAGGTGCAGGCAGTTACACACCTTTTTGCTCACAAGGCACAGATCATAGTAAGCAAGAAACAAAAGAGCAACTGAAACTTTTTTTTTCAGATTAGATTTAGATTTAGATTTATCAAACCTAATCACTTAAAAGATGTGATAATGTCAGGAAATATGCTCTAGTATTACTAATCTAAAAGTCTCTCAATAAAAGATAACTAAGCCAATAGGGATTTTCAGATTTGCAAGCATACACTGATGTAATTCCATATGTGCTTTCATAGCTCATCTGTTCCTATGAAAAGGAATTTAGATGCACTGCTTATTAGCTTAGACTATATTTACCATAGTGTTCATGATATGTGTATCTGTTCATTTAAAAGGTTTAATTTCTTTGGCTCATCAAGATTACAGTGAACTATCAAGAATAGACATACAATCGGTGTTAATCAGTGTTTAATTAATGTTAATTAGCTTGAGGGACATAATTTTATCAGGTCACAACATGTTGTTTTATTATTCTAAAAATGTTAATTCTATCAGTTTTATATTCACCATCAATCACATATACCAGTCCCTGACTATATGTATATACCCAGAGGACTGATAGTACTAACAGCTTCACATCATGTTTATTAGATAGAGAGTAGTTTGAGTTACAGAAGTAAGGACTAAAAATTAGGTCTAGATTTAAGAAACTGCACAGGATTTCAAAGTGAGATGTGATAAGGAAATAGGATGGAGAGCAACAACTGGAGGGATTCAGTGGAAAACTGATTACTGTGTCTCAGCTTTTAAAAAATTACATTTTTCAGAACTGAGGAGCCAGAATGATCTGGAAGTTCAGCGTGTACCCGCCCTCAACAGCTAGTCATGTTTCTGGAGGTGAGGGCTCTGACACCGTTGTTTACCAGAGAATCTGGGTGACATCAATGAGGAGGCTTCTGATGCATCTGTTACCAAACCCGCAGCAACAGAGATGCCATTCACATATCTTACACTGGAACCTCCCAAGTCATTTGCTGCAATTAGGAATGCGGTTAAGACCCTGCCGCAAGCCCCCCCACCTCCCCACCCCAGCCTCTGCCTGCACATGAGTACACACATGAGTACAGTCGCATTCACATAGGCACTCAGGGGGCTTTCTAACTTCAACAATGCCCACATTGTGTTGTATTCTGTTGAGTAATTGTGGCCAAGGCTGGCTCAAACTTCACACCACCACCAAACTCCAGCATATACACACTGGGAAGTGAGAGGGCGATACAATGAAGCTGTTCTTGCAGGTTTGGATGATGACACAAACTGGCTCATATCACTGATGCTGGAGGGTGGAAACCTCTTAAATGCCAGCTTTTCAGGAACTGAAAAAACTACTTAAAGCAGTTTGTTCAGCTGTTTGTGAGCAAATTTCTTTTACCTGGAGTATCATAAAACCTAATTTCTCAAGACAAGTACAAGCCTTCAGCTAGTTAAAATGTGAACATCAAAAGTGGATAGATAAGCTTTTGACTTGTAGTCAGAGTTGAGACATTCTTAGGCGACTCAAGACCTCTCTTTCATGACCACAAAATCTTTCCTGTATGGTGATAACTTATTTATGAACCCGGTCATCAGCAGGTGTTAGTAATGAAAGCACACTTTAATATTTTATTCCAATTTTTATGGAAGGATAATCAGCCCCCAAACCAGAATATTTTGCCCCTTCTTTGTTTTAGTTGTTTTTAATTCAGTTAACATCTCAGGATTTTTTACAAGAAATTCTGATAAAAGACTGAAATTGCAAACCTTTTAAAAATTTTACAGCCTTTAGTGACCTACAGCAGCCTGTCTCCTTGTCTGTCTGAATTTGGGAGGTTTACAGTATTTGTCCAGCTGACTGACACACCTGACTTCATGTTTATCTTCTTCCACCAAACTAAAATAGCAACGTAACCTTCATTTGCAGTAGGGTGTTCCATTTGTTTCTCTCACTATTACTCATAAAATTGTAGCTGAAAACAAATCAAACGGAAAAATAGGAATACAGTCTTTGTACTACAGAGACTGAAGATAAAAACTCAGATTTCAGCAGATTGCAGTGTTGCCCAGTAATGGCATAATTGTTTTTGTTTTGTGACTGTTTAAACATGGCCTTTAAAAGAAAAAGCAAGCTAGCCTCTAGATCAGGGGTCGGCAACCCTGCTGTGGCTCCCTGTGACTTTGGAAAATAAAGAATGAGTATTTAATTTAAATGTATTTTTCTTGTAGTGCATTCGTCTTTAATGTACTTCTACATTTGAAGGTTATGGTGATCTTGTAACATTAAAATAAAACGTTTTTAATTTTTTGTCGCTCAAAATATGCGTCACAACCGCCGATGTGCGACACCCGGCGGCAACATTTTGAGGTTGACAGCTGACTGCACGCTTCAGTACACGCGATAAAGTGATGAGGGGAACAGAAGCACACGGCAATTTTGTTTCGCTGCAGGTGGATAATTTAAGTTTGGATTTTTATTTCATAAATACGAGGAGGACTCAAATAGACACTGAGTATTTTATTTGAAAGTTAGCATCAACCAAGCGTCTTTTGTTCGGAGTTCAAAATGTTTTTGTTACATGCAGAAATAAAATTTGGTGTTCTCTGTAGCAGTTCATTGATTTAATAAATGCCACACACTATAGTTTTTTATACATAGCATACAGGTAAAAAACAAAAACAAACAAAAAAACAAAAAAACAAAACCCAAAAACGATATATGCAGTGTTAACCTCATTTTGGATGTCAAAAGGGTTTTGTGGCTCCGGGTGTTTTCTCTTCTTGTGGGAGACGGTCCAAATGGCTCTTTGAGAATTTTAGGTTGCCGACCCCTGCTCTAGATGAAAGCTGTGGTAAGAAATATGCCAGTAGATTATGGGGACGCTTGACCTTTAAGTGGTAAAAACTGTAGAGGAAGATCAAAACCGGAACTAAAGCTAGTTTTGGTGTGATGATCAGACTCTGAGAAACACATAAAATATAGATTGTCCACTGTAGACAAACTTGCCAATTATGTAAATGTGAATATACCTCAAATCTGTTTAACTGACTGAGACTGTACTTGTCCTCTAACAGGCGGCCTCCTGTAGCAGTGAAGTTCGCCCTGAAGACCGGAGGGGGCGCTTTGGAGCAGAATCGGAGACCCGTCTGAGGGAACAAGCAGAGACAGCTTTCAGTCAAACTGCACCGGGCTAAACGGTGAGGAGCAGAGGGGTCAGCGGCGCTTAACTTTGGATCGGCTGGGCACATCTGGACCGCGCTGCAATGCTACTGCAGGGAGGATACTCCGCTGTCTCTGCTGCACTTTTATTTCATCTTTATTTTCTGGAGCCAACTGTGGTGCTCGCCTTCAATATTGACACCAGGCATGTCATCATGAAACGCGGAGAACCGGGGAGTCTGTTCGGGTTTTCCCTCGCCATGCACCGGCAACTCAACCCGGATAAAAGAGTGTAAGTGATGCCCTCAGCCAAACTTCTCCACTGCTCTGTTTGTTTTCTTGTGTGGTTGTTCATTGAAAGTGCAGCTCTGTTATGAGAGACACCTGACGGCACAGGTTCGGGGAAATTAATGACATAAGTAAATCTCAGCTTTTAAAAATCTCTAACAAGATTTCTTTCTGCCCAAAGTTATATCTGGGTTGTTGTGGGTAGGAAACATCTACTTAATTTTAGGATTCTGCCTTTGCAAGACTAATAAATGGATTTTCACTCATAGGTCGTGATGTCGGGCGCTGCAGCAGCCTCTACGGTTTACTCTAGTCACAATCTTCTAGTTTCTTCTCCGATGATGAAAGTTTTTGTTTAGATTTGCAGTAGATTTCTACTGTCTCCTTGAGATTCCTTGAATGTAAAATGGGAAGCCGCCCGAGGACAAGTGAATAAACAATGGTTCTAACTGTCATGCAAATGCGTCTGTAAGGTCAAACTGAGGGAACCTGAAAAGAATGGTGTACTGCTGCAACTTTTAGTCGATTAATCGTTTGGTTTCCAGCAATTCTGATGATGAATTTATCATTTAAACAATTTATCGAGAATGTTGTCAATAATTCTCAGATTGAAACTTCTCAAATGTGTAAATTTGCAACTTCTGCCTCTTTTATACATTTTAAACAGAGGATTTTGTGGTTTTGGACTGTTGGTCAGGCAAATTTAACACTGTGGTCACAATTTTTTGTATTTAATTGACTAAAATAGTTGTTGGATGATGAAAAGATTTGTTAGTAATTGGCCTGGTTAAGTGGTGAATATGAACTTTTCTTAAATATGATGTTTGTAGATTTCAGTTCATCAGCAGTGTCCTTTAAATGAATGATTCTTGTTGGGCTTCTCTACAGAGTTCTTTTAAGGTCTTAGTGCGTTTTCACTCAGTGGTTTTACTGGTAAACATTGATATGTACGCAGCACTGAGATGGGAAGAGTATATACTCATTGTAGTTGCCTTGAATGAATATTAATGGCTATCTGACTGATGCAGCCACAATCACATGTTTCAGGCATTTCAGTCATTCACATGTACACAGATGAGCCAGGTCAGAGCAGTTTTCAGCTTTTGCCAAAATTAAGCAACAGTTAAATTGTAAAATGTTCCCCAAATGCAAGAATGCCTGCTGATGCTACACATAGCAACCACGTAGCTAGGCTGATGTAGACACCACTGCAAACCATTTCCTTTGGTTAGCCCTGAGGGTGCAGAAAAAAATGTCTGTGTAGTGAAGCTGATCATCCTGCTACACAGAGTGGTGGGAGTAAAGTGAGGAGAAGGGTTGGCATGTCAAAGCCTGCGAGCAGGAATGAAAAGCCCTGATAACAGGAGTAGATTTTGCATGCAGAGATTTTTATCTGTTTTTTTGGCAGCTGTGCGAAGGTGGTTCATGATGTAGCAGCAACACAAAATTGGAAGCTTTCCCTCAAAAAAAAATTTTTTTTACAAGGATTTTATTTTGTTCGCAAAATTCTTTACATTCGTCAGATGTGACAAGTGTAAAAAGAGTGAAAGTCATGAAACTGAATGTAATATTTGCTGTTCAAACAGAGGTTCGAAATGTGACACTGGCCTGATAGTTTGTTTTTCTGCCAATAAAACTAAGAGGAGAGTGAAGATTGACCTCCTTTACATACTGATCTATGTGAAAACTGCTCCGCTGTTCTGGCAAACAACATCACTGCATCTGTACGTTGTTTTTAATATTTGCTTAAGCTGGTTTAAAATTAAGCAGTGATTGAAGACACCATTCAGTCAATAGAAAATCCGCAGCAATTTTGTTAATCTGTTAATTTTAAAAAAAAAATCAAAGTATCGAATATTTGCTGATTCCAGCTTCTTAAATGCAACGATTTCCCATTAGAGCTACAACTAATAGTTATTTCTATCAATTAATGTGTCAGTTGTTTTCTCAAGTAATCAGGTCTACAAAATAGTTTGAAGAAAGTGAGAGAAAAGTATGGAATAAACAGCAGCTCCCTCTATTTGGACCATGATCTCAGCTCTAAATCCTCATGTGACCCTGAGATAAGCAGCCAGACAAGTGAAGTGAAAGCTCGGTAGAGCACATAGAAGTAGGTAATGAACAGCCCTGCCTAACTTAAACGTGTGAGGCACAGTGACCACTCTGGAACTCTAAACCCACTGAAAACATAAGTCAGCGATGTGTCTCACACACTGCATCTGTCTCTTTTGTTCGCATGCGAACATGTGTTTGATGATGATCACTAGCAGCTGTAAAACACTACTGGCTATCACCTCTGGTATTAATCTGATTACTATAAATCATACGTGAAGAGAGGAACGCTGGTTCTAACAGGGTCCTTTCTAAACAGTCTGTTTAGCAAGCAACATATGTGACTAGATAGATTAAATTCATCTCATGTCAGATGGGAACTGGCCTTTATCCCTTCTGTGTTTCAGAGCTAAAACTTCTCCCCCACTTTGCTGCAATTGAAAAAACAAATCTTTCTGTGATTAAAGTGTTGTTTTATTTATAAATGCATGAAACCATTTATGCAACTCTATCCATATTGTTCCTCTAATGGGTTTATTGAAAGCACAGCTTGGATTCTCACAGTGTTTATAGTGTTATTACGCCTTTCTTCTCCTAATGGTCTCTGTTGAGAGGGAAAAAAAACAAGGAGATCCATGTTTCAGCATGAGACTGGCCATGATGTGGCATCTTGCTAAGAAGCAACTGGATGCCTCTTCCTTGAATAATGTGTTGGGTTAATGATATGGATATAACATCCTCTCAGTGAAACCAGAGAAAAAGGCCATTTGACAAGACATTCACAGCCATCTGTGCACATGTAACCTGATAGAGTAAACGCATCAGTGAATCATCACTTGAGGTACTTCAGTCAAACTTTGTACTCATGTTTGAAACAGATTGTGTAGCTTAGAAAAAGGTTAATAAAAGTTACACAGTTAAGACAGGTGAATCTGAAGACTTTTAAAAATCTTTGTTTTAAACTTTATTCTTTACTTGAAGTTGATCTGTACTTGTAATGAATATTCATGCCTTCCTCTGTGATGTGTACCAAGCCAATCACAGGTCAGCACCAATCAGTGTGTGTGTGTGTAAACTGAAAAAGTTAGAACAGCTGCAGCAGTTCTTGTGGCTTTGAGTGCACAGCTGTGGAGCACTGGAGCACATCTGTTAACAAAGACCAGTGAGATCATTGTGCAAACCTACCCCAGTCGCTATGTATTGCCATTTACACTGCAGTGAAAGACATGCTGCATGATGGGATGTGGTTTCACACTGCAGCTTGGCCAAAGGATCACTTACAGTATGTGATTCCTTAAATGACATGTGCTGAGTGGAAGATTTTACAGTTCACTTTCACCCTTTTCCTAAACTACTTGAGTAGTTTAGTTTAGTTTAGTTTAGTTTAGTCCCTCCCATATGAACTTTTATAACTATAATTATCCCTTAAACTTTCATTTAACACAGTCATCAGTTCAAATGTTTAGCTTGTCCAGTACTTTAGTTACTTGCAAATGTTAGGAGTCTTTTATTAAACTGCTATTTTTATATATATTCACACACACTATGCCTCAAGTATATCTTTGGTGTTTTTGTATTGCAGCTTCCTGTTACTTAATGGCAAATCTGTGAGTCGACTGTTTGTTGCTTTATAGGCGTATGGGGTCTATATTAGCAAATACATTAATTGCAAAAAATGTAAAACTACTAAAATTTAGCCTTTTTGAAAAACTAGTCCATGAGTCGGCTAGCCTGGTGTGTTGCATGTAAATGTCAGTGTTACCCCTCAGTTACTCGCTAAATTCTACATCTGTCACTTCCCTGAGTAGCTCTGCTGGTCATTTTGAGGTGTTTTTTCTTTACCTGTGTAACAAGATCTTCATAAATGTGATGTTCTCCTGCATGTGGCCTCATAGATTTGGCTTCTCTTGAGTTGATTATCAGTTACAGCAGAAGGGATATCTCTGCTCCAAAGACACGTGTACATCTACAAAATGTAATGCACTCCAATTCAATGCATTGTTTAAACTCTGGTGATTTCTGACCCTGCAGATCACGGTGTTTCTTAGTTGGATTGTATTATATTGTGCAGCAGTGTAGGTTCTTGTTGCCTGTTTGATGACACAGAAAAATAGATTTGTGGCTTTTTGTGAGGCATTCAGCATCAGTTTGTGATGCATGTTAGGCTAAGCCAGCTAGAAGCTGAAATGTCAAATTGAAGCTAACTTTGTAAGGGCTCTTGTTTGTATTTGCATTTCACTGGGCTTTGTTCAAGGAGAGGGATTGTGGTGTGGTCTTCAGCCTTCAGTCTCACATCAGACCTCCTGAAGAGAGTTCTTGTTTAGCAAATAACGAGCCACGGTGCTGTCCCATAGATCAATAGGTGGGTAACAGAAGGAACTACAGAGTCATGGGGAGGAGAAAAGGGTGGAGAGGATTTCCTCTAAATCCTTTGTGAAAATTCCTACTCTGTGGTTTACTTTGTAAAATTATGCCCCCCCCCGCCCGAATTTTGCTAACATTAAATTATTTTATTTTATATTGCAGTCTGACAAGTCCCTTCTATTCTTATGCATATGGTGATCTTTGTGTCTGTGTTATCACTGTTCTGAAATTTCTTTCTCTGTTCTTTTCTCTACATGACTTTTCTATGCAGGCTGAAACCGCAAGTGACAGGAAATATGGCCACTTTTTGTTTTCTACTTCCATCTCTTGTATTGCAGTGAACTTATTCACTGTGGCTTGCACAGTGTGTAAAAGGTTACAAATGCAGTCAACTGTGCAATGCATGACTTGGAAAGTACAGCAGGTTGGTGCTGGTACAGGTCTCAGTTATGTTCTAGTTGTCCTCTGGAATTCATTCAAAGTAATACCAAAAGGCATGTGAAAATAAATATGTATTAAATTCATGTCAGCAGACTTGAAAGCATCACCTTGCCTGCTATAGCCAAATTAAATGATCACTGACACATACACAAGGCCTTCCAGAACATCTCCAGTGAGTCTGCGGCAATGATGTATTAATACAGACAACTGTTATTCACAAAAATATAGCAGTGGACAAACTCAAACTGTCAGGTTGCAGAACCCTTTAAAATACGTGCTGTTGATGGTGTCATTTCAGTGGCTGCCAACATGACTGACCTATATACACATCCTCTCTTCATTCTTGTGAGAATGTGTATTTTTGAGAGAAGCTGTGGTCAGTGAGCAGTAGTTGGGCAGCACAACTACATTAGTGAACAGACAAATTAGATTGTCTGCTTCACTGCTTCTTTGCCCTCTGAGGAATGTCAGGACAGTAGTCTGCTGTCATGTACGAAAGTTTTCTGTTTTGTTTGTTATCATAAATTACAGAAGCACTTTGAAAGACTAAACACAAGTTCTCGCAGCCTAAACCCACCTCATCTGAAATACATGACAGCCAATTAGTGCATTAGCCACTTAAAGGCATGTTGTGAAACAGCTTTGTCCACCGTGTTATTATTTATTTATTATTACCCCCCCAGCCTTAGCTTCACTTTGTGTTGTGTCACAATGTGTGTAAAATAAACCATGAACATAGTAAACATTATTCCTGCTAATTATGAGCATGTTGGCGTTTTTACTATGGGCTTGCGACCATACTGGCGCTATCATTTAGCCTCTCAGAGCCACTAGTGTAGCTGTATACTCTTAGTCATGTCTTCTAACTGTAGGTATTCATGGCTCAAATTGTAGTTTGATAAAAATCTGGTCTCGGACTGGTTACAGTAATAAATCTGATTTCTTTGTATTTATTCAACAGATTCTTCACTGTCTCACACAGAAACTTGGGTATTTCCTTTTAATTTGGCAGCCATCTATATTGTTCCTAATTCTTTTTTGTCCTTTTGCCTTTATTTAATAGTGACAGTGTAGATACAGGCAGGAAACATGGGGAAAAAGAGACGGGCATGGCTTGTAGCTAAGGTCCCCAGCTGGAAATGAACCACGGATGTTGTGTTTATATGGTATGCGTCTTAAACATTAGGCCAACAGGATGCCTCTATTGTTCTTAATTCTTGCAGATGACAATTGTTAACAATGAGACTTTAAACTCAGACATTTGCAGTACAGCTTCATTGTAATTTAATAGGAGACCAGTGAGTGTTTAAAGTCAGCCTCTTAGATTCAGAGTGTGAGCTTTCTTCTAGACTTTATTGTTTTGCTTTGACATTCAGACAGATAAAAGAAGTGGGACCAATACCTCTGCCAACAGTAGCCAGAATATTTGTATTGCATGACGGCAGCCGGAAGGCATGTTGCATTCTTTTTCTCAACAGAAAAACTTGCATTCTTGTTGTTGCTAGGCCATCACTGTCACTCTCACTGCTGATCTTTTCACATACATGTACTAAATTCAACAAGCTGCTGCCCTGGAACTTGTTGAAAGGTCTTTATAAAATTGTAGAAGCTGTAGCTGGTCAGAGTGATAACAGGTGACTACAACAAAAAGCACAAAAAGACACTTAATCCTGTAATGCCTCAAAAAATGAAAGTTTGATCAAAGTTTGATGTTTTTCACTTTTTCTTCAGGCTGTTGATCGGAGCTCCCAGAGCCAGAGCTTTGGGAAAACAGACAGCCAACATCACAGGAGGGCTTTATAAATGTGAAATCTCTCAGTCCAGTGATTGTGAGCGCATTGAATTTGATGATAAAGGTGAGACATCAATCTGTCTGTCTATCTTCAGACATTGTGTCAAAGGTCTAAGTTAAGTTTATTTGTCACAATGAGAGAGAGGACCCACATATCTGTAAAATGTAACAGTCAAATATATCAAATATAATGCATATCATCAGCAATGAAATGGACAATAAAAGAAATGAAATAATCGAGAATGAATATTGGTGGTCATATCATTGTTTTGTGTTGTTATATTTTGAAAGAGGACACACTTGTTGAGTGGAAGCAGGATCAGTGGATGGGGGTGACGGTTCAGAGCCAGGGACCTGGGGGAAAGATTGTGGTAAGTCAAACTGAGGGCCTGAACCATAATTCCCTGTAACCTTGAGTTGCACTGTGGTCTTATCTGTTGTATGAACTAAAACACAGCCGTGTTTTGTAATTTCAGACATGTGCTCATCGCTATCAGAGGCGCTTGTTTGTGAACACAGCTCAGGAGTCACTTGACATCACTGGGCGCTGCTATGTCTTGAGTCAGGACCTGACGATTGACTTGTCCTCCGGTGAGGACGGAGGTAACTGGAAATTCTGTGAAGGCAGAGCCAGAGGCCATGAGAGGTTTGGATCGTGCCAGCAGGGTTTGGCTGCCACCTTTACCAAGGACTACCATTACCTGGTGTTTGGAGCACCAGGAGCCTACAACTGGAAAGGTCATTAACTAACCATAACTACACAGCGCTTTACAGTATTTACTGGAGGAATCGGGTTTTCTGTTAAAATAAGTAATGTCATGTTTTTTTATCCTATCAGAAACATTTCTGGGGTGGCATGGTGGTGCAGTGGTTAGCACTGTTTCCTTGTAGCAAGAGGGTTCCAGGTTTGAACCCTGGTCTGGGCTCTTCTGTGTGGAGTTTGCATGTTCTCCCTGTGCCTGCGTGGGTTTTCTCCAGGTACTCTGGCTTCTTCCCACAATACCAAAAAACATGAACTAGGGTTAATGGGCTACTCTGCATTGCCCCACGTTGTGAGTGTGTGTGTGTGTGGTTGTCTGTCTTTGTGTGTCAGCCCTGCGATTGACTGTGGTGTACCCCTCCTCTTGCCCATAGTCAGCTGGGATAGGCTCCAGCCACCCGCGACCGTGACGGATCAAGTGGTATAGAAAATGGATGGATGGATGGATAAACATTTCTTGTTTGTACCTGTTAACATCTACCTCCACTGCAGGTATTGTGCGAGTGGAGCAAAACAACAACACCTTGTTAGAGATGGGGGTGTATGATGATGGCCCATATGAAGTTGGAGACGATCTGGCGTCTGTACCTGCCAACAGCTACCTTGGTGAGTATCTACCCACAAAACAGACAGAGCTTTTTCTAAACAAATACATAATACCTGTTCAAAGAGCTGCACCTTGTGTGTTCCAGTGAACCAGTGTTTCCCTAACTGTGGGACAGGTCCCTGAGACTGGTGCGGAACCTTTGCAAGATACCAATACTGAATATGACCATAGAAAAAAATGTAGAGTTAAACTAAATTTGAATCAACTTTCTCACTCAGACATTTTGATTTGTCAAACACAGGTGTAATGAATAACATAATTAACTGCTGCATTGCGTTGCAGTAATCTTTGGAAGAGACATTATTAATGTTATTAGTTGCACCTGGTGTTTTTCCTGCTATGACAAGTCCAAATGTTGGCTGTGAAAAAAGGTCTCTGAATCTGATTCATTTGGGAACTATAAAGAAGCAACAGTACTCTGATTCTAACAAGGCTTTCAAGATTGGGGTCAACAAGAGTTCATAAAACGACATGTGAAAGGACAAGATCAGTAGTGCTGCTAATTATGTGAATGTGTCAGTCATATCTGAACTTCATCTTGCTCTTGTGGTCAGTGTCAAAGGAGCCTTGTGTCTTTTGTGGGTTAAAACTTTGTGTTTGGGGAAAGTTTAACTTTCATTTTTTATTTGCGCAGCAGAAATGAATGAACAACCTGTATAAAACATGTAGTTCTTGATAATGCTTTTTTTTCTTAAATGAAATTCAACCTGGCTTCTTTTGTTATCAACTTCCCCAGTCTTGTCATCAGTTTGACGGAAATGTAATCAGTTTATGTATTGCATGGGTGTGAATAAAGAAAAAGGAGGATGATGGAAAATATTTTGCAACCACATCAGCAAGCAGACTTGGCAGTGTCTGTAGATAAGATGTGGTGAGAGATTGTCTGCCCTCTCACTAGCGTCTCCTGCTGGTTGGTCGGGACACCTGCACAGAAACAGAGAGAATCTCAGCGTGTTCGGCTTTCTCACTCAAACTCTTTACTGAACAAGTAAACAGAACTGGCTGTGCATAGAATTTCTATCAGCAGAGATATGTGGTTATCTACACAATCCTCAGCCCAGCTACTTAAATCAGCCATCTGTTCTTCAGTTTAAATATTTATGATATTTATGTCCTACAACATCTCTAACACTTTAGGATTCTCCCTTGATTCGGGACACAGCATCACTGTGAGTCGTGGCCTGACTGTGGTGGCTGGAGCGCCCAGAGCCAACCACAGTGGAGCTGTGGTCCTGTTAAAGAAAGAGAGGGAATCCTCCACCCGACTCTCTGTGGAGCACACTCTTCATGGGCCAGGGCTGGCATCCTCGTTTGGATATGACGTGGCTGTAGCTGACCTGAATGGTGATGGGTGGGTAACATTTCTCATGGCCTTTATTCTATTATTTGATCTTATTGGGGAATAGGTTTTTCAGCATCATTCATATAAGTCAAAAAAAAATGAAGAAAAGTATATACACACATAAACAAAATATTTGTATAGCCCTGAGATGTTGGGAAAGTATTTGGCTTCCTTTAATATTGCTTTATTATAATGCTATCTAGTCTGTTACTCATGTGTAATTTCAATGTTTTCCTTTTAGTGGACTTTATTTATCTATTAAGTTACATTCTGTATGATACTGATAAATATTTACCTCCCTTCTTTGATCTAGATGGCAGGACATAGTTGTAGGAGCCCCTCAGTTTTACATGAAGGACAGAGACGTAGGAGGGGCTGTCTATGTTTACATCAACAAGGCAGGAAGGTGGGAAAAGATCACTCCTATCCGCCTGAATGGGACCAAAGACTCAATGTTTGGACTGGCAGTAGAGAACATTGGAGACATCAATCAAGACTCATATGAAGGTAATTTAGCTGTCATTTTGTAGCTCATTTATGTTCTCTCTATCAGTTGCTGTCACATTGCAGTAAATGATTACTTTCTTTCTTTCAGACATTGCCATTGGAGCTCCTTATGATGACAGCGGGGCAGGAAAAGTCTACATTTATCACGGCTCTGCACAAGGAATCAACACCAGTCCTGCACAGGTTGACCTTTTTAAGCATCATGGGAATTTTTTCAGATAGTCACAAGTCATAGATCTGTCTAATCTTTCCTTTCTGCAACCAAAGACATTTCACCTTCAGTAAAGTATGTCATTAATATTAATACACAGTCTTGCTCTGAAACCCAGACATGTTGAAGTGCCAGCTTGTCAAATATCTGCAAATCATTGGAGCTTTTGATACTAATGAACAAAAAAAATGTCCTTGTTATGTTAATTTTATACATTTGCTGACCAATTTTTTTCCCCCTTTTAAATTTTGATTTCTTGTTCACACAGATCCTTTCAGGAAAAGAGCACAACCTCCGATTATTTGGGTATTCCCTGGCAGGAAACACGGACCTGGATAGTAACTCTTATCCAGACCTGGCTGTAGGCTCTCTGTCGGACACAGCTCTAATTTACAGGTAATTATTGCCTCACACGTTGTAAGTAAAATTAAACCCCACTGATTTCTATCACAACTTGATTTAATAACCTTTCTTTCAGGACACGGCCAGTCATTAGAATCAGGAGAGATGTCAAAATATCTCCAGAGAAAATTGACCTTACAATGAAAACCTGTGGTAACCGGACTTGGTAGGTGTTCTAATATCCTTATATTTAAACAGGTCTCACTGTCAAAATGTCATCTCTCAGAATTGTTAAAAAAGTCTATTTCCTGTCCACAGCCTCACAGTGGACGCATGCTTCACCTACACAGCAAACCATTCATCTTACAACCCTAGACTAAGTAAGTAAAAGATAAGTTATTATCTTGATACAGGATTATTCAGCCATTTTTCCTTACACGTGCTCTTCCTCTATACTGCAGCTCTCAGATATTCTGTTGAGGCTGATGGGTATCGCAGGAAACAGGGGCTGCCCTCCAGAGTGTTTCTGAACCAATCCCACACTGACACAGACTACCAGTTTAACGGCACCTTAGACCTCCGTGGCCAAAACCAGAAAACATGCATCAAGATAAATGTCACACTTAAGGTAAAACATATCACACCGTTCGCTTGCCAAATATCTTGGTGCTACTAAAACAGAAAAGGTATATGTCAAGGTATTTTTGTAGCAACACATGAGCACATGAGCTTTTAATGTCTTTTAGAAGACTATTTTTGGACTTACAAGCTTTTGACATAAAACCTCAAGTCAATCGCAGGGCCGACACACAAAGACAGCACTGAGGAGAGGCCATCAGGTTGTGACACAGTTTGCAGTTAGACATGGTTACAGATTTTTGAAAAAAATGGCCACAGCAAAGGATTTTTGAAAGTTTAATAACTTTAATAACAAAAGCATAATATGATTTCATTGTTTTCAGTTGAATGTGGATACTATCTACTTAAATAATAAAAATACATTCCTATTGTATAACAGAACACATGCAGAAGCAGTTAATATTCTCCATACTTCAGCACCTGTTTCTGATTTCCACAGGACAATATTAAGGACAAGATGCGTAGCATTCCCTTCGAGGTGTCTGTCGACATTTTGGGTACAAAGCGACAGAGGACCAGGAACGGCCTCCCCGAGCTTATGCCTATATTAGACTCCACTCAACTGAGCAAAGAAATCATTGAGGTAAACATGAAGCATGTTTTATTAAGTTAATGACAAAATGTTTACAGTGGAATAAGGTTTGTTTATGGCTTTGTTGTTGTTGCAGGTCAACTTTGTAAAAGAGGGATGTGGAAGTGATAATATTTGTCGTAGTAACCTGAAGATGAATTACAAATTATTCTACAAGCAAAATGACAAGCACTCCCCACTACCCATGTAAGTTCTACAATTTCCACTCTTCTAAGCAACAGATTAAAATGGGATCTTAAAAATGTTGCAAGATTAAGTAAAATTCAGTAATTAAATCTGTAGTGAACAACATCATTTTTACGTAATAACATTCAAATGACTTTGTAACATGATCACATTCCTTTTACTACCTGAGTTCCTTGTCATGGTATTTGGGCCCTCCCATAGGCAGTATGATTCAGTCTGACTGCACCAGTAACCCCCCCCAATATGAAATCATAGCCAGCAAACAGGTCAACAGTGCAACACTTAACAACAGAGAACCCAGTTACACAAACCAGAGCTAAAAGGTGATTGAATGTATTACTTAAATGACACTAATGCTGCTCTACATACATGTATGTTGCCTTGTGTCTGCTAAATGTTGCTTGATAAGCCAGGTTTAATATAAGAAAACAACATACCAGCCTGAAATGATCTGTCATGTTTTGCGTACTAGCAGCAAGAGCAACATCCCCGTGTTTCATCGGAATTACGAGGGGAAGGACCTGACCCTGCAGGTCACGGTGAACAACATGAATGGAGACGATGCTTATGAGGCAAAACTGGTGGTGACTTTCCCAGATGTGCTGTCATATTCTGGAGTCCGTTCAAATCAAATGACGGTAGGTCCACAGCTACAATCACTCTGTTGTTAACTCTGTTGTATAGTTTGTAAGTTAACATGCTACTGTTAGCATATAACAGCTGTGCCTCATTACAGCATGTTAAGATCAACATCATATCTGCACTGCACTGATTTGGAAGTTTTGAAATAAAGGGCTGGATAAGTGACAATTTTGACCTATTTGTGGGACAAGATGAAAAGTTAGGGTATAACCATAGTCATTAGGATTCATTCTTTGGGGATCATAAATGTCACTTTTACAGGAATCCATCCAGTAGTTGTTGACACAAATCAACCAATAGACAGCTATTACCATATCTAGTGAAAAAGTAAAAAGCTAAAAAGCCTTTTAAAACATGAAGAATTTTGCAGAAACTATCCTTTTCTTTCTGACTTACAGATTGCTTTCTGATTTGTAGTTTAATAACCATCCAGGCGCTCCATTTCTTCTTTCCAGGTGGAAAAGCCGAAGCTGATCACCTGTCTTGCCAATCAGAACATCTCTCAAGCAGACTGTGAGCTGGGAAATCCATTTAAGAGAAACTCAGAGGTACAGACTTGTCATGTTCACATGGTAATCCTTACTTTGGCTTCTAGTTGTTCAAATGCGAGAGATGTTTTTTTTTTCTTTTTTTTTTTCCTCAAGACTACATTTTACATCATCCTGAGCACTAAGGGCATGACTGACGACACAACGGAGATTGACATTGACCTGCAGCTCCAAACGTACGTACTTCTGCTACAGATGCTGAGCTCTGTTATATTCTGTACATGTACGAGAATACAGAAGAACTACAATGTGTAATTGTTCAGAAATCATTCTTCTTCCTGCTGTGGTTTTTTTCTTTCAGAACCAGTGTGCAAAAAAATATTGCCCTTGTGAAAGTAAAGGTTCAAGTGATCATTGAATTGCCATTATCAGTCACTGGGTAAGTGTGTAGTGGTAAATCATATTGTGTGAAACTGTTGTTTGTCTGCAGATATCGTAGATACCCAGCACCTCCATACAGTATGTGAAATAAAAACACTTGC
Source organism: Toxotes jaculatrix (assembly GCF_017976425.1). Classification (NCBI taxonomy): domain Eukaryota; kingdom Metazoa; phylum Chordata; class Actinopteri; family Toxotidae; genus Toxotes; species Toxotes jaculatrix. The sequence continues at coordinate 12,187,341 of NC_054408.1, read as the reverse complement.
TTGTCTTCCTCAGGGAGGCCAGTCCCAATCAGGTTTCTTTCGGAGGTAAAGTAAAAGGAGAAAGTGCCATGAGGACAGAAGAAGAGATCGGAAGCTTGATTAACTTTACATTCAGAGTGAGTTTATTCATCTGACCTGCTTCTTTATATTATTGTTAAGGCATTGGTTTTATAAAATTTGATAGCACATGAAATACCTAAGTGCTACTGTATTGATTATTCCTGCAGATAAACAACTTGTGGAAGTCTTTGAAGCCTTCTGTAAAAGCCTCACTACACATTCATTGGCCCAAATTCAACAAAGATGGGAAATGGCTGCTGTACCTGGTGAAGATCACATCCACGGGACACGAGGACATCCGCTGCTCTCCTGAGTCAGAGATAAACTCTCTCAAACATATCCAGGTAGGATTTTTTTTTTAAGTTTAATGGACTTAAACTAAAAAACAGTTGGCCAGCTCTCAGCCATTATCCTTCACTGCTTAATTGTACTGTGTACCCAGGAGTCCACCGTGTCCCGGACAAAAAGGGAAATTGAGAGGAAAGAAAGAAAAACTGGTGGAAAAATGTCTTCTCTGTCGGACAAAAATAAAGTCTTGGTGAGTCTTTGTGTGGATGAGTCTACATTCTTTTATGAATTTTGAAGATTTTATGTCTAATAGGCTCTTTCCTTTCCTAGATGTGTGAGAATCAGATCAAATGTGTGGTGCTGAAATGCCCCCTGCAGGGCCTGGACGGTACAACAATTGAGCTGAGGTCTCGTCTGTGGAACTCAACCTTTATTGAGGTGACATGTTGCATTGTAATGTGTCTCATCAGTGTTTCGCGATAGTACTGGACCTCCTGATTTGGCGTGACTGTCTTACCTGAGCAGGTGTTTCTGTTTTTACACAGGATTATGCCTCTGTTTCGACCTCGCATATAGTTGTGAAGGCCTCGCTCGTGCTTCAGGCTCAGGCTGAAAACGTGATCCTGACAACTCCTGACACTCATGTGAGTAGCTACACCAAAGTATTTACCATTTACTACCTTCACCCTAATCCACTAGACCGCTTGGTTTTCCTTGCTTTGATGTTTTATTGCAGGTGAGGGTGACGGTGTCCCCAGAAAGTGAAATAGCCCAGCATGGAGGAGTTCCCTGGTGGATCATACTGGTGGCTGTTCTTGCTGGCATACTCATTCTAGGTTTACTGGTGTTTCTGCTCTGGAAGGTGAGTACATGTTCATATCATTCGTTTCTGGTAAAATAGGATTTGGGTTCCCATCTAAATCTGTCTTGCCCAAAATATCGAATTATATTCCTTAAAATTACAACACAAGTATTCAGTAGTGGTTAAATGGGACAGTTCAGTATGCAGTTGCTTGTAAGATCATAAGACAGTATTTCCACTTTTCTTTGCCTCCATCAAAACTTACTAATCAAGTGATCATAATGTATTCAGGTATGTAAAAGATCATCTGCCAGATCGTTTAGAGATACTCAGGATCAGAGTCTGGAGGTTGATATTAAAAGTGGGTCCAGGTTTGATTTGGATTCAGTTAAAAAGGCATCAATCAGGAGATTGTGTACGTGAGCAGCAAACAAGCATCAGGTTGTTGTCCCGTGATATTAGAGCAACTCTGAACTCGCTAGATAAAGCTGTTTCCTTTACAAAATGTTTTAATTTCTCTGTTGTTTTGCCGGAAGAAATCATATTAGCCATTGACTATCATCACTTGTCACCCTTAACCATTCATCACCCTTACTCCCCCTCCCCCAGTGTGGTTTCTTCAAGAGAGCAACAAAAGACCAGTATGATGCTGCGTATCACAAGGCTGAGATCCATGTTCAAGCCTCTGACAAAGACAAACTCTCTGCTGAGGCCTGATTTATACTCTGAACAGGGGTAAAAACAAGCTGTCAGCATGGAGTGCGATTACTGCCGTCACTAATGAACTCACTTTCCAGCCGCTTCAGCTGATTTGATGCAGAAAAATTCAATCAGATACATATTGTACTAAGTTGATGAAGCAGGTTTTCTGGAAAACTTTATATCACACTGACACTTTTAAGGTTAAATTTCACATGAAGAAATATTGAATAGTTGTCATGCTCAGTGTCAGATTAGAAATCTTCTGGTGGTACAATATGTGTCTCTGAATTTTGCCAAGAAATTAATGTGTTTTCTTACCAACAGGCTTAATACTTTCTTCTTCAAAATCCATATTTCATAATGGAGCTTTGCAGTTGCTTTTGCCGTCATCTCTTTTACTGCTTGGCTGTTTTAAACATCCTATTAAAAACTGCAAAGCATGCTTAACATCCCTGCACATCTCTCCCCTGTTGATTACAGTGTGCATAAACATTTCTGACACTTCTCATTTTTTGATAATGAAACATGTTTGTTTTTTTCCCCCAAATCTTCCTTCTCAGTGTGGATTCTTCAAACGCTCCAAGCAGGACAGCAGCGTACCTCGTTACCACGCTGTGCGGATAAGAAAGGAAACTCCTGAGTATAAAGATGGGAAAGTCAAGCTTGACCCATTTGAAAAAAAGCAGTGGATGACGACTTGGATTGACAATGAAAGCTACTCATGACTCGTTTTTCTGTTTCAGTGATTTTTGCAGGTGGGGATAAACCGTTTTTCTTAAAGAATGTTGAGACATAAAAAAACAGTGAACTTTGTTGTTCCTTTGGTGAACACGATGCTCAGTGATTTCACTTTTGAATTTTTACACTGTATAGATGTTGACTCTTTTTTGTGTTTTGTATATATTTAAGTACTTATGCAAACTGTATATTTATTTTTTGATAACAAAAAAAAGTCCTGCAGCCAAAGAGTTTTTGCAGTCTTATGTCTGCCCTGGAGTAAAACAGTAAGGGGCAAAGTTTACTACTGTTTTTATGAAGCTGTACTGTCTTAACGTCTATGCAAGCAAGGTACAGCTAGCTCGGTGTAATACATGAATGTACATCAGTATACATTTTTAGTTTGTCTTCTATGCTTCTAGTTTTCAGTACTTTCCAACAAAAGTATTCCTGTCCTCTATGGAATCACATTTAGGTACAATAATAGTGTAGTGACTCTAAATGCAAGTGGAGTCTGTTTTTCACATCTGCTCAGATTGAATTGTCTCCTCTTCTCACTCCTGTGGCATTCAGGTAGCATTCACTGTACTGTAGGTCATCACTGAAGTAAGAATAAGTCTTTTTGTTCTATGTGAGGGATCCAAAGGGAAGATGGTGAAATTGAATTCGAAGTCAATGTCTTGCTTATTTTATTGCATTTTATTAAGTATAATAAAATGCTTGAAAACCAATTGCTACTGTTAAATTTAATAACCATTACTATGTTTAATATTAAAGGAGGTCTGCAGCTAATTATTTTCATCATTGATTAATCTGCTTATTTTTAGGATCAATTTATTGGTTTTTTAAAATGTCAGAAAATAATGACACTTGCCACACTTTCCTAGATGATATTTTCAAAATGTTTGTTCAGGCTAACCAAATGACATTTTGTTTACTATAAAACCCTCACAACTGAGAAGCTGGATCTGGGTAGTATTTGGCTTTTTTTTTTTTTTTTTTTGGCTAGAAACAATTAGTCATTAATCATATGCAAAGGATAAAACTAATTCTATAAGTGTGTGGCTCTCACAGATAAATTCTCAGCATTTATATACTTTAAATTGTACAGGTATGTTACATCTGTGACTAAAACTCTGCCACTGACATACTGTATTATCTTATTTTACTAACCAACAAAACAGAACCTTTATCCAAAGGTTTATTTAATCATATTCTTTAGAACGAGCAACTCATTTACATAGGAAAAAAAATGATCATTTTTAACTATTCTATATAAAAGCTGTTCAACCAGAACTGAACTGTGATGGATGCAAATCCAAAATTAAGTTTTTTCAAGGAAATTTTCCTCCTAAAAACACACATCCCTGCTTATGACTACTGAAAAATTAGGTGTCAATATAGAGGCCAACATATTTATTCCAGTTCAGTCAAATGTTAGACGAAAGGTTTTCTCCTGCTCCTTGCGCTGGTTGTCACACAGTTTGGACACCTCCTCCACTCGTCTCTGCAGAAGCACTGAATTCTGGTCAATCCACTGAAGTGAATCCATGTGGGCATTGAGAATTTTACAGATCTGCTGAAGCTAAGAAAAAAACACAAAAGAAAGGCAGTTAATATATTTTTCAACAATAAATGTTAAGAGTACAGAAATTTGTCAAGCCAAGTTTAAGTAAAATCTGATATCATCTTACGGGATCGCTGGTGTCTGCTGGCCCACTAGATGTGTTGAGGTGCTCGATGATCTCCTTCAAGTCCTGCGACATCCTCTTCAGCTGTGCGTCCACGTTCTCTGCGAGCTTGTACGTTCTTTCTCGCTCCTCGTCAGCGTTCTGCATGTAGATGGTTCCACTCTGCTCTTTCACTGACTCTTCAAGCGGGCAGAGTAAGTCCTCCAGCTCCTTCTGCTGGGACAGGATGAAATCCAGCTCCTGGTTCAGCCTTCTCTGGTCCAGCTTCACCTTCTCCATCTCCTTATGCAGGGATGTGATCTTCTCTCCATTCTCCACCAGCATGCGGTCCCAGGCATTCACCTGAGTTGCCTGCTGTAAGAAATGTCTCTCCTGGTCCTCAAGCTCAAGACTCCACTTGTTAATGAGACCCTCCAGCTGGGCGTAGGTCATCACTGGAGGAGCTGTGGTTGTAGTGATTGTTGTAGCTGTGGCAGTTGTTGTGGTACTTGTGCCGGACGTGGGTTTGAGTCCCAGTGTAAAGCCTGTAGCAGCACCTGTTGTGGCAGCTGCAGTTGTGGCAGTAGAGGCAGTGGCAGAAGCTGAGGTGATGGTAGCTGCCCCCAGAGGTTTGAGCATAAAAGACAGACCTCCACCAGCTGCTGTGGTTGTTGCAGGAGCAATGCTTGCTGCTGAAGCTGGAGCTGTACCCAAAGTAAATCCTGTACCTGTTGCAGTGGCAGTAGCTGTAGATACAGGTGTTGCAAAGAGAGAGGGACCTGAAGCTGGGGCTGGCTGGGTTGATGCAGGAGGAGCTGGGGTTGATGAAGGTTTAATCCCAAAGGCAAATCCTCCACCTTGACCTGCTGTGGCTGCAACAGTGGAGACTGGCTGGGGCTGGGTGCCCAAGGTGAGGGTGGAGGGAGCACCGGTGCCAAAGCTGAAGCCTCCTCCCGTGGTAGCAGTAGAGGGTGCAGCTGTGGTCACCTGGACCTTTGTAGCTCCAAAGCTGAAACCTCCAAACGAGAGGCCACCTGATGCTGCCGTTGGTGCTGGTGCTGGTGCGGTCGTTGCTGCTGCAGCAAGTTGGGGTTGAACCTGAGAAGCGGTCCCAAAGGTGAAGCCCCCTCCTGCAGGGGCGGCAGCGTTTGTCTGTGCGGACAAACCTCCCCCGAGGGTGAACCCTGACCCCGCCGCTGGAGCTGCCGTGGAGCCTAAAGTCAACCCTCCTGCTGGTGTGGTTTGAGGAGTCGTACCCAGACCAAATGTGGTGCTAGGGGTCCCAAAAGAGAATCCTCCGCCGGCTGCTGTGCTCTTCGCTGGGGCGCCGAAACTAAAAGAGCCGGTAGAATTGGTGCTGGTCTGCGGGGAAGTGCCGAAGGTAAAGCCTCCTCCGGATGCTGCAGGTGCGGAGCTTGCCAGCCCAAAGCCAGTGGCTGGGGCTGCGGCTGGGGCTGCAGTCTTCTGAGCTCCGAAAGTGAAGCCCGTAGAGGGCTGCCCGAAGTTAAACCCGCCACTCATTTTCTTTCACAAAAAACGTATAACGTTACTGAAAGCTGATCAGATACAAAATGGTCACTTCCTCGCTGAACCTCTTTGGCTTTTGGCGGGTCGCAAATACGAGCTGGTTCAGCTGAAGTTACCGAGGAACTTTTTCCTCCTACGATGACTTTCCAGACGTTAGCAGTTAATCAGAGTCGATCAAATGTTTGTAGGCGTTACCTTGACCGAAGCCGGGAACCAAAAACTAACTACACATCTTTCACTAAAACGTGGCCCGTAGCTTCGATGATCTTTCACGCAGCCATTTCTATGGAGGACTACAGGAAATGACGGCAGTTAGGGCCAACGATGAGCGTGACGTTTGCCCTGAGTTTTGGCTGCTGCCAAGATTGACAGATATAGTGTCCAATCATAGCCCTGTCTGGAATCAAATCCAAATTTGATTGGTACATCTTGCTGCCTGACAAACACACATCAGGGACGCGCCTATAGGTCTTTCCAAAGAGTAAACAGTTAATGAAATTAAATCCCTGTATGGGCAGAGTACGAGCAGTCTGCCGACTGACGTTGAGATTCAAAAAGATGAAATAACGGACTAATTCGCCCAAACGTCTACAAAATTATTCTGTTTTATTGGTTAACAGTCGAGCGCAAACAAATATTATAATACAGTTTAAAACACACTGTAACAGTGTCAGCTAAAAACACTAAACACGAAAGCAAATGAATACAATCGTAAAAAACACCACTCTGACAGTAAGCTTTGATCATATGCTCTTTCTACTATTTTCACAAATACAACAAATAACATAAACGCATATTTTGGTCAATAAAGTTTGTTTTTCTGAACAAAGTCGACTGGCAGACACTTCTCTTGACAACGTTGGGACTCTCTGGGGTAGCTAGCTGCATACTGAGTAGCCACACAAGCCTCTTTGCCATGTTGACATTTCTGCTTTCAAGGATTGAGCAAGCAGTAAACTGAAGTAAGGATCCATATAGAAATACTTTACGGTAGCGACGACTATGGATGCAGAAATTTTACCATACCTCTTGACAGTCGGACGTTTATTTTAGGAGTGTGTTTGCGAGCTGCTGAAGTTAGCCGACAAGCTAATATCAACATAGATTATCTAACTGTAACTGTCAGCTCTCATTAAACCTGTTAATTACCATTTCAAGTTGTGACTCCGTCTGAACAACACCGTCGGCTGAGTGAGCCAACAACATGAGGATATTAAGGTTTCTGAGGAGAAGCGTGTCCATAGGAAAGGACATAGACTATTACTCCAAATTCTCACCCTCCCCTCTGTCAATGAAGCAGTTTCTGGATTTTGGTAAGAGGTGCTGCACACACACACACACACACACACACACACACACACACACACACACACACACACACACACACACACACACACACATTTACAGTCACTGTAATTCATGCATTAATTTGGCATTTGATATCTGTTTTTACTTTTACTCTTCAGGCTCTGAAAATGCATGTGAGAAAACGTCATTCGCCTTCCTCAGGCAGGAGTTGCCTGTGAGGTTGGCAAACATCATGAAAGAGATCAACTTATTGCCAGACAACTTGCTAAGGACTCCATCAGTCGGGTTGGTCCAGAGCTGGTATGTAGGTTTTGCGTTTTCCTCAGTTGCCTAACAGTTTACCCTGATGTCACTGTCTGTAAAAAGGCAGAAATTATTTTTTTTCTTTTCCTCCACAGGTATATGCAGAGTCTTCAGGAGATCCTTGAGTTCAGAGACAAAAATGCAGATGATGAGAAAGTCACATATGAGTAAGTAAATCCAAACATACAAAATGCAGTTTTATTTATTTCTATACACTATTTATGATCTTTTATTCAGTGCAAAAAGCTAACCTGTTTCTCATTGTAATCTTTATTATGTCTTCCTTTAGTTTCACAGATGCTGTGATAAAAATCAGAAATCGACACAATGATGTCATCCCCACTATGGCTCAGGGGGTTGTGGAGTACAAAGAGACTTACGGCACAGACCCAGTCGTCAGCCAAAATGTTCAGTATTTTCTGGATCGTTTCTACATGAGCAGGATATCAATCAGGATGCTGCTCAACCAGCACAGTGAGTACATTCTCTTCAACTTCATAAAAATATGATCCCTATTGTCAGTGATGAACAATAAGATGGGTTAACAATGTGCTATGGTTGTACTTGTTTTGGAATAAAAGCCCTAAACAGCAGAACATTGTGATGATAATGTGACATTTAAGTGTAGATTTGTCACAGAGAGCCAGACTGCTGCATTAGCAGGAGATCAAAGCTTTATTTTTCTGAACACAGTCCTGGTAAACATCTAGATTTTGTATTAGTTTGGATTTGTACATTTTACTGTTGCTGGCACAGCAAACCAGGATTCAACAGACCACAACCAAAGCCATTTAATGGCGTTACCCCATTCATTATGCCTGTGAGCCGGCGACAACCCTGACAGAAGGCTTTATGTTTTCAGGTTCATACGTATGTACGTAGCTTCTTTGCTAAGAGATAGTCAACCTGCGTAAACCTACACAATAATAAATGATGTATCCATAAATGCTGCATCCTTTATATAATCGGTTTTAAAGATATTATTATTATTTTATGATAAAGGACCGATAAAGCAGCATAATGATAAAACAAACAAAAAAACCCTGAAGCTTACGGGTTCAGTAAAAACATCATGCAGGTAAAAGAGCTAAACAACAAACAGGTTTTGAAAAAAGCAACATTTAATATGAAACCTACAGGAAATAACATGACCCTCACACAGAAACAAGACTGACAGGGTTGTGGTTACATTGTGAGATCATTATAACATTGTACTTTTTCAGTTCTCCTGGCAAATATTGCACAGTCTGATATGCCTGAAAAATGTTGTACAGCCTGACAGAGACTGTGACGAAGGACTTGAAGGATAATAATCAAAACACTGAAAAGATCTCATAAAATAAAACGTGCCTAAACATGCATTCTTACGTGCTTTGTTGGAATATAAAGTTTATTTTGGCTGTGTTTTCCTTTGAAATACCTGCATGTGTTTCCTTCTAGCACTCCTCTTTGGCGGGAAGGTGAAGGTGAACCCAGCCCATCCCAAACAGATTGGCAGTATTGATCCAAACTGTCGTGTCAGTGAAGTTATCAAAGGTGAGAATATCTTAATGAAAGAACTCAAACACGTGAGGAGTGACAAGTTGCGGCAGTGTTCAAATATGCTGTTGTTCAAGTAGTTCAAGTGTCTTTCTCGTACTTCCCTGAAAACAAATGTGTCCTTTGCAGATGCTTATGAAAATGCACGAAATCTTTGTGACCGGTACTACATGAACTCTCCTGAGCTGATACTGGAGGAATTCAATGGTAATTTGTTTGGACATTAGAGAAAAAAAAACTCTATACAGACACATTTAATTATTATCTCACAAGCATACAAACATTTGTTTGTCACATGTTCTGTTTTGCTTAAGTACTTAAAATTGCATCATAAATAAGTACATAAATAAGAATTGATTCAACCATGATGAAAATTTATTTGATATTTGATTGTCTATTTGTCCTGACAGTCAAAGAGCAGGGGAAGCCCATCACTGTGGTCTACGTTCCATCTCATTTGTATCACATGGTGTTTGAACTCTTTAAGGTAGGATTTGCTTTTTTGGACTCTTTCCCTCATAAGTACTGTACAGTTACTGAACGTTAAACTCTCACAGAATGAGAGTGACACAGATTTATCTTATGTATATCCTGTAATTTTGTCACATCAAATAAAGGAAAATCTCCGATGTGCTTTCCTGTTTGCAGAACGCCATGCGTGCCACCATGGAGTTATACGGCGATGCCATGGAGTATCCTCCTATCCACACACAGGTCGCTCTGGGAACTGAAGATCTGACAGTCAAGGTAAATCTGCACAGCTGCACCTCAGACTGATTCAACAAATCCATGCAAATCCCAATTCTGAGATTTGCATGTTTGTCAGAGAAGGATGTCATCATACCATATGTTCTTCTTCTTCAGGTGTGTGATCGCGGAGGAGGCGTGCCGTTGCGGAAGATCGACAGGCTGTTCACCTACACGTACTCCACGGCTCCTCGGCCCAGCATCGACGGTTCACGTGCTGCTCCTCTGGTCAGTATTCCTGGTGTGAAACCCTTTTCCCACTTCGCTCCAGATGCATACACATTGTACCATCGAAGTGTTAAAATGGAACTGACGCACAGACCTTGAACTTATTCCAGTCTTATTTTAGTTGTTTTTTGTACTCGTCCTAATGAGGCACTGGATATTTTAGTGCCTCGTTTTTAATTCACAAGCTCAGTCAACATGTAAACAACTTATATAACAGAAGTTTTGTCCAGGCTGGCTACGGGTATGGCTTGCCCATCTCTCGACTATATGCGCGGTACTTTCAAGGGGACCTGAAGCTGTACTCTCTGGAGGGTTATGGGACTGATGCTGTGATCTACATTCGGGTAATTGAGGTTTTGTTTTTTTTTAAGAGAAACAAGTTTGTCTCCCAAAGGAAGGCAGAGTGGATGCACGTTTTTCATGTTCCTCTCACTTTTCTGTCAGGCACTCTCCACAGAGTCCATCGAGAGGCTCCCTGTGTACAACAAGTCAGCATGGAAACACTACAAGACGATCCACGAGGCCGACGACTGGTGCGTCCCGAGTAAAGAGCCCAAGGACATGACAACGTTTCGTAGTTTCTAAATTCAAATGACAAAAGTTTCTGTAGGAACGTGTGCAAGAGAGGTTGGTGTAAATGAATGGTTTGCGTGTGAGTTTGATGGTAATTAATTAGTTCAGAGTTTTATGTACAGAATTTAAATTGAAAGACTGACAGAACAAAGTTTTAGTGCCATATATTTCACATAGAACTATAGTTTTTGGCATGACAAAGAAACTCTCAATTTATATTTAAAAAAAAAAAAGAAAAAACTTACTCCTACTGGTTCACAGCACTAATCAGAACTGGGAGTAACCAGGACCAACTTTCTAAAGAAAGACACACCACTGCTGAAAGCAGAGATGAATTGATTGGATTTTTGAGGCCAGAACTGATGTTGATATTTGAGTTTTTTAAAAAATCTGGATTTATTGTAATATTGACTGACACTTTTAAAATAATGAACATATAAAAAAAAGCACAGTGTAGAAATTGTCAGTGCTCTCTAGTGGACAAACTACAACACTGTTCTAAAGCTACATATGAACACAAATAGTAATAATAATAATAATAATATATATCTGTGATAAGCTAAATCTGTTTCTGTAATTTGGGTCAACCCATCATTTACAGTATGAACTGTACAACTTAACAGGTAGTTTATACAGTTGGCTTTACTAGTTTACAGCTTGCTCCTTGTTTGGTTAGCTGCTTTTGTTCATCTCCGGCGCTCATTTCTCCTCCGTGTGAAGTTTGACACTTTGGAGGAAAAGGGAAATTTGTTACACGCTTATTTGCTGCTTGTTTTTAAATCTGTTGGAAGTTTCTGCTGACATGTCTTTTTTTCTTAAAATGTTAAGGAAATGGGTTTTTTTTTTCTTCAGTATTGATTTGCTATTTGTAAAGGGCAATTTGCACCAATCTTCACTGTGTGTAACATAAGGAAACTGAATGACTGGAATTCAGAATTGCTGAAAGAAAAATGAACATACTGATGAGCAAGATATTTCATGTTCTTCTTAAATTCTCAGTTAATTTGCAAATATGATGCTGGGAATGTGAAACAAGATGAATCTTGTTTTTCCTCATGAGAGGAAATGTGTAATGACAAAGTACAGTATTTGGGTTTCTGTGCTTGTATTATTAGGACTCATCCTGTTAGATAAGCTATAATTCACATTTTCCATGTTACACAACAGTTAAACTGTATAGGTCATGTTCAGTGAAAAATAAACACCTCAAACAGATTATTTTTTGTTAAAAAGCTCTATACAAATGGAGTACAGGTGAATGAAAGTGAGGACAAGAAGCTAATATGACGCACATGTGCTACTACTTTTTACTTTTTAAAATATTCATCAATACAGCTGACACTTTTTGGCTTCTAATTTAAAATAGTACAGTGACTGTGGTGTTCAAACTGAGTCTGAGGGCATTAATATCACTGTTACTGTGGAAACTATTGTGTTCTGTATCCCGAATGAGTTGTGTTGGAGGAAATATTAGAATAAATTGCTGCAAATGATTGCGGCTCCTCCATATCAGCTTCACGTCACTTGCCCTTTGATTTGAGACTGAACTCTACAAAGCTGAATTTACATCAGGCCACTGACACTGAAAGATGAAAGACCTAAGAAGATGTAACCAGTTGTCACCTGGTGCTCACTGTAAGTGCAAAATAACTCATCACATCAACACATCACATAAAGTGAAAATTAGTTTATTGATGCTGCATGTACCAAGAAACGTTTCTCTGATTCAGAAGACATGGAAAACATAATTTTCTTGCAGTCCAACATGTCGTTATTCTATACAGAACGTGGAGTCATGCTTGAAAAGAAGAAGAAGAAGAAAGGAAGCACTTCAGTTTTGGCTGTCAACACTCATCGTTCAGCCTCACATTCATACATTACGCTGTGCTCCCGACTCACACAAGTCCTTGTCATAGGCTCATCTTACCGTCTAATGGACCAGTGAGGTGTACATGTAGCAGACCTGCATGCTGTGTGTATTTACATGGAGCATCACGGTACCATCTCGGCGACACACAGTCAGAGTCAGGGACAGCAGAAGCAGCATTCACCTCGTCCCTGCTTGATTTGATGTTTGTTGCTTTCCATTCAGCAAAAATGACGGCCTAGCTATTCTACTTAGTAGAAAAATTTAGATAGTATAAAATGAACAATGGTATTTAGGTAAAAAAAAAAATTGCAGTTAATAGGCACATGTATAAAACTCATTTATACATTTAAAACCTTGTCGCCCATTGAAGCTTAAAAGACAAATATAGTGCTTTTATCTGAACTGTACAGTAATCGTTCCTGCAAAACGCTTGTACAGTGAAACAGGCAAGTTATACTAGCAAAAATATAAAATGCTGAAAAAGCAGTATATATTTGACATAGGTAAATGTGTGCATGGTCTGCAATAACTACAGTTTTATCTGAACACAGACTTGTTTATAATTTTAGCTTCTAGCTTTTTAGTGGTAAAAAAATGTTAGGATACCTTTTTGGTCACATACCCAACTTTTGTTTGTTTATTTGTTTGTTTGTTTTTATTGACATTCCCCATCTTTCAGTTAAAACGGTTTAAGCTGATGTTTGTTAAAATATTTGGGAGAAAACAGTGAGGAGAAAAGAAACGGGAGCTACAGTATGAACATAAATCACTACTGGCACCTCAGTCAGCACAGGTACAGCTCCTGGCACAGTCATGTTCTGTGGTTGTTGGCATTAACACCATGAAGAACATGGCACTGTCAGTATTAAAAAAAAAAAACATGGTTTCTCAGAGTTCTGCATGGTGATGAGCTTTATGCTACATGAATTCAGAGAACTGAGCAGCTACCTCAGCAGACAGAGTCGGTACTGAGAGGCAGTTTCCCACTGCGTCGAACCTCCTTCTCTCTTTTTTCTTTCTGTTTCTCCAGCTTCTCCTGAGCCTTGCGCATGTCCTTCAGCTTTTTCTTGATAGTTGAACGATCGCTCTGACTCGACACACCAAGTGCCTGATGGAAGAGGTGCACAGATTTAGGTAAGAATAAAGCTACCATCTTTTTTTCACATGTCAGAGCTACAACTAATGTTTTTCATCACTGATTAATCTGCTTAATGTATTATCACCATTTGTTCATTTGGTCTTCGCTGTCAGAAAATAGTGAAAAAAAATCCCACAGAATCCTAAGTTTCTAGAGCCTGATATGATGTCTTCAGTGTGCTTGGAAAAAAACTCTAAGTCTAAGTCCAAATAATCATTTCAGGTCTGGACCAAAGTTGTTGTAAAAGACAACTTCATATGAGCATTGAGAGTTTTTCTAATTATGTTTCCCTCTTGGAATTTTTTGATTTTAGGAAATATGTAACTTTATCATTTTATCCTGATTAAAAAACTGCTTTGATGGGAATCTATAGGATGTCTCGTATATTCAGACCAATGCCACACATCAGCAATGATGTGTAATTTTTCCATCATCCCTATTCAGTCTACTTGTCTTCAGTCTTTTCCCCACTATGGTTGTAGAAAATTAAAATATAAACTGTACATTTAAGTGTTCTCTATAGAATAGAAGCTTCTAGCCACAAGGTGGCAGTCAAAAGCTGACAAAGCCTAAATAAAGGCATTTTTTTTTTTTTTTTACCTTCAATTTGTCACTATCCAAGTGCAAAAGCTGTTGGCCGTCCACTCCCTTGGCTGTGAATTCAGGTGTATACTGGTCCATATTCATGCCCATCAACCAGTGACACACCTGTTGATTGGTCCATTCAGAGACAGGCCGGTTCTGCCACTGATACTCTTTTCCTGTAGCTACTGGTTCATCATCCAAAGTCTACAGAGGACACAGATGATACAAACAGATATTAGAAAAACAATAATCCTACCGTAGCTTAAGTTTCTGAAAATTTCTGAGTGGGTTCAACAACCTTGTGGCTTTTAGTATCTGACTCTTTTGTGTCATATGTTGTACTGTAAAGGAAAAACATTATTATTTGTCTAGTGTATGGAAAATATGTAGTATGTATAACGATGTGCAACAGCCATTTTGATGCTGTGGATTGTATGTGTTTGACAGTGTGGGTCAGGGTCATTAATGCACAGTTATGAGACAACTGGTGAAACACTGATCATGTTTTCCAGGTCTTTCATAAAATTACTTATATAAATACCATTTGAAATAATTTCATCTGAATAAATGTAGGTTGGGAAACAGCTGAAAAGCACTATAAGGTAGAGAGAAGTGAGGCTGAGGGACTGAAATAAAAAAACAAAGCCAACTACAGAGTGTACTCAAAGGACATGGAGTGCAAGTTCTGCTGATCAGCAAAACTGTGTGCGGTGCACAAATTCCCCAAGATAGCGCTGAGAAAACAAGCATGCAACAACAGCAAAATATCAACATTCACAGATACATGTCAGTGTATGTCTTCATATGTTTTACTGAAAGAGACTGAGATACTTTAAAAGATTTGACTATAATATTAAAAAAAATGGAGAAACACCACTGAGCAGGCAGGAGAGCATTCAACACTCTTCTGTGGTCTGCCAAAGCTTGCAAAGAACATGAAGCACTGGTTGACAGTTCTAAGAGGCAAAAGTACGAACTACTAACATCACAGCTGACTTAAGAAAAGCTAAGCCACAAGACTTGTAACACAAAACAAAACAGCTCTAACACACACATGCAGCTCCCTTCTATTCCCTCTCCATTCATGATTTAATCTCAGCTCAAAAAGGGGGGAGGCTCAAAGAGCATGCTTGAGAATGACCCCTTTCAGCTGCATCAAGGCGTCCCACACGGCTTTTGTGACTGTGCAACAAGGAGAGCACTCACCTCGCTGGAAGAGAAGATTAAAGTGTGTGAGCGCCCAGACAGATTGGGTTCAGCAACTAACCCAGAGATGTCTGAACTGGGACTGGCAGCGTTAGAATCATCTATGACTGAAAAACTCTGGAACAAGTGGAAACAAGGAACGCATTTACTAAAGTAACAGATGACCAAACAACAGTTCTTTGCTACGAGAGGCAAACAAATGTAATGCTACTGCTAGGTGTGAGGAGCGGGGGTGAGAGCAGTGCTGTTTCATAAGGACTGAAATTATGATGATACATGATTTAATCTGATTACAGTGGCATTAACCCAGGTCATTGATCTTCAACATGTGGAAGGAAGGGAGAAGATCACGTAGCTACTACGCAGCACAATATTCAAGGTGATTAAAACTTAAACCGATCCACCACCAACTACATCAACTACTTCTAAGCTACAACAACTAACACTACCTCTACTACAAGAACACATACATACAAATTTCAGGTATGAGGTAATGTTTTAAATTTAGTTTAGTAGATGATATTAGATTAACTATTTGGTTGATTGAGTGATAAGTTTTACTTGTAACACACATTTTACAAGACACAGATGTGGGTTCAATTTGGAATAAGGGAAATATCCAGACCTGCAGGCTGTTACACCAGCTATGTGCAAGCACATGTGCAGTTTAATTTCAGCGTTGTGTGAGAATTTCACTATAAAAACAGGCTGCACAATACAAGTTAGTTACTACGTAGCAGTTAGTCTTGACTTTACACACAAATCTCTGATCAAATGTTGATAAGCTGGTGCAAACAGCCCTGGAAACTATTTTTGGCTTCATCTGTTTCCTCTGAGCGACCAGGCTTTCGGAATGTGAATAAAAGGAAACTTTGATAACTTTAGTTTCCTATGAGGGCGTGTGTCCATACAGCGTTTCTTTTTTTTTCTTCTGAGGACTAGCGTCATTTTTCAATTGTTCCCGATGAGGAGAGTGTGCATGCTGCCTACTGAAAAAGTGCTGCACCCAGCATCTTTTTTCAGATTACTCCACCTTTTTTTTTTGGTTCTTCTGAGCGATTGTGGTTGAAAATCTCTGAACTTAATAAGCAAATAATAATGAAAAGCAAAGGTGCAATGCTACTATATCACACAAGGGCGGTGGTGATAGGCTGCTGTTGTTAAAGAAGCAAAATCCACACGCAAGCACTTTTTTCATGAAGCGCTCCTCAGTATAGAAAAAAACCAAAACAAAAACACTATATGGACATTCAGCCTAACACTACCACATACCCACTACAAAAAGAAACAGTGAATAATTCATTGTAAGCGTTGAGGTGAGGAATTACAAATCGCAGAGCTGCATTTGTTAGTAATGCTCTAACATGTCATCTAAAACCAAAAGGTAAAACAAATGTGTATACTGTACCAAATCTAATGAGCGACTGAATAAAGAGGACCAGGAGAGATTTGTCTGTTTAAAGGAAACAAAACAAAAATACAACTGGCATAATATACACAGCAACACACAAGAACCAAAACCATTCTCTAAGTAATAATTCCTCTTCGGTTCAGCTCAAGCCTTGAACTCATTAAACAGAATCGTGGGAACATCAGCCCAACCGCAGCCTGTATGACAGTTAGCCGGGCGTTTCACTGAATGCGTTTGATGTGTCACTATTTGCAAGCTCATTGAAAAGCCACCAAATCCTTCCCTGTTGGCACTCCCTGGCGGCTGACATATGGATCCAGTTAGTGTAGCCTCTGCATGGTGTCGCTTATTTGGAGAACCGGAAAGTGAAGGCACATGCCTGTAAACAGCCTCCCATTATGTGTCTACTGGTTTTACCCTTTCAGTGATGCCAAAAATATATTTTGATGATGGAGGATAGACAATAGCTGTCTTACAGCTGGCCAAGTCATCAATGGTGAGAGCTGGATGACTGAGAGGCATCAGCTTCTTGACCCCACTGATGTTACATCTCTATCTCACTTACGCAGAATAAAATACCACGTAAATACTGTGTTAGATACAAATACTCTCTACATCCCAATCCCATATTTATTTAAGTTAGAGGAAGTCACATGCCTTATTCTTGCGATCGTGGCTTTGCTCACTGCTGGTCTCAGTTGCAGTGTATGGCAGGCTGCTGCTGGAAGAGGAGGGCTCCCTGTCTCTGTCCCTCTCCTTGTCTCCAAACCAGTTGAAGGGCATACAGGTTGGGATGGAAGTCATCGACTCTGCCGGAGACAGGTTCCCTCCAGGTTCCTCCAGTAACTCTGCTGACCCCCTGGGAATCAAAGAAAAAAAGATAGATACAGTTATAGACACCCAGACTTACCCATGTGAGGGTTTGATATTTCTTATGTTTAATAAAGAAATGAATCAGTAAGTAAAAACTATTTGATATCAGCTATATTAACTCCAGCAAATGTGTTAAAAAAAATTGGGAAAAGGTCAGAAATATGAATCACCTTAATATTACTATAAATAGTGTTTAACCTACTCGTACAATATTACCTGCTGTCCAAAGATGCTCTCATCGCCTCCTTGTCATGTTTTTTTCCTTTGCCACCCGACTTCCGGAGGCCACTGTTTTGATCATTGGTAACATTTGTTCAGTTAGTAAAAAATGGCGGGACCATGAAAAAAAAAATAATAGTGATTTCTGTGGAGACCTACCCAAAGTCTGGAAATCGTCTTTTAGGTTTTCCGGCTGGTGAAGGCTCATTTAACTCCTCTGGAATGAAACCATGATTATCAGTCTTAGTAGTAATGTAAGAAAAAGTCTTGCTTTTACAGCCATTGCATTTCGGCCTTGCATACCTTTGAGCTCTTTGCCCTTGCCTTTGGACTCTCTCTTCTTTACATTGTGTGCGGATCCAGAAGGGGAATGTGGTGAGGAGGTGTCTTTTGGGGGAGAGAAAGAAGGACTTCCGCTGCTTTCAGCACTGTCTCCCTGTGACGGCGACAAAGATGGGCTGCTGGAGGGCTCCACCTTACTCCTGGATCCCTCTCTGGCCTCGCCTGGATTATCTTTCTGCCCATTCCCAGGATAGCAGATGGGCACGGGGAGGGAAAGACTCTCCTGGATGGACCTCCTCCTCCTGGGAGATTCCTGCTCCTCCTGCTCGTCCTCATCTTCAGTTTCCTGTGGAGACAAAGCTAATTATTTACAAGGACAATACACCAGAAAGACCTGCCCCTCAGTGCTGATTGGTTGAGTTATGTACAGTGACAGTCGTGTCACTGTACATGACACACCTGTGACACTACTGTCACACCACAGTATACTTCCTGGTGCAACAGCAGAATAGGTGGGTTTAACATGACGTCACGACACAGGGGCGCGAGGGCGCCAAATTCAGATGGAAGGCAGGAAGTGTTTCAGCCGTTAGCTGACTGACACACAGAGAATCTACCGTGTGCAAAAATGCCTATGTTTTGCGTAGTTTACCGGTGCTCAAATCGCTCCAATAGCGAAAAAGAAAAAAGCTATTATAGGGTACCAAAAGTAGTCACCCACAAAGGTGAGAAATATAAACAAAGAAAAAAAACCTTACCGAACAACGCCGTAAAAGGTGGATATTAAACCTACGTCTGCGGTCGGGAGGAGACGTCTGCTCATGCCGTGTCTGCAGTGACCACTTCGTCAAAGGTATGTTAGCTAGCTAACTTGGTTTTTGTGGCTGTGTTTATACCATTAGGTTGTCGCTTAATGCTCATTTACATAGTAATAATAATAATTAAGTTGCCGGTAGTCTAATATGGACTTCATTGGGACTTTTTAGGCTGCCCTAGCGTTTTAGGGGACGTTGACTCAGTAGTCCAAATGCTATTTCGCTGTCATGTCATACATTAGTATTTCTATGTAATTAACAAATAAACCCCCCTGTATACCTGTCAGGTGTTTGTTGACATTATAGCCGCTATTGCTAGTTGCTAGCCATACATAACCAGTATAAGAATAAACACTCGCCCTGGCGAAGACCAAACGATAATCGCATTGGAGCAGTTTGGTAACAAGGTTGTGGTCCCACCCGCTCACAAAAAAGTTATATTTTTGTAGGCTTTCGTTTGCTGTTTCGTATAATAAGAGGTCTGAAGTACGAGATAATTGGTGATCTCAACAGCCTCGATTGTCGGCAAATCTTTAACATCCGTTGAAAACTCGCTCAGATTCATGAGATACGGGTCACGTCCAACGTATTGTTTGATTGTGTGTATCGGCCATCTCGACACGGGATCTAGACCCGTACAATACGGACTCTCTGCTAATATTTCCTCCATTGGCTTTGACATCTAACTTACTTCTTGCCCTCCATGTGAAACCGCTCCGCCTACGTGCGTCATCATAATTAAATCTATCAAACATTTGTGTTTCATTTTAATGGTTAAACATTATTCTGGTTAACGAGCGCTCTGCTTCTACAAACGGGAAAGACAGGTTGTGTTTGTCACCATTAGTTCTGAGTGTGAACATCTCATGATGGGGTTTCTTGCCTCACCTTGCACCTAACATTAGGTGACTGTTCCATCCAGTTATATGTTCTTACAACATGGGTCTTTGATTTGAAGCAAATTAAGCAGTGTTAACAGTATCAGCTGTTGTTGACTGACCTGAGAGTGACCTGAAACCACTGCCAGGCTCTCCTTAAGTTTGTTCCGAGACGGAGGCTGACGTTTGGCTTTCTGAGCCAGCAAGCCTTTCGCTCTGTGTGCACTGGTGTCCAAACGCTCAGTTTCAGGGACCAACTCACTCCAGTCTTGTTCTACAGCAAAGAAAAACAAAAAGTGCATACCAAATAAGTCATAAGACACTGCATCACGTTTTAATTATTTATCAGGGTTCACTGGAGTTTATGATGTGCGCCTGTGAATGTTTTACAGATCACAGAATAAAAATGTGACGTGCGTACTTCCGTTTTCTAATTTAATTCAAATAACACTTTGTACCTAGCAGTGAGTCAACAGACTGCGTGTTGGTGACTGAGCTTTGGCTGCTTAGTCTCTCCTCTGCAGCAGAGTCCTGACCGCTCTGAGGCTCTGCACCTGAGGCCCCTCTGGACTCCAGGACAGATATCTGTGGACAAACAAACAAACACCTAGTCTCGTTACAGTGTCTCTAGCAAGTCCTCTGCGGTGTATAAGTACTTTTATTCTGAGCTGGGGTCTTACCCTCTTCTGTAGGCTCTCCAGCTGCTCCTTGTACCACTTGTCTTTTTCATCTAAATGTTTTTTCAGTTCCTCCTCTCTCTTAACAAAGTCTATTTCTCTGGGGAGGAAACAAGGTGAAATAGTCGTTTCCCATCAGTGCTTCAATTTTATGTCATTAACGCCACACCACTCAATTTCACTTGTGGGTTTTCTGCTTATTAAATCACAAGATGTAAAATCAGAGTTTAACCGTGTGTAAATGAAATACTGTACAGTGGCACTGTGTCAAGACAGAGAGAACAAAATATATTTATAATTTATTTCCAAAAATCCCCAAAGAACCAAATTATCAAATACAATAAACATAGTGCAGGTACCAACATAGATTTCCCCCCACAAGAAGCCTACTACGTGTCATCTTGTTGAGACATCTGCTCAAAGAGTGACAGGATTCTGTTACTTCATTTTCATAAACCACTCTTTTGTCACTTTTATATTCTATCCTGCTTCAAACACAAAGTGATATATGAACTGACTGAAGTTATATCCTGTGTTTTCAGTTTTTCTTTTTGTTAAACAAAAGCAATATTCTAAACAAACTCCAGATCAGGTTTCAGGATGCACCATAGTGTCAGGTCAGCTTTCCTATCAGTAACTTTAAGTGCATTATTATTAGTGTCTTATTTTAATTCTGATAGCCCCTTATCAGATAAACATTAATTAAGCTATTTTAACATTTGTTATTTTGTTTTGTGAACGTGTCATATGAATTCATTGACTTGAGTAAACCACTAAATACAACAGCAGTGGTCCCTCCAAAAAAACAGAGTGTTGTGTGACTGAGGGTAAACTCACTTCTGCTGGTAGTCCTTGAGCAGTTTCTTGGCCTTGTTGTACTTCTTGTCCAGGGTCTCATACTGGGCCTGAGTCTCAGCTAATTGTTCATTCACAGTCTTACACAGAGCCTGGGCTTCAAGCCAGTAATTCTCCAGCTTGAGGATTTTGTCCCTGCTGTCCTCGATCTTTTGCTCTAGTGCAGACTCCCTGGCTTCCCACAACGATTTGTCCTCCTCTGATGCCCTTAGCTGTACAGAGATGGTGACATGTTAAACTGAATTTGTTTAGCAGGAGGGCCACTGGCCTAAGACAGCCTGCGTTCTACTTATTGTTAATAAATGTAAATAGTAATTTAGAAGAACTAGGTCACACATTTTGTCTACTTGTTGAATGTTACCCCATTTTCTTCAGCAACTTATTGTAAGAGCATCAAAAGTTCACATCCACAGTTTTATAGATCAAAGTTGTGATCTTTCTATTTAGTTTTAGTGTACAGCCTGACCACAGGCTATCAAAACTAATTTGTAATACATATCACGAGCATCAGTATCATCTGTCACTGTGAAGTCATAACAGTTAACAGTTCAGTTAAAAATGATTTTTAAAAAACCTAAATTCTCCATATTACTGAGAAGAAACATGAGAGAATACACATTTTATGAATACCTACTTCTCTTGTGGTACATACACATGGTGTATTTATTTCTCTTGTATGCGAATATCTTGAAAACAATCCATAAAAAAAGAAAAGAAAATACTAATTTAATTTCCATCATACCTTTTCCTTTAGTTGATTTATTTCAGATGCAGCAATGCTGTGCTTGAGCTGCAGCTACGGAACAAAAAAAGGCAAAATAAAGCATTTGGTTACACCCATGTTATTGAATCTTTGGTTGAATAAACAGAATACTGAAACTTTGATTTATATTTGAAATCACACAAGACAGATAGCCATGGTGATACCTCTTTGAACTTGAAGGCCATCTGAGAGCTGTCCATGTTGGTTGGCATAAACAAGGCCTCTGAATCAGGCAGCTCAAACACCTCTACGTTCCGCCCTGGAGAGAAATTGGAGCCCAGAATCCTCTCATCCACTCCATCCTGGTCCTCATAGCGCTCCTCCTGAAATATGATATCACACATGGCATTACATACAGCAAACACTGCCACACCCTACATGCCCAGGAATATGTTCAGCATGTGTCAACAACACTCCCAGTGGCACAGTTCACCACAGTCTGGAGGTAACATTTTAGCCAATATATCATCAATGGGCTCGCTCACGGTAAGACACTGCAAAAATTTGGCAACACATGTCTGCCACACGTCAACACACTAACTTGAACAACATTCTCAGTGGATAGTGAGACTATAAACAAACCTGCAAACACATACACACATTTTGCATAACCACAGGGCCAGTAGAAACGGTGTCCACTTCCTCAGTTGTGCAACGTTTCTTTTTGTCTTTGTCTGCTCCAGTAAATTCCAGATATATTCTCTGCCTAATCTCTCTATCATAAAGACGAGGGCTTGTGGCTGCTTGAACTTCAGAAGGCAAACATTTCACAACTCTGGCAGCCAGGCAGCAGTTGAATGAACACTTTTCAACACTGCAGAATGGTGATACATAGTTTACTCACGGTCATTTTCTGATTGAGCAAGGTGTAACTGGACTGGGTGTGGCAAAAGGACTACTGTTGGAGTAATTGTGAATAGTGTTCATGTCAACATCTACGTAGTAATTACAACGGGGAAACTCTGATTTTTCAGGAAGCTCCAATATGCCCAACTTACTGGACAGGATTTTAATACATATATAACCAGCTCCGTAACAGTCATAAATGTAGGAATCTTTACCATCTCTTCCATCCATCATGTAACATAAACATGGCATAAGGCTGAACAGCAACTGTCCAGTTAACTCACCTCCTCTGTGGAATGTTCATAGGGATCATCCAGGTGTTGTTGCTGCTGCAGTTGGTTTTTCTCCTGCTCCAGTGTCTCGCTTATGAGACGCGCCACCTCGCTTTGTGTCCCTGGCTTCTCTCGACCAATCAGGAACCTTTTTTTTTTTTTTTTTTTTAAATGCAAAGCGTTAATGCCCAGTTTAATGGACTATTTTACATGTTGCCTGAAAATATCACAATGCAGCTTTTGTCATGTTGTACTCACTCAATACAGGAAAATGCAAATTTTGGGATGCAGTTTAGGCCTGACCCTCTTTCCTCTATGTTAAATCATCAACACATCACAATACGTTGTGTTGCTTTCACCTCTCTTTCACTTAGAAGAAAAAACACTGATCATTCTTGGCCTCTGAACTTTAAGGCAACAAACAGACTCAACTGTTTACCGCTTATATCTAATCACTGTGAGATAGCCATGGCTCATTCTTGTCAACAGTGAGATCTTTTTTTTTTTCTTCTAAGTGAGGAAGGAGATGGGCTTTGTGCTGACCTCACTGTGCCTTTGGTGTTCTTCAGGACTGTAGCAGCAAACAGTTGGGTGACGCCCACTAGACTGATACCATCCACCTCCACAATCTGGTCATTCACCTGTATGCTAGAAAGACAAAAGATAGTGATTAAAAGAAGTTTTCAACGCATTTCCACCCAAGGGTTATGCACCAACTTCATAGGAGTAAAGATTAAAAGAAAAAAACAAAACAAAAACAGTAAACTCAAGGCAGCTGGGATGCCTGGGAAACGGAAGTAGTGAGACTATTTTCTTTAGCTTCCTCATGAGGTTATAAATAAATCTGACTCTTTGTGTCTTGTGGGGGGAGGAGGGGAGGAGGAATTCCTAGAGTGTGCCATTAAATCTGTCGTGGGTCAGTGTAGAGTGACTGTGTGTAATGTTTCCGGTTTTATACAAAACATTACTAGTGTTTCTCTTGAAACTAGAATTTATTGTAGAGGTTTGGCCGAGTTAACTCACCGTCCATCTCTCTCAGCTGCTCCTCGCTCTGTGATGGTTTTCACAAAAATGCCAAGCTTTTCCAGCCCCTGGTCAGCTCCCACTCCCATTCCTATGATGCTGATACCAAGCCCATTGTCTCCTAAATGCAGAGAAATTATGAAGATTTTAAAGGGTTGGCTTAAAAAACTGCATGCTGCCAGGCTAAATTTCACCCTAAATCATCCTAGACAATCTTGACATATCAAAATTCAGATCAATATGTGATCATTTGATAGCACTGGTCGACATAAATATTACTAAAAATCTACAAAATTACAAAATCTAAACCAAAGTCACAACTGTGGAGCAATTCATTATGTTTCCCCCTAATAAGTTCCAACCACTTACTTATGACGCATAGGAGTTTGCCTTCAGCCTTACTAAACTCACCTTTCTCAATCTCCACAGGGAACACATCCATCTTCTCCACTCTCTTCTCCAGCTCATACTCTGCAGACGCCGCCACTGGGTCCACATCATCGTTTCGCCGATCGTATTCCTCATTGGAGAAGGTACTGAAGACCTGTGTTGGTCAAAATAACAACCACATAGCTTCAACACACCACCTTATGTGCGTTTAGCAAGCAGTTAAGCATCAGACAGACTTATGTTTACCAATGTCGGCAGGATCTGTATAGACATAGCCATATTACTTTCCCTTTTGATATTCTTTTGTTATTCTTATTTATCTGGGCAATCTGAACAAGGGCACATTCCTCATTTGGCAGAAATTACATGGTGAGCGAGAATTACACTCATACTTTGGACCTTTACTAGGGAAATTAAGGCATTAGTGCAGTAGTGAAGCACACTTTAACAGCTGCTGAAGGATAGCACAACCCTTTGTTGATGATTTGGACAACTGACGCTCAGATGCACTTTTTTACTCATCAAACTTGTTCTCATTTCCAGACAGAGACTGTCAATCTGCATAATGTTGAATTATCTAGCTATACAGACTGCATTTTAAATACTATTGGTGATCTTTGGCATCTTTAATGAAAGATTTATAATTTTTTCTTTTTTTAAAAGCTGTAAATCAAGTGTCAATGACAATGAAGCAGAAGATACATTCCCAAGACATACTCTAGAGGATTTTCAACAGAGTTTTAAGACACAGTGAACTTTGCAGGCAGGCCTCATAAAGAACTGGATGTGTCCCAGAGACTGTTTTCTGGTTGGAATTATAAACCACACACATGCAGAACACGAGCAGCGTGGAAAGTAGGGCACAGCTGGGGAGAGCTAAGCAGTGGATGTAGCAAAGATCAATGTTCCGAGGAGACAAGAGGATGTCATCAGCACAGTGAAAAGGAACGAACTCGGGACCAATACAAAGAGCAAAATGAATCCTTTAATCTTCTGTCAATGGGCATTACCCAGTGCTCAACACCAGCGTTAAGGGTTACAGCAACATTCTGTACTATTTCCCTTGAATACCACTGATACTACCAGTAGAGACAGTATTCGTAATCCACTTTGAAAAGGACTCCAAGGTCAAGCTAAAGTGAACACTACAATATTAAGCATAAAATGGATTGGAGAGGACCATCTGTTGTGACTCAGTTACAACAGAGTAGTAAAAGTATACAGTTCATTATATTTCAAGACAATGTTTCCTTATTTTACTCAGTTACAATTATTTTGATTCATCTTCTGATTCGTTTCTTGGTTAATCTTTTCAACAAAAATGCAGTAAGTACTGAAAAATGTCCATCATAGAACATCTTCAAATGTCTTGTTCAAAACCGCAGTCAAACATTTGACTTTTTGGCATTTTTTGCTTAAATGATTGTTGGCTGTCCAAATAGTTCCCTATAAATTTCTTTGTCAAAATGTTAATTGTTGCAGTTCAAGTTGGCACCATTGCAAGGTCTCCTAACATTTTCAAACAGAGTCTGACCAGTCTGACAAGGTCCTCTAACGTCTGCAAAATTGCTGATGTAGAGGTCTGAGTAAAACAAACTCAGGTCCCCAAAACACAAGGAATCTAAAAAAGAACCAGGAATTTATTAAGAGAGTTATTACAGATCCATTGTTAATTTAAAAAAATCTATCAGGAACCAATGTCTGATTATGGATTGGTAGCATAAACCCCCTGCTTGGTCATTATTATTCTTAATTTGCGTGGGGTCATGACAGGATGTTCGCATCAATGTCAAAAGGTGTAGCTGACTGAGCTGATAATGAGCAAGTTGATAATTTGGCTCCACTGTGAATATGAGAGGGGAATGGTAATTTTACTGAATAATAGAAGTACTGATTGGATGGAGCAAAACAGAACAGTTGGCTCTTGGAGTATAAACAGAAGAAAGTGGGGAAATTAAGTAAATAGGAAAGTATATGAGCTGTAAGTAGAATATGAATAAAGAGAAAGAATGTAGTCTTCTTACTGAACTTTTGCTGAGTTTCATTCTATTACATTGAGTCTTAAAAAAATAAATGCTCAAAATAAAAGAATAAAAAAGATTGTTTTAAGCCTCACAGTAGCAATCAGCATGGTGTATAAACTTTGTACAGAAGCAGCAGTTGGTGAAAATATAACTATTTACTGGGGGAACGATACAATGATATGAGAGGTTTCTAAGATGCCCAATGGAGTACCCCTGTATCTGGGATCTTAATTTAACAACAAAATTTGTACACGTGTAAACTTCTAATGTGATATTTGCTCTAGTGTGAATCTACACAATCAAATGACTTACTAAGCACCAGCATATCCAGGTACACAACTGCATACAGTCTTACAGTCTTTTAGACAATGGGAATGAAGAGTGTGGTTAACACACAAAAAAACATGAGGAAGTAAAGCTATTGGTTTATTAGAATGATTGAGATATTTGGCATGAGGATGCATGATGTAACCACGTCAACATTTTCACTCTGGGCTACAGAGTCTGAGGTCTAGATCCTGCAGCGTGTCAAGACATGAGGAATCAACCACAAACAACCTCCTTCTCCCTCTGTCTTTCTGTCTCCTCACTATGTAGCCCTTGGATGCCGCCCAAAACAGTGTAGATAGTAAGTTTCCAGAATAACTCAATAAACTCTCCATTCAATCAGTCAAAATGAATTACACCCATTTCTGATTTTCACACATATTTATCCATGTGGAATGACATTGTGTTATCTTGGAAAGAAGGCTTACATGGGGTGATTTGGTAAGACTGAAGGTGCCCCTCTCATGTTGCCCCCCAAACCAAAAGAAAAAAGATTAGAAATTGGCAAATTACGCACACAACTACAGTTCTGTGGAACAGGCAGTAATGCTATTCAAGGGGCTTCAAACCGCCATCGACCCAAGTGAGTCCTCCATCTTCTGGATCCTCCTCTTTCCTTTTATACTTGAACAAGCTTAATGCCTTAGGTTTATAACCTATGACCTGTGTGTGCTTTTTCCCCCACTAGTAGATAGATGTTAACTTTATGACACAAAGACGAGGCAAGATTATAACTTCCAAAAAACCAACAAGCAACTCTAGACATTTCTGTCCTGCTTGCATCTTTAAACCAATTTTGAACAACAACCTTGAGAGCTCTTCTATAAATAGGTCTGACAAAGCTTATCAACTTCTAATTTAGAAAGTTAAAATGGATTCACAGAACTAGAGCAGGCAGACATTTCATTAAGGATGAAAGATGCTTCTTAGTTTAGACTTTGGAGACTTTAGTAATTAAGAGTTGAAAATGTAGGCTAATAGAATATAGGGAGCACCACTGCATCCTGTGCCCCAGCATTAACTGTGCAGCAGCAGTGCAGCTTTGATTCTTCGCCGTACCTCCCCCTCAACTCCAATGTCTGACTTTTCTGTTGCCATGGACTCCCAGGCCTCTCTCAAACAACGTTCTGTTCTTTGCTGAAACCTAATCACTCAACCACTGTCTTCTTTACAAGAAAGACAGAAATCAATCTCTTTATTAGCCTCTCCCTCACAAAAAAGCCTTACACACTTCTTACTGTCTCCAGCTATCAGACTAGACACTCGTTTTCCTTTGTCGTTCAGCGAATGCACAGTCCAACGATTAGCTAACAGAACACACAACGGTTGATCAGACAGACTGACTCCGACAAGTATGAGAAACCAAGGAAGCGCTAAGAATTTTTCTTTAAGTTTATACAGAACAAGGTATTTCATGTGTTTAATGCCAGCTTCTTCCCATAAATTATTCCTTTGGTCAGTGGGTTTGTGTTGTGGGTCAGACAACTGTTGTGCCATATTTCAGTTTTCTTCCAAAACTCCAGCCTTCAGCAGTATGTGTGGGCTTTTCATCCATCTTCAACAACTGCAGTGGTCTGTCTTCTCTATGTGTGCTCACACACACACACACACACACACACACACACACACAGATGTACACATGCCCACACCCAAACTGAAAACCTTTCCATCTTTCTCTCATTCCCCTCCCCACAACAGAATACCAATGTGGGAAATGAGTCAGCAGCTGCGAGGAAAAGCAAACCAGGGAAATCTCTTGCCAGTGCAGAACGAGGGCCGACCACTAGATTGGGGAGCTCGTAATGTAAGCGGGCCTACAAAAAGACAACAAATCAAAACATGCTGTGAGAGCGAGCTGGGGCAGGGGTGGTGGCCTGGCGCAGATCATAGAGTAATTAGGAAAGAAGGCATGGGGCCCAGTTTTTAGATCCTGTGTAAACACACCAGGAAAAAGAGCAAAATATATATCTAGTACTTCCTGTAAGCCTGCAGTTGGAATTATTAACACTTTGTAGATTTCGCACTGATTGACTGTAACTGAAACAACAATGTTTATGTTTTCCTGCCTTGAATTTCAAAGTGTTACTATATGACCTACAGCAGGAAGAGGTGGAGTGCCATAATGGAATCAAATTTCCAAAGGAGTGCAAGCATAAACAGGTTGAACAGGTTGTTTATAAATAGTCCACAAAAGCTACAAGGGCTGCTGAAATGTTTAACACACTATCACTGTTAACTTTCAGTGAAAACACACAGCATCCGCTAATGTGTTTGTCTGTAATCACATAATGAAAGCGTTTAAGGCAATCACAATCAGCCCAAGACTCATCCCATGCCAAGCTGTTTAATGAACAGCATTGAGCTGACTGCATTAGTATTCCGCCCCATCTTGACAGATAGTCACCCATCAGCCCAGGTGGCAGGAGGGGAAGTCGGATCCTACAAGGGGAGGGCCTCACTGCTGGTTGGATGAGGGTGGAGTCTTGCCAGACACATTGCTCTGGCCAGCAGAAGGCACATCTCAGATAGGAAATGGAAAGTATAACACTACGGGATGGGCTGGCCACAGAGACCTGAGTATGCCCTTTTTGCTTTTCACTAATCATGTGAAATACAGTTTGAACAGCAGAGGATTCTGCCCTGCTGAAGTCAAATCTCAACTTTCCAGCCTATATAAATAAACACAAACCTTCTGGTTTGGCAGCATGAACCTTCAGGGTTTCTGCAGAAACACCGCTGGGCACCTATGTCAGTCTTATCTGGTTCCACATGAAAGTGTACAAAGTGCCTACCTGACACCTGTTGGAATGTCTACAGATAATAAACAAAAGCATTACTGCAGGCATAAGGGAAGCCAGACAGACAAAAGGATGTCAATGCCTGGATAGTGACCAATGTGGACAGTGTAATTATCTACAGTGCAAACAAAGAAATAAATAAATGCAGCATTCCTCCTGTTACAATGAACTGTACAATTCTTGAGCACACCCTGTGTGTCCGAGAGAGGACAATGTGTTCACTTGACCAATAAGTAAGTGCTGGTGGTACTTCCTGTGACTCAGTGGGGGTGGTACAAAGCAGCAGGTGCAGGTCATCGGGCAGTTTCTTTTGTTATGATTAACTGTTTGTTTTTGACTCCTGTTCTAAATGTTTTTCATGTGCAACATGACACATAAAACCAAAAAGACAACCTCTCTATGGAGCGCACATAACTACCCTGAAAATGAGTCTTTGTCCTCAAGCAGATAACACACCTACAGTAGGGAGTGTTAATCATTCAGTAACTCTGGGCTTTTTGCATTACTCCAGAGTGTTAAGTGAATTCCAGCAGATGCAAACCTGTAAACTGCTAAACAAAAGTGACCTGAGGTTGAAAAGCTTCTCCAGAAAGAGACGTGCCTGGACACACAAATTTAATGTTACAGGCCCGGTTTTTATTTGCAGTTATAGAGGAAACAAACCCCTCACTATAAATACAGATATAGACAAGATATAATTTAAAGCAGTGGAGTGATATTTATGCTGCTCATACAGCCAGAGGGTATAGCAAACTTATATACTGACACAGCAGCAATGGGAATGCGGCATTTCAATGTCCTACTAAAGTGGGACTCTCAGTTAACATATGTGCAGCAGAATTTTCTCACAAAATATAAGGCAGAAAATAACTGCAGTATTTTTTCAACTTCACCATGAAGTTCTGTTTTATTTCTAACACTAATTATTTTCAGTATTTTCATCACGATGCAACGCCCTGTCAAGTGAATTAAATGCATTCAGCAGTGTTCGTAAACATCAGATATCTGGCATGAGACAAGACCTTCACTTTTAGGAATAATCAAACTAGTGTGCAGTAGCTCTGACTCTTCATCTAAGTTTCTCTTTCAGCCCTGATAAGGATGATACATGCTGAAACTGGACATCTTTCCTTCATAAAGAGGACCTTTATTCCACACTGGACACCTCCTCTGTCAAGAAGACTCAGGTTACGTAGGGAGCTAATCCCGTTGTGAGCCAGAAACACAAAGCACTTCCTCTCTCCTAGTTAGCAGTGACTCAAGTGTGCTTGATCACAATGTCAGCTCAGACTAACAGACTGTGGAGAATGATCCAGTGCCAGCAGGAGGCTCCTGTTAGCCAGACCACAGGTAGAAATTTTGGCTGAGGGACACTTGTGTGACTTAATTGGCTAACACACATACCACGTAACTTTGACCCCATGGTTTTAATCATAGCACGTTACTGTTTCGACAAATCTCTCCTTGTTCTTTCCGGCCTGTCCATTGCATGCACCCATTCATGTAGTTCTATAAGAGGCTAGCTGTAACTTAAAAGAATCCATTTACATTTTTGCAAATGTCATCTTCACCTGACATTTGGTCCATTTTTCTAAATTCCCCCACCTTTCCCTGGTGATCATTCTAGGCATAGAGACTGGGAAAAAAACTGTCTCTGAATCCTTTTCTTCCTAAATTCTTATGACCCTCACACACGTTAACTAATATTTAAAATGCTTCATATTACTGAACACTACATACTATTAGGGGTGGGCGATATGGCAAAAATCATATCACGATTTTTTAATGGTAAAATCATGATCATGATTTTATCACAGTTCATTTTTACAGTGAAGTTTATTTAGAACCAAACTATTCTCTATGTTAAAGACTTAGCCCTAAAGACAAAAAAAAGGTCTGTTTCTGTGTAATGTCTTTAGCCGTTACCACTGGCTAATGTGTGGTTGGCCTCGCTGCTTGGCTCTCAGCAAATTTTTCTGGATGCTGCCTCTTCAGGTGGTCAAAGAAGTTTGTTGTGTTGCCATCCGAAGCACGAACCTTCTCTGTGCAAACTTTGAAAATGACAGTTGTTTGCGCTTTGTCGTTTGGAGAAAACCCAAACCAGTTCCATACGACTGGAGTTCTTTTTGGGGACCAACTCCAAGCTTTCACTTTCGTTGCTGGCCATGGCTACCTGCTACAGCTTGACTATAACAGCGAGGCTAGTAAAAAAAAGAATCAGCACTGCTCGTACTTCGCCATGATTGGTTGGTCATGTTCACGTGAAGCGGGCTGTCAGTTGCCCAAGGAAAAAAAAACTTCTCATGCGTCTGTGCGCAAGCATAGAGCTGCAATTAATAGAATGTGCCCTATAGACGATAATACGATCTCTCTCCTCTGGCAGATCGTCAACACTTTCTAATCCTTCACGATCTAATATCGTCATATTGCACACCCCTACATACTATTAGTTTATACAATTCACTATTGAACCGAATTTAACATCATCGTTTCATACATCACTGTTAAAAAAAAAATCCACTGACCAGGGGGCTGTAACAGAAACGACAGGCTAAAAGCATTACAGTTGGCACGTGTATACTGAAACTTCTCACATACTCAATTCCACATTCTAGCACTGCACACACTAAACTACACAAGCACCACACACTACATACTATTATGTAGTGTGGGTACAACCGGTGTCATTCAACCAGTACCACTTCAGTCACTGTGACAGAAAACATTTAAACACTGAGAGGATACCATTAGCTAAGGCTCTGAGCATGCAAAAAGTTCCATGAATTATCACAGAAAAGTACACTGATACAAGCCCACATATGAACAACTAAAACTTTGTGTCAGCTGTGTCTCTTTTGCATAAAGTGGCTTTCTCATGGGTGTTATGAAAACTGTGAGCTGCTACAGAGAGCAGACAATCTAGCGTATTGTTGTGAACTATAAAGCTGTGTTTATCTCTGTCATAGCTCCACTTTGGGTGGAGGAAGCGCACTGTTGTGTCCCCTCCACTCCAGGTCAGCTTCTGGTCCCCTCTCCCAGGACCCCCTGCCAGGATGACTGGGACGGGGAGGAGGGGTCCACGCCCTGAGATAACAGCACATTTTAAGGCCTGGATAAACACTGAGCTGTTCACAAGCTGTGTGGAATGCACTGGAGTGATTTGTTTTCTCCTGCTTTGGCAAAATGTTGATTAGATATGGTGATAGTGGAACATCTATAGTGGAAGATATTACCTCCACTTCCACCACACCCCTAAAATACCCACTGGCAATGTTTACAGTGTACAATGTGTCGCAATACCAAAAGAGGTAATCAGCTGGATAATCAGTCTGGACTATAAAACTGTAAGCTGGAGAATAGATCAAATACATAATAGGATATCATGATATGACATGTGACTTTGTTGACTTCTTCTAGGAAGGTTAAAATGAAAAATCAACTTTTTGTATGCAGGTCATATGAAACATGCATTGTTGAGATTAGTTCATATGTAAAAGCACCACTGAGCATATTCAAAATACTGTCAAAGTAAAAAATATTGCCGTATTAGTTATTTTGTTAGTAGCACCCAGCTCTACAAACCCAACTGTAGGACTTCTATCCTCAGTGAAGAGATATTACTTCACTCAATAACAAACACTAACAACATGAGGAAAATCAGAGAAAAGGAGGAATACAGAATGTGCCTCTCAGCTTTTCACAATAGATTTATATCCTTAATTAATGGACAATAAAACTCCTTCAGCAGTAATAACTTTGCCATGGTCGGTAAAAGAGATCATGTGGATGAATAAAATCCCAGAATTCCTCATATCCATGCTGGACAGAGGTGAAAAGTCCCTCATGAGTGCAACAAATGATTCACAAATGGAGAGGAACCACTCTGTATGAGTAAAAATCCCAATCCAGCGCAGTGACTCAGGGGTGACCATGACTTCTTAATTCTACTGTACAGTCTAAAGTTTCACATGTCTCTGTCTCACTCCTGCCCTTGTTCAGCTGTGGCCCCACTCTCACATGCTTTATGCAAAGTCAACAGTATTTCCAAAAATACCACAAACAACTGTGCTGCCTCACATCCCCAAACTTCTCCCATCTTTGCTGATCTCTTGCAAGGTTAAGGAGATGAAGTTGTCAAACTACCTGCCTCCCTGGACACTAAGATTAAATAAATCACAGTTACGATTTTCTCAATTCCTTCAAAGCTTGTCTGATGATACAGCGCAGCAGCTGTGACGTCAACATACCAGACAAAAACATTCATTCTCAGCCTCCACTAATTTGTCTTGTGTCTGCAGGGAAACACCTAGCTTATACATCCTTGCTGAGTCATTGAGAAAGTGGTTTGTAATGACAGTGCTGTGCAATATGTTTGGAAGTGCTTCAGGCAAGCACCAGTGGTTCAGATGTAAACAACAACACAAAATACTTACCAGAATTGGGTCTACGGAGAACTTGATTTTCCTCTTCAGGGGAGGCTCTTCCTCATCTGACAGACCAGGGGCTTCATAACAGTCATCATACTCCCTATACATCTGATCCTCCTCCTCTTCGTCTTCTTCTTCCTCCTCTTCTTCCCTTAAGACCTGGTCTACATCCCTGTCATCCACAAAGGCTGCGTTCTCAATACCATACACCACCGGAGAGGCTCGATCCAGGATGCTCTGGCCCACCTGCTCCTCCAGCTCATTCTCCTCGTCTGCTGCCTCATCATCTTCTTCATGATTATCATCGCCATCTTGACTCACAACTAAACTATCTTCTCGTCTCTCCACTTTCAACTCAAATTGCTCTGTGTCCTCAAGGAGTCTGCCTTCACCCACAGTGTCTGCTAACTTTTGTGTTTCTTTTGCGACATCTCTTATTATGCCCTGATAAGAAGTGTTACAATTCTGTTTTTCTGGTGGAAAGGTACTGTTCAGGTGTGTTGGTAGGTGTCTGGGGCTTTGCACCTTCTCCTCCTCAAACACATTATTTTCAACATTCTCATCTTCATTCTCCTCACTCTCTGAAGATTCATTCTGTACAACTACCAGTTCTGCCCGTACCATTCCCACCCCCTTGGAGTCCATAGATGAGGTCTGGCTGGGTGGCTTGTCCCTGGTAGAGCTATGTACCAAATTTTCATTACTCTTGGCTTTTTCAGAGTTTTTGGCCCTGTCAGTGTTTTGAAAGCCGCCAGCTGATGGAGGAGGCTGCTTCGCATCCCTTGAGGGCGGACTATGTGGCTTGCCTTCGTCCCCACTAACAGATGTCCTGCTAAATCCATCACCGGATGATGAGGAGCGCTTGTAGCAATGGCTAATTGGGGTTGTTTGCTCTGGTGAAAGGGGTTTGTGAGTGGCATCCGTTGTTGGAGAAACAGACTTGTAAGCTGCATTAGGAACTGGCATTGTTGGTTTGAGCCCAATATTAAACCCAGACGGTGGTGGTTTGTTGATGACACACGCTGTCTGGGATGTATTTTTGTTAGTGGTATTACTTACAGGTGAAGAGTTAGTGGCTTCTTTGACAGGAGAAGTTGGTTTGTGTAAGCTGTCTCTTGTTGGAGAGGTAGGCAGGAAGTGTTCAGTGGTACTGTGTTGTTTAGCAGACACCATTACTCCTTTTGCAGCAGCTGTGTTGTTTTCTTCCGAGTCATTCTCAGCCATGTAATTCTCCAGCCTCTTGGATATGGGTCCTGCATTCAGTGACGCTCTAGACGCAGCCTTTTTCTCACCATCGGCCTTCTCATCTGGTTGAAATCTAACTGATGATGAAGGAGTTTGCTCTGATTTGATAGTGGTCTCGGATGATCCCGATACTCTCCTTGTACTTTTTCCCTCATCAGAAGAGCTTCCGAGGGACAAACGAGTCACTACTCTGTTTGGAGACTGCTTTTCTGCTGCAGGCTGCTCTTTGATTCCCCTTTCAAAGAGTTTTCTGGTCACAGAAAACTTCTCTGCCAGAGCTACTTTGTCAATCTCGACATCCTCCCCCTTGGGTGTTTTATCTAAATTGTGTGATTCGGGGCTTGTGGCAGTGTTGAAGTTAACTCTGTGTGCATTGACTGGGAATTGCAGCTTCGGCGGGGAAACCTGGCACACATCAGACTTTAAAGTCACTTTCCCTTCTTGGCTCTCCTGTTGCTGACCGTCCATCTGTAGGAATATGTTCTTTATCTTGTTCACTCTGGTCCCAAAAGGCCTTCCCCTTGAGTCCTCCCGGGTGTCACTGGAGCCATTTGTATATGATTTGGCAGCACCCTCAGATTTGGGCCCATCAAAGGTGCATTTAATGGCGTGGAAGTCAGACTTGTATGCGTTTCTGTGAGGGGACGCGCTCCTCAGCGTCCTCTCGCTTCCTTTGCTTTCCGCTTTGATCATTTTTTTTTTTTTTTGGCTTGTTTATGACTTTATGCCCAATCAGAAAACCCCGTTTTGGAGAGTCTGGAGCTGTTTGTTGGTGAACTTTTATCCCTCCACTTTACGCAAGCGGTGCCATGGTCCGGCGGAGCTTCTCTGAAGCACTGTTGTCTCAACTAAACAGTCGCAGCGAAGTCATCTACACAGAGGAGCAGACAGTAAAATCTGTTAATACAGAGATCGGACACCATTAACTCACCACCCCTAAAGGCAGTCACTTAAACTTGGTTAATAAATGATTATCTCTTCCAAAATTCAAATGAAAACATGAAGCAACGTTGGTTCGACGTTAACTCTATGTTAGGTTAACGTTAGCGTGTACGGCCGTTCGTGTGCGTTTCGATGGTTATCTGACTTAACCAAGGCCAAAACTGTTCACACTGAAAGTAACTTTAACTTGCTATGAACTTTTACTGTACTTAGCTGAACCGGTTGGACCGTGTTAGTGTTGCTGGTAGCTCTACACCACAGATAAAAGAGCCGCGATTAAGTTAAACTGGGCAGGCCAACAGTTCAATACAGCCCGGACATTAGTGCCTCGGTCTGAACAATTCATTGTGGCATTTCAAGTACGAGCCGTTGAAAATGTTAACACTAGTCCAACACACTGCACCGCACAAAGGTAAACAACTTTGTGAGGCTCTCACCTCCTGTTTGCTTCATCGTGTTAGGCGCAGAATGATCGCCCACAACGTCCCAGTTTTGCAGTATCAAACTTGTCCCTTCTTCTTGCTCACCGCCATCATTCCCCGCTCCAGCAGCGTTTTCCTGCCTCCTCCTTGTACTTCCAGACCTGTCGCGGGATGTGCGCGCACACTGGCCTCTGTGAAGCGCGCCCGCGCCCGACGAGAACAGAATGGGGGGGGAGAGAGAGAGAGAGAGAGAGAGAGAGAGAGAGAGAGAGAGAGAGAGAGAGAGTCGGGAGCGCGCACACATTCCAGGGCTGTAACCCACCACTCCGCTCTTCTCCACTCCCTCGTCTTTTTTTCCTCCACTGCACAGAGCTGAGACACCAGGATCTGTAGGAGCAAGGCGTGGGAAAGAGCTTCCTGTATATCAGAGCTCACCTAGACGTCTGCAAGGGCAGAAGTCCACACTGAGACTACAAAAACAACTCACCAAAGTTCATTTACAATACGCATGTTTTACAACCACGGCTGTAAAAAGGTTTGTAGTTGACAAGGAAGGGGGCCTTACAACCTTTCCACAAGTCTTTACAGTGTTTTCACTGTGTGATTGCTGTTAAAATATCTTAGAATTAAAAGGACACCACCGATTTTACTCATGAAGTCCAGTTTACTTGTTACAGTCTATTTCTCAGTCTGTAAAAAAAAAAAAAGTTAAAGTTGTATAATGTCTTTGGCCCTGAAGGGAGTCCTGGTGATGTCATCTCAGCTTGGGCTTGAGACTTAAAACAGAAAAGCTAAGTTATAAACTTGGAAGTGCAGGGTTTGAAAGAAACTGGCCTTGAGGAGGCAGAGGGGGTCTAATAAAAGATGCTATTGAGCTGCATCATGGAAATTGTAAGATTCACTGTTTTGTAGCATGTGGTTTTATATCTCAGACTCTGCTGCTTCGATTTTAGCCACTCTTGTTTAAAATCTGTCCCCCCAGCTTAATGGGAGTGCAATACCAAGTATTGTCCTAAAATACCCCTTTAGCCCTTTAGGACTTTTTTAATAGAAGGAGACTTGGCCAAGGCTGAATTACCAGCTGGGCAAAGTGGACAACTGCATTCAGGCCCCCAGATCCCCAGTTTTAAGCCCCAGGTTCACTGCATGCCAGTGGGTTAATTTAATTTATGGGACGTTTTCACTGAGGCATTGTCACAGTAAGGAAAGCACAGGTCTAAGATGATCAATTACTGAGTTCCATTTAGCTGCTTTAGTTTTAGTGTTTAGATAGTGTGCATGTTGGCTCACTGTCACATTATCACGACCTACTGGGACCTGTGTTTTTCAAGTCAAAATGTCTCCTGTGAAAAAAGCCAATTGTTCAGAAGAGGGGAAAGAATACAGCGAATTTCACAAGGCAAATATTTGACTCAATTTGACAAGAAATGACACCGGATTGGCAACCAATGCTTCAGAGCTCAATTCAGTAATAAAGCCTGGAGCAGGGCCGAGTCTATGGGAAGGTCCCATAGTCCCAGGTCTACATCCCTTTGCATCTAACAGGACTCAGAGTTCCTAGAAAACACATGCAGATGCTGGGAAGTAGCAACCAACAGTAAGACACGACAAGACAAGCTAAGTTTGGCTGTAGAGCACATATCATACTCAAAGGCATTTCAGCATTTTTATTAAATAAATAAATAAATAAACAAACACCAGATGGAGCATGAAACACTGCACTTCAAAGAATAATAAAAACATTCTGATGGAAATAAATGTGCAAGTGCAAGGCTGACAACTCTGAGTGCTCACCGCTCGGTCAAAGTGGAGAACATACACTTCAGACTTTAGTAGACTTTGCCTAGTTTCAAATCCAGTTTCATTTTCTCTGGAAGGATTTGCTCCAGCTCCGTGGTGCATAATAACTAAACAAGACAAATTCTTTGCATGATAGGAACACCTCACTAACGTTAATCCAAAATATGACAGGGGATGAGCCTCACTTCTGAAGTCATAGCAGATGTGTCACATGTGTCTTGGCTTTGACTACGGCTCAATATTCCTTCACATAACACACAGCGGGTCAGGTTTGTCTACTAAGAGTATTGTATATATGACCTGAATTAAAATAGGTCACCAGCAGATATTCTATATCCTCCATTTCATTCTCCACACATTTGCTCCTGCTGTGCATAGAGTCTTGGGACATTTTCTCATTTTTAATATTTACTTTATAATATGCTGACATGATATATTAAAGAGATTTCACAGAACAGTGAAAGATTCAGTACAGCACAATAAAAACTCTCTAAATATAATGCTTTTAGTGTTTACCTGCCATTCATATTTAAAACCAGGTCCCCACCACAGATAACAACACTGTGCAATTTCACTCTTCTGTTACAAAGCTGATCTGCTACGTTGCACCCGCTTGTTTGACTCAGAAAACAAAAAAAGAGAAAGAGAGATGCTGTTTTCATTGAGATCAGCCACAAAGATACTGAATGAGAGAGTAGTCAGATTTCCTTGGTGGCTGAGAACCTACATTGCAAAAATATCATCCAATCAAACTGACCTGGGAAACAGAAGCCAGATCAAGCGGGAGAAGATGTTCTTTGAACTCCACTTATATGGATATCAACTGAATATTTTAATATTTTTACAAGATGATGAATTTGCATCCCTTCCAAATTCAAGTTTTAACAACACATTTATCAGGTCATGCTTGGAGAAGACTAGATTTGATTTTTTTTTAAAGATTTTAAAAGTGTATGTTGTTGTTGATCGGCTTTTCATACATTTTGATATATCACATGCAGCTATGTATGCAACTAAATATGAGGAGCATTATGTAACAAAATGCAAAGAGCATAGTAATTATTGATAAATATGAGCCAGACTGCAGCAAGAGGCTTAAGCAGATGGTGATCTATTTATCAGCCTTTTTTTTTTTTTTTTTTTTTTTTGTGAGCATGGCCATTTTTTTTCAGTTGCCTGAAGTATAATCCCATCTACATTTTTAATTGTACAAAACATGAAATATTGAACCTGCAACTCTTCAATTCTTCAAGAGGATATTACTTTTTGCCCTCAATTATCAGAGTCTCTTAAAAGCTTATTGTGAAAACAGTGTTGCGTTCAGGGCTGTCTGAGCCTATTGTATCAAAGCTGTAAATTGGTCTTTTAAAACATTCAGAGAGATGTCTGGAAAAAGACCAGCGCTCAGGCATTTCCTCTGGAGTTATCTGCCCTCACATTCCATCTGAGATGAGGTTATCTGATATGTGAAGCTTTATGTGGCTTCTTATGACCACTCACATGTACATAGTTTATGCAAGCTCTTGTTTGTTTACACTGTGTATTATGGCATTCTATGCATTGTGCCGTATTCATTTGTTTTACGTTAGTCCAGCATTTATTTGGCTGGCGTGAGGTCTCAGACTGGGAGTCAAAAATCTCAGCAATGTCATTTATGGAGCACACTGTTTTAAACATCATTTTCTTTGACTGTGGAATTTAAGCTTTGCTCTTTTGAGTAAGATTCATGTCAACCAAAGCAAATGTTACATCTCAAAATTAAGATCTGACAAGAAGAAACAAATACATTTTAAATGAAGTTTGACCCTGGACATTCAGTATTTTATACGTTTGTGAGTTCAGAAGAGTTCAACATACCAGCATTAACAAATATCTCACCAAATGCTCATCAGCATTTCAACTCATGCTGTGTGTGCACATACGGGTTGCATGTGTCAGTGTGTTTACCATTTCTACCTCGCTGGATCAGCTCCTAGCAACTGTGGGTCTGAAAAGTCATATACACACAGTCAGTGGGCTTTCTCCCAGGAGTAACATGGCACGCTGCAACCAAGCCAGTGGTCCCTATAGCAACCCTTCCAACAACATCGAGTGAACAAGACAAACCAAATGGAAACAGGAGCAGGTGAAGATATCTGGTCCGAGTAGCCAGTGGAACCTTTGAGACAATGTCTCAAACTCAGTCCAGCCAGGCTCAACTCATAGCCTCTACACCTGCAGTTTTCTTTCTTGCTGAAATATGTGTGATGTTTAGATACTGCCGTCCACCAGGTTTTTGCTTTTCAGTGCACATAAATTCCATAGCTTTTTTAGCATACAGGATATTTTGCACATTTACTTATCGTAGATGAAAACATTAATTACACACTTTACACACGGACTACATTAAGATATGTGTGCTTTAATAATATCTGTGAGAGAGCACGAAGTTGCAGTGGTTTGTGACCTGGTAACTAAGTGAAGAGGACTAATAACAAAGTAGTGCAGTGTATGTTGACATCCTCACCAATTGTTATGTGTTGGTCTATTGCTGCTGTGAGTTGGTGGTATGAAGCCTTCCAGGAATGTGTGCTTTGTGTTGTGCAAGCCCCAGCCTGAACTCAGACTTGTATCTCACTCACTATTTACCTTAACCAGTTTGGGAGTTCGGGGGGGGGGGGGGGGGGGGGGGGGGGGCTGACACAGTATAAGATGGGAAAAAGACTTTCATCTCCAAAATGTGAGCCTGTTCATTCGTGACTATGGGAACAGAATGTTTCATATGGTTCACTAATTAAAAAAAATAAAAATCTACTAAGTTCAGTTAAGATATTTGGTTTAAAACCCTCAATATTATTATCAAGTGCAAAAGTACTCATGCAGACAGTAAAAATGCATAAATAGTCTGCAAACAAAAAAGAAGAAACCATACAGTGTTGTGGAATGTTTCAGGCTTTGATTACAGACCCAAACTTTTTTTCATACCCGAAATAGTGTTGAAAGTGTTGAATGGGGAGTTGAATCACATTCTGGCCTGATAGGACTCTTCCCACATTGTACATAGAGAATGCTGCCATCTAATGGCAGATTGAAGTATTGGATTTTAAACATTGGCTCCTAAAATGTGACACTGAGCTCAGTTGATAACTTGCACCCCCATCCTCCAACACCCCAAAATGTTGTAAAACAATAAAACAAAAAGTAAATTACATTAATAAAAAGAATCATTTTATCATTTATTTATGCACTATCCAAAAATGGAAACAGTAAGTTAAGAGCATGAGCTCATAGTTCCCCCACACAGAGTGACATGCCTTTTAATACAGGACTCACAGAGTAACAAAATATAAAGATTGGTTCATATCAATAATGCCTGTAAACACAGGAGAAAATGGGCCAATACTTTCAACTATCACAGATGAGAAAACTGTTGTCATGATGTGTATAATTATGAAAACACTCTTGATAAAAATAAAAAAAAAACACCCAAAAATGTTTGCAGTTTAAAGAGACAGAATTGAAAAAGTAACAAGACAAACATGCAAATAAAAAGCACAGACAGTTTTGTGGTGTTGCACCACTGGGATTCTATACCTCTGGCTTTGTCGCAGTTTGTAGCCATGGTAACTGAGAAAGACCAATGACCCTTTTCATTATGTGGCCTTTTATTACAAAGCATCATTTTCTCAGGGCCATAATAGAAAGTCTCCTACTTTGATAGAGACAAGCCGTCAGTCCCTGTGAGACGTGCTGCAGGAGTCAGTTGCAGACAGTTACACAAGAAGCAGTTTCATTATATGCATGGATTTATGCAGGTAGGTTGTGTTATTTGTTTTAGTCCCTGTGTACATATATGCACTTGTACATTCTTGATGAGGTATCATGTGAATTGCCATTATGATGATGTAGATGCTATTCTGTGGGCAACCTATAAGGTTACCAGCATGCCCTTTGTCTCTCCTTTGCGACAGTATGCTAATATCCTGTAGAGAAATCACTCATTGTGCTGACAGGCCACTTTATTCAGTGCACATGTCCCTTCCTCCTTGTCCTACAAGCAGCTGCCATTGCTTCATGGTCACTGTCTGCAGTCATGCACCAGCACATCTCAGCTTTGATTATTCTTCTTTGATGATTATTTCACAATGTTCTTACATATGACTCACTAATTGATTTCCTTTTTTTTTCATCCCCAGACCACTTTTTTCTTCTCCATTCTGGGTCTTGTTTGACATTTTACCTGATGGTAAAATGTGTCATGTCATGTTTAGTGCCACAGTTACGCCGGTTAATACAATATTTCTGCAACAATCACATTATTGCTCCAATGAGAGAATCATTTAAAAAAAATCTTTAAGTTTTAAAATGCATAACCTCACAGTCATGTTTTCAAGATCAGAGATCTGTGGGAGTGAGAAAGTTTTAGGTGGTGACAGAAGCAGAGTAAAAATATTAGCTGGTAGGAGCTGCTGCAGTATGTGGGCTACACTTCACACATTTGAGATGAATTGTTTTTAAAAAAAAATCAGTGTTATTATTTAAAACGTATGTTGCCTACAAGAGAGACACTTTTACATCAGGGTTTTACATTAAATAACACTTAATGTACATTTACTATAAAACATTTAATCTAACCATTTTCTTGAAACAGTGAGATTTACATTAAGTTGTCTGTTTCTTAGGTAAACATACTACAATCTAATGCCACAGCCCTAAAATGACCACCTCTCTAAAACAGTCACAAATGTAAACTGACCATCAAAACCCTCATGAAGGTAAAGTTTATTGCAGGACTGTTGTGTTAGACTGAATTTCTTCCAGCTAGATGTGCCTAAAAAGTGCCAACTGAGTGTATAGTGTGTGATAAATTGTTTTAACTGTGTAAAAAAAAAAAAAAAATCTGAAAATGACCCCCATGTAGTTGGCACCATACTACATAAAATCCCCTTTGAACAGTCT
The DNA here is from genome assembly GCF_017976425.1 of Toxotes jaculatrix. Taxonomy (NCBI): domain Eukaryota; kingdom Metazoa; phylum Chordata; class Actinopteri; family Toxotidae; genus Toxotes; species Toxotes jaculatrix. The sequence goes on along the minus strand of NC_054408.1, from coordinate 12,143,851 downwards.
TTCTAACCTAAATATGTGATGTGATATGAGCTACACATGAACTTGAATAGGTCAGATTTTCTGACTTGTATCATTAGTTTTTACAGGCTTTACATTCATTACAGCTGATTATTATTATGATGATTATCATTATTATTATATCTGAGTGAATCCTACGATGCACGCCCTGTTGTTGCAGGGCAGGTGAGCAGCAGCTGCAGACACGCCTGTCAGCAGCGAGTGAGTGAAGGCAGATGAAGAGCTGCTGCTGCTGCTGGTCCAGCCCTCTCCTTCTCCCTCTTCTTCTCATTCTCCTCGTCCTCCTCTCACCGCCGCCGCCACCGCAGCAGCAGGATCACAAGATGGTAGCAGCGCACACTTCTTCACATTCGTCGGAATCTGCCGAGTGGATCATTTGTCTGGATAAGAGGTAATACATTTATTTATCTCGTCAATATCATCTTCTTAAGACCATGGTGTGAGCGACGATTAACGGGATATGGGCGATTTTCACCAGAGCGTGGGCGTTGAGCCTCCACAGCTGAATGAAAACATTGATGTCGACTCTGTAGTTTTAATTTCCCAACGGAATTGAGACTCACTGCTTCAGATCGTGAATTAGGGCGTTCATGAACGCCCCATGTGCTCAGATTATAGCGTTCATATCAGGACACCAGCATTTGACCGGCATTTTACCTTACTGCTGGCTAAGGGCTTAAAACAATATTAGTTGGCACAACTGTGGCTCTGGGAAAACTAAATGGCCAGAGAAATGTTGGAACAAAGCTTGATCAAGACTACTAACTTTAGACAGGCGTTTGATGTTGAATGTTTTATTCATTTTTTTTTTACACCACTGACTGCATTCATCACTTACAGAGCGTTTGCCTCCTAAATGTACCCTCCAGCTGTTTCAGTTTTTCAATTACTGTGATTATTATTAATATCCAGGACAAATACTGTGGTTGTTTTTACAAACAAAAAAAACAAAAAAACAAAAACAAAAACCTGTTCAGTTCACTAGGCGACATGCACAGTATGGATTAACAAAACAAATAAAATAACAAATAAAAGTTTCAAAAAGAAATGTAGAAAAAAAAATTTCCCTGGATCCTCCCTCCCTGCAATGAGCAGAAAATGATGCTGTGGATTGGATAATGCACTTACCCTAAGTTACCATTTTTATTTGGTACATTATGTGCAGTGTACTACAATTCATCATCAAACAGCCCTGCAGCTTTTGTGGACCCTGTCTGAGAGGTGTTTGTTAAACTCATTCTGGAGGTGGTAAAAAATAAATAGGGTGCATTGCTGTCTGTAGTCAAACAGTATCGTATCATTTCTGTGTTTCAGTGTCCTACAAGACTACTTATGTGACCAAAATTATTGTCAGTAAGCTATTAAAAATATTTTACATGCCAAGTGGATGGCTCATCATCATCGTCATTGTCATCATGAGGTATGCTATTTTGAGGTGTCTTACAACCTTGGCCTGTTCATTCAGGGCTGAGCTTCAGACTAAATTCTGTGACAAATCACTATGGAACACTTGGCCTGATAAAGTAGCTGAAACTATTGTATGCACACCTGCATACAATAGTCTGAAGAGGATAGATACACAGGATGAAGAGGGAGAGAACAAGGGGCGCATCACAAACAAAAGGTCCAAAGTACATCATCTATAAACAGCAAAGTGACGCAGTATGCCAGACATGTTTACACAGTAATATCCTCTGCCTGGTCACAGGTTCCTGGTTTGGCATTTGTGCTTCACCTTGTGATTCTGTTGGTAATTTTGAAATATGATGAAAAATATAATAAACGATGAACATACAAGTAGAAACACTCCATCTGAAAACTTAGTGGACTGTATTTCATTGATTGTCTGAGTTGAGTGTGTCACAAGGAGTGTTGGTGTCATTTGCTTAACTGTGTATATTCTTACAGTTTGATAAAGAGCTTGGCAGATGTGGAAATGTACAAAACCTCTACTGTATATCTCACAATGTAACTGGACTGTAAACTAGAACCTGTTGTCGTATTAGGTTCTTCATTGTTTGTTTTATACATAATGTAAGAAGCTTCCTCAGGATGAGAACACTGTGTCCTCACATGGACTCTATATCAGTACTTTTTGAAAGTTTTTGTTGTTGTTGTTGACTTGGTTGGTTTCCAGATAGACACCTTGGCTTCATATTTGAAACTCAGGCTCCCACACATCCCATCTCTCTCCTACCTCGTTGTCCTCACTTTGCAGTGTGTGTGTGAGATAAAGTACACAGTGCTGAAATAATGAAGAGTAGACTTTCCCCTCTAATTCAGAAATTATTTGGAAGCAGTAACATTACATGTGGTTGCATGGGTGAATATAAAGTCTTATCAGCTTTAACACTTTTATTCCGCTATGACAGAGCAGATGATACAGTACAATAAATTATTGTCAGAGCTACATTAAGCCAGAGGATTGTTGGCAGCGGTGAAGCAAAAGCTTGTTTCCCTTTTTGAATTATTGATACTGTTTGGTTTTTTAAGGATGGATATGGATTCAAAGGTGATGTAAGCTACAGTTCAGACACCCACATGTTACATCAGAGGTTCTGTGTTTAGCATAACGAATGTGGAGCAGTGCAATGAAAGAGACACAGGAGTTAAAAGGATAAAGCCACGCTGACACCTGTGGTGATGTGAATTTAATCAGTATTTTGCCCAAGGTGATAAACAGCAATGAACAGAAACAACTCTGTTTATCCACTTTCATATTAAACTTGAAACAATTCTGTGCTTATCTAAACAAACAAACAAAATCTTTTTGGATGATCCACTTGAAACAAGCAGTTAGGGAATTGTTTGTTGAGCAAAAGCCAACTATGTCAGTCTTCCCAATTTAAACAAAAGAACTAAAGGAACAAATTTATGACAAGGCTCTGTGTGACTTTTGATAGCAAAATATTAACTTTTATCACTGATTTTATCACTGATCCCTTTTTCAGTTAACTCCTAAACACTGAAACAAAGTTTTTAATTCAACCGTCAGTTGAAAAGATGTGTGAGGAGTCTTTAGCAATGGTGGCATGTTCATGCCATATCATAATTGTTAGGAGTTTCAGACTTCTAAATAGCTTAACATTATACAGTAACTTTTACCTAACTGAAAGCTCAGCTGTAGTGACTGACTTGGCACTTAAAATGGACACACGTCAGCCAAAGTCTGCCATTCAATATGATTAACCCAACTTCAATGGATTTGTTATATTTTCAATGCACAGTATTTTAATTCTCACACAACCAACTCTGTAATCATGCAACTGCTCTAATATGTAGCACTCACTTTTGTTGCTTATCTATCCTCATGAGAAGTGCCCCAGACTGTAATTGTGAAGTCTGACCTTCTGTCCAGGTTGCTGCTATTGTGCAAGTGTAAGATCAAGTTATAACATATAGAATAAAACTAAAGGATACTGCTGTGCAAGACTTAATTGGTGTCACATCCCCCCTGCAGAGCTTCAGATGCAGTTATGCTGCTTATGCTGACACAGGCTCTGCAGCACATTTAGGTGGCTAATGTGCATTTATTTTGGCAGTTACCTGTACATTTTCCTTTTCTTCTTGTTTTCCCAGACCAGCAGAGCGCTCTGGGGAAGATGTTGACATAATCCTTGCTCGTCTGAAAAATGTGAAGGCCTTCGAGAGATTCCACCCCAGGTTGCTGCAGCAGATTTGCCTGTGTGGATTCTATGAATGTTTGGAGAAAGGCATCACCTGTAGGTCTAAACACAAACTCTGACACTGTCACATATCTGAGCACAGTTCATTAAAAAGAATCACCAAGGATGCTGCTCTGACTCAGCTGTTTTCCTAAAACTTGTTAATTTTTTTGTGCTATGTCTTCTCAGTGTATCGCCAAGGAGACATTGGCACCAGCTGGTATGCCGTCCTCTCTGGTTCATTGGATGTTAAAGTATCGGAGACATCAAGTTATCAGGTACGACGTATGATTTCACCTGCATGATATGATACCAAAGTGTTAGGTAAAAGATGGTAAAACAAATGGGATTTAGAGGTGGAAATGGCTTTTCTGTTCTGTCTAGCCTACTAGCATATCACTTATCAGCATATCACATCTATTTTTTTTAAAAATAAATAATAGTTTGGTGTGCTAATTCTCTAAATTTGCACCATCTCCTTCCATCTTCCAGTGAAGATTTGTTTTGTGTTATATTGTATTGAGTGTGGGCTATAAAGAGCATTTTACTTGGGGAACATTAATGAATATTTTTTTAATACGGCAGCTTTGTGCACCTCAGTTTGTCTGGGTGCTGATTGGAGTAATTTCTTTGCAGATTAGAGTGCATGGGTCTATCTGCCACAAGTGTTCAGGTGATTGCCTCTAACCTCTGAGAGTGTTCTGATCAGTGCAGAGCACTGCTTTTCGAGTGCAGCGCACAAAAGCATTATTTTTAGAAGAATAAGGACATTACATTAGCATAGCACAGCATCCTTGTCTAGCTGGATGTTTTATTTATTCTAATGAAGGAAAGATCCATGTAGGGCACTATCTCTGTTTCTGCTAAAGGATGCTGTTACTATATGCACACTGGGGACTGGCACAGCGTTTGGAGAGTCCATCCTCGACAACACCCCCCGACATGCCACCATTGTTACACGGGAACTCAGTGAGCTCCTACGCATTGAACAGAGGGAGTTCAGGACTCTGTGGGAGGTGAGTACCTCTGTCTGCTTCAACTGTAGATGTATCAAACTACAAAAAATGTCTGCCTACATCGCAGCTGGTGACACATCTGAGAGATTAACTCAGGCAGCTGCTTAGATCAGGTGACCTGAAAAGGCTAAGAGCCCAACATTCATGTCACTGAAGTCTTTTCTTTAGTCTGTTTTATTTCTTTTTAGTCAGAGGACTGAGATTAGTGACTTTAAATAAAATATACACAGAAAATGCAAAAGATGCCTTTTACTACATTTTTTTTAAATGAACTAGCCTTGCCCCAGACATCTGAGTCTCTGCTGGAGCCTCCTTTTTTAATGATTCAAATTATGAAGAGAAAACAAAATTCTCCCAGAATTGAAATGAGACAGGAATCCTATCTGTAAATACCAGGCAACATTTTTACTATGTTTACATATTTAAAGTAAAAATACGACTCTTTTTCCATTGTTAAGGCATTGATTGCAGATCATTTTACATCTATCCTTCACTTTTCTAATCTACTGAGGAGGCTGTTTTAAACCAGGGAACAGCCACCTGTCTTGGCCTGTTCTTGTTGGAAATGAAATGCTGAATGTGAAAACTGTGACGAATTGAGCTAAGCACAAGCCAAAGCGTAGGTGGTGTATAGTCAAAGTGTCTTCTGGTTTAGTGGAGGTAGGACTGTGAATTTATTGTTTGCCCCCCCTGCAGGAATAATGTGAGCTGCCCACTTATTACACTGTAACCTTCTGCTCCCAAGTTTGTGTGTAAGCGGTCCAAAAATATTGGTTAAATTGGGCTGTAGGAGGTTTACAACTTATGACCACTAGATGGAAGTACAGATCCATTAAGACCGATGCATTATTCTCATAGCACAACATGATACTATGGAGATAGATCTTCCTGTGCCAGGACAAACATGAAATTTTAAATACATAATATTTGTAAGAGTATATATTGATTGTGATGAGATACTAGTGAAGCAGTGTTGTGGATGAACAGATTAAAGCAGGTTGGTCTTCAGTCTCAGTGCACCACTCACCTCACCATCTCCTGCTCCTGATGACTGGTAGGTGTCATGCTGTGTAAAAGCCCCTCTCCTCTCTCAGCTCCCCCTCTGTACTGGGCTGGTTTCCTGAGAGACACAACCCATTTCCTCTGGGACTGAGGGGCACAAGCGGGTTAAATTACAATTTGTGTGTCTGTGTCAGTGCACTGGCTAGCTGCAGTGGGACAGGACACTAACCCCGGGTGGACGTGTGTTGAAGATCACGTGGAAATACTACTAGGCTGCACATTTCACCTCTGCCCCGGGGCAGCCTCTTCAGTAAGGTTTGTTCCAGATGAGATTTTAAAGCTTCTGATTCTGGTACCCAGATTGTTGTGTGTTGTCCTCAGGTCTCTGTGGATTCGGTTATGTAATATAATGACACCCTGTGAAGTGACTGTGTTAAGATGTAGTTTGGTGCATAATGTTCTGCTGTGTAGGTCTGTATGTTGGTTTAGTCTTGTTTTTTTTTTTTAATTTGACGGCAATGGACAGATAATCTATCTATCTAATATCTATCTATTCCATTCATTAATTCACTTTCTACCGCTTAATTCTCCTGTCAGGGTCGCGGGGGAGCTGGAGCCTATCCCAGCTGCCTATGGGCGAGAGGCGGGGTACACCCTGTACTGGTCGCCAGTCAATCGCAGGGCTGACACACAAAGACAGACAACCACACACACGCACACACTCACGGGCAATTTAGAGTAGCCAATTAACCTATCCCAGGCTGTTTTTGGTCTTGTGGGAGGAAGCCGGAGTGCCCGGAGAGAACCCACGCAGGCACAGGGAGAACATGCAAACTCCACACAGAAGGGCCCAGACCGGGGTTCTAACCCTCTTGCTGTGAGGCGACAGTGCTAACCACTGCACCACCGTACCGCCCCTATCTATTCCAGATTTTAATTTTATTAATTTGTTGTTGTTGTTGTTTTATTAATTTTGATAAGGGAGAAGAATAGATTTTATCCGACCATGAAAACAAACCATGTCATACACAAGTTAGTATTCCAAGCAGAACATTTCTTTAAGTCAAGTCCTGAGGGGATCTTTAATGTTTGCTCTTTAAAAAAGTTTGCATCACTTCAGTCACTCATGCAGTTGGAGTTAACTTTCAGGAGATATTCACTCCATTTGCTCTCAGTAGTGTTTGCAGATGTACTTTTGCCAAAGAGCATGACAGCTGTTTACAGCGTTATCATCAATACATGGATCCTCTGTTGTTAGATGTGCTGAGCTGGCTTTGTCTCACAGGTCGGCCAAACCGTGACTGGAGGGCTGTTGAGTCAAAATTCACATTATCAGCGTGTTGACAGACGATCGTTACACTCACTCCCAATATTTCACAATCTGTTGTTCTTACAGCAGTTTTGCCAAATTATTCTGCCTGCCAATGGTGCTTATTTATTCCTCCCAGTTTTACCGCAATGCAGAAAAATTGCTGATGTTTTATCTTGTTACTGGTGGCATCAGACTTCAGACTGTTTGTGCCGGTTCTGATGTACTGGGGTGACAAACAGCATGACTTTCTGGTTGTTTAAATAAATGAAGTTCATCTACTTCACACAGGCTTTATTAAAGCTGAATTACTTTTTGTGATGCGTGAAAACATTAAACTGTGTGAGGTCAGTATTCTCATTGCTCACAACCCTGAAAACCAGAATGAGCTGATGTGGAAACAGATAGTAAAGGAGTGATATTGAGGGAAAGGTACCACTTACCGTGCTTTGCTGTAGAGTCAGCCTGAGGGAACAAACTTACACACCCCTTCCTCCTCCCACACAGAGAAAACTATGCCAGAGTGAGCACAACATTGCCCTAATGAACCGATAGATATTATTTTTTATTCATGGCTGTCCATGTCAATTATTCAGTATATATCTTTCCCCCATTTGTGCTCTTTCTCCTCAAGTAAATTTTAAGATATGGAGAGGTCAGTGTTTTTGTTCTTTACATAGAGCTAATGCATGTTTACACTTTCCTTTTCCTAATTTGTTTCAATATTTCTTTTGTGTGAATGTGGTAAATGATAGGTGCACATGAAAAGACTCTCTGCTTGTATGAGTGGTCCTTGGACATCACTCATGCATGCAACTTTAATATTTATTTTCTTATGCTGCTGACTCCTATAACCACTATGATAGGGGCTTTCATGCAGCTTTGCACATGACAGAAGCTGGACTCTGTCACTGGGACCGAGTGGCTATGTGCTTGTTTGTTTAACACAGCAGACTTGAGCCAAGCTCAGCACACACACATACATATACACAGGCACGCTGACTAAAGCTTAGATGGCCTGATCATCAATTCTCTCTTCACTTTGTTTCCTGCTTCCGATGGCCACTGTGATTGAAACAACACAATTGTAATTTGTGTTTTTAAGGTCATAAGGCGCCTCTGTTACAGTCACGTCAGCGTGCATGTGACCTGGACAGGAAGCTTTGCTATTGTATATCAGTTGTGACGAATTACACATCACAGGAGTGTACTACCTCAGGCATGTGTACTGCACATGCTTTGAGTAACACCACATTACAGATGCTTGTGGTTGTATGTATGTATACTGCTTGTGTGTTTCTTCTTGGAGCATATCCGTTGGGTGCTGAGATGAGAGCGTGGGAGGGGGTTTGGTGTGACAGTATCATCAGTCCATAGAAGCAGCCTGGTGGGCAGCCAGTGGAGAAAGCTGATGAACAGGAAGTGGCAGGGACGCAGCGTGCCCTCTGGTGTCTGAGGATTGGGTGGAGGAGGGGGCGGGGTGGTGGTGGGGAGAGGGGTTGGGAAAAAAATGAGGCCACATGATTTCTCTGGCTGTTCAACATCCAAGTACCACGCCACATCCAGAGCCAGAGTCCCTCCAAGTGTACAGCGGAAATGTGCATGGGAAGAACAGGAAGATTGTTTCAAAAACATTTGTTTTATTCCCCTTATCTCTGTTCACAGAGTTGTTACATCATCAAAAACCTGGGACCTGAATTGCAACCTCTAAAATACAACAGCACTCTGCAGCTGCCACTGCTTACTTATTATTATCAATCCATTTTTAGGTATGCTATGGTGTGGCCCTATGGATGGCAAGGTTGGTCCACCACTGACTTTAATAATCTCAGCAACTACTCAGTTGATTGCCCTGAAATTTTGCATCATGGTCCCCAGAGGATGAATCTCTCTGACCCTGATGATCCAATAACTTTTTCAGCACGAGGTTGACATTAAGGGTTCAGAGTAAAATTTTTCAGCAGGATGATTTACTGTGCCATGATTGCCCTGGGAATTTGATGCTGACATTCACAGTCTTGGTGAACTTTGGGGACTCAAAATTGCTGTCGTCAGATCAGAATTTCAATCTGTCCAGGACTTTTATTTATTTAACATTTTGGTTTTCTTTTAAAGTCAGTTTTTAAACTGCGTTCACTGGATTTATTTAAGGTTTTTGTCTGACTCACAAAAACAGCAACACATTTCTGTGGAGCAGAATAATGTAACTTGATTGAACCTGAATTTTCCAGTTAAGTCACATCATCAGTTTCAAATTTCAAACTAAATTTGTGAGAGATATGGGGAGAACATAAAGAAGATGGAGTATGCTCTCTCTCGAGTGCCTTGAGTTGCTACTGTAACTCATAAATATAAACTAAAACAAGGGTTTGAATAAATGACTTGAAGACCCCTCTATAAGACAAAGTAAGTAATAAAGGAGAAATCAAATTGATTTATATTATACTCTAATGGTGCAAAAATTCCCTAATCAGATAGACATATTATACATTTTAGAAACATTTGATAATGTGGTAAATTTGTGGGAAAATGCTCAGGGAGTTTGATGCAGCTGTCTTGTGTCTTTGATAAGTAACAAGGTCAAAGATAAGACGCCATCTGGTCTCTGTCCTTGAGAGGAAGGAGTTCAGTGATAGGAACAGGACACTGGATGGTACTGTCTGTACATTTTAGGGTTGGGCTGGGTGCAGAAAGGATAAGGGCTTAAGTTTAACTAAATTCTGCTGGTATGTCCACAGAGGAAACCGCCTCCCTGAAGAGTTGTAAGCTGATGAAAGCAGCGGGGAACATTTGTGGAATACATTTTTTACGTTTTACATCTGCTTATCGGTCTTCACATCCTGTGTGACTCTGCTTTGTGACGGTGGTCATACTGAAAATGAGTCACTACTCTAAGAGGGAGAGAGAGAGAGAGAGAGCGACCGAGCATGCTCTCCTGTGCACTGACTGGGGTTGAGTAATCACCTAGCAACTGCTGCACAGAAGAAGTCAGCAGCTGACTGGCACTCTGCTGGTCTGACACAGTGTGCTCGCTCCGCTCCTAGGGTGGTGTGCAGGTTGTGGTGACGGAGCTACGGGATCATGTCGGACCATGCTGCATATGACCCATGACTAGTGTGACACTCTGGGAGTCTTAGAATTGGACTTACATGCTTGGAGTGTTTGTTAACGCCTGGACTAAGAGGGTGTGGAGGATCTTCCAGTTATTAACAACAATAGTAGGCTGCATGGGACGCTGGTAGCATCTTTAGGTAATCTTTCTCAAACTTTTGAAAAGTGCAATGCATTTGATTCATGAGATATACTGTGTTAGATGTGGGACAAGTTGAAAAAAATTGCTGGATTAATATTCCTGCAGAATTGTTTTTGGCGATGTTGCAGAACCAGAGTGTCAGAATTTGCATTCGGAAGAGTAAAATTTAGCTTTTACATTTCAATTACAAACGTAAAAATTTAACTTCATGTTCTAACTGTCTCTGTTTGAGAGGAAATCTAATATTTAAGAAGTACAGTGAAACTCTTGGGAGGGTTTTTCCCAGTCGTTTCCCCAAGTGGCCTGAAGTGTGCCTCGAAGAGTTCAAAATAATCATTAGATGCTTTGAGAACAGTTTGCACTATGTTGCTTATGTAATATGGGGTGAATTATTCAAAATACAAGAGTGCATTCATGCACATTGTTGCTCACAATGCCATAATGTGCTCGAACATGGAAGTCTGAAGAGGAGCTTGAAGTGAAAATGCACTGAAGTGACTTGGTTAATATCTTCGCTGATCTGTTGCTATGACAGATTAAGACTGAACTTATCTATTACACATAAACACAGCAACCGTGTGAATCGCATAGAGACATGCACTCTGTGTTATCAGTTTTTTTCACTCCATGGTCAAAATCTTTACCTTTTTTTGTATAAAATAGAAATTTGTAGAGATAGAGATTTGTAGAAAATAGCACTTTCAATGTATAACTTTCCAGTTCAAAATTATTATGAAAAACATAATTAGTCAATTGTGGATCATGTTACCTGTAATTACAGAGCCTTACATGTGCTATATTTGTAAATATTGGTATTTTGTTTTTGCCAGAAAATGCTCCAGAGTCTGCTGGCCTCTTTAATTTATTTTTTGTAAGGCAGTTTGAGCATTTTTTAGATGGGGGGCATGACATTTTCTGGTTGAATCATCATCACTTAAAATGAGCAGCTGCCCTCTTGATCTGACCGCTTGATAAAAAGTCAAAGATACAAGAAAGGAGAGAAGTCAATCAAGGTTCTGAAGGAGAAAAGGAGGAAACATCCAATCATCAAGCTTAAACCGAAGTTAAGGCTGCAGTGAGAGATTATGCTTTGTAGAATACCCCTAAAGGTCTACTGCATCCATGCTTTACACATCTCATGCAGAAACATTTGCACCACTAATACAACAGTGGATGTTCTGTGCAGAGATGTCTCTTGACTGTCCATTTGTCAGTAAATGCTGATCTGTAGTAACAACTTAACAATCCTAAAAAGCTCCTAAACAAAAAAAATGATGTACTGGCCCGTCTTCCCTCTACAACTGGAGATAACAGATAAGGAAATATCTGTCAGTGTTATGGTTAGAAATGACAAACAATGGGGAAGTAGCTTCACAAATCACCCCCAGTGGCTGTTTTATTGTGACATGAAGTATTGTCATATATATTTAAATTTACATTTCTGGGAAGCCTGGAAAGCACATTTAGTTTTTGATGTCTTTATGAACAAGACTTATAAACTTAAAAAGTCAGGATGTCAACAGTGTCTTTTCATGCGTCACAGTTTGCCATTATTCCAGTATATGTGCTGTTTTATTCCCTCTAACTGACGCGTGAACTGATTTAATGCTCTAATAATTTTGTGGGATTTAACTGATAAAGGCCAATGTGTGAATAATAGGACTGATTCATTTAAAGGGATAGTTTTATATTTTGGGAAATGTGCTTATTTGCTTTCTTTCTTGAGTTGGATGAGAAGATTGATCCCACTCTACTGTCTGACAGTGGGATCAATCTTCTTAGCTAATTCTTTGTTAGTAACCCAGCTGGCATAAGTGTCAACATGCTGAACAGTTTTATAAAGTATTGAACAGTATTATAAAGAGCCCAGCAGTATTTTAATTTCTGGGTTTCAGGTACACATCTTTTCCCAATTCAATATAGATGAAGGTGGTATCCTAAGTGCCTGCTTTAAAACTCCCTGTTGCAACACATCTCCACCAGTCTTAATGTGTGTCTTGATATATCACAAAATTGCAGTGTCACAGAGCAAACTCAAGTAAAGGTTTATTTTATTGCATTTTGCAGGCATGAACTCCTGTAGTAAGAAATAATCATGATATTCCACTTTATTTTTATAGAACATTTCAAAACAACAAATATAAAGTGGCCCCCAAATGAAAACACTCACTAATGTCTTTAGACTGAGTAACTTTGACCAGCAATTATCATTAATCTCTGTTCTTTTTTTGATTAATAGATTGATCATGTGGCTTCATACGTCTTGTTTTGTCCAACCAAATATCTTCAATATACAATGATGTGAAAAAGAAAACTTCAGTGATTTAATCAATTATCAATTACCTGTTGATTTTCTGTCAATGAACTAATCAATTTTTCAGTTTACAGTTTTCAACTCTAGACAAAGATACAACAATAAATAAAAATCACACTTGAAAAGACAGCTGTCTACAATGAGCTGGAGGTTGTAGAACAGTTGCTCATGGAGACAGGTGTATTGTGTGTCTTCAGAGTCAGTGACATCATTACTCACAAAATAGAAACTGAGTGCTTTTTACACACCTGACAATGGTTCTAATCCTCCTCTAGAACAACACCCCCACCCTGTGTGCCGGATTCAACCCCTCAGGGAGCCCGGCTTTATTGGCTCAGAGGGGTTGAGTTCATTTGTCCATGTGCGGCTCAGTTTAAGTGCTCCTCCCTAATCCTAAATCCTTAAATTGTCGACAAATACAGCTTGGCTTGTTGAAGTGACTCTAAAGGGTTCATGTCTGCTGCATTTATCAACTTTGGATAATTAATTAGTCTCATGGTTGCTTGTGTACAAATACTCCCCCACAGTCGACCCATTTTCATAAGCTGAGTATAGTCTTTACATTAATCTAAATCTTTTAACGTCTCAGTAAGCAGGGAGTCAGTTCTCGTAGACACGTGGAAGTGTTTTTAAAAAAACTGAGGTCACCGAGATGTTTCTAAACGGCTTCTTAAACCCCAGAAGGGTTGCTAAAGTGATTAGCTGACTTCAGAGGGTACAATTGAATTTAAAACGTGACCTCTGAGAGTACATTACCATCCAGGAACAAATGGCTCGAGAGTTCTAGCTTTCATTCAGTCTCCTCTGACCAGAAGATAGGAGGGCAGAGAATTGGCTGGTCACTAAGTGGTCCTCTATCAGCTTTTTATTGACCCAGAATGCACAGTGTCTGTGGCACATAATCAGTTTTTGTTTGTCTTTTACCACAACATGATCTTGAACTATTGGCTTATTTGACAAATTGTTTAAAGATTGAGTTTGAAAATCAGGTAGAAAATGCAGTTTTAATAATTAGCTTGTATTAGAGTCAGATGTGGGGTGATGAGGTTTTAAACATGACAGAAAAGAGAGGGGGAAAAAAGAAAAACAAATATCACCCAACACTACACATTTTTTTCCCATCTAAATAGGACTGGCTGAGTTTATTTCCAATTACACAGTATTGCTGTAATCAGATTTACAGTGAAATATTAGGGCAGTGTAATATTTTTCCTACCATGAAACATTTCCCAAAATGTAAAATTTACGAAAATTGTTTATAATTAGCAGATGAAATTTCCTATAAACAGATTTCCATTAAAAAAAGCATCCAGCTGGTACAGAATAAATTGAATAGATTTTAGGTGATGATCATGATGTTGAATTTCCAGCATTAGACATTTTTTTTTCTTTTTCTTTTTTATATGAAGAACAGTTCCACATTGACAGAGGTTTGTACTGTCCCTTTGCGTTCTTCAACTTCCCAGCCTTGCCATGCGGCGCATAAGGCAACATTTCTTTATGGCTCATTGGTTACAGTTGAATTGACCTCCTTGTGCACCAGTGTCATGAACAAAAACATGACATTTATATGAGAGCATGGGCGCAGTATGATGTTCATTACATAACGTATGTGATGCTGCAGGGCACAGTGATGGTATAAGACAGATACAGTTGTACTGTTATGCTCTGTTTGCGCTGTGGCTCTCTGCAGCTCGCACAACATGAGGGAGTAAGTACTGCCTTGACAAATGGAAATATGTAATCTGCATGACAAGGTAAAAAATATAAATATAAAAAATATAAAACATTTTCAAACAAGGATTAAAAACTAAAATTGAGAATTAGAATTGTGGTTATATTTAATGCACACCAAATGTTTGTCCTTAATAACTGAGCTGTTTTACCTTTACATTTTCACAGTCTTCGCAATAAATCAATAACGGCTTGTCTTGTTCCCCCCTCCTTTGTGATTATTTCTCACTGAACCAGACTTAGATTTGCGTGTTAGGACTAATGAGGACGAAATATCAAAGACCCCAAACCCACAATGACTTTCTTCTTGTCCTCACGTCCTCACATCCCATAGGCAAATGATGACAGAAGGGTGTTTTTTTTCTTGTTGGAAGAGACAGAGAGAAATAACACACAAAGACTCCCAGTCAGAAATGAACCGTGGATGTTTCAGTTCCATATTATGTGTCTTTGCATCTTTTAAGGCAGAGATGTCCAAACTGTTCCACAAAGGGCCGTGTGGCTGCAGGTTTTTGTTCCAACCCAGCAGCAGCACACCAGACTTGACTCATTTAATCAACTGATCTCAGTCTTCACACAGTTGATTGGTCCAACTGTGTGCTCTTCATTGGTTGGAACAAAAACCTGCAGCCACACGGCCCTTTGTGGAACAGTTTGGACACCTCTGTTTTAAGGTAACAGACTTATCTGTACTATTATAGTAAACTGCTTATTGGTGGAGTCGATCTAGTACAGTAAGAATATCTAGATATTTTCTTGTCAGCTATTAATCGCTATGTCTGGCTTGTGCTTGTATTTTCTTTATTTTTGTAGAAATATCATCAGTGCATGGCTGGACTCCTCGCCCCACCCTATGGTGTGATGGAAAGTGGTTGCAGTGCTGACAGTAAGTAGTCCTGCACCACTGTTTACATTTCTGAGTGGTTTAGACTTACATTACATTTTAGTCATTGTTACCTGTGTTAAACTCCACATAGGACAGGCTGTGGTAGATTTGAAAAAATTAAAAATGTTTATGAACTTTGAATTATATTTGACTCCAGAATGATTTTCAACAAAATATTTGACTGTAAAATACAGAAGAGTTCCTTAAGTTTAAGTTTAGGCTCCAAGTTAGATTTACGTATTATTTTATATCATTACAACTCAAAAAAAAATTAAAGTTAGTAAGAGTTAAAGTACCTCAAATCTGTATGATGTGCCCATTAGATATTATTGCTTTACAAATAACCTTAGAGACATATTATGAAATTTTAAAATGAGTGAAATTTATTTTAAGGCTTATGTGCAGATACTATTCAGTGTAGTACAACATAGATTCTTCTTTTGTACAATATGTAATAATAGTTTTATCTGCCTAACTCCATCACTGTCTGACCCTTCTTTATCTTCTTGCATTGTGATAAAGGCTGAAACTTTTATTTATGCTTTTCTGTTGCAAGTTAACTCAATATTGACTTAGCTTTGCTTAAACAGAGCACTTAACTTGCTTCAAAGTCATGTACCATAAAAATGATGAACAGCAGTGTGCAGGGAGAGAATCCAGAGCCTGCTGGTTTACTGGCAGTGGGTTTTACAGTATAGTGTTAGCGATAGTGTTTATTTTTAAGGATAGTTCATAAATGATTAACACATTTTCAGAAAAATGTTTCTCTATTTTATGTTGCAAACAAAGTCAGCTTTTACACAAGTCACAGTCTGAATCCCCACTTATTGTAAACTTAGGATTTGATTAACTGATATTTGTGTTTTGGGCTGCTTTTAAAAGTGGATGTGTCTGCTTCAGAATTCATCACTGTCATGTGCTTTGGAGCGGTACAGTAACAGCAGCGCTCTGAGTATTTCTGCAACATACAGTACAGTACTTAGGGGATTTACAGTATGCACTCAATACATGAATACGCCAAAATAGAAGTCACACGAGCATCAAGCAGCTGGTGGCTGATGCACTTTGCTGTATAGTACATGCACAGCAGCTTAGTGGTTTTGTAACTGTAGCAGCTGAGTCAAATGAATTAAACATGTTTTAAATAGTTTTCTTAGTCACAAAAACACTAGGCTTTTACAGCACTTTTGTATTAACAGGTAGATGCTTTTAAAATCTGCATTGTTTCGTTCACTTCAGTCATGCACTCAGTACTACTCTACCTGAACAGCTTTTAAACTACACTTGTTTGTCACAAGTTATCAGCTGCAGTGAAACCACTTATCTTTCAGTTCTTGAAATATTCAGACCAAAAGGACTTTTCTTCACTTTTGATTTTTGTAAGACTAATGTTGGATTCACCTCTCACATTCTTACTGTACGCTACATCCCTACTAATGGCAGAATTGGTGTGACACTTGAATGAGTGGCATGATGTCACATGCAGCAGCATGACAGCTTCACAAATAAAATGATGGACAGCTGTGTTAACTTCTCAGTGCAACAAAAAACAAGCACAAATTCTATACAGATGCATGGCATATAAATAGAAATACATTCTAAGAGTGTGCAAGAAGATGACAATATTCCTTTACAAAAGTGTTCCAGCAGTTACAAATAAATCTTTTCCCCCAGCAAAAAGAATTCATACTATCCTTAGCACCACATATAGGTGCTTCTGTTATATAGGTTGCTTGCCAGTGCTTTTCTCAGAATGATCCGTGTGAGCATTTGCTGATCTGGCGCCCCTATTGGAACAACACAATTATTTGTAAGTGCCTTTGCTTTTAATGTTTTCCCTGAAGGATGTTGTTGGCCTAGTGGTCAGGTGGTCTCAATGCTAACACACATTATGCAACATTAAGTAAACAATAGAAAAATCTTATAGCAAAGAACCTTTGCAAAAATAACCTGGAATTACTCAGAGCATTGTCAACAAAGTTAAAGTGATATAGATTGTGTACTTTTGTTCCTTGATGTATAGCCACAAGTGTAACGTTACATTTCTAGCTGTGTTTAACTTTCTCTGTATTATGTGCATTCTGTATCTCTTTTGTGGTATCAGCATTCGGAGAAGCATGTCTAAGAATAGCTGAGTTTTTTTTTTTTTTTCCTGCAGATACAGTTGTGACTGAGCAGCCATGACTGATTAGGCTATTTGTCCTGGAGGGGAGCAGTACAGTACAAGCTTAAAGCTCCAAACACTGAGAAATAACCCCACCCCTCTAACAAACCCTCTACAGGACTGTCACATACATACATACAGGACACACACATATAAACACTGGTAGTATTTCTTTATTGGTTTCCTTTTTTTTTTATCTCTGTAGAGAAACACCCGTAACCCAGTGCTACAGGACAGCTTATTTGGTGGGATGAATTGCTCAGTACTGAATCTTGAGTTTTAAGACTGAGACTTTTTTTTTTTTAACATGTGGCCCTGCAGGGTTTCTCTCATACATTTTTCTGAGGGTAGATAGAGGAGGTTTACCCAGTATATTGTAACATATCTTCTGTTCTTCCCACCCAGGAATGCCTGACAAAGAGAACATAAGCAACAACTGTCTGTCTGTCTCCAAACATCAGAATAAGGTAAATAACACTGGACAACCTGAAACACATGAATTATTTAGTACAAGACTAACTTTATATCATGTAGCATTACCACTGGTTATGAAAGACGGAGAGGGACTGTGGGGTTGAGACAGTGCTGGTTTGTTGGCCTTGTTCCTGTTTAGCAGAGTGTGCAACTGTACAAAGTAAAAAGTTCGACAATGAGTTGAACCTCAGCTATAACTCATTTTGTCATTGCTTCCATTTTGCATGATGTAACAGTATTCTTTACTGTTACTGGCCTCTCCAGCAGAGGCTGGAAAAAAGTGTGGAATGTGAAGTTTGTTTAAAGTTGGTCTAAATATAAACAAGGTAAATGGAGTTCTTGTCTTCATCCAGAACAGTTCCTGTCCCACCTTTCTCCTGTTGTCGTTTCCTGGCCACTGGGTTGATAACGTGGCACTACAGTGGATTTATGGTGCCCTGTGCTTTGTTCCTACGTAGAGTTTAGTCCACAACATGGATACAAGATTGTTCTGTTTTGTAAAAAACTCTATAGCATTCCCGTTATGTAACAAACAAACACAGCTTTTATTTACTGTAATATATGTCAGTAACATCTATGAAAGCCTGGCTTCTTTGGCTACTGACTGGACTAATTTCCTTGTAAATAAATGATGAGGCTTTAAAGTCTTCACATAAATGCATGAGTTATCGCTGCCCTCAGATGCATGCAGAATGCATTTTAAATGTCACAACCCCACGGCCCACTCCAACCAACAAAACACTTACAGCACAATATCTGTGTGCCATTTAACCAACTGAATGCGTCAGTCAGGACTCCGGGAACACACTATTATTTTAACACAGAAGCAATATAGAAAGCCATAAGCTCAATTAAAATTGCCATCTAATAAACACATAATGTCAACTGTGAGTCACACAGGAGCAGTGAGGAAAAAATCCTGTGGCTCACAGTGAGAGGGAAAACTCCTGTTATTTAACTTGACTTGTCTGACATGTTGTTGTTTCCCTGGTGTCTTTTATTGGCAGTCACTGGACTGTTGTGTCTACAGCAACAAACCATTTACCCACAACTTTACCCAGTTTCTGTGATGTTGAGTTTTCTATCATCAGACGAGCCTCAGTTTCATTGTCATCCATGGTGTCTTTTATTTCAGTTCCACTTATTTTTTGTTTCATTTTATTTTGCAGAAGTCATTCATTGAAAGTCCAGCCAAACCCCACCCCAAATGCATTTCTCAGGTAGTAAACTCAATCACCTTCTGTATGTAGGGGGTCAGTCATTACCTGTTAATGTGGCAGGTGCTCAGTGGGACTCTACTGTGCTGTGATTTGACTTGAATTCTACCGTGCAGGTGCCCTCGGAGAAGATCTTGCATGCTGGGAAGATTCTCCGTAATGCCATCCTCTCCAGGGCGCCTCACATGATCCGAGACAGGAAGTACCATCTGAAAACATATAGGTTGGTTGACATTTTAATACATTTTATTACAAATAGTTTGTTCATTCACATGCATGAGGACAATCTAAAAATACCAACATAAAAAAAGGATGTGTGTGGGGTCCCTGACAATCGTATATGTCAGAGATGTCCAAATTGCTCCACAAAGGGCCGTGTGGCTGCAGGTTTTTGTTCCAACCAAGCAGCAGCACACCAGCCTTGACTCATCTAATGAACTGATCTCAGTCTTCAGACAGTTGACTGGGCAAACTGTGTGCTCTTGATTGGTTGGAACAAAAACCTGCAGCCACACGGCCCTTTGTGGAACAGTTTGGACACCTCGGGTATATGCCTTTGTTATATGATATGAGTTGTGTGCACGTATGTTTTTATAAAAATCAGTACCTTTATTATAAGCAGGCTTCATTGCTTACATTGAAAAGTTCTATTTGTCATTACGAGATCAAAATTGTGGTCAATGACATGATCTTTTAGTTTTTGTCATTATTTTGACTGAAGCAGTATGGTTACATTTTGTTTGTTTTGAGAATGTAAAACCTTAGTATTTATTCATTTTATTTAACTCATATTTATACAAGATTTATACAGAGGTGGCACATATGTGCACTTATGTGTTTCCCAGGCAGTGTTGTGTGGGGACAGAGTTGGTTGACTGGCAAATGCAGCAGAGCTCGTGCGTCCACTCTCGTATTCAGGCTGTGGGCATGTGGCAGGTGCTGCTGGAAGAAGGTGTTCTCAACCACGGTGAGACTCTGTGTGATTCCTGCGTCTGCGCACATGGACACTGCACATGTGAGGCAGTGATTTTAAATTGAGGCCCTGCTGACTGTGTTGTGTTGCTGTGACGCAGTGGACCAGGAGCTGAGCTTCCAGGACAAGTATCTCTTCTACCGTTTCCTGGACGATGAACAGGAAGATGCCCCTTTGCCCAGTGAGGAGGAGAGGCAGGAGAGCCAAGAGGAGCTGCAGGACACTCTGCTCCTCCTCTCGCAGATTGGACCTGACGCCCACATGAGGATGATTCTGAGGAAACAGTAGGGCTTTAAAGACATAATTTCTAAAGCAATATTACATAAAGTGAATCAGCGTGGTGCTGTTATGAGTTTGTTTACATATTTCCTGTTTTCCAGTCCATCTGAACGAACAGCAGATGATTTAGAGATAATTTATGAAGAGCTGCTCCATATAAAGGCCTTATCTCATCTATCCACCACTGTGAGTAGAAATTCTCTGTTTTAAGTGTCACCGTGTGAATACTGAAATTGTCTGTGTCTCCTGTGGTGATAAAAACCATGCTCAGCTCCTCAGATGTCTTTGTCATTTTTAAGAGCAGAGTGGTGACTGTGAAGGAAAAGATGCAAGCATGCAAACACACACTGCTGTCTATATGTAGGTATTTATCTCAGTCTGGATCATCACCTACAGTCCACAGTAAATGTTTGGATACGTGTTCTGTAGGTAAAATCATTGACTTGTGCTACTGCTGGGATTCACTCAAATGGAAAAACAGGTTTTGTTTAGCTGTATACTGCGTACATTTTTTTATGGACAATAACACAAATTCAGTTTCAGGAAAATCTATTTTACACCAGTGGCGTATTGACTAGTTCGAAGGTAAAACTTTGCACCTATATAAACAGTGTGTGTTTGTACTCTTTTTGATTGGTCCCTGTTGTGCCACTAAGTAAAAAGAATGTGTTAAAATTGATCTTTCTGCTTTATAAATCTCTTTACCCCTCTTGCACAGGTAAAGAGAGAACTGGCAGGAGTGCTCATCTTTGAGTCCCATGCAAAGGCAGGAACAGTGTGTAAGTATTTTGATAAAGAAATTGGTGGGATTCATAAATTCATGAATGCATTACAGAGTCAATATTTTTCCAGCAAATTCCAGATTAGGCTTGATTAGACAACTCTTTTTTTGATATGGTTTCTTTTCTCTCCCAGTGTTCAATCAAGGGGAGGAGGGCACATCATGGTACATTATTCTGAAGGGCTCAGTCAACGTTGTCATCTATGGAAAAGTAGGTTTTTCTTCAGATAAAATCACACAAATTGTGAAAACATCAAGATGATTATGTTGCTCTGAGCAGGGCATTGATTCGGTAAGTGATCAGTATGCTGGGCTCCTCAGGGTGTTGTGTGCACGCTTCATGAAGGAGATGACTTTGGGAAGCTGGCTCTTGTTAATGACGCCCCCCGCGCTGCTTCCATTGTCCTGCGAGAGGACAACTGTCATTTCCTCAGAGTAGACAAAGAGGACTTCAACAGGATTTTGAGAGTGAGTTTCTGTTTAACATCTATTGATGTTACTAGAGCAACAGTACAAAAAAAAAAAACAAAAACACGCTATTGCCCTCTGTTGGCTAAAACTCAGCAATGCAGCCATAAATTTACCCTTTGAGAGAGTACACCAGCCCTCTACACTCATTAGCTCAGTCATCCCACTAAATATGAAATATGTTGATAATGGCTTGTGTTACTTCAGGCTAAAGATAAAAGGCAGATCTGAGGTTAATTAGCTGTTGTAATGTGGAGAACTTCCATCTGGGAGCTCTGATGCCATCATTAATTTCTTGCATGAGATGGGATACAGCAGTTGTTTCTGCATTGTTACAGGGTGGGGGACAGAGGGCTCTGTACAGATTGTAAAGGAATCATACATCTGGTGACTGATAATGAATTAATGACTTGATAATGTGTGAGGAACTTTGTTTAAATCTCCTGTGGTTGTGTGCTGATGGTACACTGGACGAACCATCTGTGACCAGAGCCCAGTCTCATGCTACTGTCAGAGCAGTAGGAAAAATTACGGGTAGTTCTAGTTCAGAGAGCAGAGAGTCAAACCTGTGTGCAATTTTGAGATGATTGTGTGATGGTGTAAGCAGTGTGTTCAGTTTATGACATGCCATTTTGACTTAGCTGTGGAAGAGGCATAGTCACTTAACACAGTCAGATAGAACTTATACACAACCTTTCAGTGTCTTGTAAACATTGTCATAGCTGTTTCATTTTGTTTAACTGTCTTGATCAGATTGCATGTCTTCATCAGGGTTCGGGTTAGCAGGTCTGCACAGGTCTCAAATCTTTGCATTAATATACATAATTTGTATGTATTCACCGTGTGCGTGTGTGTGTGTCTGTGTGTGTTTGTGAAGGATGTGGAGGCCAACACGGTGCGTTTGAAGGAGCACGGTCAGGATGTTCTGGTGTTAGAGAAGAGTCTCAGCAGCAGTCGAACCTCCATCCAGGGAGCCTCATCCTCCCATTACAAGTAAATGTACCCACCACTGTACTGCATACATTAGTGTAAATCTGTAATGTCAGATACAGTCCTAGGCAACACTTTAACAACTGTTCAAGTCAGAAAACAAGGTATGATAAACTGCAGGTGAATGTATTAAGCATAATATTTGGAGATATCTTTGCAGTCTGATATAATGTAAAAGTGATATTCCACA
The DNA here is from genome assembly GCF_017976425.1 of Toxotes jaculatrix. Classification (NCBI taxonomy): domain Eukaryota; kingdom Metazoa; phylum Chordata; class Actinopteri; family Toxotidae; genus Toxotes; species Toxotes jaculatrix. Next base: position 12,121,118 of record NC_054408.1, on the reverse strand, counting down.
CACACAGGGTTAGCTTCTCTGTGGCACCCAGCCACAATATCCTATTTCTTCCTACTGAAGACTTCAATCTTTAAAGAAATGGGTCGCAAATATGCAGTGTAGTTTCATTGTTTAAAAAAAAGGGGGCTCAGTAGTTTCCTAAGACAGCTGAGCACTGTAGTTTTTACGTTACTCAGGCAAGATTAAAAATTGCACTTGTTGGATATGATTTTCAGATTGTTGGTTTTAGTCTTTTCCTTGGTTGTTTGTGGACAGTAAGAAAAAAAAACTAGAATCTCACCAGCCTTGTCCTTATAATCACTGGAAGTTCCTGGAGAATATTGAACTCCATCAGTCAGTGTGACCAGCAAATGAAAATGTTTCCTGATCGTACAGGCAGCACAAGCGCAGAGCAATCCTGTGTACTGCAGCCAACGAGTGTTATCTTAATAGAGGCATCTGTCACTGCACCGCAGTCGCTGTAATATAGAGAGACACATTAATGGTAATGATGGCCTAGCTCTTAGGGGAAAAGGAAGGCCTGGCAAGTCACAATTACTAGTTCAGGGTCGCCCTCTAATCAGCTCCGCTCCTCAGACATGAGAGTGTCAAGACTGTGTTCTCCCCCATGAGTGGGGAAGACACAACGTTGCTTGTGTAGCTCCCTCTTCTGATGCCGCTATCGAGTAATGAAAACAACCAAGGCTGGATTGTGTTGATTCTCCTTCAGAGAGAAGATGCCCCTACATTTTTTTTGTGTGTGTGTGTGTTTGGCTTCTCTGACAGCTCTTAGCCCAGACTCCCCTTAATCTTCAGCTGGCCAAGAACTCTGTGATTGTAAATAGGACTGTTGTCAAATGAAGCAATCACAGACACACGTTCAAGTAACACAAATCTGTCGAGGACCCTAGCCGTGTCATTAAGTATTAAGAGCCAGTGTTTCTTGATTAGTGAAGGGTGTGTTCTATTCTGTGCTGCTCCAGATACAAAGTAATGTCGGGGACGCCGGAGAAGATTTTGGAGCACCTCCTTGAAATGATGCGATTGGATTCTCAATTCACAGAGTCAGGTACTGCTCAGCGTAAAACATTCAGTATGGCAGATTAGTGCCATCTAATATAATCTATCAATATGGTGGTCATTTACTATGAAGGGTTTTCTTCCATGCAGTATATTTATTCTCTCCTCTACTCTCTCTGCCTCAGCGTCTCTCTCCTCTGTCCTCCGCCTGCTGCTCTGCACTGACCTGTTTGTTCTCATCTACAATTAGCCACACATCACAGAGCTGATCTAATTACTCTCGCTTGTGTGGATACATATGGTTTTCATTTGCCTGCAGAGGTGACAGAGAGAGGGCCATGTGGATGAAGGCCCGATGGCTCTGGACACTCTTTTATCTGCTCTTACTCTGGCATCACAGGTGTTTGACATGAGTGTCTCTTTCTTTTTTTGTCACAGACTCAGCCTTAGATGACTTTGTGCTCATGCACTGTGTCTTCATTCCAAACAGTCAACTATGTCCGGTGTTGATGGCCCAATATCCTTTCAACTCTGTGTTATGTAATGTTCTTTTCTGGTCCTGTGGAACTGGAAACAAAAGAACGGTCTGCTTTGCTGTAATTACATCGTTTTGCTCTTTAACTCCTGTGAACCTACCATGCCCAGGCCTTGCAGGGCTCTGAACAAGAGAAGCTGGATTACACACTTAACAACAAGCGCAGGGTGATCCGTCTGGTGATGCAGTGGGCAGCTGTACACGGAGATCACCTGCAGGAGGAGGACGTCTCGGTGGCCTTTCTAGAGGTCAGCCTATAGATATGAGTGCTATATAACCACCGTACACAACAATAGCAATAGCAATACAGTTTGATCATCACTTGAAGGTAAATCAGTGTTTCTATTGAAATCTTTTTGTGTTTTAGATTTTCTGTCACATATTGTTGTGTAGCAACGCACAAGGAATGTGCTTTATCTCTGTTATCTCTCTGAATAAAATGTAATAAGAATCAACATACTATCAGTAGCAAGTTAAAAAAAAAAAGCTCATTAGAAGGAACTGAGGAAGGAAGACCCCAATGGACCAATGACTATGCAGAAGTCTTCTTAATGGAAAAACTAACACATATCATGAGGCTACAAGATAAGGATCAAAATGGCGATTCTGGGATGAAACTGTAAATAAATCCATCAACATGCCTGTAAACATGATGAACTGTTACTGCTGTTCTTTAATGTGGAAGAGATTTTGCTAACAAATATTTATAAGCAAAAAGAAAAAACACACAAGTCAGAAGACAAACCCATGTTGAAATTGAAGTTAGTTTAATTTATTTGTTAAAAAAAATAAACAAGTATACTAAAGCATTTGATTTGGAGGTAGAGAACCAGCAAACTCAAAAAGTGTGGTTTGTGTCAATCTGAAGTGAATCTGAATATTCAAATTGACTTGTCCAGACTTGTCTTTTATCTAGAGTTTATTATGACACCATACTTTACAGCAGCGAAGGAACACTTGCGTCAGATGTGTCTTTTTATCTTTTTTAGTCAGTTACTAGAAATAAATGGACACCTGTAAGCCAATCAGAATCAAGAATTCTCCGTAACCGGGGTATAAAACAGATTTATCTCATGAAAATAAAAAGCAGAACCACAGGTGCAGCTATTATAGACGTGGGCTTCTCTGTGCTTTGGTTTGGACACTCAGAATATAATAGAAGACTTGCAATTATTTAATGTTTACATGTTTATTAAATGTTTTACTATTGTAAATCTAGTTTATACTTTTGGGCTCCTGAATGTATATATGGTGCCTGATATATTAATTAGTCATTTATACTGAATATTTTGAAGATGGGTCAGTCAGAGATTTGCTAGACAATAATAAAGGTAATACTGCAATCAACCAGTCTTGACGTTCAGTTACACACTTGAGCAAAGAAGAAAAAAACAAAGATAAATGCTTATATCCATTGTGATCCATGTTAGAGAGACAAAATGTTTCTGTGGAATTTTCCATCAATCCACTGCAGAAAATTAGTGTTACTTTTTGTTCTTTTATTACTTCTTCTGAAACTTCTGTAATTGTGTTTTGCAGGAGTTTCTCATGGCGGTATCTAATGATGCCAAAACGATTCAAGCCCTCAGGGATCAGGTGACAGAGCTGGAGAGAACTGTAAAGCGAATGTAAGTTAGTGGGGGGTGTTTGATCCCTTTGTATCCTGAATTACTGTGACTATTTTCCGTCCACATTATATTGGTAGATAATTTGTACTATGTAACTGTTTACATTTAATGTTGTAGCATTGAAGATGCCAGGGTTTCACAGAAAAAGGTATGACACTGACTTCTCTACTTTGAGACTAAAGATCACGTACAGATTCTAGTTTGTTATGCATGCTTGTGAACCTAAACTCAACTAACAACTGAAACTTTGTCGCAGCACAAAATCCTACTGCGGCAGTTCAGTATGGGAGATGAGAAGCCTCAGAAACGTCAGCCCATTAAGAGCATTGATGAAAGTGAGTAAAGGTCATGTCTCCACGTGGTTCAGTATAAGATACAAGGTGCACACAACAGTAAATGTGATGTTGCTACACAGGGCTATTGTGCGTCACTGTTACATTAGATTCACTATTGGAAATGTTTCTTTCTAACGTTGTCTTTACCTCAGCGTGGGTGGTGTTGTTACTCATGTCAAAGCAGCAGCAGAAAATACCACTGCTATGTAGTGGACAGGATATGTGACTGCGGATATTTTCAGCTCGAACTGTATTCCTTGACTCAGAGACTCAGACGTATGGATTGAGCGTTTTTTGCTTTTCCATTTGTCCTTCTAATCGGCTCCAGATGACAAACTGAATTAATGTGTACTGCTTGACACATTAGTGATTTATATATTTGAAAACTGGTCGCTCAGGCCTTGTGCTGATTACCACGCGAAGGTACAAAGACAGTTCTGTTGGCAGAAAGATTTGATGTGTGTATTCTTTGTGAGTAAGAGGAAATGAGTCATTGTTATTTTTACCTTTTTTTGCTTTCACATCAGACACGTGGTTATTTCTGTTAATGTGTATTGTTTGATTTAGGAAACAATGGGAAGAAACACATTTTATATAAATATGATTTGTTTTTTTTTCTTCTTCCCTGTCTTATGAATCACCCCAGGATCCCTCACATTTATCTTGTGACTCCTAGTTTACAACCCAGTGCATTAGTTCAAACAGTGTCGTTTTACTGCTCCTTCATTCCCCCTTGTCGACAATCCCATATTTTCTCTTCTTTATGTCTTCAGTTCTGTTCAAAGTCTACTGCTGTGACCATACCTACACCACAATCAGGGTCCCTGTTGCCACCTCGGTCAGGGAGGTCATCGGTGCAGTGGCCGACAAGCTGGGGTCAGCGGAGGACCTGCTCCTGGTCAGCCTCAGTTCGGCAGGAGGTGAGAGAAATGGCAGCTACGTGTTAGCCACAACGGAGAGCTAAAGCAGGGTGTTATACTAAATCATCCCTGGCTGATTAAGTGAGAAATGAGCTGCCTTTTGCAGTGACTTTGCTGACTGTGAATGGCTGTGACAGTAGGTGCTGAAGAATGGCTTTTAAAGCGGCTTAAGAAAAACCTGAGCTCAGTTTTTCTTTTAACATTCAGCATGAGGCTGTTGGTGCTGCTGGCTGCTCCTCACTGTAGTGATGTTTCGTTGTCTCTGCCAGAGAGCTCTAATGCAGTTCTTATTTGTCCACACATGACCTGCTCTTGCCTTGTCAGTGTCAACTAAACAAAAGCAGAGCAGAAGCTGCTCTCTTGCTGCTCTCATGATTATATGTTTTAATTTTACAGAGAAAGTGATCTTCAAGCCCAACGACATTTCAGTCTTCTCCACTCTCAGCATAAATGGACGGCTGTTTGCCTGCCGAAGGGACCAGTTGGATTCTTTGGTGTGTTAATGCCTCTCAGAAAACACACACGCTGCACATGACACTCTCATCATAAAGACTCTGATTCACGAGTACATTTACTGAAGCCCCACACCTGTAAATCTATAAATCACTGAAATCTGTTGCTCCTGACACTTTTTTTTCAGATCATATAAATTTGTGAAGTCTTCCAGGCCTTTAGCAACCACCTACCTTTTAAGCAAACCAGTGAAAGTGAACAGTTTTTCAAGTATTTCTGTGAAGTTCAATTGTAATATTTATTCTACATACATAAGCAGACCAGACCAACTGCTTCGGTTTAACATTTGCTATATTTTGGTCCATGAACATTTATGTTTCTGTTGACTTTATCATGTGTTTTGTTCATTCCTGATATGATTATCAGATATAAAATACAGTGTCTTTCCTGTTTTCTAGACCCCTTTACCAGAGCAGGAGGGTCCCTCCACAGGGTCACTGGCCAGCTTTGAGTTGATGAGCTCTAAGGATGTGGCTTACCACATGACCTCCTATGACTGGGAGCTTTTCCACTGTGTTCATGAGGTATAATTGATTCACTGTATGACTCACTGTATGTCTGCCATCCATAAGGTTGACAATTACATGTAACTGTGGACCTGTTTCATGGATAAAAGTTTTATTGGTTTGCTTTCATTCTGGTGATCTACTTTTTAATTCACAAGAAGATCAGTTTTGTTTTTCTTCTGTATCTTTCAGCTTGAACTCATCCACCACACGTTTGGGAGGCAAAATGTCAAGAAAACCACAGTGAACCTGGATCTGTTCCTGAGGAGGTTTAATGAAATTCAGTTTTGGGTGATCTCAGAGATGTGTCTGTGTTCTCAGCTCAGCAAGCGGGTGCAACTTCTTAAGAAGTTCATCAAGATTGCTGCCCAGTGAGTGGGCCTCGTTTCATTCCGTGTCATATTTCATTTTACTCTGAGGGCAGTTTTGTTTATTTGCTACTCTGTCTCACCTTTTTCGTGTTTTCTGTCAAAGCTGTAAGGAGTACAGGAATCTAAACACCTTCTTTGCTATTATTATGGGCCTGAGTAACCCAGCAGTGAGCAGGCTGAGTCAGACCTGGGAGGTGGGTATATGTCTACTGTGCCAGTTCAAAATGACTAATATCTTAATTGCAAGTTAACCTCCTCTGTCATTTGTGTTCACAGAAACTTCCCAGCAAATTCAAGAAGTTTTACAGTGAATTTGAAAACTTGATGGTAAGCAGAAACAACTCATTTTGTACCCTTGGTCATGCTTTTTCATTTCAAAATGTCTATCTTTGAGTAGTTTTGCTTTTAGTACGAGCAAATACTGAGTAGAAAATCATCAGGATTGCTGCCCTGTTAGCTGGTGAGTGTGGGTTTAGCAGCAGCCGGGACAGTGATGGATCCATTTAACACAGTGCCAGTAGATATCAGAACAGTGTGACTGTTTCCACAGGACCCGTCCAGGAACCACCGAGCGTACCGACTGACAGTTTCCAAGCTGGAGCCTCCCATTATTCCCTTCATGCCTCTGCTGATCAAAGGTCAAAGCCATTTATTTTATTTTTAATGTAGCATCATTCCTACCAGCACATTGTAGTTGTGTTGTTGTTGAATTGCTTAACTGATGCCCCCCTTTGTTCTAACTTTATCACTTACGGCACTTCATTATTTTTTTTCCAGACATGACATTCACTCATGAGGGCAACAAGACTTTTATTGACAACTTGGTCAATTTTGAAAAAATGGTGAGGCTCTGAAGATGCACATTGTTCTCTAACAATTGGTGTAAATCTTTAATTTATCAGTTAATGATATCTGATATCTATTGCTGATCATAGCTGTCTGTCTTTCAGCGAATGATAGCTAACACAGTGAAGATAGTGAGATACTGTCGGAGCCAGCCATTCAGTAAGTTCCAAAGGATCGTTTCTTAGTGGTGAAAACAGAAATGAATCATCAGTTGGCAGAAATATTTCATATATATATATATATTTTTTTTTTTTTTGAGAAAAAAGTTGAGCTTTTTTCTCACAATTTGTCATGTTTTCTCCAACACTATCCATATTTTCGCTTTAATCAGGTCCAGATTCACCTCTGGCCAGCAAGAACCACCCAGAAGTCTGGACTTACGTTCGTCAGCTCAATGTGATCGACAACCAAAGGACGCTAACTCAGCTGTCTCATGGACTTGAGCCTCGCAGGTCTTGAAACCACTCAGGGACAGAAATGTTACACTCCTATGCTGCTTCACTACATGACATGTTTTTACACTGGGATGAATTTACTCCAACACAGGCAATCACATGGAGGACCTAATGATGTATCACATAATGAGATATTGTTTCAGACGCCATTGCCTGACTTGTTAAGCCTTTTATTACAGTAATTTGTGATATTTTAACAACAGTAATTGTTGGCGGGTGAAGTACCTCTCATTTCACTGTGCTGCAGATATCACCATCATCTCCAACTCATAAAAAGAGGGACAATTGAAGGAATTAAAGATCTTTAGGGGATCTCATTCATCAGATTATATGGTAACATTTCAGATGTAAACACTATCTGATACAGATGCTTTAAAAACGCAAAGTCTCGACTATATTCGTGCTATTCAGCTGTTTCATAACTTTTGTATCAAACAATATTTATACATATATAAATTTGTGAGATTCTTATGTGCTGTAAATTGTGTACAAATATTTATTTTGACATCAGCATTCAGATTATGATTGTTTGACTTTTTATTCATATAAGCACATTTCTCTTGTCTGAATGTCTAAAAACCTTTTATGTGCTGTGAATATTAAATATTTTAAATGTATTTGTGTGGCACACACACACACACACACACAGCCATCCAGGCAAGTAATAATAATCCTGATAGTAAGATTAACAACCACTGATTTAGTATCTTTATTTAGTATCTTCAGTATCTTTTCAGTCACACCTATGATCTTGCCATGACTGAGTTCCAGGAAAACATGGGATGAAATGTAAAAGGTATACATTTCTGAAAATAAACGGGAACCCCAACTGACCAGTACTCATTTTGAATGAGTAAATGTGTATATTACTAAATTCTATATTGAAATGGAATGAAAAATGAAATTTAATTTTAAAGAGTAACAACGAGCAAATTGCACTCTTTTGGCGGAATGACCCATATAGTTTGGTAAAGCAAGCTTATTTTAACAGGAAGTCAATTTAAACAACTTAACCTATACAAAATGAATTAAATACTTCTAAAAGACAAATAACTGACATTCAATTTAAACTAAAACTTAATAAATAAACGTTGTATAAAAATAAAAACATCTTCCAGTTTCATTTTTAGGCTAAGATGACATTGGGGTCCACGACTGGTCCGCAGACCACATATTGAGCACCACCGTCCCAGGACATTTCGACAAAACAACAGCAGAGCACTACAAAGTGTTGTCCCACTTTTATCCAGCGGGCGGAGCTGTTGTCATCAGTATGGTGAGTGGAGAGCAGTCAGTCAGTCGGTGTTGGTCGCTGCTGTGGGAAGTTGTGCAACCAGTGAAATCTGCAGCGAGTGAGTCGAGAAATCAACAAACGTCACGAGCTTTCCCGGAAACTCACCCTTCTCCGATTTTCTTCCCTGAAAGTTTATCTTCTGCCTGGTGTGATCTGCACCGACCGGCGTTCTGCTCCGGAGCCTGAAACCCTCACACTTAATGTCGGTATGTATGTGTTTTACAATGTCGGAGAGTGAGTGTAAAAGTTAGACACAGTATTCACATGCTGGGAGCTGACAGCATCCGTATCATTCAGACTGCCTGTGCTGTGGATTAAACACTCATACCAGTTGTTTTTAAAATACAGTACACAACAGTGAATAGCTGTGTAGGTGTACTGCTGTTTACAGGCTGATGAGTGTGGTACATATAAAGCAGTGTGTGGGAATGGTTTCTAAGTGGAATTATAGCACGACCTGTCATAGTCATATCATTACATATAGTAATTCACATTACTTTCCACTGTAGTAGTAAACTGCGCCCTGGGCTTTTTCAGGTGTGGTTAAATGTTTGCAGAGCATCATTTCTTTTTGCAGTTTTACCCCAAGAGGCATGACACATATCTATCATGCACTGTAAAATCAATAATGAGTATTTAAGATTGTGTTAGCAACATCTGGATGTCTTTGATTTAATATAACCTTGCTGCTGTGGCTGTTAGGATGGGAAATAGAGGCTGGCAGGTCACCTTACTATCTGCTAGCTTTGTGTGATTTGTTTTTCATTTAGTTTTGATTACAGTAACTACCTGCAGTTTGACATATGGCTATCAGGCCGTTATTGTTGCGGTGCTCAGAGCAGTGTTTGCTATTAAGTGAGAAACTGGCAGGAATGAGTGCGGGAGTGCTACCATATCCCAGTAACCCTGGCTTCTTGAGTGGATGGACAATACTGGGGGGCTGGCCCACTGAGCAGATTGCTGTGAGGCTAAGTATAGCATGAATACAAGTAAATCAGCAGAGAGCAATGGCTCCCCTCTGTGACAATGGAGGCATTTCCCGCTGGAATGGATAGCAATCCCAATGAAGACCCAGGTAACAGCCTTTTAAAAGCTGTAATTGCTCAGCTGTAAATGGGAAACCTATGAACAATAACAGAGCCACAATTTCCTGTAATGAATTATTTCTTTACAAGATGCTTTTATGCTGTTACAGACACACAAAAGGATGTAATAATCAGTCTGCGTGGACTCCAGTTTGGGCGCATTATGCGCCTCCTAACCCTGGCTTACACAGATACTGCATATATGGCCTTTACACAGATAGGAAGAGGATTTTTTAAGTTGAACCGATAAAGAGAATATGAGGGGCTCTCTAGGTTTTTGTCTTGAAAGATTCAGAGACAGATTATTGCTTCAGTTTATTTTTTTAGTTGCTGTCTCTGCCTGTGGCCTTACTTGTACAGAACACAGTAGAGCGTGCTGGAATAGTCTTCTGACTTTGGCTGCTCGATCACAGCATACCAGGCATGCCGTCGTCCTTATACAAACAGAGTCTGGACCCTGAGCTCATTGCTTACTGGTACTGATGATGAGGACCTGTTTGGGAAAAGAGAAGGAGACAGAGGATGTTGAGTAAAATCAGAGCTAAAATCAGGAATATGACACTGACACTACATGCAGAATCAACCAATGGCACAGTGGCCTCTTTTGGGTCATGCTGGAGTCCGATCTAACCTGCAATCACACTCACAATTGGTGGGGTTCAGAGCGAAGCTGTTCTTTGAAGTGTGTTGCACCGGAGGAACAAGCTTGTTTTACCATAGAGGACTTTGTTGAATGAACCAGGCTTCCTTCCCTTCCTGTGATCCTCCCTGCAGAAGCTGAGTTGGTGCTGAGTGTCATTATGAGATGTCGTCTCCAAGTGCCTCCTTCGTGCAAGTCAAGTTCGATGACATTCTTTTCTATGAGAACTGTGGCGGCGGCAGCTTCGGAAGTGTGTACCGAGCCAGGTGGATCTCCCAGGACAAAGAGGTAGCAGTGAAAAAACTGCTCAAGATTGAAAACGAGGTAGGAGTCATAATTGCCTGGGCTTTTCATATACTTTTTAATTGTCAGTGTAGTAATCATTTTAATTGCTACCCCATTTAGCAGGATGTGTGGTGACTTCTGTACCTATCACTCATGGTCATTATACTCCCCCACTCTTGGAAACGTGCTGCAAAAGAAACATTATCGCAAAATGAAAGAATGTATTCGGCCCAATTGCAGAAGAGACTGTTCTTGAAATCACTTTGAAAGCTCGGCCTCATTGTCTTAAAGACAAAAAAAGAATTATCTTTGAAATCTTTTCAGTGAATTCCATTTACAGGCTCGTGATAGGATATTCAGAAAATCATTCATCATTTCTTTTATAAAATTGTAAAAGATCACAGATATCCATTCAACTTAACTCAAGTGTTGGAGAGATGATTGTTCAGTGAAAATAATAACGTAATCCTTTCACATTGAACCAATTGTTCCTTTAATTATAGTGTTTGACTACAATTAAATGAATTGGTTTTGTCAGGTTTCTGTTCATTCTTGGAATGGTGACACATAAGGCTTTCTGGGCCAGTATATTATAATAATATGTCTTTATATACACTCTTCTTTATTTTTTAACCATGATAGCTGCATGGCTCTTCAGTCCATCACTTTGGTCCAGACAGATATATCTCAACAACTATTTCATTGTATACAAACATTCAAGGTCCCCAGAAGAAAGGTCATACTCAGTTTGGTGATCCAATGACTTTTTCTCAGGAACCATTGGGTAGTTCACATTTGTGACATGCTAATTAGTAAATGCTAACACTTTACACTAAGATGGAGAACATGGTGAACATTGTAGCTCCTCCATATGTTAGCGCAAAGGCTGTAGACTCTTAGTCTTGTTTCTTCAGACACTTATATAATGATTTGCGTTCAGTATCCAGTCATATTTTCTCCTTGTCTGTTCATTGCTCAGGCTGAAATCCTCAGCGTCCTCAGCCACCGTAACATCATTCAGTTTTATGGCGCAATTGTTGAGGCTCCCAACTATGGAATCGTCACTGGTAAGTTTTTTTCAAATGATAAATCATTCATACTGACACGACGATGCATATGGTGCAGCAGTGTGTCTCAATAATAAGCGGTATACAACAGTGCTACTGGACTATATCATGTTAGAAAACGCAGCAGCTGAATCTGTTTGCACCAGCTGCACAGTTTACTCAACAGTGAATGCTGCAGAGGTTTCTATGGAAGCATTAGTGAATGCCAGAGGGTTCAGGAAGTGCACACATTGATACAGTAGTTGTGTACCCATGTTTTTCTTTGTCTGATTTAGAGGCTGAGAAGAATAATGCACCCTCTAAAGCTCCTGTAGCCGTGGACTGTCGAAAACAAGGGGCCCTTGATGCCTCTGCACAAACTTTCATCTAGCAGGAATGTAGAAGTTATCCCGTGGAGAGGACATTTAAAGTCCCCCTCAACTCAAAAATGCATTTTGCTTGGATGTTTGAGCTTCACTGTGCAGAATGATGTATGTACAGAGTCTGACACTAGAAGTCTGTCGTCTCATTCGTCTGGGGGGGTGAAAGTTTTTCTGTGCTCACCTTAAATCTGAGTACATGTGAGCAGGATTTTGAGACATCGCAGTCTAGCAGTTAAACAAACAATATCGGCATTCATATATTCTAGATTTCTCAGTGAGGGAGAGGAAATAAGTGTGAATTTTATTTTTATTTTTTGTTCACCACCAGCTGAAAGTCCACGAGGGAGCCCTCAAGCAGCAGTAAGAGCTCAGCCCACATGTAGATAGGAAGTTATAGGCTTCTAACATGTTTACTCACTCTGCATCAAAGGCTGAACTTCTTAGCCTCTTGGTGTGAACTAACAAATACTATTTCTGTGTGACTTTGCCATTATAAAAAGGTCTGTGACATTCAGGGATTGCTGCATGTTTGGGAAACCTAGCGACTGGCCGTGGTTCATATAATTTTAAGGTCTTGTCAATTCTGCCACAAAAATCACTCCCCTGCCAGGAAAACAGTAGAACACTGTGTGAATGAATCCTTCACATGTGACTTTACACAGATGATGAAATTCAAGGGTTTTGCACTACTATATGTTCTCATGCTGCTAATAAGCCAAAACAACTGAAACTGATTCTTTCAGATTCTTTCAGTGTAATTGTTGTGTGAAAAGTTAAGAGTACTCTAATAAAAGAAATGAAAAGGGATTTCTGAAAAGAACCAGAAATCATTCACAGTCAAATGAAAGCATTTGAAGTTTTGATCACTAAATTTATAGTTTTTAGAACAATACTTGCAGAACTGCATCTGAAGAATGGAGAAAAACGCCTGGCTCCTCAGCAGCAGCTGTAGTATTTTGCATCTGAGAAGAGAAAGGTTTTGTTGTCAAGGAGTTGGTTGGTGTCTTTATTTATCAAAGCAAAATCTAATTAGCACAAGATACATGACAAGTGTTTATGGCCATCCTGGCCATGCCATGTCCACATTCATCAGCTCAGTTATAAATTTCCCGTGTTTGTTGACATACAGCGTCAGCAGCCCGGGCACTTCTGACTTTCTAACAGCCAGTATCTATCACCTATATGAGAGGCCTGTTTGTCTCTGTTGACCTGCAGGAGTTTAACGATACCTGCTGTCACTCAGCGCCCTCATAAACTTAATGAATTAAGGTTAGTTATTGTTTTGAATTAAGGGTACATTTGCCTGTTAGATTAAGTGCAAGACTGTTTCAATTAAGCTAATTAAAACTCTTCTGTGGCATGAAACTAATTCACTCTATGGACTAAAATGAAAGTGCAGTTTACAACAGAGCTACAAGTCATATTATCTATGGAATGGGGATGAATGTAGTACAAAGTACAGAAGCAGACAAAGGTAAAGTAAGGTGAACTTCGTTGTTCGTGTTACTGTATTTAAACCACAATTTCCACATCTTCTGTCAGTCAGCCATACAAAATTTAGATTCACAAGAATAGAAATCATTTGGACTCCTGTCTCTGTGCCTGTGCATGTTTACATTACTGTGTTTGGTCATGATATGCACATACAGACGTTTCCTGCTGTTTTAGTTGGCATGATGAAGCTTGATATTCCACAAGATAGCTTATTACTACTGACAGCAAAAATGTTGACCTGCCAGTTCTGCATACATCTCGTTTACAAGAGCTTCATCAAAGCTTTATCACTCATTAGACTCTTGTGAAGAAGGGTTTATCAAAAGGCTACATGTTTGTCAAGGATGTGTCCCACTAGAAGTGTATGAAACCTTTGGAAACAGCAGAAAGATGATTCTTTTGTGTTGTAGAACTGTCCTGCCCTGAGGGAACAGGAGAGTGTTCACTGTGATAAATTGAGATCATCTACAGCGACAGCCCAGTGACAAGAGCAATCTGTAAACAAGACACTGTCAGCTGGCTTCCAGGAGTTGTCTAACAGAGTTTCAACTATCAACTATCTCACATATTGCACTAATATGTGTAATGTAACACCTCAAGAGGACAGTTTTGTCACTGTAAGACATTTTACCAACACTAATTGTCACTCTATACTTTTTCCCCAGCTGTCTTCATCTGCGTTTTGATATCAGTCACCCCAGATGATACAAACTCAACATAATCACATTTATCCACAGAGTATGCCAGTGGTGGATCGCTGTACGATTACCTGTCCAGTGCTGAGAGTGAGGACATGGACATGGGACAGATCATGACATGGGCTGCAGACATTGCCAGAGGTACATGTGACAGTTATTTATCACTTTGATTATATTGGTGAATAATCAAACTAAAGAGTAATCTTTACTTTCTCAGGGGTAAGTCACCAAGAGCAAGTTTGACATGACAACATGTTATTCTTGGTTGGATGATGATAAAGTTTATTACAGGGTAGACTCCAGGTCCCACACACACACACACACACACACACACACACACACACACACACACACACACACACACACACACACACACACACACACACACACAAACACACACTATAATTCTAGTGTATCTGGAAAAACAGCTTATTTAATCACACTATTTTCAGCCCAGTTAAAGAACGTTTTAATTTATGTTGAAAATTTTTATATCAACGCTTTATGAATGAAAAACAGGCTGTGTTACTTGTGTTTATAGCGAATTATTATGATTTTTTTTGGATGAAATGTGCAAATAAACAATGTCACCAATGGCAAGAACCGGAAGAAATTAAGCCTGAAACTGTTTCCTACCTTCTTCAGTGGAACATTTTCTGTTTCTGTTAAAAAAAGCCAACTTAAGTTAAATCTTCCTTTACTTTTCCTTAATGTGACCCTTAAAAGATTTGCTATTTGCTATTTACCCGAAATCCAACTTACATACATGCTCAGTTTTATTCCATTCAAAATAATATAAATAGATTGCCACTCTAGTATAAGATTTTAAGAAACAAAACTTTCCCTGTTTTCTGAATTTTAAACAAGTTTCAGATTGATGAGTGACTTTAGATACAATCAAACTGTGCTGAAAATGATTAAACACGATATGTTGTCCATCATACACATTTGTCCATGATGTAGTGTCATTTGCATACAAGTGGAACTGTGTTTAACTTATAGAACTTATAGAACATTCAGTCTTTATTTTCCCCATTAATATTTAATAGAATACATTTCTACTCAAAGCAGCTCTAGGTGTCCCTCAGCTCATTGCTTCGCTATACATACAGGACCATGAACAACTCAAAGACGCATTACATTCCCCAATTCATTCACAAGTAGTGTGGGGTGAGAAGGATTGGCATACAGACATGTCAGAGGGACATCAGAAGCACAGTGTACGCTGTGTGCGTTTGAAGTGATCTCCCCCTGAAAAACATCTCTTTATTTTCTCTTCAGGGATACACTATTTACATTCAGAGGCCCCAGTAAAGGTGATCCACAGAGACCTGAAGTCCAGGAATGGTAACAGATTTGATTTAACAGCATGATTTTACCATATCAAAAATTTATATTATTTTGTTAATGCTGGATATTCTATGTGACTACTTGCTTTTGCTAACCTTTAAAACCTTGTTTTCCCTTTCAGTTGTTTTAGCTGCAGACAAAGTTCTCAAGGTAGGTTTTTGATATGACTGAGTTTAAGCTGTTATTTACCTACAGTATATGGACACAAGAGGGCAGTGACTAACTTAGCATGTACAAGAAACCACCTACAGCATCAGCTCTGTGCCTTACTGCTAAGAGAAATAAGATTTATCAAAACCTCATGACAGAATAGGGCTCTCAACAGTAGTTTGCCTTTTATTTATTTGATAGAGTTTGTATATTTATGAAAAACTATTAAGTTATTTATGGTATAGTATTTATGGAAAACTATTCAGTTACTCCAAACATATTTTGAGGCCTCTTCAGGAACATTCTACATTTATCTGATGTATTGTAGAGGCACATGCTCTGAAATGAACCAAGACCATAGTGTGCCAGTTTGCGTTTGCCTGTGACACTGCAGTGATGAAAATAGAAAATGACTCCAGGCCTGACTGATGTGATTACAGTACAATAGAAGCCCACATTAGTTGCATTTACTACCACTAGCATCACCACCAGATGCAGACGCTCTTCTCTATCAGTAGAGAAAAGATCTACACTGCTGGTTTGATTGGTGCATGTTAAGTATTAACCACATAAAGTACATCAGTCACAGGAGGCCATGGATAACAAAATAAATATTTTGATTTAGCAGCAAAATTAGTCTCAGTTCTGTTCTTATGTCCTCAGATTTGTGATTTTGGGGCTTCTAAGTTCTTGACCCACACAACACACATGTCCTTGGTTGGCACATTTCCCTGGATGGCCCCAGAAGTGATCCAGAGCCTGCCTGTGTCTGAGACTTGTGACACTTTCTCCTATGGTGTGGTAAGTGACAAGAAGGAAAGGAAGCGGAAAGTTGCACACTCAACTTATTAGTCTGATGCAGTATTTTTATTTTGTATAGCTAATTGTTAATTGTTTAGCACATATTGCCTTATGACAGGATAAAAACCAGGATTCATCAGATGCATTGTGTGTTTGATGATCAAAAACAGTTTTTTGAACATCCCTGCTGTATCTGCAGATTATAACATGATGAATTCATGATATAAACAATGAAATACTCACATTAGACTGATTCTTCCTAATGAAAATATTAACACATGGATATAAACATAGAGCTTGTAAGTGTATGCTTTGGAAACCCCTTGAAAACAAGATGATACAGCTTAAGATGTATATCCTGATATAATAAATTTCAGTATGCAGATTGTGTAAAGCGAAAAGCTTTATTATAATTGCCGGGCACTGACATACTAGAATTCTGACAACTTTGATAGAGCAAAAATGGACAAGAAAAGATAAATAACAAATTTGGCAAATTTTTTATGTACATATTATTGTGTAGTTTGTTCTAGAAAGGAGACAAGTATTTTTTTGTTGTCTGGAGGAGCTTGGAGCTCCACAGATGGCTTACAGTTGTTCTTCGTTAATACATGTACTTTATATATGAATATTATTCCAAGTATTATTTCTGATATTGTCCTTAAAACTGTTATCAGTGAAAATAAATGAAATAGAAACCATCACCAGCTACCTTCAACCAGCTTAAAAACCTTTCATAGAAGAGTAAAGTGAAGAGTAAAATATGCGTTAATGAAAGATTATGTAAAATGCATTAATGAAAGGTTATGTAAAAATTAGGTTTCTTCAGGTCTATGCAAGACCTTACAAGATAAACAGACAATGTTTATGATTGCAATGAGCACTTTATATGCCAGAGTTACTGCAAAATGATTGCAGATTTAAGTATGCAGTTTTCCCCCTCAAACATGTTTACGTCTGACTGATTTCTATAGTGAAATACATACATGTAATGAGAGGCAGCTGGCAAGAGCAGAAATGCAAAAATAAGGTACACATATACAGTGAAATAGCTCTTCTCCACCTTTTCATGATCTAATTTTTTTTGAGATGTCAGTGCAGGTTGTTATTCCTGACGCCGCTGAATACCAACTGAAAAGAACCTAGATTTTTAAGCGAGCACTGTTATTGTACTTCACAAATTGCGGCAGCCTTTAATCAGCGTTGGAAATCTTAAATGAATGTTTTTATGTGTTTTGTATGTTGCATTTGGTCTCCACGAGTGACTAATAAGCGTTTTTACATTATATGAATGCACATGTTATATATTAGCAGATAAATCATACTTACCTGCTCAGCACTATTTATACATCTCAACCTCTGTGCTATGAGATCGTACCATGTGGCAGAGCTAAACAGCAGATCCTTGGCTGTTATGGCAGTGCATATACATACATACATGTATATTTACCACTTTACAATATTGTAAATTTGTTGTTTACTGACCTTAGCTTTTGACTTCTGTGACAGGTGCTTTGGGAAATGCTTACCCGTGAGATACCTTTCAAAGGCCTGGAAGGATTGCAAGTGGCCTGGCTTGTGGTGGAGAAAAATGAGGTACTATAGTGTGTGGTTAAAAGTGACCATCAGAACTGAGGAATCATTATTGTCCTGTTAATTAAACCTTCCATCACACTTCCGTCACGATTTAAGTCTCATCACAGTGTGATGAAATTTATATGTTGAAAAGTTCCTAAATACGTTTTTATATCACTGCATTTTATTCTCTTTTTTGTCCCTGGTGAGGGTTGTAGGTGTGAATATAATAATAATATCTTGTTCATAGCTAAATAAACATTGACTGTACAAATGGACCTGTGGTCAATTTTGTGCGAGTAGCGTAAGGTGACAGTTTGCTTTACTTTCTGTCTGAACACACCTTTAAGCTCACTAAATACCACATTACATGTGTACAAAAACTGAAGCATAAAAACATCAAGTTGAAAATTTAAGGGGGGTTTTGTGTGGTGCCATTTCTTAACTGGAAGTAATTACATCCTATATTCTTGCGGTCACCATGAGGAAACCAGTGGACACTCCTGGACAGAACTAGGCTTGTTTCCGGACAAACTTGAAAGTGGTGTCAATCTTCTCATCTAACTCTCTGCAAGACAGTGATTAAGCACATTTTCCAAAATGTTAAGCTATTCCTTTGAATCAGAACCCCTGCAGTGTAGTACCGTTCGCTAACAAGCAGCTCATTTTGCCAACTCATCGTCTGTGTTTCAGAGGTTAACCATCCCAAGTGGCTGTCCTGTCAGCTTTGCTGAGCTCATGAGGAACTGCTGGGCGACAGAGCCAAAAGTGAGTCATCCACAGAGTTACATTAGCATGTGCATGAGCAACATATGTATGTTTTCATTTGAATCACATACAGAGGAAATTATTTTATGTTCATTTAGGAAAGGCCAGTGTTCAAGCAGATCCTCTCTACTTTGGAGTCCATGTCTAATGACAGCCAACTTCCTCAACAGTGCAACTCTTTCCTTCACAACAAGGCTGAATGGAGGTAATGTGATCATCCATTCTCCAGCCCCTGTAAATGTATTTATAACCCTCTTTTTTTTTCACCAATATACTGCCTCAGCCTAAGGAAATGTGCAACTGTTTTCAAAGAATGATGTGGAAATGTAGCTGATGGGGGCCATGAAATACAAAAAAGGACTTGAGATCGTGCATATAGATCTTTAATAATTACACTGATAGCTACATAAAGGCATGAAAACCTCCAAAGAATCATCCATCTGGATATACTTCCTCTCTTTACCCATAAGGCCCTAAAAATAATCACCATCTTTTTCAAGTAGAAGTGTTTAATTGGCCTGTATGAGCAGCTGGAGGTTTGGTGATGTTCAGCACAGCCTGAGTCTCAGCTGTTACTTTATTCTCTGTCTGCCTCTCTACGGGGCTTGTCTGTGCTCTGAGGTTTTTCCTCAGAAGTTGTGAGAGTGGCATCATGTCCAGGCAGCCATCTGCAGGTGGAGCAGGTTAAAGTAAATCTCAGTGCTGGAAAACAGAAACTGAGAATGTATGACTCAGATAGAAACTCTCCTTTTAGGCCAAGAGGTCTGATACTATAATCTTAACTAGCTGAAAGTGAAAAGTGAGGTTTGTTGTTGATCGGAGCAGGAGGTAGCTCTATCAGAAATGGTAGAGAGATGTTGTGTTGGGAAAGAGGAGAGTTTAAACGTGATTGTTTTGCTCAGGTAGGTGATTGTTACTCAGAAATAGAAAATATATAGTGCAGGAAATAGATGTTGGAACAATGCGTGTTTCTGATTCTTTGTGACTATGTACTACAGCTCATTCGGCTCAAGATGAAAGAATGACAATGAGGTTAAAGTGCTGACTGTGGGTGTTTAGATCCATACTGGGTGCACAGGGAAGGAATCATAGCCTCCTTTACCCTTGGACGGTATGTACCTAATAAACAGAGCTACAAAAACTCTATAAAAGGTATCTGATGGAAAAAGCCAACTAGTTAAAGCTGAGAGTCATCACTTTAACCTCCTAGTTATAATGTCATGTCAGTGTCCTGCTGCTTATATTACAATGTACATTTTACTGTATAGAGGTCAAATGCCAACCAGTAGCTTTGATAATGTACCACTCCAACTGACGCTACAGTTTCAGCATATGTCATGGGTTGTTGTGTGGTAACATCATTGTATTAATATCCTGTTTTATGTGAAATTATTTGGGGATGAAGATAATATCAATAGAGGCACATTTAGTTAAAAATCAAAAATGAAAAACTAAACAGAAGTGTCCTGTTGCACAAGTTTGAACATGCCGATGAAGATTAAGAAGGGAGTTGACATTTCCTTCCTCATTTTGCAATTGTCTGGAGAAATTAACGAAAAGAGAATTGTGTTGTTCATTTCAAGTATAGATGCACTGGAAAGTGCAGTAGAAGGGACATTGTGAAAACAGTGAAGGGCACAGGGTGATGTGAAATGCTGAGAAAGTTTATCAGGAAAGTGGGAACTGAGAGAACTAATATGTGGGATGTCGAGTAACAGTGGAAGTTGTTTGAGGTGGGAAGCGTCAGGGTGGAGGAACCAGAGGACCGCAGGGAGTAAGGATGGGCCTTCCTTCCTGGGAAGTGTGGGATGTGTTTATGAAAAGCGAGTGTGAGAACTACATTTTTGTTGGGCTGAAGCTCTGCATGGATTTCCATAACACACTGTGCAGCCCCACCTACTGGGCAAAACAAACTTACTCAGCATGACATGTGCACAAGACATTGTCCTGTCCTTGGCATTTGAAGCATCAGAAACAGCCTAAGCCTAACAACCTTCTGCCTGCACGGCATCACTGGGTTGCTCTACAGAAGATTTTTATTTTGTTTTGTCTTTATAATGTGTCACTTCTTACTGTCCTAGTACTCCCACTGTGTCATTTATCTGGTGATATTCCATGCTTTTCTTACTGTCAACAAATCCTGTGAAAAGACCAAAACTACAAATGAATTGATCCTAACAAGTACCTTCGGTGCAGCCAAAGCCTGACGTAGCTTATTGCTCTATGCCATAGACCTCCATTGTTGTTCAAAAAGTAAAGTAACCTCTTAAACTCTAGTTACCTGCCAGGGGTTTAGTCAAACATTTTTCAAACCCACATAATGGCATCTGAAGTTCCAATGGAAATCCCAAAGTTTCTTAAGTTTCCAAAAATTCCATTTAATGGAATGATGCAGCCATGAAAAAAATGGTATTGGGTTTGAACATTTGTAATCTGTACTCATTAATGCACTAAATGTGCATTATTCTGTGAATGAAAAAAGTTCTCAACAAATGAACAATTTACTTTAGTTAGAATAACATTGCTAAAACTGTCATCGTCCAGCTGGTTTAGTACGCAAGTTAGTCTTTTTTGGAAAACATATATTTGTGACCCAAAGAGATATACTTCTTTAGGATGTGCTTAGGACTAAGTGCCACAGACAGGAAGCTGGAAAGTATTTAGTGACTGAAATTACATTGTTGGTTTTGATGTTTTTTGTGCTGTATACTGAAGGTCTGAGATTGAAGCTACTCTTGAGAGACTTAAGAAGCTGGAGAGGGACCTGAGCACTAAAGAACAGGAGCTGAAGGAGCGAGAGCGGCGTCTAAAGATGTGGGAGCGCAAACTCATCGAACAGTCCAACAGCCCGGTGAGTTCCTCACTGTCCCCTCTTCACCTTGGTTCACGTTGTCCATTAGGACAGCAGCCATGCACTGTCAAGTGGTCACAGCTGCAGCAGCACCTCACTTTTACATTGCTCTTCACATGTGTATTTCCTAGTTTCCTCACTTGCATTAAGACAAGGACAGAATTTTCCCGATCTTTCTCTGGGGTGAAGTGGAAATGGGACAGCAATGAAATGAAAATAAAAAGCATGGAATGAGAGGGAGGGGGAAGCGCATTATGAGATGGATAGTAGACATCATTGGCAGTACTGCATTTATATGCAGTGTAGTGCATGGCTGCTGAACGAGAATTTGTACCATGATGCACAGAGTGAAAGCTGCATTCCAAGAATTCATATTGGATTGTGAGCATCCAGTCTTTTCACGGTTTTGCTGTTTCCTTTTTGCATGCAATGCAACTTCCCTAACATCACACACACAACACTATATTACATATTATATAAATTATAATATAACCCTTTGAAATATAATGTCAGAAACTAGTAAAAAAGATATACATAAAAATATAAATATTCTAATTTCCCAAAGGCCATTGTGACATTTTCAAATAGTTTTATTTAATCTGACCAACAGTCCAAAACCCCAAAGATATTCTTTTTACTACTGTAAATAACAAAGAAAAGCAAAAGAAAAGCATCAAATCTGCACTTCTGTGAACTTAGAACCAGCAGATATTTGTCAAATACAATCAGTAGATTATCAAAATATTTAGAGATGAATTTTCTATCAGCTGTAATTGGTCCAATTCTCTTTATCCCTCTTTTCACTAGTGTTTCTGTGATACACAGTGGTTTATCTCATCCAGCATGGCACAATGGTGCACAGTGCAGCTATCTTGGAAGATGTCACTCAACCACAAACACAGTTTCTATTGTATGACTTTGAAGTAGTCAACAAAACCTTTGAATCAAGTGCACTGGAATCATTTCCTGTGTTTCTTTTCTTTTTCTATCCTACCTTTACTCCACTCCTCTGCTCTGTTAACGTCCCTTTACCTTCTTGTTTTCTGAATCACATCTTGTTTTTTGGGGTTAAAATTGTCCACTTTCCTTATTTACACTTTACTTTGTGGATTGAAACTGATTACTTCCTTTTCTTTTCTATCCTCTCTTTTTTCTTTTACCCCTCTGTCCCTACTCTTCACCTGTCTCTGCCTCTCAGCTCTTCTTACCTGTGACAAAAAAGATAAGCGCTAAGTCGTTCTATCAGTCAAAGATGGAGGAATCAAACAGTTCACAGATGTCGTGTCAGATCACAAACTCCAGTAACGAGGAGGTGAATCTGCAGTCCGTGATGAAAGGCTTTGAGGACTTGTTTTCCGTGGACTTCAGTCAGCCTGTCCTGCACTCTGGCATGCAGGTCAACATGCAGGCCAAGCAGAACTCCTCCAAGTCCAGCTGTGTCAGAGAAGGACACAAAATCAACATGACTCTGGGGACGGGACCCTTCACTTGGTCTGACGACAGTGAATAAACCTCTCCGATGTTTGGTGTTACCACAGCTACATCTGTGAAATACTGTGACCACACTTAATACATTATTGTTGTTGTGGAAGCACTACTTCAAAACTAATTTCTCACTAAGTCATGTTGATTATTTTGTAATTTCAATAATCATTACTTAAAACGTGTAATGGTGTACTATTTCTTCTGCTTTGTTCAAGTTAGATTCATGATGTAAATTCAGTAATAGCTCGATGTAGCACAGAAACATATTATAGAATATATTTGAATCCCTCCACCTATGGATATTATGGATGTCATTTACTGTATGCCTAATGTACTGGATGTATAGTGCCATGCTGTGAAGAAAGAGCCACATGAGCCAGTTGCTTAGAGAAGGCCAGGCTTTTATGATGAAGTGACATTTTGCTGACATTAAGATTGGCCAATTTGTTCTGGATGTGGTAGAGTGCAGTTGTTGAGACGCAGTCTCTTACCAAGATGAGAAAGTACATGTTTTTTCCTCTGACTGACCCAGGTTCAAAACAGCAGGAGAGGGATGGTGTTGTGCAACTGACAGTTTCATTCTCTCATTTTATGTTTTAACTTTCAAGACAGACTTGGTCCTAAGGCCAAAAAGACTTTAAAAATATAAAATTATTTACCATACTAACATTTCTGCACTAGTGGCTCAATCAGAAGTCACTGTTTTTACCAAAAAGTAATATTAATTTTACTAGCATAATCACATATTTTACATACAGGATTGCCCTATATAGTCTAACCGAATATTAGCCTCAAGACCTGCACTTTACAGTAGAGAAAATCGTATTAGCATTAGTGTGCAGTTAGGTATTATGCTTCATCTGGGGGAAGGACATGCTTCCTGGAGCATAGCCCATTAAATTGTCCTCTTCGCTTGTTATCATCAGTCAGTCTCATGAGGATGTAATCCTCTGTATTCCTGTGTTGTTGCTTGTTAGCTCCCTGCCATGAGCTAATATTCCTATTCAAACATTGCCCATGCTCTTGTGCCATCAGGCCCTAGAGATATTAGACTAGATGTAACAATTAACACAGACCTTCACCAATATTTACATTTCCCTGTGTGAAATCGGGTCACTTTGGGCATCCTGAAACATTCAGCCTCCACTCTTGAGCTTCCACTAAAATCATACAGCTTGCAGCTTTTTGATGTGATTTATTTTCCTGCATCCTTCATTGTTTTGTCAATAAATCAGTTGTTTCCAACTCTTTCTGCTTACCTGTCAGTCTTAGATTAATTGTAGTACTTTACATTTTTTAACATATGGTTATGTAAGGACAAATGTATCACGAGAATTGTTGTATTACCACAATTATTACCAAACTGTTTATAACACAGAACAGAGCATGTCTGAAGCTATTTCAAGAAGTTTGTAATATATTTTTTTTCTCTAGGCATTTTTGTTGAGCTTTTTCTTGTGAGACTAACTTCATACCATGTGACTCCCAGTATGCATGGCCTTGTTACCCATCATCCATTAGTCCACATGGGGGCAGAATTGTGTGAACTAAACCCAATTCTAAATCTTTTTTTCCTGCAGATTCTACACATATCATAAACACAAAAAGTGTGCCTCCATTATAAATTTTGAGATGTAGGTACCTTTTCTCAACAGCATGCAAAGGATCTTTATGAAAGAATCATGGCAACACATCTGTGAAACACAATACGCTGCTTGAAAAGTGATTTAAAGTCACTCCAGTGAGACTTTGGCAGTGGCAGAGTGTTTCTGAATCTGTTTACTTCCGAACTGCAGCACTGGAGGAGGCGGAAAATGCTGCAGGGCTGAGTGGCTTTATGAGGCAGCAGGCTGCACCGAAATGTATGGCAGCGGCTGTCTGTTGAGTCTGGCTTTCAGTTCATAATCCAAGCTGTTTTCAGATGTCGTGGGAAGAAGACAGTGAATGGGGATCACTCGTTCATTTAGTCGTCTTTCCAGTGCAATTTTCCATTGCATTATTTCTGTCATTACACACCAGTCTCATGATCACAATGATGAAATCTTTATTTTGGCTGGCAAGTTTCTGCCTGATTACATTTAATGAGCAATAAATGATTTATCATTCAAATAGATCACATTAGATCAGTCAGATGGACATTTCGGTTTGGTATAGACCATTAGAGGCAAGTCTTATTAATCACACAGCACAATAACCGGAAACGTAATGGCTCTGAAGACATGGAAAACACGGCTATTTTCCATTTTAATAACATTTACTTAAGTCTTGTGATTTTTACTTTAAGATCTGTGTGTCATAAATACACACAATGTCTGTATCCATCCATATTCTGCTGCTGTTACATCTATTTGTCTTGTGTTTCTGTGTAGTTGCTGCCCACCCTTGACATCTATGCCTGGACTGAGGAGCACGTGGTAAGTATCAGTGTATTTACTGTACCTACAAACTTATGTATGAATAAGATTGCAATTAAAAACTAATCTGTAACTATTTTATTTCTTCAGTATTTCTGGATGCAGCAAATATTCAGTGCAGGTTTGTTCGTTTACTTTCTAGAGTTTTACACTGTAAGATAATCTATATGACTTTGACACCTTCAGACACTTTATTTGTTCATTGTTGTTTAAAAACTGGTTGATTCATTTTCTGCCTCAGGGGAAGGTACATATGATATTCAGCTGTACGCTGACCTGTTCAAAGAAAATCACATCACTGGACAGAGATTGCTATTGCTCACAGAAGCCGACATGCGGGACATGGGGGTCAAGTCCAAAGGTCATGTCATGCATCTTAAGGCAAGGCACAGTTAACCATTAACCACAACTATCCACTTTTTTTTTTTTACCCACATATAATTTACACAGTGAAGTCTGTGCTCATTGATTTTTGGAATTATAGTGAATTTTACATTTCCTCTTTTGCAGTGTGAAATTGAAAAGCTAACTAATGATTACCTTGGGTTCGTCCACTTCCCACCACTACTGAAGGTATGGAGTTTCTTCTTCATCATCAGGAAGTAGTTTATGGTTTTCAGTGCATGTGTCAGCCTGTACTGTACTGTACACCTTTTCCTCTCAGGATGAGCTGGAAAGAGAGGTGGGAAGGAGTAAAACTGTAAATCTGGAGCTGGTCTTTGGGTACCACTGGAAACCAGGAACAGGGAAATCTGTAAGTTTGCAGACACACACACACACACACACACACACTGACTGCATCAACATAGTCTGCAGCTGTGAGCATCTGATGAAGCTAATCGGCTTCATCAGATGTCCCTGATCTTCTAGGGCAACTAGAAGATCAAGGACAGTCACAAATAAATGTTCTATCTACTTTGATCATGGCTGTTATTAAACGTTAATATTTTCAATAAAGTTTAGTAATAATCATTACCTTGTAAATAGATGTACAGAATCATGTTTTTGCCATGATTGAATCAGTCTCCTTGTAGTGAAGCTGTACTGACCACTGAAGGAATCACTAGACATGAATAAAACCAGAAAAATAAACATTTCATTCTCAGCCATGTACCACATCCACCTCAACTTGCTCACAGCCCTTTGTTAGGGTCTCAAACTGTGGAGAAAGGGTGGCTCTTCACTTGCTGTTTGAATTTAATCAAAAATAGCCCATTTAGCCAGAAGTCATTTTCTTTTTAAAAGGCAAACGTTATTTAATCTTTCAGCTGTTCATTGTCCCATCATAAATAGTCCTCTTTCAGTGTGTTCGGCAGGGCTGAAACGAGCCTGCTAATTGCCTCCCATTTCTTCTGACATGTGGTGGTTTAGTGGGTAGAAAACACAGCAGGGAGAAGGAAACAGGAGGCTGAGAAAATGAGAGCTAATTATTTTCCCCTGCCTGGTGTCAGGTTCCGTGTCAGCCTTGTTTTTACAAACTGGAAGGTTTTTTGCACTAAATAAAACAAACCCGCACTGCATTTTTTTCTTCGCCCCTCTTTGCTGGCGATGTCATGGAAGCAGCTGCACTTCTCAAAGACAAAATGAGGGCCTGCGATTGTGCGGCCACCATCTGACAGCCACTGAGGGTCCCCTACTAATGAGGATATCACCGTGCAGCCAAGTGAAAGGTGCTGAATTATGTATGAGTTGTCATTAGACGCACTCGGGTCCTAGGCATCATTACCAGACATTGTTTCTGCTGGAGTGATTAGACTAGCATGGACCTGGGAGCCCCGGTGCGACCGTCCAGGGCCGACACCAGGCCAGCGCGGGGCCACTGGTGTGTTTCTGAGCCAGAGGCTTGCTGAAGCTTCCCCTTTGAGCCATTTCCAGTCCCTGGGGACGATGCAGGAGAGGGCGAAAGCTCCTCAGACGAGTGTGTTAGTGCCACTCCTCTGATGTCTTTCTCTGTGATCACAACACAATGGATTGGCCTGTGCTGTGAACCCTGTGTGGTTAAGCAGTGACCTGTGGCTTCGTGGCCGGCTTTTGGGGATTGGCAGAATCATTACTGCTTCGTCAGCGTTGGATATGCAGGAGAAGAGGGATGGGGAATTGTTCAGATTTGTGCCTCCTAGTGAGGATTTGATGTGTGCCGCATGCAGCAACTCACAAAAAAAAAAAAAAAGATTTTCACCCTTATCACCAGCCGCTTGTACCAAAAAATGAATCATCAACACCACTGAGATTAATAAATAAAGAAACATCAAATGTTTGACAAGGAATATTAGAAAGTCTGTGTAAAATGAATTGAATAATGATTTTATAAATATTACAATTCTCACTAAAATGGATATGGGGATAGTGGACAAATGTTTTCCATTAAAATATGTTTTCTGAATAAAGTGTTACCCAGTACAAATATTGCATACAAATTGGATTTGATATAATTACTCTTTCTTTACTTTAGTAATTTATTTTGTCATATTTTCATGTTATAATTTCTTTCCTCCCCCCTACAGTATGTGGCTCTGAGGCCAGTATCTTACCACTGCCATTGAACTACCTCTAGGCTGTGCTGTTGGTTTATGTACAAGAGCAACCAAGTTCCCCACGCAGAGTAGAGCAGTTATTATAACTTTTCTATAAAATCAGGTGTTGCCTCTGAGTGTATCACAGAATCTACATTATGCCTCTTTTCTTTCAAGGACTGCAAATGGAAAATGTACATGGAACTTGATGGAGATGACGTTGCAGTAACTTACATCAAAGATGTAATCTTTAATGTCAACCAACAGAATGTGGAAGTCCTGCGGATGACTAAGGTATCGTCAGAAATACATTTCTTCATCAAGTTATGAAACACATTGCCACTCAGGTTTTAATCAGTGCTCAATGTTGTCTTATCTAAGTTGTTGCATTTTACCCACAAGATTGTGATAGTGTGGTTTCAGTCAACAATCTAATGTTATTACAATGCAGCCACCTTTTGTGATGGATAAATGGATCGTTGGAATACAACAGAATCAGAGAGTGGACTACATAGTCAGCTATGAGGTGGGTCAATTCAGCAGCAGTGGGAGACACCTCACAAAACAATTCAAATCTACATATCCAGCCCGTTAAAATCTTATGCTTCTATGAAAATGCCTCTGAGGCAATCACAAACACCTGTGCAACACGTATTAACATTTTTGACACTGAATATCCTCAAATTCCCTTTTGACTTGAAACTTCAGGATGATGTCAAGTCACCAAAGACTACGAGACACAGCTGCCCAATGATGTGGAGTGTCAGTGGTAGACAAGACGAAATCAAGACTGTGGAGCTGGTCATTGAAACAGCATCGGTTAACATTGACTGTAACACCTGGGACAGGTCTAGCTCTGGTAATTGTTTAAAGTTTTGCTGTCTTTGTTGAGTTCCAACGCAGCAGTTTTCACTGCTGCTCTTGAATTCTCTAGAAATTTAATATAAGGTCTATATTTATCAGTGTAAAACACAAAACGTGCTCTATTTTTTATCAAGACTTATCTTCTGTTTCAGATATTGATCCCATATGGATGCACAACGTAAGGTTGAGGCAGATGATGACTCAGAAATCCCAGCAGCCGACTGCTGCTCGGACTACCTTCACTAGCTCGGATGCCCGCACTCTGCCTCAGTTCCTGTCTGCACATGAAAGCCAGGAGTTCTCTTATGCTGCAGCTGTGCGTCGCCCTTCAAACCGCCTCCATGTATCTCCCTGGAATGACTCACGCAGCTCCTCGCCAACTGCTAGCCTGTCGGCCAAACTCTCAACGCTCCATCTGGGGTCAAAGGGCAGCAGTCCTTCCAGCACCACGTCAGAGAGCACCTCAGAGAGGGAACGAGAGCGTCCACTCAGTGCTGGAGCACTGCATGATCACCGCAGAAACAACTACTTTGGCAACACATTAAATGTGGGAAGGGGGCAGGGTAGGGGGCATGCATGGACCAATACTAGAGGTAGCTATATTCATAATAAACCCATCAAAACCTCACGACCGCCAGGGAGGCCACGGTCCAATAGTTACAGTGTCACAGCACAGAACCGCCCACCCATGATACCAGGTATATTGTCTGTGACAGAAAACCCCAGTGAGGAAAAAGAAGGGGCCAAAGCCAGTGATGGAGGCTGGATCAAAGTGGAGCGACAGAAAAGATTACCACGTCAGGACAATAAACAAGTCAGAGGTCGACAGAGGAGAGGCGGCAGGGGAGGGCGTGGCACTGGTGGAAGAACTTAACATGGGCCACACATGAACTGACAGCTTCTCGTATGCTGAACATGTCACGCACTGAAAAGATTTTTGCATATGAATTGTGTTTACGTACATGCTCAAAAATGAACTGCTTATTTTAAAAGAGTCACACTGATGCTTATAATGTATATGCATGACTAAATAAGGTTTTATTTTTAAAAACTGGCTCTTGTCTGGTTAATATAAATGAGCCTATGCTCAGCATGTATAACTTATTATTAGAAAAATTGACAATTCGTTCTCTGTTATTTTATTTTCTTTCCTCCATTAAATGGCAGATGGCATCCAGTAATAATGTTGCATAAAAAAAATATATGACTCTATTTATCAGCGCAGTTTCTCACAAGTAACCAAATAAACTGTTATAATGCCATGACCCAAGGTTAAATAAAAATTTCAGACTCATTTCATCCAATCCACTCTCTCTGAGTTGCCTCTTTAGTGTGTCTCTTTTTGTAGAGTATTTTTGGCACTGATATATCACAGGATCGACTGATTCAGCTGTTTGGCAATGGTCACATAAACTAAACGTTATTTGCTCTGTTGTGCCCCACCCTGGCCTTGTTATTATGTTCTCCTTGGTACTTCAAACGAAACCACTTCCTGGTATTAACAAAAACATGTGGCCCCGTTTTTGTCTCATTTGAATTTTCTTGCCAGATTTCAGTGATATCATTCAGTTATTCATCTGTATCAACTGAATTTTTCCCATCTTCCTGTTTCAGTGCCTTTTTTTGCCAATGAAACTCCTTTTTATTTTTCTTCCTATTTAATGTCTTTATCAAAAGTAACCCACACAAAGTGTTAAACCTGAGAAAAGCTTCACGTGTCCTGTCTACTTAAACGTGCAAGTGACTGCTGAACTTGAATCTGAACACAAAGTTCAGTTTCAGCCTTTTTACCTGCTTAATAGTACTCAAGTTGGAAAGGAGTCAACATTTTGCCCGCCTTGTATGCAAATTGACGAATAAAAAATTCGCGCCACGGTAAAGTACGTGGAAGACACTCTGCTTTCGTGTCACAAATGACCCTTAACTTAATTCGTTTGTAAAGTTTGATAATTAGAAAAAAACTCGGAACATATTTTAGAATATTGATAACGACTTTTGGTGATTAATTTTACCTTCCCTTTCTTAGAGAAAGTACGTTATCTTGTAAAACTACGTGATTTATTTTATCCATCTTCCAGGACTTTCCGGTGGCGCGGGAAATGAACAGCGTGTGGGTTACATGCAGCTGCAGGACCTGCATTGTTCGCTGCAGAGCTGTTGCGCTGTGGATCTGTGGGTTTGTGTCTCTGTGCAGGAAGATTTGCAAAAGAAAAAGATGCCCTTCACTCGCTCCATGGTAAGAAAACGTTTTATTTAGGTAAAAAGAATAAGTTTATCCATTAACAGCAACTTTGTGTTTATCTTGTTGATAAAAAAAAAAAAGTTCATGTCATGACCACGTTGTACCAGTTAGGTTACCATTTAAATCCTACTTTTCCACTAATGCTGAGCAAAAGTAAACTCAACATTTAAGAGTTTGCTGGCTCGAAACATGAATATGTTTAGGGACTAAACTTGCAAAACTGAGCAGAGGAAGCCATAACTTTGTATATGACTAAATTAATGATGAGCTTGTATTTATCAGTTTTAATGTTATACCAGCCCTCCTGCTGCAACTTAGAAAAGTTAACAAAGAAGTCATAGTTATATTGAAATATTACAATAATTAAATCAAAATATGCATGACCCAGTTACCTACATTTGGCTTGTTTTGCAACAGGGGTGTGTCCCCTAAGGCAAAACTGAGACACTGGTCAGTCAATCGATTAAGTTAATCCACAGACTAAGAGAGAACTAAAGTTAAGTGGCAAATGCTTATTTTAATTAAAGTAATTCTTGAAATTTAACCTAAAACTATCTTATTCCAGTTTTTACACATTAATATTTTCTGGATTTGAGCTTCTATGATAGTGATGTTAAACTTAAAACTTTTTTTTTGCTTCATGCATTTTCTCAGTTTCTGTCATTTTATTGACAATATGATTAATTTAGAAATTGTTATTATAATTGTTGTTACAATTGTTATTATATAAATTATATAATCCATACTTTCAGCCCGACTTCAAACCATTTAAAGCCCAAAAAAATGAAGTAAGATCCTCTGATGCCATGTAACCATGTAGTTCGATTAAACCTCCTTCCATGTTCAAGGGTTATTGAGTAAAGACACAGAAATCTGCCTGACTTTACGGAGTACACTTTTGTTGGTGGTTAAAAAAGAGTCATATTTTCTAAACTTGCTTGTTATCTTTTGCAGAGACTGGCCGTCCATCCACCTCCATCCACCAGGATGAGTTTGAGGAGCTTTCGCAGCGTTCCTCTGGTTCCCATGGAGACTTCCTCTTCTTCCTCTGATGACAGCTGCGATAGCTTTGGCTCCGATGGAGGCTTTACAAATACGGTAACGATAAAATACAAAGTCTCACCATAAACATAACCCCATCAAATGGTGGTGAACGTGGAGCACCATCTGCAACTAATGCCTCTGTCTCTGTGTTTAGAGGAGCAGCTCAAGACAGATGAGGAAGATGATAGAGAAACCAAAGGTGTTTGAGGCCACATCAGAAGAGGATACATGCAGCGGGTTTGAGGAGGATGTGATCAACAGGCAGATGAAATCCATGGCAAGTTTTTTTTTTTTTTTTTTTAAAGGAAAAATACAATTGGGGAAAAAAAATAATTTCTTCATTTTGACACCACAAGCAAAAGTTTAACTGTAAATTGTATTTTCCTTCAGATCGTAGACTCCGAACCTCCGAGACGTGGCCGCAGGTCCACCGTCCTAAAGGTTGCTATGACTTTCCCCAACAAGGGGAAGCAGGGCAAGAAGAGGCCTGCATCTGAACCACTTCCTCAACCTAAAGTACTGGACCCTGACTCTGACTCTGAGGAGAACTTCATGGACAAGAGAGCCCTGAATATTAAGGAGAACAAAGAAATGGTACAATTTGTTGTATTTCTTTTTTTCATATTTAATTATTTCTGAACTTTGGGCAGAACTGCTGAAATTTCCTTTTTTCTGCATCTATCCTCTCATTCATTCATTTATTCATTGTACTTTTAGCTTGCAAAACTCATGGCAGAGCTGAACAAAGTACCTGGGCTCTTCCCAAGACGGATGGCAATGTCAGCTTCCTCAACGGTAATTTCTCTTAAACTGTGGATTCGCTGTTTCCAGTGGTGGAGGAAGTACTGAAGCTTAGTACTTAAGTAAAAGTACAAATATACTGCAAAACATTTACTCAAGTGAAATTGGAAGTACCACATCAAGAATCTTATTTAAGTAAAAGTACAAAGTACTCATACAATGGGTTGTCTCAGTGTCGGGCTGTGCCATTTTTTTTTTTTTTAATTACTCTATTGATCCCCCCTGGGGAAATTACTCTGCATTGTACCCACACAAAGTGAACGCAACACACACAAGCATGCACATGCACTAGAGACGCTGGGGCAGGGGGCTGCCTAGTGAGGCGCCCGGGGAGCTGGGGTGAATCGGTGCCTTGCTCAGGGGCACCACAGCCATGGTCGCAGAGGCAGGGGAGGGGCGTCTCCTTCACCACCACCGTTTATGCCTCTGCCTATGCCACTGCTCACAAGCAACTATACAATACCTGCTTAAATACGGCCAAAGATGGCTGTCTAATTCTGAGCTGGAGGGCTCAGGCTCACGCTCAGCCGACGTTGGCTCTGGGTTCATGTTGATGTTGCATGTCGTTTCTTCTTGCCGGAATCAGGCCAGTCCACCAGCTCGTGCTGCTACCAAACGTGTGCTCTGCCATCATTGGAGGTAATAGACCCACCTGATTGGTTGGCAATGGCAAACAACGCCTCAACGCTATCAGTCTATTTTTTTTATGTAAGATTTTGAGGAAATTATGTTCATAACATGTAACGAGTAACGGCATAAATTGTAGAAATGTAGTGGAGTCGAAAGTACAGATAACTGCTGCAAAATGTAATGGACTAAAATCAAAAGTATGCATTATTATTTTTACTTAAGTAAAGTACAGATACATAAAAAAATACTTAAGTACAGTAACAAAGTACAAATACTTTGTTACATTCCACCACTGGCTGTTTCACACACACCACTAAAGCAGGTAGTGGGCACTGTATTTACTGATGACATCTGAACCTCTTCAGCCCCGACAGGCACCTCGGCGGTCCATGGGAACCCCAGGAACTTGCAGGAGAAACCCAGAACGTTTGTCTCGACCCCACACACGATCCCGCACGCTGGTGGACGGACCCCCCAGCCCGCCTCCAGAGGAGGAGCTTGAGGATAAGTTCAGCCTGGTTCGCAAAAGCCGCCACTATGAGGAAGATGATGAGCCAGTAGGTTCTGCTTTTACATTGCAGTAAATTCTGCAGATATACAGGGAATAATCACATTCTAATTAACTGCATTTATTTCTTGTACAGTCCCGTCGACGTTCCTACAATGGTACCAAGGCCATCCCTCATGTGGTGCGGCCCGTGGAGGACATCACAGAGGCAGAGCTGCAGCTCATCTGCCAGAACGTGCGGGAGAAAGTTTACAACAGTTCCACTGTAGGTCCCACATTCACTGTGGAGATTTGAGCAGCTGCACATAGTTGTAAAGTTCTGTGGCTGAAAATAGTAAAACTTTTTTTTCTTTCCCTCAGGGATCCACTTGCCACCAGTGCCGCCAGAAAACAACAGACACCAAAACTAACTGCCGTAATCCAGAGTGTGTGGGCGTGAGAGGTCAGTTCTGTGGCCCCTGTCTCCGTAACCGCTACGGAGAGGAGGTCCGAGACGCTCTGCTGAATCCGGTGAGTTGACAAGAATTGTATTCAAAGTTGAACATGTATCTGTTGGGCAAGTCTGACTGATGTCATTGTTCCTGGGCAGGAGTGGCAGTGCCCGCCATGCAGAGGGATCTGTAACTGCAGCTTCTGTCGTGCCCGAGAAGGTCGCTGTGCTACGGGAGTGTTGGTTTACCTGGCTAAATACCATGGCTTTGATAATGTGCATGCCTACTTGAAAAGGTGACTGGAGCATTTGTAAATGATGTAAAATGTGTATACATTTTTTTGCATTAGGTTTAAGCTTGCTAACACGCAGATTTTCTTTTCCTCTCCCCTCTGCAGCTTGAAAAAGGAGCTGGAAGACGGTAGCAAGTAAAGTGTGGAGGAAAAAGCTGCTCCTGGACCTGACTGAAATGCCGCGTATCCATTTTGACATTCACAGTTCAAATCTTGTTCATAGTTTTTCAAACATTGATTGTGAAAGTTAAAATACCTTTTGAGCATTGACTGACATCTGGAGGAGGCACACACACACACACACACACACACACAGCCAGTTGTCTCCAGCTTAAAGCTGTCATTGTTTTTTCTTCTGTTGTACATATTTTCCTGGCTGTTCTCAAGAGCTGAGACGGTCACTGTTTGTTTGTAAACAAAGGTGGAACAAAACAAATTTTTAGGAAAATCTCTCAACCTTAAATTGTCCGAACAGCCCTCTGTTGTCCTAAATATTTTAAGATGATTGCATTGTTCTGTCATGTACATATCCCCTATTCCACCAATATGTCAAAAAAAAAGAAGAAAAAAAATCCCTTTTTATAGCTGAATCATCCTACCTGCCGCAAAAACACTTCAGACTTGTTGTTATGATCTACTATGTTTTACATTGTTTTAAATGTATAAATTTTACACAGCCCAAATGGACTTGAATTAGCCTCGAAGGGATCCATCTTTGTGCCTTTTTGCAAAATTATGCTTGTGTTCTTACAAGTTGCTTCAGACTTTTGTAAAGTTTAAACGTACAGGAAAAAAAACAACAAAATGTTAGCTTTGCTTGGTGTCTCCTGTAGAAATGGCCCAATGATCAGTGTGCTACTGAGGTGGTGCAGGTGGAAAGGGCACAGACTGGGGTCCACTGCCTCTTATTTCTAAACCGCAAGGGTGATATACTACAGCGCCTGGTTAAATATCCTTCATTAGATAACTGTCACTAATGGTGTGGAAACAATTAGCACACTCTAATGGGAATCTCATACCTGTAAATCATTTTATCCTGTTAAAGCACATTCTCGCTCTGCTTCAGTCTCTTTGGCTCATTTTCTGCCTTACGCTGTTAAGTGGGAATGGTTGAAGGTGCCACTGAAGTGGCAATAGAGTTATGGCCTGCATTTTCTGTTCAGAAGTGCGATACTCTACACAAAATGACATGGAATTAACCTTTGTGTCATTCGTCTTTGAAATGTTCTTCATTCAGCCCTGCAGGAGGACATACTCTGATTGTATGATACGGTTTGGAAATAATCAGCGGTTGAGATTCTTCTTTACTGTAATAACAGGTGGAGGTTGTCTTACTGTTGCTTGTGTTTATGAGGCGCTGCAACCCTAACAGGAAGAGTGATGTTGAACTGTTGATGGGAACATCTGTTATGGTGATGCTTGCTTTGTGCTTACTGGGTTAACTGTACATTTTCATTAAAGCGTTAATCACTGCACAATCATGTTATCAGTTTTCTTTGAAATTGACCATCACTCTATCCAGAACAGTGGCAGCTGTAATTACTGTTATTGAAACATGGAGGAGAAATCCTGAATGCTGGTGGTGATTGAAGATCTTAAGGACTGTGGAGGATGGAGGTTTATTAACGTTTCTATTGCTGTTAGACAGCAACAGTCTGTTTATAGAGAGTTCGCATTCCTTCAGAGAGTAAAACTTTGTTGTTACCTGGTTAAAAAGTTTACCCTCTCCTTTTACAAGGCACACACAACCATTGCACTCTGAGAAGGTATGGGTTGTCCCTGAACTGCCTGTACAAGAATGAATGGGTGAGATAATCACCATATACAACTGCCCCAAGCTGAATTAAAGGTACTATATATGTATGCTATTTTTTTTCAAGCAGTTTCAATTAATAGTAGTTTATGCAATATCAAAATATTGAAAAATGGACATTACAGTTTGCCAGAGCCCAAGGTAACATCTGATGTACAATTCAAAACCCAAAGGAATTAAATTAAAAATGCTCTAAACTAGAAAAAGCATAAATTCTCAATTTCAAAGTTGTTGTTCCTCTCAATTTGAATTATCATTTGATTTAAGTACTTTACTGTTTAAGCACTTAAATCAGGGATAAATATCAAATCGGTACCCATAAGGCTTGACACCAGGTTTTGCTCATGTTCGGATGTAAACACATGGCTGTGCAGCAGACATAGCCATCTGTGAAGGTAGCTACTGATCTTCTAATCCAGGGTATCCACTGCTGACAGGGCTATACCAGCAGAGGCCAGAAGACTCGAAATAAGACCGACATGTTCATGGCAAGACCGAAGAGAATAGCTGAGGTGGTGCACCCAGCTATAATCCCCCTATCAAGCTGCCAGTGCTTGATTTCACTGGGTATATGTCGGCCCAGGGTAGTTTTGACTAGCTTGTGGCTTGATCTCGCTGTATGCTCTGGTAAAGCAATTAGGTCTTCCTTCCTTTCATGCATGTCCCAGATCAGCTGGGTGACAACTATGTTCTAAGCACCCTGGAACTCCATGGATACCACATTTTGTACTAAGATGTCAAAAGCCATCTTTAGCCATCTTAGTGGCTGGTGCACTAAGAGCTGCTTCGTGAATCCAAATGGATCAGCTATGAATGCAGTCCACTTCCTGGCTCTCTATCCTCCATCTCCTGTTCCATTCTGCTGTGTGCAGGGTTGTGAGCTTCTTTCTGATGATGTCACGGATCTCAGCCAGTGGTGGATGCTGCCCTTAATGGAATTTGTTCGCCCTTTCGGTTCATGGTGTAGTTTGGTCTGGTGTTCTTACACTCTTCAACACTAAACCTCTCTGCCGCAAAACTGATAATGATGGTAGTCATCGCCTGAAGCTGTTGGTCTTCATCTCCCTTTGCTTCTGATTTAATGACTCTGATTGCATCCCCATCAAACTGGCACCACTCTGTCCTGGCCACTTGATCAGATGCTGCTGAACTACTGTGCAAGGAACCAGAGAGCTCAAAGCTTGGAGGTTCTGGTTTCTGTGGGGTGTCTGTGCACTGCGCTGCTTACTCCTGCACCAGTCATTTAATTGTTAGCAAGCTACTCAGGCCAGATTTGAGTCTTTCATGCATTAGCATTACGTTAAAGTCATGTAACATATCACTTTCAAAAAAATAGGTGTCTACCTCTGCAGACTCAATTGTAATTAAAGCTGCAAGCAGCGATAGGGGGGCATTTGCACCCCTTGCGAGCCACGGGAGTCGCAACCACCGCAGCCACGCACGAGAGTCCTCCTATGTGCTCTCCTCTCTCCTGCTCTTCTCCCAAGAGAAGCACAGCAGTATACAGCAACAGAAAAGACATGGCCCCCTCCCAGCAGGGGGCACTATGAAAGTATCATCATATGAGCATATAAATGAGTTGAGAGTGTGATGGTCATCCTGTCATCAGAGCAAACATTTAATTTGGTTTAATGGACAGTGTGTTATTTGTAAATTACTTTAGTGTTGTTTAGAGTTTGTGTAGACATTTCAATGGTGTTCAGCCACATATGTTAAGAATACCAGGATGTCCTTGGTTAAATATATCCTGGTATCTGTGGATATATATATGAAAAAGTTAACTTTAATGGACATTTGTACTTGTGAGTTGTGTTTATGTGTTACATGTATAATGTGGTTACAAGAAAGTTGCACGTTAAGAAAAAGTATCATGAAGTTTGTCAGAGGATAACTCACACAGTGTTCAGTTTGAGAGATGTTGATGAAGCAGGTTAATGGAGTCTGTTGTTGAAAGTTAGACATTGTTTTTCCAAGCAATGTATAATTTGTATTTTAACCATACACATTTCATGATTAAATGTAGAGAGACTAGTTGTTTGGTTCAGTGGTGTCTTATGATTAATGTCTGCGGCCACACCCCCTTTTGTTATGGGACTTATGCCAACGTGTGAATAAAACAACAAGGTGAATTTAGGTAGACATTTTTGCCATGTGGATGATTTGGTAATAGTTAAAGCTTTGTATAATTTGTATAGTGTGTTGGTTTTTGGTTAGATGGGGTTTAGTTTGGCAGTACAAATGTTGATCTGCATTGTAAGATGAATTATCTGTGCAGATAAAACATGTAATTTGGGTTGATGGACAGTGTGTTATTTGTAAATCACCTTAGTGTTGGTTAGAGTTTGTGGATGGAGGTTGAGAATGTTTTAGTGATTAAAAGCAATTTTACAATGGTTGTGGCTTGTTGATGTCATGTCATCATCTGCCACTTATCTGGGTCCAGGCCCAGGGGGCAGCCCGCCCAATTCACAATGCACCGAAGGCCTATGGCACCTCCATGGGGGGTGAACCCATGGGAGGTGGTGCCACCCAGAGTGGGATTCCAACCCACGACTCTGAGAGGTTGAGTCTTATGCTCTACCAACTGAGCTAACCAGGCGGCGGCTTGTTGATGTACGCAGGTGTTATTAAAACACATTTAAACAGTTCTAACTTTGGTGTAGTTGAGATATGATGCAGAACAGAGATATGTTGCAGTCTTTTTTACCTGTTTTTATATTTTTATATGTATTGTGATTTATTGCTGGCGCACAACAGAGTTCTGGTGCATTTTCTACATTTCTACTGTGTTTGTTTGCTCTTTACATGTCCAAATCCTTTGCTTTCTCTACTTTCTCAACAATTAAGAACTATTTCAAATCATATACAATCATGTACATCATCACTTACCCACAGATGTAATGCAAAAATACACAACACATTGTAGATTATATGTCATAAATCCATGCTTTGATTCTATAGCAGAAATACCTACATATATGTCATATATATTATTCAAAGTAAGGTTTTCTTTCCTACATTATAACACATTTCCATGAATGCCATATCTCATTCTAACTAGATATGTTGATAGCACAATATTTAAGAAATGCTGTTGAAATATAGGTTTTGCATTACCTTTACATTACTTCAAAAAGCAAAAGGCACTGGTTATGGTACAGTGGGGTTCAGTTCCCTGCAGTGCCCTGCTAATAGATTGATGACGTGAGATCCACACAAAATTATAGTACTTTAGAACAGCCTCAAAATATGCCAAAAAACGTCATAGTACAGTAGGTTTCAAAATCAACCGAGAAAGTCATACTTTAGTATGGTCTCAAAATGAGCCAAAAAACGTCATAGTATATTAAGGCTTCAAAATAGGACAAAAAAAGTCATACTTTAGAAAGGCCTCAAACTGTCATAAAAATGGTCATAGTATAATATAGTAAGGCTTCAAAATTGGCCAAAAAAAGTCATACTTTTGTATGGCCCAAAAATATGCCAAAAAACATAATAGTGTAGTAAGGCTTAGAAAACAACCAAAAAGTCATACTTTGGTATGGCCTCAAAATAAGGCAAAAACCGTCATAGTATAGGAAGGCTTCAAAATACGCCAAAAAAAGTCATACTTTAGAAAGGCCTCAAAATATGCGAAAAAACATCATAGTATAGTAAGGTGTCAAAATATGCACAAAAAAGTCATGTTTTAGTAAGACCTCAAAATGTCATAAAAAATGTCATAGTATAGTAAGGCATCAAAATATGCCAAAAAAAATTCATATTTTAGTAAAACCTCAAAATGTTATAAAAAAAAAACATCATACGGGGATAAGGTGTCAAAATATGCCAAAAAAACTCATATTTTAGTAAGACCTCAAAATGTCATAAAAAACGTCATACTATAGTAAGGCGTCAAAAAATGCCAAAAAAAGTCAGATTTTTGTAAGAGCTCAAAATGTCATAAAAAATGTCATATGGCCGTAAGGCGTCAAAAAAAGGCCAAAAAAGTCAAATTTTTGTAAGACCTCAAAATGTCACAAAAAACGTCACACGGCCATAAGTCATAAAAAAATGCCAAAATACGTCAAATTTTTATAAGACCTCAAAATGTCATAAAAATGGTCATAGTATAGTAAGGCGTCAAAATCGGAAAAAAAGTCAAAAAATTTTTTGACCTCAAAATGTCATAAAAATGGTCACAGTAAAGTAAGGCGTCAAAATAAGCCGGAAAAAGTCAAAAAAAATTTTGACCTCACAATGTCATAAAAAAGTCATAGTATAGTAAGTCGTAAAAAAATGCCAAAAAAAGTCAAATTTTTGTAAGACCTCAAAATGTCATAAAAAACGTCAAAGTATAGTAAGGCGTCAAAATCGACCAAAAAAAGTCAAAAAATTTTTTGACCTCAAAATGTCATAAAAACGGCATAGTGTAGTAAGGCGTCAAAATCAGCCAAAAAAAGTCAAAATTTTTTTTGACCTCAAAATATCAAAAAATGTCATAGTATAGTAAGGCATCAAAATCGGCCAAAAAAAGTCAAAATTTTTTTTGACCTCAAAATGTCATAAAAAACGGCATAGTATAGTAAGGCGTCAAAATCGGCCAAAAAAAATAAAAAAAAAGTCAAAAATTTTTTTGACCTCAAAATGTCATAAAAACGGCATAGTGTAGTAAGGCGTCAAAATCAGCCAAAAAAAGTCAAAATTTTTTTTGACCTCAAAATATCAAAAAACGTCATAGTATAGTAAGGCATCAAAATCGGCCAAAAAAAGTCAAAATTTTTTTTGACCTCAAAATGTCATAAAAAACGTCATAGTATAGTAAGGCGTCAAAATCGGCCAAAAAAAGTCAAAAAATTTTTTGACCTCAAAATGTCATAAAAAACGTCATAGTATAGTAAGGCGTTTTTTTCGGCCAAAAAAAGTCAAAATTTTTTCTGACCTCAAAATGTCAAAAAACGTCATAGTATAGTAAGACATCAAAATCGACCAAAAAAAGTCAAAAAATTTTTTGACCTCAAAATGTCATAAAAACGTCATAGTATAGTAAGGCCTCAAAAAATGTCAAAGAAAGTCAAAAATTTTTTTGACCTCAAAATGTCATCAAAAACGTCTTAGTATAGTAAAGCGTTTTTTTTGGCCAAAAAAAGTCAAAATTTTTTTGACCTCAAAATGTCATAAAAAACGTCATAGTATAGTAAGGCGTAAAAAAATGTCAAAAAAAGTCAAAATTTTTTTTGACCTCAAAATGTCATAAAAAACGTCATAGTATAGTAAGGCATCAAAAAATGTCAAAAAAAGTCAAAAATTTTTTTGACCTCAAAATGTCATAAAAACGGCATAGTATAGTAAGGCGTCAAAAAATGTCAAAAAATGTCAAAAATTTTTTTGACCTCAAAATGTCATAAAAAACGTCATAGTATAGTAAGGCGTCAAAAAATGCCAAAAAAAGTCAAACTTTTTTTTGACCTCAAAATGTCATAAAAAACGTCATAGTATAGTAAGGCGTCAAAAAATGCCAAAAAAAGTCAAACTTTTTTTTGACCTCAAAATGTCATAAAAAACGTCATAGTATAGTAAGGCGTTTTTTTCGGCCAAAAAAAGTCAAAATTTTTTTTGACCTCAAAATGTCATAAAAAACGTCATAGTATAGTAAGGCGTCAAAATCGGCCAAAAAAAGTCAAAATTTTTTTTGACCTCAAAATGTCATAAAAAACGTCATAGTATAGTAAGGCGTCAAAAAATAACAAAAAAAGTCAAAATTTTTTTTGACCTCAAAATGTCATAAAAAGCGTCATAGTATAGTAAGGCGTCAAAAAATGTCAAAAAAAGTCAAAATTTTTTTTGACCTCAAAATTTTATAAAAAATGTCATAGTATAGTAAGGCGTTTTTTTCGGCCAAAAAAAGTCAAAATTTTTTTTGACCTCAAAATGTCATAAAAAACGTCATAGTATAGTAAGGCGTTTTTTTCGGCCAAAAAAAGTCAAAATTTTTTTTGACCTCAAAATGTCATAAAAAACGGCATAGTATAGTAAGGCGTCAAAATCGGCCAAAAAAAGTCAAAAAAATTTTTGACCTCAAAATGTCGTAAAAAACGTCATAGTATAGTAAGGCGTTTTTTCGGCCAAAAAAAGTCAAATTTTTTTTTGACCTCAAAATGTCATAAAAAATGTCATAGTATAGTAAGGCGTCAAAAAATGCCAAAAAAAGTCAAACTTTTTTTTGACCTCAAAATGTCATAAAAAACTTCATAGTATAGTAAGGCGTTTTTTTCGGCCAAAAAAAGTCAAAATTTTTTTGACCTCAAAATGTCATAAAAAACGTCATAGTATAGTAAGGCGTCAAAAAATGTCAAAAAAAGTCAAAATTTTTTTTGACCTCAAAATGTCATAAAAAACGGCATAGTATAGTAAGGCGTCAAAAAATGTCAAAAAAAGTCAAAATTTTTTTTGACCTCAAAATGTCATAAAAAACGTCATAGTATAGTAAGGCGTTTTTTTCGGCCAAAAAAAGTCAAAAATTTTTTTGACCTCAAAATTTCATTAAAAACGTCATAGTATAGTAAGGCGTTTTTTTCGGCCAAAAAAAGTCAAAATTTTTTTTGACCTCAAAATGTCATAAAAAACGTCATAGTATAGTAAGGCGTCAAAAAATGTCAAAAAAAGTCAAAAATTTTTTTGACCTCAAAATGTCATAAAAAACGTCATAGTATAGTAAGGCGTCAAAAAATGTCAAAAAAAGTCAAAATTTTTTTTGACCTCAAAATGTCATAAAAAACGGCATAGTATAGTAAGGCGTCAAAAAATGTCAAAAAAAGTCAACATTTTTTTTGACCTCAAAATGTCATAAAAAACGTCATAGTATAGTAAGGCGTCAAAAAATGTCAAAAAAAGTCAAACTTTTTTTGACCTCAAAATGTCATAAAAAACGTCATAGTATAGTAAGGCGTCAAAATCGGCCAAAAAAAGTCAAAACTTTTTTTGACCTCAAAATGTCATAAAAAACGGCATAGTATAGTAAGGCGTCAAAATCGGCCAAAAAAAGTCAAAGATTTTTTTGACCTCAAAATGTCATAAAAAACGTCATAGTATAGTAAGGCGTTTTTTTCGGCCAAAAAAAGTCAAAATTTTTTTGACCTCAAAATGTCATAAAAAACGTCAATGTATAGTAAGGCATCAAAAAATGTCAAAAAAAGTCAAAAATTTTTTTGACCTCAAAATGTCATAAAAAACGTCATAGTATAGTAAGGCGTTTTTTTCGGCCAAAAAAAGTCAAAATTTTTTTTGACCTCAAAATGTCATAAAAAATGTCATAGTATAGTAAGGCGTTTTTTTCGGCCAAAAAAAGTCAAAATTTTTTTTGACCTCAAAATGTCATAAAAAACGTCATAGTATAGTAAGGCGTCAAAATCGGCCAAAAAAAGACAAAATTTTTTTGACCTCAAAATGTCATAAAAAACGTCATAGTATAGTAAGGCGTCAAAAAATGCCAAAAAAAGTCAAAATTTTTTTTGACCTCAAAATGTCATAAAAAACGTCATAGTATAGTAAGGCGTCAAAAAATGTCAAAAAA
The DNA here is from genome assembly GCF_017976425.1 of Toxotes jaculatrix. Classification (NCBI taxonomy): domain Eukaryota; kingdom Metazoa; phylum Chordata; class Actinopteri; family Toxotidae; genus Toxotes; species Toxotes jaculatrix. Next base: position 12,077,001 of record NC_054408.1, on the reverse strand, counting down.
AGTCAAAATTTTTTTTGACCTCAAAATGTCATAAAAAACGGCATAGTATAGTAAGGCGTCAAAAAATGTCAAAAAAAGTCAACATTTTTTTTGACCTCAAAATGTCATAAAAAACGTCATAGTATAGTAAGGCGTCAAAAAATGTCAAAAAAAGTCAAACTTTTTTTGACCTCAAAATGTCATAAAAAACGTCATAGTATAGTAAGGCGTCAAAATCGGCCAAAAAAAGTCAAAACTTTTTTTGACCTCAAAATGTCATAAAAAACGGCATAGTATAGTAAGGCGTCAAAATCGGCCAAAAAAAGTCAAAGATTTTTTTGACCTCAAAATGTCATAAAAAACGTCATAGTATAGTAAGGCGTCAAAAAATGTCAAAAAAAGTCAAAATTTTTTTTGACCTCAAAATGTCATAGAAAACGTCATAGTATAGTAAGGCGTCAAAAAATGTCAAAAAAAGTCAAAATTTTTTTTGACCTCAAAATGTCATAAACAACGGCATAGTATAGTAAGGCGTCAAAATCGGCCAAAAAAAGTCAAAGATTTTTTTGACCTCAAAATGTCATAAAAAACGTCATAGTATAGTAAGGCGTCAAAAAATGTCAAAAAAAGTCAAAATTTTTTTTGACCTCAAAATTTTATAAAAAATGTCATAGTATAGTAAGGCGTTTTTTTCGGCCAAAAAAAGTCAAAATTTTTTTTGACCTCAAAATGTCATAGAAAACGTCATAGTATAGTAAGGCATCAAAAAATGCCAAAAAAAGTCAACATTTTTTTTGACCTCAAAATGTAATAAAAAACGTCATAGTATAGTAAGGCGTCAAAAAATGTCAAAAAAAGTCAAAAATTTTTTTGACCTCAAAATGTCATAAAAAACGTCATAGTATAGTAAGGCGTCAAAAAATGCCAAAAAAAGTCAAAAATTTTTTTGACCTCAAAATGTCATAAAAAACGTCATAGTATAGTAAGGCGTCAAAATCGGACAAAAAAATCAAAATTTCTTTTGACCTCAAAATGTCATAAAAAACGTCATAGTATAGTAAGGCGTCAAAAAATGTCAAAAAAAGTCAAAATTTTTTTTGACCTCAAAATGTCATAGAAAACGTCATAGTATAGTAAGGCGTCAAAAAATGTCAAAAAAAGTCAAAATTTTTTTTGACCTCAAAATGTCATAAACAACGGCATAGTATAGTAAGGCGTCAAAATCGGCCAAAAAAAGTCAAAGATTTTTTTGACCTCAAAATGTCATAAAAAACGTCATAGTATAGTAAGGCGTCAAAAAATGTCAAAAAAAGTCAAAATTTTTTTTGACCTCAAAATTTTATAAAAAATGTCATAGTATAGTAAGGCGTTTTTTTCGGCCAAAAAAAGTCAACATTTTTTTTTACCTCAAAATGTCATAGAAAACGTCATAGTATAGTAAGGCGTCAAAAAATGTCAAAAAAAGTCAAAATTTTTTTTGACCTCAAAATGTCAAAAAAACGTCATAGTATAGTAAGGCGTTTTTTTCGGCCAAAAAAAGTCAACATTTTTTTTAACCTCAAAATGTCATAGAAAACGTCATAGTATAGTAAGGCGTCAAAAAAAGTCAAAATTTTTTTTGACCTCAAAATGTCATAAAAAACGTCATAGTATAGTAAGGCGTCAAAAAATGTCAAAAAAAGTCAAAAATTTTTTTGACCTCAAAATGTCATAAAAAACGTCATAGTATAGTAAGGCGTCAAAAAATGTCAAAAAAAGTCAACATTTTTTTTGACCTCAAAATGTCATAAAAAACGGCATAGTATAGTAAGGCGTCAAAAAATGTCAAAAAAAGTCAACATTTTTTTTGACCTCAAAATGTCATAAAAAACGTCATAGTATAGTAAGGCGTCAAAAAATGTCAAAAAAAGTCAAACTTTTTTTGACCTCAAAATGTCATAAAAAACGTCATAGTATAGTAAGGCGTTTTTTTCGGCCAAAAAAAGTCAAAATTTTTTTGACCTCAAAATGTCATAAAAAACGTCAATGTATAGTAAGGCATCAAAAAATGTCAAAAAAAGTCAAAAAATTTTTTGACCTCAAAATGTCATAAAAAACGTCATAGTATAGTAAGGCGTTTTTTTCGGCCAAAAAAAGTCAAAATTTTTTTTGACCTCAAAATGTCATAAAAAATGTCATAGTATAGTAAGGCGTTTTTTTCGGCCAAAAAAAGTCAAAATTTTTTTTGACCTCAAAATGTCATAAAAAACGTCATAGTATAGTAAGGCGTCAAAATCGGCCAAAAAAAGACAAAATTTTTTTGACCTCAAAATGTCATAAAAAACGTCATAGTATAGTAAGGCGTCAAAAAATGCCAAAAAAAGTCAAAATTTTTTTTGACCTCAAAATGTCATAAAAAACGTCATAGTATAGTAAGGCGTCAAAAAATGTCAAAAAAAGTCAAAATTTTTTTTGACCTCAAAATGTCATAAAAAACGGCATAGTATAGTAAGGCGTCAAAAAATGTCAAAAAAAGTCAACATTTTTTTTGACCTCAAAATGTCATAAAAAACGTCATAGTATAGTAAGGCGTCAAAAAATGTCAAAAAAAGTCAAACTTTTTTTGACCTCAAAATGTCATAAAAAACGTCATAGTATAGTAAGGCGTCAAAATCGGCCAAAAAAAGTCAAAACTTTTTTTGACCTCAAAATGTCATAAAAAGCGGCATAGTATAGTAAGGCGTCAAAATCGGCCAAAAAAAGTCAAAGATTTTTTTGACCTCAAAATGTCATAAAAAACGTCATAGTATAGTAAGGCGTCAAAAAATGTCAAAAAAAGTCAAAAATTTTTTTGACCTCATAATGTCATAAAAAACGTCATAGTATAGTAAGGCGTCAAAATCGGCCAAAAAAAGACAAAATTTTTTTGACCTCAAAATGTCATAAAAAACGTCATAGTATAGTAAGGCGTCAAAAAATGTCAAAAAAAGTCAAAATTTTTTTTGACCTCAAAATGTCATAGAAAACGTCATAGTATAGTAAGGCGTCAAAAAATGTCAAAAAAAGTCAAAATTTTTTTTGACCTCAAAATGTCATAAACAACGGCATAGTATAGTAAGGCGTCAAAATCGGCCAAAAAAAGTCAAAGATTTTTTTGACCTCAAAATGTCATAAAAAACGTCATAGTATAGTAAGGCGTCAAAAAATGTCAAAAAAAGTCAAAATTTTTTTTGACCTCAAAATTTTATAAAAAATGTCATAGTATAGTAAGGCGTTTTTTTTCGGCCAAAAAAAGTCAAAATTTTTTTTGACCTCAAAATGTCATAGAAAACGTCATAGTATAGTAAGGCATCAAAAAATGCCAAAAAAAGTCAACATTTTTTTTGACCTCAAAATGTAATAAAAAACGTCATAGTATAGTAAGGCGTCAAAAAATGTCAAAAAAAGTCAAAAATTTTTTTGACCTCAAAATGTCATAAAAAACGTCATAGTATAGTAAGGCGTCAAAAAATGCCAAAAAAAGTCAAAAATTTTTTTGACCTCAAAATGTCATAAAAAACGTCATAGTATAGTAAGGCGTCAAAATCGGACAAAAAAATCAAAATTTCTTTTGACCTCAAAATGTCATAAAAAACGTCATAGTATAGTAAGGCGTCAAAAAATGTCAAAAAAAGTCAAAATTTTTTTTGACCTCAAAATGTCATAGAAAACGTCATAGTATAGTAAGGCGTCAAAAAATGTCAAAAAAAGTCAAAATTTTTTTTGACCTCAAAATGTCATAAACAACGGCATAGTATAGTAAGGCGTCAAAATCGGCCAAAAAAAGTCAAAGATTTTTTTGACCTCAAAATGTCATAAAAAACGTCATAGTATAGTAAGGCGTCAAAAAATGTCAAAAAAAGTCAAAATTTTTTTTGACCTCAAAATTTTATAAAAAATGTCATAGTATAGTAAGGCGTTTTTTTCGGCCAAAAAAAGTCAACATTTTTTTTTACCTCAAAATGTCATAGAAAACGTCATAGTATAGTAAGGCGTCAAAAAATGTCAAAAAAAGTCAAAATTTTTTTTGACCTCAAAATGTCAAAAAAACGTCATAGTATAGTAAGGCGTTTTTTTCGGCCAAAAAAAGTCAACATTTTTTTTGACCTCAAAATGTCATAGAAAACGTCATAGTATAGTAAGGCGTCAAAAAATGTCAAAAAAAGTCAAAAATTTTTTTGACCTCAAAATGTCATAAAAAAAGTCATAGTATAGTAAGGCGTCAAAAAATGTCAAAAAAAGTCAAAAATTTTTTTGACCTCAAAATGTCATAAAAAACGTCATAGTATAGTAAGGCGTTTTTTTCGGCCAAAAAAAGTCAACATTTTTTTTGACCTCAAAATGTCATAGAAAACGTCATAGTATAGTAAGGCGTCAAAAAATGTCAAAAAAAGTCAAAAATTTTTTTGACCTCAAAATGTCATAAAAAACGGCATAGTATAGTAAGGCGTCAAAAAAAGTCAAAATTTTTTTTGACCTCAAAATGTCATAAAAAACGTCATAGTATAGTAAGGCGTCAAAAAATGTCAAAAAAAGTCAAAAATTTTTTTGACCTCAAAATGTCATAAAAAACGTCATAGTATAGTAAGGCGTTTTTTTCGGCCAAAAAAAGTCAAAATTTTTTTTGACCTCAAAATGTCATAAAAAATGTCATAGTATAGTAAGGCGTTTTTTTCGGCCAAAAAAAGTCAAAAATTTTTTTGACCTCATAATGTCATAAAAAACGTCATAGTATAGTAAGGCGTCAAAATCGGCCAAAAAAAGACAAAATTTTTTTGACCTCAAAATGTCATAAAAAACGTCATAGTATAGTAAGGCGTCAAAAAATGTCAAAAAAAGTCAAAATTTTTTTTGACCTCAAAATGTCATAGAAAACGTCATAGTATAGTAAGGCGTCAAAAAATGTCAAAAAAAGTCAAAATTTTTTTTGACCTCAAAATGTCATAAACAACGGCATAGTATAGTAAGGCGTCAAAATCGGCCAAAAAAAGTCAAAGATTTTTTTGACCTCAAAATGTCATAAAAAACGTCATAGTATAGTAAGGCGTCAAAAAATGTCAAAAAAAGTCAAAAATTTTTTTGACCTCAAAATTTTATAAAAAATGTCATAGTATAGTAAGGCGTTTTTTTCGGCCAAAAAAAGTCAACATTTTTTTTTACCTCAAAATGTCATAGAAAACGTCATAGTATAGTAAGGCGTCAAAAAATGTCAAAAAAAGTCAAAATTTTTTTTGACCTCAAAATGTCAAAAAAACGTCATAGTATAGTAAGGCGTTTTTTTCGGCCAAAAAAAGTCAACATTTTTTTTGACCTCAAAATGTCATAGAAAACGTCATAGTATAGTAAGGCGTCAAAAAATGTCAAAAAAAGTCAAAAATTTTTTTGACCTCAAAATGTCATAAAAAAAGTCATAGTATAGTAAGGCGTCAAAAAATGTCAAAAAAAGTCAAAAATTTTTTTGACCTCAAAATGTCATAGAAAACGTCATAGTATAGTAAGGCGTCAAAAAATGTCAAAAAAAGTCAAAATTTTTTTTGACCTCAAAATGTCATAAACAACGGCATAGTATAGTAAGGCGTCAAAATCGGCCAAAAAAAGTCAAAGATTTTTTTGACCTCAAAATGTCATAAAAAACGTCATAGTATAGTAAGGCGTCAAAAAATGTCAAAAAAAGTCAAAATTTTTTTTGACCTCAAAATTTTATAAAAAACGTCATAGTATAGTAAGGCGTTTTTTTCGGCCAAAAAAAGTCAACATTTTTTTTTACCTCAAAATGTCATAGAAAACGTCATAGTATAGTAAGGCGTCAAAAAATGTCAAAAAAAGTCAAAAATTTTTTTGACCTCAAAATGTCATAAAAAACGTCATAGTATAGTAAGGCGTTTTTTTCGGCCAAAAAAAGTCAACATTTTTTTTTACCTCAAAATGTCATAGAAAACGTCATAGTATAGTAAGGCGTCAAAAAATGTCAAAAAAAGTCAAAATTTTTTTGACCTCAAAATGTCATAAAAAACGGCATAGTATAGTAAGGCGTCAAAAAATGTCAAAAAAAGTCAAAATTTTTTTTGACCTCAAAATGTCATAAAAAACGTCATAGTATAGTAAGGCGTCAAAAAATGTCAAAAAAAGTCAAAAATTTTTTTGACCTCAAAATGTCATAAAAAACGTCATAGTATAGTAAGGCGTTTTTTTCGGCCAAAAAAAGTCAAAATTTTTTTGACCTCAAAATGTCATAAAAAACGTCATAGTATAGTAAGGCGTCAAAAAATGTCAAAAAAAGTCAAAAATTTTTTTGACCTCAAAATTTTATAAAAAATGTCATAGTATAGTAAGGCGTTTTTTTCGGCCAAAAAAAGTCAACATTTTTTTTTACCTCAAAATGTCATAGAAAACGTCATAGTATAGTAAGGCGTCAAAAAATGTCAAAAAAAGTCAAAATTTTTTTTGACCTCAAAATGTCAAAAAAACGTCATAGTATAGTAAGGCGTTTTTTTCGGCCAAAAAAAGTCAAAGATTTTTTTGACCTCAAAATGTCATAAAAAACGTCATAGTATAGTAAGGCGTCAAAAAATGTCAAAAAAAGTCAAAAATTTTTTTGACCTCAAAATGTCATAAAAAAAGTCATAGTATAGTAAGGCGTCAAAAAATGTCAAAAAAAGTCAAAAAATTTTTTGACCTCAAAATGTCATAGAAAACGTCATAGTATAGTAAGGCGTCAAAAAATGTCAAAAAAAGTCAAAATTTTTTTTGACCTCAAAATGTCATAAACAACGGCATAGTATAGTAAGGCGTCAAAATCGGCCAAAAAAAGTCAAAGATTTTTTTGACCTCAAAATGTCATAAAAAACGTCATAGTATAGTAAGGCGTCAAAAAATGTCAAAAAAAGTCAAAATTTTTTTTGACCTCAAAATTTTATAAAAAATGTCATAGTATAGTAAGGCGTTTTTTTCGGCCAAAAAAAGTCAACATTTTTTTTTACCTCAAAATGTCATAGAAAACGTCATAGTATAGTAAGGCGTCAAAAAATGTCAAAAAAAGTCAAAATTTTTTTTGACCTCAAAATGTCAAAAAAACGTCATAGTATAGTAAGGCGTTTTTTTCGGCCAAAAAAAGTCAACATTTTTTTTGACCTCAAAATGTCATAGAAAACGTCATAGTATAGTAAGGCGTCAAAAAATGTCAAAAAAAGTCAAAATTTTTTTGACCTCAAAATGTCATAAAAAACGGCATAGTATAGTAAGGCGTCAAAAAATGTCAAAAAAAGTCAAAATTTTTTTTGACCTCAAAATGTCATAAAAAACGTCATAGTATAGTAAGGCGTCAAAAAATGTCAAAAAAAGTCAAAAATTTTTTTGACCTCAAAATGTCATAAAAAACGTCCTAGTATAGTAAGGCGTCAAAAAATGTCAAAAAAAGTCAAAAATTTTTTTGACCTCAAAATGTCATAAAAAACGTCATAGTATAGTAAGGCGTTTTTTTCGGCCAAAAAAAGTCAAAATTTTTTTGACCTCAAAATGTCATAAAAAATGTCATAGTATAGTAAGGCGTTTTTTTCGGCCAAAAAAAGTCAAAATTTTTTTTGACCTCATAATGTCATAGAAAACGTCATAGTATAGTAAGGCGTCAAAAAATGTCAAAAAAAGTCAAAATTTTTTTTGACCTCAAAATGTCATAAACAACGGCATAGTATAGTAAGGCGTCAAAATCGGCCAAAAAAAGTCAAAGATTTTTTTGACCTCAAAATGTCATAAAAAACGTCATAGTATAGTAAGGCGTCAAAAAATGTCAAAAAAAGTCAAAATTTTTTTTGACCTCAAAATTTTATAAAAAATGTCATAGTATAGTAAGGCGTTTTTTTCGGCCAAAAAAAGTCAACATTTTTTTTTACCTCAAAATGTCATAGAAAACGTCATAGTATAGTAAGGCGTTTTTTTCGGCCAAAAAAAGTCAACATTTTTTTTGACCTCAAAATGTCATAGAAAACGTCATAGTATAGTAAGGCGTCAAAAAATGTCAAAAAAAGTCAAAAAATTTTTTGACCTCAAAATGTCATAAAAAAAGTCATAGTATAGTAAGGCGTCAAAAAATGTCAAAAAAAGTCAAAAATTTTTTTGACCTCAAAATGTCATAAAAAACGTCATAGTATAGTAAGGCGTTTTTTTCGGCCAAAAAAAGTCAAAATTTTTTTTGACCTCAAAATGTCATAAAAAATGTCATAGTATAGTAAGGCGTTTTTTTCGGCCAAAAAAAGTCAAAATTTTTTTTGACCTCAAAATGTCATAAAAAACGTCATAGTATAGTAAGGCGTCAAAATCGGCCAAAAAAAGACAAAATTTTTTTGACCTCAAAATGTCATAAAAAACGTCATAGTATAGTAAGGCGTCAAAAAATGCCAAAAAAAGTCAAAATTTTTTTTGACCTCAAAATGTCATAAAAAACGTCATAGTATAGTAAGGCGTCAAAAAATGTCAAAAAAAGTCAAAATTTTTTTTGACCTCAAAATGTCATAAAAAACGGCATAGTATAGTAAGGCGTCAAAAAATGTCAAAAAAAGTCAACATTTTTTTTGACCTCAAAATGTCATAAAAAACGTCATAGTATAGTAAGGCGTCAAAAAATGTCAAAAAAAGTCAAACTTTTTTTGACCTCAAAATGTCATAAAAAACGTCATAGTATAGTAAGGCGTCAAAATCGGCCAAAAAAAGTCAAAACTTTTTTTGACCTCAAAATGTCATAAAAAACGGCATAGTATAGTAAGGCGTCAAAATCGGCCAAAAAAAGTCAAAGATTTTTTTGACCTCAAAATGTCATAAAAAACGTCATAGTATAGTAAGGCGTCAAAAAATGTCAAAAAAAGTCAAAATTTTTTTTGACCTCAAAATGTCATAGAAAACGTCATAGTATAGTAAGGCGTCAAAAAATGTCAAAAAAAGTCAAAATTTTTTTTGACCTCAAAATGTCATAAACAACGGCATAGTATAGTAAGGCGTCAAAATCGGCCAAAAAAAGTCAAAGATTTTTTTGACCTCAAAATGTCATAAAAAACGTCATAGTATAGTAAGGCGTCAAAAAATGTCAAAAAAAGTCAAAATTTTTTTTGACCTCAAAATTTTATAAAAAATGTCATAGTATAGTAAGGCGTCAAAAAATGTCAAAAAAAGTCAAAAATTTTTTTGACCTCAAAATGTCATAAAAAACGTCATAGTATAGTAAGGCGTCAAAAAATGCCAAAAAAAGTCAAAAATTTTTTTGACCTCAAAATGTCATAAAAAACGTCATAGTATAGTAAGGCGTCAAAATCGGACAAAAAAATCAAAATTTCTTTTGACCTCAAAATGTCATAAAAAACGTCATAGTATAGTAAGGCGTCAAAAAATGTCAAAAAAAGTCAAAATTTTTTTTGACCTCAAAATGTCATAGAAAACGTCATAGTATAGTAAGGCGTCAAAAAATGTCAAAAAAAGTCAAAATTTTTTTTGACCTCAAAATGTCATAAACAACGGCATAGTATAGTAAGGCGTCAAAATCGGCCAAAAAAAGTCAAAGATTTTTTTGACCTCAAAATGTCATAAAAAACGTCATAGTATAGTAAGGCGTCAAAAAATGTCAAAAAAAGTCAAAATTTTTTTTGACCTCAAAATTTTATAAAAAATGTCATAGTATAGTAAGGCGTTTTTTTCGGCCAAAAAAAGTCAACATTTTTTTTTACCTCAAAATGTCATAGAAAACGTCATAGTATAGTAAGGCGTCAAAAAATGTCAAAAAAAGTCAAAATTTTTTTTGACCTCAAAATGTCAAAAAAACGTCATAGTATAGTAAGGCGTTTTTTTCGGCCAAAAAAAGTCAACATTTTTTTTTACCTCAAAATGTCATAGAAAACGTCATAGTATAGTAAGGCGTCAAAAAAAGTCAAAATTTTTTTTGACCTCAAAATGTCATAAAAAACGTCATAGTATAGTAAGGCGTCAAAAAATGTCAAAAAAAGTCAAAAATTTTTTTGACCTCAAAATGTCATAAAAAACGTCATAGTATAGTAAGGCGTCAAAAAATGTCAAAAAAAGTCAACATTTTTTTTGACCTCAAAATGTCATAAAAAACGGCATAGTATAGTAAGGCGTCAAAAAATGTCAAAAAAAGTCAACATTTTTTTTGACCTCAAAATGTCATAAAAAACGTCATAGTATAGTAAGGCGTCAAAAAATGTCAAAAAAAGTCAAACTTTTTTTGACCTCAAAATGTCATAAAAAACGTCATAGTATAGTAAGGCGTTTTTTTCGGCCAAAAAAAGTCAAAATTTTTTTGACCTCAAAATGTCATAAAAAACGTCAATGTATAGTAAGGCATCAAAAAATGTCAAAAAAAGTCAAAAAATTTTTTGACCTCAAAATGTCATAAAAAACGTCATAGTATAGTAAGGCGTTTTTTTCGGCCAAAAAAAGTCAAAATTTTTTTTGACCTCAAAATGTCATAAAAAATGTCATAGTATAGTAAGGCGTTTTTTTCGGCCAAAAAAAGTCAAAATTTTTTTTGACCTCAAAATGTCATAAAAAACGTCATAGTATAGTAAGGCGTCAAAATCGGCCAAAAAAAGACAAAATTTTTTTGACCTCAAAATGTCATAAAAAACGTCATAGTATAGTAAGGCGTCAAAAAATGCCAAAAAAAGTCAAAATTTTTTTTGACCTCAAAATGTCATAAAAAACGTCATAGTATAGTAAGGCGTCAAAAAATGTCAAAAAAAGTCAAAAATTTTTTTGACCTCAAAATGTCATAAAAAACGGCATAGTATAGTAAGGCGTCAAAAAATGTCAAAAAAAGTCAACATTTTTTTTGACCTCAAAATGTCATAAAAAACGTCATAGTATAGTAAGGCGTCAAAAAATGTCAAAAAAAGTCAAACTTTTTTTGACCTCAAAATGTCATAAAAAACGTCATAGTATAGTAAGGCGTCAAAATCGGCCAAAAAAAGTCAAAACTTTTTTTGACCTCAAAATGTCATAAAAAGCGGCATAGTATAGTAAGGCGTCAAAATCGGCCAAAAAAAGTCAAAGATTTTTTTGACCTCAAAATGTCATAAAAAACGTCATAGTATAGTAAGGCGTCAAAAAATGTCAAAAAAAGTCAAAAATTTTTTTGACCTCATAATGTCATAAAAAACGTCATAGTATAGTAAGGCGTCAAAATCGGCCAAAAAAAGACAAAATTTTTTTGACCTCAAAATGTCATAAAAAACGTCATAGTATAGTAAGGCGTCAAAAAATGTCAAAAAAAGTCAAAATTTTTTTTGACCTCAAAATGTCATAGAAAACGTCATAGTATAGTAAGGCGTCAAAAAATGTCAAAAAAAGTCAAAATTTTTTTTGACCTCAAAATGTCATAAACAACGGCATAGTATAGTAAGGCGTCAAAATCGGCCAAAAAAAGTCAAAGATTTTTTTGACCTCAAAATGTCATAAAAAACGTCATAGTATAGTAAGGCGTCAAAAAATGTCAAAAAAAGTCAAAATTTTTTTTGACCTCAAAATTTTATAAAAAATGTCATAGTATAGTAAGGCGTTTTTTTCGGCCAAAAAAAGTCAAAAATTTTTTTGACCTCAAAATGTCATAGAAAACGTCATAGTATAGTAAGGCATCAAAAAATGCCAAAAAAAGTCAACATTTTTTTTGACCTCAAAATGTAATAAAAAACGTCATAGTATAGTAAGGCGTCAAAAAATGTCAAAAAAAGTCAAAAATTTTTTTGACCTCAAAATGTCATAAAAAACGTCATAGTATAGTAAGGCGTCAAAAAATGCCAAAAAAAGTCAAAAATTTTTTTGACCTCAAAATGTCATAAAAAACGTCATAGTATAGTAAGGCGTCAAAATCGGACAAAAAAATCAAAATTTCTTTTGACCTCAAAATGTCATAAAAAACGTCATAGTATAGTAAGGCGTCAAAAAATGTCAAAAAAAGTCAAAATTTTTTTTGACCTCAAAATGTCATAGAAAACGTCATAGTATAGTAAGGCGTCAAAAAATGTCAAAAAAAGTCAAAATTTTTTTTGACCTCAAAATGTCATAAACAACGGCATAGTATAGTAAGGCGTCAAAATCGGCCAAAAAAAGTCAAAGATTTTTTTGACCTCAAAATGTCATAAAAAACGTCATAGTATAGTAAGGCGTCAAAAAATGTCAAAAAAAGTCAAAATTTTTTTTGACCTCAAAATTTTATAAAAAATGTCATAGTATAGTAAGGCGTTTTTTTCGGCCAAAAAAAGTCAACATTTTTTTTTACCTCAAAATGTCATAGAAAACGTCATAGTATAGTAAGGCGTCAAAAAATGTCAAAAAAAGTCAAAATTTTTTTTGACCTCAAAATGTCAAAAAAACGTCATAGTATAGTAAGGCGTTTTTTTCGGCCAAAAAAAGTCAACATTTTTTTTGACCTCAAAATGTCATAGAAAACGTCATAGTATAGTAAGGCGTCAAAAAATGTCAAAAAAAGTCAAAAATTTTTTTGACCTCAAAATGTCATAAAAAAAGTCATAGTATAGTAAGGCGTCAAAAAATGTCAAAAAAAGTCAAAAATTTTTTTGACCTCAAAATGTCATAAAAAACGTCATAGTATAGTAAGGCGTTTTTTTCGGCCAAAAAAAGTCAACATTTTTTTTGACCTCAAAATGTCATAGAAAACGTCATAGTATAGTAAGGCGTCAAAAAATGTCAAAAAAAGTCAAAAATTTTTTTGACCTCAAAATGTCATAAAAAACGGCATAGTATAGTAAGGCGTCAAAAAAAGTCAAAAATTTTTTTGACCTCAAAATGTCATAAAAAACGTCATAGTATAGTAAGGCGTCAAAAAATGTCAAAAAAAGTCAAAAATTTTTTTGACCTCAAAATGTCATAAAAAACGTCATAGTATAGTAAGGCGTTTTTTTCGGCCAAAAAAAGTCAAAATTTTTTTTGACCTCAAAATGTCATAAAAAATGTCATAGTATAGTAAGGCGTTTTTTTCGGCCAAAAAAAGTCAAAAATTTTTTTGACCTCATAATGTCATAAAAAACGTCATAGTATAGTAAGGCGTCAAAATCGGCCAAAAAAAGACAAAATTTTTTTGACCTCAAAATGTCATAAAAAACGTCATAGTATAGTAAGGCGTCAAAAAATGTCAAAAAAAGTCAAAATTTTTTTTGACCTCAAAATGTCATAGAAAACGTCATAGTATAGTAAGGCGTCAAAAAATGTCAAAAAAAGTCAAAATTTTTTTTGACCTCAAAATGTCATAAACAACGGCATAGTATAGTAAGGCGTCAAAATCGGCCAAAAAAAGTCAAAGATTTTTTTGACCTCAAAATGTCATAAAAAACGTCATAGTATAGTAAGGCGTCAAAAAATGTCAAAAAAAGTCAAAAATTTTTTTGACCTCAAAATTTTATAAAAAATGTCATAGTATAGTAAGGCGTTTTTTTCGGCCAAAAAAAGTCAACATTTTTTTTTACCTCAAAATGTCATAGAAAACGTCATAGTATAGTAAGGCGTCAAAAAATGTCAAAAAAGTCAAAAATTTTTTTGACCTCAAAATGTCAAAAAAACGTCATAGTATAGTAAGGCGTTTTTTTCGGCCAAAAAAAGTCAACATTTTTTTTGACCTCAAAATGTCATAGAAAACGTCATAGTATAGTAAGGCGTCAAAAAATGTCAAAAAAAGTCAAAAATTTTTTTGACCTCAAAATGTCATAAAAAAAGTCATAGTATAGTAAGGCGTCAAAAAATGTCAAAAAAAGTCAAAAATTTTTTTGACCTCAAAATGTCATAGAAAACGTCATAGTATAGTAAGGCGTCAAAAAATGTCAAAAAAAGTCAAAATTTTTTTTGACCTCAAAATGTCATAAACAACGGCATAGTATAGTAAGGCGTCAAAATCGGCCAAAAAAAGTCAAAGATTTTTTTGACCTCAAAATGTCATAAAAAACGTCATAGTATAGTAAGGCGTCAAAAAATGTCAAAAAAAGTCAAAATTTTTTTTGACCTCAAAATTTTATAAAAAATGTCATAGTATAGTAAGGCGTTTTTTTCGGCCAAAAAAAGTCAACATTTTTTTTTACCTCAAAATGTCATAGAAAACGTCATAGTATAGTAAGGCGTCAAAAAATGTCAAAAAAAGTCAAAAATTTTTTTGACCTCAAAATGTCATAAAAAACGTCATAGTATAGTAAGGCGTTTTTTTCGGCCAAAAAAAGTCAACATTTTTTTTTACCTCAAAATGTCATAGAAAACGTCATAGTATAGTAAGGCGTCAAAAAATGTCAAAAAAAGTCAAAATTTTTTTGACCTCAAAATGTCATAAAAAACGGCATAGTATAGTAAGGCGTCAAAAAATGTCAAAAAAAGTCAAAATTTTTTTTGACCTCAAAATGTCATAAAAAACGTCATAGTATAGTAAGGCGTCAAAAAATGTCAAAAAAAGTCAAAAATTTTTTTGACCTCAAAATGTCATAAAAAACGTCCTAGTATAGTAAGGCGTCAAAAAATGTCAAAAAAAGTCAAAAATTTTTTTGACCTCAAAATGTCATAAAAAACGTCATAGTATAGTAAGGCGTTTTTTTCGGCCAAAAAAAGTCAAAATTTTTTTGACCTCAAAATGTCATAAAAAACGTCATAGTATAGTAAGGCGTCAAAAAATGTCAAAAAAAGTCAAAAATTTTTTTGACCTCAAAATTTTATAAAAAATGTCATAGTATAGTAAGGCGTTTTTTTCGGCCAAAAAAAGTCAACATTTTTTTTTACCTCAAAATGTCATAGAAAACGTCATAGTATAGTAAGGCGTCAAAAAATGTCAAAAAAAGTCAAAATTTTTTTTGACCTCAAAATGTCAAAAAAACGTCATAGTATAGTAAGGCGTTTTTTTCGGCCAAAAAAAGTCAAAGATTTTTTTGACCTCAAAATGTCATAAAAAACGTCATAGTATAGTAAGGCGTCAAAAAATGTCAAAAAAAGTCAAAAATTTTTTTGACCTCAAAATGTCATAAAAAAAGTCATAGTATAGTAAGGCGTCAAAAAATGTCAAAAAAAGTCAAAAAATTTTTTGACCTCAAAATGTCATAGAAAACGTCATAGTATAGTAAGGCGTCAAAAAATGTCAAAAAAAGTCAAAATTTTTTTTGACCTCAAAATGTCATAAACAACGGCATAGTATAGTAAGGCGTCAAAATCGGCCAAAAAAAGTCAAAGATTTTTTTGACCTCAAAATGTCATAAAAAACGTCATAGTATAGTAAGGCGTCAAAAAATGTCAAAAAAAGTCAAAATTTTTTTTGACCTCAAAATTTTATAAAAAATGTCATAGTATAGTAAGGCGTTTTTTTCGGCCAAAAAAAGTCAACATTTTTTTTTACCTCAAAATGTCATAGAAAACGTCATAGTATAGTAAGGCGTCAAAAAATGTCAAAAAAAGTCAAAATTTTTTTTGACCTCAAAATGTCAAAAAAACGTCATAGTATAGTAAGGCGTTTTTTTCGGCCAAAAAAAGTCAACATTTTTTTTGACCTCAAAATGTCATAGAAAACGTCATAGTATAGTAAGGCGTCAAAAAATGTCAAAAAAAGTCAAAATTTTTTTGACCTCAAAATGTCATAAAAAACGGCATAGTATAGTAAGGCGTCAAAAAATGTCAAAAAAAGTCAAAATTTTTTTTGACCTCAAAATGTCATAAAAAACGTCATAGTATAGTAAGGCGTCAAAAAATGTCAAAAAAAGTCAAAAATTTTTTTGACCTCAAAATGTCATAAAAAACGTCCTAGTATAGTAAGGCGTCAAAAAATGTCAAAAAAAGTCAAAAATTTTTTTGACCTCAAAATGTCATAAAAAACGTCATAGTATAGTAAGGCGTTTTTTTCGGCCAAAAAAAGTCAAAATTTTTTTGACCTCAAAATGTCATAAAAAATGTCATAGTATAGTAAGGCGTTTTTTTCGGCCAAAAAAAGTCAAAATTTTTTTTGACCTCATAATGTCATAGAAAACGTCATAGTATAGTAAGGCGTCAAAAAATGTCAAAAAAAGTCAAAATTTTTTTTGACCTCAAAATGTCATAAACAACGGCATAGTATAGTAAGGCGTCAAAATCGGCCAAAAAAAGTCAAAGATTTTTTTGACCTCAAAATGTCATAAAAAACGTCATAGTATAGTAAGGCGTCAAAAAATGTCAAAAAAAGTCAAAATTTTTTTTGACCTCAAAATTTTATAAAAAATGTCATAGTATAGTAAGGCGTTTTTTTCGGCCAAAAAAAGTCAACATTTTTTTTTACCTCAAAATGTCATAGAAAACGTCATAGTATAGTAAGGCGTTTTTTTCGGCCAAAAAAAGTCAACATTTTTTTTGACCTCAAAATGTCATAGAAAACGTCATAGTATAGTAAGGCGTCAAAAAATGTCAAAAAAAGTCAAAAAATTTTTTGACCTCAAAATGTCATAAAAAAAGTCATAGTATAGTAAGGCGTCAAAAAATGTCAAAAAAAGTCAAAAATTTTTTTGACCTCAAAATGTCATAAAAAACGTCATAGTATAGTAAGGCGTTTTTTTCGGCCAAAAAAAGTCAACATTTTTTTTGACCTCAAAATGTCATAGAAAACGTCATAGTATAGTAAGGCGTCAAAAAATGTCAAAAAAAGTCAAAAATTTTTTTGACCTCAAAATGTCATAAAAAACGGCATAGTATAGTAAGGCGTCAAAAAATGTCAAAAAAAGTCAAAATTTTTTTTGACCTCAAAATGTCATAAAAAACGTCATAGTATAGTAAGGCGTCAAAAAATGTCAAAAAAAGTCAAAAATTTTTTTGACCTCAAAATGTCATAAAAAACGTCATAGTATAGTAAGGCGTCAAAAAATGTCAAAAAAAGTCAAAATTTTTTTTGACCTCAAAATTTTATAAAAAATGTCATAGTATAGTAAGGCGTTTTTTTCGGCCAAAAAAAGTCAACATTTTTTTTTACCTCAAAATGTCATAGAAAACGTCATAGTATAGTAAGGCGTCAAAAAATGTCAAAAAAAAGTCAAAATTTTTTTTGACCTCAAAATGTCAAAAAAACGTCATAGTATAGTAAGGCGTTTTTTTCGGCCAAAAAAAGTCAACATTTTTTTTGACCTCAAAATGTCATAGAAAACGTCATAGTATAGTAAGGCGTCAAAAAATGTCAAAAAAAGTCAAAATTTTTTTGACCTCAAAATGTCATAAAAAACGGCATAGTATAGTAAGGCGTCAAAAAATGTCAAAAAAAGTCAAAATTTTTTTTGACCTCAAAATGTCATAAAAAACGTCATAGTATAGTAAGGCGTCAAAAAATGTCAAAAAAAGTCAAAAATTTTTTTGACCTCAAAATGTCATAAAAAACGTCCTAGTATAGTAAGGCGTCAAAAAATGTCAAAAAAAGTCAAAAATTTTTTTGACCTCAAAATGTCATAAAAAACGTCATAGTATAGTAAGGCGTTTTTTTCGGCCAAAAAAAGTCAAAATTTTTTTGACCTCAAAATGTCATAAAAAATGTCATAGTATAGTAAGGCGTTTTTTTCGGCCAAAAAAAGTCAAAATTTTTTTTGACCTCATAATGTCATAGAAAACGTCATAGTATAGTAAGGCGTCAAAAAATGTCAAAAAAAGTCAAAATTTTTTTTGACCTCAAAATGTCATAAACAACGGCATAGTATAGTAAGGCGTCAAAATCGGCCAAAAAAAGTCAAAGATTTTTTTGACCTCAAAATGTCATAAAAAACGTCATAGTATAGTAAGGCGTCAAAAAATGTCAAAAAAAGTCAAAATTTTTTTTGACCTCAAAATTTTATAAAAAATGTCATAGTATAGTAAGGCGTTTTTTTCGGCCAAAAAAAGTCAACATTTTTTTTTACCTCAAAATGTCATAGAAAACGTCATAGTATAGTAAGGCGTTTTTTTCGGCCAAAAAAAGTCAACATTTTTTTTGACCTCAAAATGTCATAGAAAACGTCATAGTATAGTAAGGCGTCAAAAAATGTCAAAAAAAGTCAAAAAATTTTTTGACCTCAAAATGTCATAAAAAAAGTCATAGTATAGTAAGGCGTCAAAAAATGTCAAAAAAAGTCAAAAATTTTTTTGACCTCAAAATGTCATAAAAAACGTCATAGTATAGTAAGGCGTTTTTTTCGGCCAAAAAAAGTCAACATTTTTTTTGACCTCAAAATGTCATAGAAAACGTCATAGTATAGTAAGGCGTCAAAAAATGTCAAAAAAAGTCAAAAATTTTTTTGACCTCAAAATGTCATAAAAAACGGCATAGTATAGTAAGGCGTCAAAAAATGTCAAAAAAAGTCAAAATTTTTTTTGACCTCAAAATGTCATAAAAAACGTCATAGTATAGTAAGGCGTCAAAAAATGTCAAAAAAAGTCAAAAAATTTTTTGACCTCAAAATGTCATAAAAAACGTCATAGTATAGTAAGGCGTCAAAAAATGTCAAAAAAAGTCAAAATTTTTTTTGACCTCAAAATGTCATAAAAACGTCATAGTATAGTAAGGCGTTTTTTTCGGCCAAAAAAAGTCAAAATTTTTTTTGACCTCAAAATGTCATAAAAAATGTCATAGTATAGTAAGGCGTTTTTTTCGGCCAAAAAAAGTCAAAATTTTTTTTGACCTCATAATGTCATAAAAAACGTCATAGTATAGTAAGGCGTCAAAATCGGCCAAAAAAAGACAAAATTTTTTTGACCTCAAAATGTCATAAAAACGTCATAGTATAGTAAGGCGTCAAAAAATGCCAAAAAAAGTCAAAATTTTTTTTGACCTCAAAATGTCATAAAAAACGTCATAGTATAGTAAGGCGTCAAAATCGGACAAAAAAATCAAAATTTCTTTTGACCTCAAAATGTCATAAAAAACGTCATAGTATAGTAAGGCGTCAAAAAATGTCAAAAAAAGTCAAAAATTTTTTTGACCTCAAAATGTCATAGAAAACGTCATAGTATAGTAAGGCGTCAAAAAATGTCAAAAAAAGTCAACATTTTTTTTGACCTCAAAATGTCATAAACAACGGCATAGTATAGTAAGGCGTCAAAATCGGCCAAAAAAAGTCAAAGATTTTTTTGACCTCAAAATGTCATAAAAAACGTCATAGTATAGTAAGGCGTCAAAAAATGTCAAAAAAAGTCAAAATTTTTTTTGACCTCAAAATTTTATAAAAAATGTCATAGTATAGTAAGGCGTTTTTTTCGGCCAAAAAAAGTCAACATTTTTTTTTACCTCAAAATGTCATAGAAAACGTCATAGTATAGTAAGGCGTTTTTTTCGGCCAAAAAAAGTCAACATTTTTTTTGACCTCAAAATGTCATAAAAAACGTCATAGTATAGTAAGGCGTCAAAATCGGCCAAAAAAAGTCAAAATTTTTTTTGACCTCAAAATGTCATAAAAACGTCATAGTATAGTAAGGCGTTTTTTTCGGCCAAAAAAAGTCAAAAAATTTTTTGACCTCAAAATGTCATAAAAAACGTCATAGTATAGTAAGGCGTCAAAAAATGTCAAAAAAAGTCAAAATTTTTTTTGACCTCAAAATGTCATAAAAAATGTCATAGTATAGTAAGGCGTTTTTTTCGGCCAAAAAAAGTCAAAATTTTTTTTGACCTCATAATGTCATAAAAAACGTCATAGTATAGTAAGGCGTCAAAATCGGCCAAAAAAAGACAAAATTTTTTTGACCTCAAAATGTCATAAAAAACGTCATAGTATAGTAAGGCGTCAAAAAATGCCAAAAAAAGTCAAAATTTTTTTTGACCTCAAAATGTCATAAAAAACGTCATAGTATAGTAAGGCGTCAAAATCGCACAAAAAAATCAAAATTTCTTTTGACCTCAAAATGTCATAAAAAACGTCATAGTATAGTAAGGCGTCAAAAAATGTCAAAAAAAGTCAAATTTTTTTTTGACCTCAAAATTTTATAAAAAATGTCATAGTATAGTAAGGCGTTTTTTTCGGCCAAAAAAAGTCAACATTTTTTTTTACCTCAAAATGTCATAGAAAACGTCATAGTATAGTAAGGCGTTTTTTTCGGCCAAAAAAAGTCAACATTTTTTTTGACCTCAAAATGTCATAAAAAACGTCATAGTATAGTAAGGTGTCAAAATCGGCCAAAAAAAGTCAAAATTTTTTTTGACCTCAAAATGTCATAAAAACGTCATAGTATAGTAAGGCGTTTTTTTCGGCCAAAAAAAGTCAAAAATTTTTTTGACCTCAAAATGTCATAAAAAACGTCATAGTATAGTAAGGCCTCAAAAAATGTCAAAGAAAGTCAAAAATTTTTTTGACCTCAAAATGTCATCAAAAACGTCATAGTATAGTAAGGCGTTTTTTTCGGCCAAAAAAAGTCAACATTTTTTTTGACCTCAAAATGTCATAGAAAACGTCATAGTATAGTAAGGCGTCAAAAAATGTCAAAAAAAGTCAAAAAATTTTTTGACCTCAAAATGTCATAAAAAGCGTCATAGTATAGTAAGGCGTCAAAAAATGTCAAAAAAAGTCAAAAATTTTTTTGACCTCAAAATGTCATAAAAAACGTCATAGTATAGTAAGGCGTCAAAAAATGTCAAAAAAAGTCAAAATTTTTTTTGACCTCAAAATGTCATAAAAAACGTCATAGTATAGTAAGGCGTATTTTTCGGCCAAAAAAAGTCAACATTTTTTTTGACCTCAAAATGTCATAGAAAACGTCATAGTATAGTAAGGCGTCAAAAAATGTCAAAAAAAGTCAAAAATTTTTTTGACCTCAAAATGTCATAAAAAGCATCATAGTATAGTAAGGCGTCAAAAAATGTCAAAAAAAGTCAAAAATTTTTTTGACCTCAAAATGTCATAAAAAACGTCATAGTATAGTAAGGCGTCAAAAAATGTCAAAAAAAGTCAAAATTTTTTTTGACCTCAAAATGTCATAAAAAACGTCATAGTATAGTAAGGCGTATTTTTCGGCCAAAAAAAGTCAACATTTTTTTTTACCTCAAAATGTCATAGAAAACGTCATAGTATAGTAAGGCGTCAAAAAATGTCAAAAAAAGTCAACATTTTTTTTGACCTCAAAATGTCAAAAAAACGTCATAGTATAGTAAGGCGTTTTTTTCGGCCAAAAAAAGTCAACATTTTTTTTGACCTCAAAATGTCATAGAAAACGTCATAGTATAGTAAGGCGTCAAAAAATGTCAAAAAAAGTCAAAAATTTTTTTGACCTCAAAATGTCATAAAAAAAGTCATAGTATAGTAAGGCGTCAAAAAATGTCAAAAAAAGTCAAAAATTTTTTTGACCTCAAAATGTCATAAAAAACGTCATAGTATAGTAAGGCGTTTTTTTCGGCCAAAAAAAGTCAACATTTTTTTTGACCTCAAAATGTCATAGAAAACGTCATAGTATAGTAAGGCGTCAAAAAATGTCAAAAAAAGTCAAAAATTTTTTTGACCTCAAAATGTCATAAAAAACGGCATAGTATAGTAAGGCGTCAAAAAATGTCAAAAAATGTCAAAAATTTTTTTGACCTCAAAATGTCATAAAAAACGTCATAGTATAGTAAGGCGTCAAAAAATGTCAAAAAAAGTCAAAAATTTTTTTGACCTCAAAATGTCATAAAAAACGTCATAGTATAGTAAGGCGTCAAAAAATGTCAAAAAAAGTCAAAAATTTTTTTGACCTCAAAATGTCATAAAAAACGTCATAGTATAGTAAGGCGTTTTTTTCGGCCAAAAAAAGTCAAAATTTTTTTTGACCTCAAAATGTCATAAAAAATGTCATAGTATAGTAAGGCGTTTTTTTCGGCCAAAAAAAGTCAAAATTTTTTTTGACCTCATAATGTCATAAAAAACGTCATAGTATAGTAAGGCGTCAAAATCGGCCAAAAAAAGACAAAATTTTTTTGACCTCAAAATGTCATAAAAAACGTCATAGTATAGTAAGGCGTCAAAAAATGCCAAAAAAAGTCAAAATTTTTTTTGACCTCAAAATGTCATAAAAAACGTCATAGTATAGTAAGGCGTCAAAATCGGACAAAAAAATCAAAATTTCTTTTGACCTCAAAATGTCATAAAAAACGTCATAGTATAGTAAGGCGTCAAAAAATGTCAAAAAAAGTCAAAATTTTTTTTGACCTCAAAATGTCATAGAAAACGTCATAGTATAGTAAGGCGTCAAAAAATGTCAAAAAAAGTCAAAATTTTTTTTGACCTCAAAATGTCATAAACAACGGCATAGTATAGTAAGGCGTCAAAATCGGCCAAAAAAAGTCAAAGATTTTTTTGACCTCAAAATGTCATAAAAAACGTCATAGTATAGTAAGGCGTCAAAAAATGTCAAAAAAAGTCAACATTTTTTTTGACCTCAAAATTTTATAAAAAATGTCATAGTATAGTAAGGCGTTTTTTTCGGCCAAAAAAAGTCAACATTTTTTTTTACCTCAAAATGTCATAGAAAACGTCATAGTATAGTAAGGCGTTTTTTTCGGCCAAAAAAAGTCAACATTTTTTTTGACCTCAAAATGTCATAAAAAACGTCATAGTATAGTAAGGCGTCAAAATCGGCCAAAAAAAGTCAAAATTTTTTTTGACCTCAAAATGTCATAAAAACGTCATAGTATAGTAAGGCGTTTTTTTCGGCCAAAAAAAGTCAAAAATTTTTTTGACCTCAAAATGTCATAAAAAACGTCATAGTATAGTAAGGCCTCAAAAAATGTCAAAGAAAGTCAAAAATTTTTTTGACCTCAAAATGTCATCAAAAACGTCATAGTATAGTAAGGCGTTTTTTTCGGCCAAAAAAAGTCAACATTTTTTTTGACCTCAAAATGTCATAGAAAACGTCATAGTATAGTAAGGCGTCAAAAAATGTCAAAAAAAGTCAAAAAATTTTTTGACCTCAAAATGTCATAAAAAGCGTCATAGTATAGTAAGGCGTCAAAAAATGTCAAAAAAAGTCAAAAATTTTTTTGACCTCAAAATGTCATAAAAAACGTCATAGTATAGTAAGGCGTCAAAAAATGTCAAAAAAAGTCAAAATTTTTTTTGACCTCAAAATGTCATAAAAAACGTCATAGTATAGTAAGGCGTATTTTTCGGCCAAAAAAAGTCAACATTTTTTTTGACCTCAAAATGTCATAAAAAGCGTCATAGTATAGTAAGGCGTCAAAAAATGTCAAAAAAAGTCAAAAAATTTTTTGACCTCAAAATGTCATAAAAAGCGTCATAGTATAGTAAGGCGTCAAAAAATGTCAAAAAAAGTCAAAAATTTTTTTGACCTCAAAATGTCATAAAAAACGTCATAGTATAGTAAGGCGTTTTTTTTCGGCCAAAAAAAGTCAAAATTTTTTTTGACCTCAAAATGTCATAAAAAATGTCATAGTATAGTAAGGCGTTTTTTTCGGCCAAAAAAAGTCAAAATTTTTTTTGACCTCATAATGTCATAAAAAACGTCATAGTATAGTAAGGCGTCAAAATCGGCCAAAAAAAGTCAAATTTTTTTTGACCTCAAAATGTCATAAAAAACGTCATAGTATAGTAAGGCGTCAAAAAATGTCAAAAAAAGTCAAAATTTTTTTTGACCTCAAAATGTCATAGAAAACGTCATAGTATAGTAAGGCGTCAAAAAATGTCAAAAAAAGTCAAAATTTTTTTTGACCTCAAAATGTCATAAACAACGGCATAGTATAGTAAGGCGTCAAAATCGGCCAAAAAAAGTCAAAGATTTTTTTGACCTCAAAATGTCATAAAAAACGTCATAGTATAGTAAGGCGTCAAAAAATGTCAAAAAAAGTCAAAATTTTTTTTGACCTCAAAATTTTATAAAAAACGTCATAGTATAGTAAGGCGTTTTTTTCGGCCAAAAAAAGTCAACATTTTTTTTTACCTCAAAATGTCATAGAAAACGTCATAGTATAGTAAGGCGTTTTTTTCGGCCAAAAAAAGTCAACATTTTTTTTTACCTCAAAATGTCATAAAAAACGTCATAGTATAGTAAGGCGTCAAAATCGGCCAAAAAAAGTCAAAATTTTTTTTGACCTCAAAATGTCATAAAAACGTCATAGTATAGTAAGGCGTTTTTTTCGGCCAAAAAAAGTCAAACATTTTTTTGACCTCAAAATGTCATAAAAAACGTCATAGTATAGTAAGGCCTCAAAAAATGTCAAAGAAAGTCAAAAATTTTTTTGACCTCAAAATGTCATCAAAAACGTCATAGTATAGTAAGGCGTTTTTTTCGGCCAAAAAAAGTCAACATTTTTTTTGACCTCAAAATGTCATAGAAAACGTCATAGTATAGTAAGGCGTCAAAAAATGTCAAAAAAAGTCAAAAATTTTTTTGACCTCAAAATGTCATAAAAAAAGTCATAGTATAGTAAGGCGTCAAAAAATGTCAAAAAAAGTCAAAAATTTTTTTGACCTCAAAATGTCATAAAAAACGTCATAGTATAGTAAGGCGTTTTTTTTCGGCCAAAAAAAGTCAACATTTTTTTTGACCTCAAAATGTCATAGAAAACGTCATAGTATAGTAAGGCGTCAAAAAATGTCAAAAAAAGTCAAAAATTTTTTTGACCTCAAAATGTCATAAAAAACGGCATAGTATAGTAAGGCGTCAAAAAATGTCAAAAAATGTCAAAAATTTTTTTGACCTCAAAATGTCATAAAAAACGTCATAGTATAGTAAGGCGTCAAAAAATGTCAAAAAAAGTCAAAAATTTTTTTGACCTCAAAATGTCATAAAAAACGTCATAGTATAGTAAGGCGTCAAAAAATGTCAAAAAAAGTCAAAATTTTTTTTGACCTCAAAATGTCATAAAAAACGTCATAGTATAGTAAGGCGTTTTTTTCGGCCAAAAAAAGTCAAAATTTTTTTTGACCTCAAAATGTCATAAAAAATGTCATAGTATAGTAAGGCGTTTTTTTCGGCCAAAAAAAGTCAAAATTTTTTTTGACCTCATAATGTCATAAAAAACGTCATAGTATAGTAAGGCGTCAAAATCGGCCAAAAAAAGACAAAATTTTTTTGACCTCAAAATGTCATAAAAAACGTCATAGTATAGTAAGGCGTCAAAAAATGCCAAAAAAAGTCAAAATTTTTTTTGACCTCAAAATGTCATAAAAAACGTCATAGTATAGTAAGGCGTCAAAATCGGACAAAAAAATCAAAATTTCTTTTGACCTCAAAATGTCATAAAAAACGTCATAGTATAGTAAGGCGTCAAAAAATGTCAAAAAAAGTCAACATTTTTTTTGACCTCAAAATTTTATAAAAAATGTCATAGTATAGTAAGGCGTTTTTTTCGGCCAAAAAAAGTCAACATTTTTTTTTACCTCAAAATGTCATAGAAAACGTCATAGTATAGTAAGGCGTTTTTTTCGGCCAAAAAAAGTCAACATTTTTTTTGACCTCAAAATGTCATAAAAAACGTCATAGTATAGTAAGGCGTCAAAATCGGCCAAAAAAAGTCAAAATTTTTTTTGACCTCAAAATGTCATAAAAACGTCATAGTATAGTAAGGCGTTTTTTTCGGCCAAAAAAAGTCAAAAATTTTTTTGACCTCAAAATGTCATAAAAAACGTCATAGTATAGTAAGGCCTCAAAAAATGTCAAAGAAAGTCAAAAATTTTTTTGACCTCAAAATGTCATCAAAAACGTCATAGTATAGTAAGGCGTTTTTTTCGGCCAAAAAAAGTCAACATTTTTTTTGACCTCAAAATGTCATAGAAAACGTCATAGTATAGTAAGGCGTCAAAAAATGTCAAAAAAAGTCAAAAAATTTTTTGACCTCAAAATGTCATAAAAAGCGTCATAGTATAGTAAGGCGTCAAAAAATGTCAAAAAAAGTCAAAAATTTTTTTGACCTCAAAATGTCATAAAAAACGTCATAGTATAGTAAGGCGTCAAAAAATGTCAAAAAAAGTCAAAATTTTTTTTGACCTCAAAATGTCATAAAAAACGTCATAGTATAGTAAGGCGTATTTTTCGGCCAAAAAAAGTCAACATTTTTTTTGACCTCAAAATGTCATAAAAAGCGTCATAGTATAGTAAGGCGTCAAAAAATGTCAAAAAAAGTCAAAAAATTTTTTGACCTCAAAATGTCATAAAAAGCGTCATAGTATAGTAAGGCGTCAAAAAATGTCAAAAAAAGTCAAAAATTTTTTTGACCTCAAAATGTCATAAAAAACGTCATAGTATAGTAAGGCGTTTTTTTTCGGCCAAAAAAAGTCAAAATTTTTTTTGACCTCAAAATGTCATAAAAAATGTCATAGTATAGTAAGGCGTTTTTTTCGGCCAAAAAAAGTCAAAATTTTTTTTGACCTCATAATGTCATAAAAAACGTCATAGTATAGTAAGGCGTCAAAATCGGCCAAAAAAAGTCAAATTTTTTTTGACCTCAAAATGTCATAAAAAACGGCATAGTATAGTAAGGCGTCAAAAAATGTCAAAAAATGTCAAAAATTTTTTTGACCTCAAAATGTCATAAAAAACGTCATAGTATAGTAAGGCGTCAAAAAATGTCAAAAAAAGTCAAAAATTTTTTTGACCTCAAAATGTCATAAAAAACGTCATAGTATAGTAAGGCGTCAAAAAATGTCAAAAAAAGTCAAAATTTTTTTTGACCTCAAAATGTCATAAAAAACGTCATAGTATAGTAAGGCGTTTTTTTCGGCCAAAAAAAGTCAAAATTTTTTTTGACCTCAAAATGTCATAAAAAATGTCATAGTATAGTAAGGCGTTTTTTTCGGCCAAAAAAAGTCAAAATTTTTTTTGACCTCATAATGTCATAAAAAACGTCATAGTATAGTAAGGCGTCAAAATCGGCCAAAAAAAGACAAAATTTTTTTGACCTCAAAATGTCATAAAAAACGTCATAGTATAGTAAGGCGTCAAAAAATGCCAAAAAAAGTCAAAATTTTTTTTGACCTCAAAATGTCATAAAAAACGTCATAGTATAGTAAGGCGTCAAAATCGGACAAAAAAATCAAAATTTCTTTTGACCTCAAAATGTCATAAAAAACGTCATAGTATAGTAAGGCGTCAAAAAATGTCAAAAAAAGTCAACATTTTTTTTGACCTCAAAATTTTATAAAAAATGTCATAGTATAGTAAGGCGTTTTTTTCGGCCAAAAAAAGTCAACATTTTTTTTTACCTCAAAATGTCATAGAAAACGTCATAGTATAGTAAGGCGTTTTTTTCGGCCAAAAAAAGTCAACATTTTTTTTGACCTCAAAATGTCATAAAAAACGTCATAGTATAGTAAGGCGTCAAAATCGGCCAAAAAAAGTCAAAATTTTTTTTGACCTCAAAATGTCATAAAAACGTCATAGTATAGTAAGGCGTTTTTTTCGGCCAAAAAAAGTCAAAAATTTTTTTGACCTCAAAATGTCATAAAAAACGTCATAGTATAGTAAGGCCTCAAAAAATGTCAAAGAAAGTCAAAAATTTTTTTGACCTCAAAATGTCATCAAAAACGTCATAGTATAGTAAGGCGTTTTTTTCGGCCAAAAAAAGTCAACATTTTTTTTGACCTCAAAATGTCATAGAAAACGTCATAGTATAGTAAGGCGTCAAAAAATGTCAAAAAAAGTCAAAAAATTTTTTGACCTCAAAATGTCATAAAAAGCGTCATAGTATAGTAAGGCGTCAAAAAATGTCAAAAAAAGTCAAAAATTTTTTTGACCTCAAAATGTCATAAAAAACGTCATAGTATAGTAAGGCGTCAAAAAATGTCATAAAAAACGTCATAGTATAGTAAGGCGTATTTTTCGGCCAAAAAAAGTCAACATTTTTTTTGACCTCAAAATGTCATAAAAAGCGTCATAGTATAGTAAGGCGTCAAAAAATGTCAAAAAAAGTCAAAAAATTTTTTGACCTCAAAATGTCATAAAAAGCGTCATAGTATAGTAAGGCGTCAAAAAATGTCAAAAAAAGTCAAAAATTTTTTTGACCTCAAAATGTCATAAAAAACGTCATAGTATAGTAAGGCGTTTTTTTTCGGCCAAAAAAAGTCAAAATTTTTTTTGACCTCAAAATGTCATAAAAAATGTCATAGTATAGTAAGGCGTTTTTTTCGGCCAAAAAAAGTCAAAATTTTTTTTGACCTCATAATGTCATAAAAAACGTCATAGTATAGTAAGGCGTCAAAATCGGCCAAAAAAAGTCAAATTTTTTTTGACCTCAAAATGTCATAAAAAACGTCATAGTATAGTAAGGCGTCAAAAAATGTCAAAAAAAGTCAAAATTTTTTTTGACCTCAAAATGTCATAGAAAACGTCATAGTATAGTAAGGCGTCAAAAAATGTCAAAAAAAGTCAAAATTTTTTTTGACCTCAAAATGTCATAAACAACGGCATAGTATAGTAAGGCGTCAAAATCGGCCAAAAAAAGTCAAAGATTTTTTTGACCTCAAAATGTCATAAAAAACGTCATAGTATAGTAAGGCGTCAAAAAATGTCAAAAAAAGTCAAAATTTTTTTTGACCTCAAAATTTTATAAAAAACGTCATAGTATAGTAAGGCGTTTTTTTCGGCCAAAAAAAGTCAACATTTTTTTTTACCTCAAAATGTCATAGAAAACGTCATAGTATAGTAAGGCGTTTTTTTCGGCCAAAAAAAGTCAACATTTTTTTTTACCTCAAAATGTCATAAAAAACGTCATAGTATAGTAAGGCGTCAAAATCGGCCAAAAAAAGTCAAAATTTTTTTTGACCTCAAAATGTCATAAAAACGTCATAGTATAGTAAGGCGTTTTTTTCGGCCAAAAAAAGTCAAACATTTTTTTGACCTCAAAATGTCATAAAAAACGTCATAGTATAGTAAGGCCTCAAAAAATGTCAAAGAAAGTCAAAAATTTTTTTGACCTCAAAATGTCATCAAAAACGTCATAGTATAGTAAGGCGTTTTTTTCGGCCAAAAAAAGTCAACATTTTTTTTGACCTCAAAATGTCATAGAAAACGTCATAGTATAGTAAGGCGTCAAAAAATGTCAAAAAAAGTCAAAAATTTTTTTGACCTCAAAATGTCATAAAAAAAGTCATAGTATAGTAAGGCGTCAAAAAATGTCAAAAAAAGTCAAAAATTTTTTTGACCTCAAAATGTCATAAAAAACGTCATAGTATAGTAAGGCGTTTTTTTCGGCCAAAAAAAGTCAACATTTTTTTTGACCTCAAAATGTCATAGAAAACGTCATAGTATAGTAAGGCGTCAAAAAATGTCAAAAAAAGTCAAAAATTTTTTTGACCTCAAAATGTCATAAAAAACGGCATAGTATAGTAAGGCGTCAAAAAATGTCAAAAAATGTCAAAAATTTTTTTGACCTCAAAATGTCATAAAAAACGTCATAGTATAGTAAGGCGTCAAAAAATGTCAAAAAAAGTCAAAAATTTTTTTGACCTCAAAATGTCATAAAAAACGTCATAGTATAGTAAGGCGTCAAAAAATGTCAAAAAAAGTCAAAATTTTTTTTGACCTCAAAATGTCATAAAAAACGTCATAGTATAGTAAGGCGTTTTTTTCGGCCAAAAAAAGTCAAAATTTTTTTTGACCTCAAAATGTCATAAAAAATGTCATAGTATAGTAAGGCGTTTTTTTCGGCCAAAAAAAGTCAAAATTTTTTTTGACCTCATAATGTCATAAAAAACGTCATAGTATAGTAAGGCGTCAAAATCGGCCAAAAAAAGACAAAATTTTTTTGACCTCAAAATGTCATAAAAAACGTCATAGTATAGTAAGGCGTCAAAAAATGCCAAAAAAAGTCAAAATTTTTTTTGACCTCAAAATGTCATAAAAAACGTCATAGTATAGTAAGGCGTCAAAATCGGACAAAAAAAATCAAAATTTCTTTTGACCTCAAAATGTCATAAAAAACGTCATAGTATAGTAAGGCGTCAAAAAATGTCAAAAAAAGTCAAAATTTTTTTTGACCTCAAAATGTCATAGAAAACGTCATAGTATAGTAAGGCGTCAAAAAATGTCAAAAAAAGTCAAAATTTTTTTTGACCTCAAAATGTCATAAACAACGGCATAGTATAGTAAGGCGTCAAAATCGGCCAAAAAAAGTCAAAGATTTTTTTGACCTCAAAATGTCATAAAAAACGTCATAGTATAGTAAGGCGTCAAAAAATGTCAAAAAAAGTCAACATTTTTTTTTACCTCAAAATTTTATAAAAAATGTCATAGTATAGTAAGGCGTTTTTTTCGGCCAAAAAAAGTCAACATTTTTTTTTACCTCAAAATGTCATAGAAAACGTCATAGTATAGTAAGGCGTTTTTTTCGGCCAAAAAAAGTCAACATTTTTTTTTACCTCAAAATGTCATAGAAAACGTCATAGTATAGTAAGGCGTTTTTTTCGGCCAAAAAAAGTCAACATTTTTTTTGACCTCAAAATGTCATAAAAAACGTCATAGTATAGTAAGGCGTCAAAATCGGCCAAAAAAAGTCAAAATTTTTTTTGACCTCAAAATGTCATAAAAACGTCATAGTATAGTAAGGCGTTTTTTTCGGCCAAAAAAAGTCAAAAATTTTTTTGACCTCAAAATGTCATAAAAAACGTCATAGTATAGTAAGGCCTCAAAAAATGTCAAAGAAAGTCAAAAAATTTTTTGACCTCAAAATGTCATCAAAAACGTCATAGTATAGTAAGGCGTTTTTTTCGGCCAAAAAAAGTCAACATTTTTTTTGACCTCAAAATGTCATAGAAAACGTCATAGTATAGTAAGGCGTCAAAAAATGTCAAAAAAAGTCAAAAAATTTTTTGACCTCAAAATGTCATAAAAAGCGTCATAGTATAGTAAGGCGTCAAAAAATGTCAAAAAAAGTCAAAAATTTTTTTGACCTCAAAATGTCATAAAAAACGTCATAGTATAGTAAGGCGTCAAAAAATGTCAAAAAAAGTCCAAATTTTTTTTGACCTCAAAATGTCATAAAAAACGTCATAGTATAGTAAGGCGTATTTTTCGGCCAAAAAAAGTCAACATTTTTTTTGACCTCAAAATGTCATAAAAAGCGTCATAGTATAGTAAGGCGTCAAAAAATGTCAAAAAAAGTCAAAAAATTTTTTGACCTCAAAATGTCATAAAAAGCGTCATAGTATAGTAAGGCGTCAAAAAATGTCAAAAAAAGTCAAAAATTTTTTTGACCTCAAAATGTCATAAAAAACGTCATAGTATAGTAAGGCGTTTTTTTTTTCGGCCAAAAAAAGTCAAAATTTTTTTTGACCTCAAAATGTCATAAAAAATGTCATAGTATAGTAAGGCGTTTTTTTCGGCCAAAAAAAGTCAAAATTTTTTTTGACCTCATAATGTCATAAAAAACGTCATAGTATAGTAAGGCGTCAAAATCGGCCAAAAAAAGTCAAATTTTTTTTGACCTCAAAATGTCATAAAAAACGTCATAGTATAGTAAGGCGTCAAAAAATGTCAAAAAAAGTCAAAATTTTTTTTGACCTCAAAATGTCATAGAAAACGTCATAGTATAGTAAGGCGTCAAAAAATGTCAAAAAAAGTCAAAATTTTTTTTGACCTCAAAATGTCATAAACAACGGCATAGTATAGTAAGGCGTCAAAATCGGCCAAAAAAAGTCAAAGATTTTTTTGACCTCAAAATGTCATAAAAAACGTCATAGTATAGTAAGGCGTCAAAAAATGTCAAAAAAAGTCAAAATTTTTTTTGACCTCAAAATTTTATAAAAAACGTCATAGTATAGTAAGGCGTTTTTTTCGGCCAAAAAAAGTCAACATTTTTTTTTACCTCAAAATGTCATAGAAAACGTCATAGTATAGTAAGGCGTTTTTTTCGGCCAAAAAAAGTCAACATTTTTTTTTACCTCAAAATGTCATAAAAAACGTCATAGTATAGTAAGGCGTCAAAATCGGCCAAAAAAAGTCAAAATTTTTTTTGACCTCAAAATGTCATAAAAACGTCATAGTATAGTAAGGCGTTTTTTTCGGCCAAAAAAAGTCAAACATTTTTTTGACCTCAAAATGTCATAAAAAACGTCATAGTATAGTAAGGCCTCAAAAAATGTCAAAGAAAGTCAAAAATTTTTTTGACCTCAAAATGTCATCAAAAACGTCATAGTATAGTAAGGCGTTTTTTTCGGCCAAAAAAAGTCAACATTTTTTTTTACCTCAAAATGTCATAGAAAACGTCATAGTATAGTAAGGCGTCAAAAAATGTCAAAAAAAGTCAAAAAATTTTTTGACCTCAAAATGTCATAAAAAGCGTCATAGTATAGTAAGGCGTCAAAAAATGTCAAAAAAAGTCAAAAATTTTTTTGACCTCAAAATGTCATAAAAAACGTCATAGTATAGTAAGGCGTCAAAAAATGTCAAAAAAAGTCAAAATTTTTTTTGACCTCAAAATGTCATAAAAAACGTCATAGTATAGTAAGGCGTATTTTTCGGCCAAAAAAAGTCAACATTTTTTTTGACCTCAAAATGTCATAGAAAACGTCATAGTATAGTAAGGCGTCAAAAAATGTCAAAAAAAGTCAAAAATTTTTTTGACCTCAAAATGTCATAAAAAGCATCATAGTATAGTAAGGCGTCAAAAAATGTCAAAAAAAGTCAAAAATTTTTTTGACCTCAAAATGTCATAAAAAACGTCATAGTATAGTAAGGCGTCAAAAAATGTCAAAAAAAGTCAAAATTTTTTTTGACCTCAAAATGTCATAAAAAACGTCATAGTATAGTAAGGCGTATTTTTCGGCCAAAAAAAGTCAACATTTTTTTTGACCTCAAAATGTCATAGAAAACGTCATAGTATAGTAAGGCGTCAAAAAATGTGAAAAAAAGTCAACATTTTTTTTGACCTCAAAATGTCAAAAAAACGTCATAGTATAGTAAGGCGTTTTTTTCGGCCAAAAAAAGTCAACATTTTTTTTGACCTCAAAATGTCATAGAAAACGTCATAGTATAGTAAGGCGTCAAAAAATGTCAAAAAAAGTCAAAAATTTTTTTGACCTCAAAATGTCATAAAAAAAGTCATAGTATAGTAAGGCGTCAAAAAATGTCAAAAAAAGTCAAAAATTTTTTTGACCTCAAAATGTCATAAAAAACGTCATAGTATAGTAAGGCGTTTTTTTCGGCCAAAAAAAGTCAACATTTTTTTTGACCTCAAAATGTCATAGAAAACGTCATAGTATAGTAAGGCGTCAAAAAATGTCAAAAAAAGTCAAAAATTTTTTTGACCTCAAAATGTCATAAAAAACGGCATAGTATAGTAAGGCGTCAAAAAATGTCAAAAAATGTCAAAAATTTTTTTGACCTCAAAATGTCATAAAAAACGTCATAGTATAGTAAGGCGTCAAAAAATGTCAAAAAAAGTCAAAAATTTTTTTGACCTCAAAATGTCATAAAAAACGTCATAGTATAGTAAGGCGTCAAAAAATGTCAAAAAAAGTCAAAATTTTTTTTGACCTCAAAATGTCATAAAAAACGTCATAGTATAGTAAGGCGTTTTTTTCGGCCAAAAAAAGTCAAAATTTTTTTTGACCTCAAAATGTCATAAAAAATGTCATAGTATAGTAAGGCGTTTTTTTCGGCCAAAAAAAGTCAAAATTTTTTTTGACCTCATAATGTCATAAAAAACGTCATAGTATAGTAAGGCGTCAAAATCGGCCAAAAAAAGACAAAATTTTTTTGACCTCAAAATGTCATAAAAAACGTCATAGTATAGTAAGGCGTCAAAAAATGCCAAAAAAAGTCAAAATTTTTTTTGACCTCAAAATGTCATAAAAAACGTCATAGTATAGTAAGGCGTCAAAATCGGACAAAAAAATCAAAATTTCTTTTGACCTCAAAATGTCATAAAAAACGTCATAGTATAGTAAGGCGTCAAAAAATGTCAAAAAAAGTCAA
Source organism: Toxotes jaculatrix (assembly GCF_017976425.1). Classification (NCBI taxonomy): domain Eukaryota; kingdom Metazoa; phylum Chordata; class Actinopteri; family Toxotidae; genus Toxotes; species Toxotes jaculatrix. The sequence goes on along the minus strand of NC_054408.1, from coordinate 12,043,161 downwards.
AATTTTTTTTGACCTCAAAATGTCATAGAAAACGTCATAGTATAGTAAGGCGTCAAAAAATGTCAAAAAAAGTCAAAATTTTTTTTGACCTCAAAATGTCATAAACAACGGCATAGTATAGTAAGGCGTCAAAATCGGCCAAAAAAAGTCAAAGATTTTTTTGACCTCAAAATGTCATAAAAAACGTCATAGTATAGTAAGGCGTCAAAAAATGTCAAAAAAAGTCAACATTTTTTTTGACCTCAAAATTTTATAAAAAATGTCATAGTATAGTAAGGCGTTTTTTTCGGCCAAAAAAAGTCAACATTTTTTTTTACCTCAAAATGTCATAGAAAACGTCATAGTATAGTAAGGCGTTTTTTTCGGCCAAAAAAAGTCAACATTTTTTTTGACCTCAAAATGTCATAAAAAACGTCATAGTATAGTAAGGCGTCAAAATCGGCCAAAAAAAGTCAAAATTTTTTTTGACCTCAAAATGTCATAAAAACGTCATAGTATAGTAAGGCGTTTTTTTCGGCCAAAAAAAGTCAAAAATTTTTTTGACCTCAAAATGTCATAAAAAACGTCATAGTATAGTAAGGCCTCAAAAAATGTCAAAGAAAGTCAAAAATTTTTTTGACCTCAAAATGTCATCAAAAACGTCATAGTATAGTAAGGCGTTTTTTTCGGCCAAAAAAAGTCAACATTTTTTTTGACCTCAAAATGTCATAGAAAACGTCATAGTATAGTAAGGCGTCAAAAAATGTCAAAAAAAGTCAAAAAATTTTTTGACCTCAAAATGTCATAAAAAGCGTCATAGTATAGTAAGGCGTCAAAAAATGTCAAAAAAAGTCAAAAATTTTTTTGACCTCAAAATGTCATAAAAAACGTCATAGTATAGTAAGGCGTCAAAAAATGTCAAAAAAAGTCAAAATTTTTTTTGACCTCAAAATGTCATAAAAAACGTCATAGTATAGTAAGGCGTATTTTTCGGCCAAAAAAAGTCAACATTTTTTTTGACCTCAAAATGTCATAAAAAGCGTCATAGTATAGTAAGGCGTCAAAAAATGTCAAAAAAAGTCAAAAAATTTTTTGACCTCAAAATGTCATAAAAAGCGTCATAGTATAGTAAGGCGTCAAAAAATGTCAAAAAAAGTCAAAAATTTTTTTGACCTCAAAATGTCATAAAAAACGTCATAGTATAGTAAGGCGTTTTTTTTCGGCCAAAAAAAGTCAAAATTTTTTTTGACCTCAAAATGTCATAAAAAATGTCATAGTATAGTAAGGCGTTTTTTTCGGCCAAAAAAAGTCAAAATTTTTTTTGACCTCATAATGTCATAAAAAACGTCATAGTATAGTAAGGCGTCAAAATCGGCCAAAAAAAGTCAAATTTTTTTTGACCTCAAAATGTCATAAAAAACGTCATAGTATAGTAAGGCGTCAAAAAATGTCAAAAAAAGTCAAAATTTTTTTTGACCTCAAAATGTCATAGAAAACGTCATAGTATAGTAAGGCGTCAAAAAATGTCAAAAAAAGTCAAAATTTTTTTTGACCTCAAAATGTCATAAACAACGGCATAGTATAGTAAGGCGTCAAAATCGGCCAAAAAAAGTCAAAGATTTTTTTGACCTCAAAATGTCATAAAAAACGTCATAGTATAGTAAGGCCTCAAAAAATGTCAAAGAAAGTCAAAAATTTTTTTGACCTCAAAATGTCATCAAAAACGTCATAGTATAGTAAGGCGTTTTTTTCGGCCAAAAAAAGTCAACATTTTTTTTTACCTCAAAATGTCATAGAAAACGTCATAGTATAGTAAGGCGTCAAAAAATGTCAAAAAAAGTCAAAAAATTTTTTGACCTCAAAATGTCATAAAAAGCGTCATAGTATAGTAAGGCGTCAAAAAATGTCAAAAAAAGTCAAAAATTTTTTTGACCTCAAAATGTCATAAAAAACGTCATAGTATAGTAAGGCGTCAAAAAATGTCAAAAAAAGTCAAAATTTTTTTTGACCTCAAAATGTCATAAAAAATGTCATAGTATAGTAAGGCGTATTTTTCGGCCAAAAAAAGTCAACATTTTTTTTGACCTCAAAATGTCATAGAAAACGTCATAGTATAGTAAGGCGTCAAAAAATGTCAAAAAAAGTCAAAAATTTTTTTGACCTCAAAATGTCATAAACAGCGTCATAGTATAGTAAGGCGTCAAAAAATGTCAAAAAAAGTCAAAAATTTTTTTGACCTCAAAATGTCATAAAAAACGTCATAGTATAGTAAGGCGTCAAAAAATGTCAAAAAAAGTCAAAAATTTTTTTGACCTCAAAATGTCATAAAAAACGTCATAGTATAGTAAGGCGTATTTTTCGGCCAAAAAAAGTCAACATTTTTTTTGACCTCAAAATGTCATAGAAAACGTCATAGTATAGTAAGGCGTCAAAAAATGTCAAAAAAAGTCAAAATTTTTTTTGACCTCAAAATGTCATAAAAAACGGCATAGTATAGTAAGGCGTCAAAAAATGTCAAAAAAAAGTCAAAATTTTTTTTGACCTCAAAATGTCATAAAAAACGGCATAGTATAGTAAGGCGTCAAAAAATGTCAAAATAAGTCAAAATTTTTTTTGACCTCAAAATGTCATAAAAAACGTCATAGTATAGTAAGGCGTTTTTTTCGGCCAAAAAAAGTCAAATTTTTTTGACCTCAAAATGTCATAAAAAACGTCAATGTATAGTAAGGCGTCAAAAAATGTCAAAAAAAGTCAAAATTTTTTTTGACCTCAAAATGTCATAAAAAACGTCATAGTATAGTAAGGCGTCAAAAAATGTCAAAAAAAGTCAAAAATTTTTTTGACCTCAAAATGTCATAAAAAATGTCATTGTATAGTAAGGCGTTTTTTTTCGGCCAAAAAAAGTCAAAAAATTTTTTGACCTCAAAATGTCATAAAAAACATCATAGTATAGTAAGGCCTCAAAAAATGTCAAAGAAAGTCAAAAATTTTTTTGACCTCAAAATGTCATAAAAAACATCATAGTATAGTAAGGCGTCAAAAAATGTCAAAATAAGTCAAAATTTTTTTTGACCTCAAAATGTCATAAACAACGGCATAGTATAGTAAGGCGTCAAAATCGGCCAAAAAAAGTCAAAGATTTTTTTGACCTCAAAATGTCATAAAAAACGTCATAGTATAGTAAGGCCTCAAAAAATGTCAAAAAAAGTCAAAAATTTTTTTGACCTCAAAATGTCATAAAAAACGTCATAGTATAGTAAGGCGTCAAAAAATGTCAAAAAAAGTCAAAAATTTTTTTGACCTCAAAATGTCATAAAAAACGTCATAGTATAGTAAGGCGTTTTTTTCGGCCAAAAAAAGTCAAAATTTTTTTTGACCTCAAAATGTCATAAAAAATGTCATAGTATAGTAAGGCGTTTTTTTCGGCCAAAAAAAGTCAAAATTTTTTTTGACCTCAAAATGTCATAAAAAACGTCATAGTATAGTAAGGCGTTTTTTTCGGCCAAAAAAAGTCAAAATTTTTTTGTCCTCAAAATGTCATAAAAAACGTCATAGTATAGTAAGGCGTCAAAAAATGTCAAAAAAAGTCAAAAATTTTTTTGACCTCAAAATGTCATAAAAAACGTCATAGTATAGTAAGGCGTTTTTTTCGGCCAAAAAAAGTCAAAAATTTTTTTGACCTCAAAATGTCATAAAAAACGTCATAGTATAGTAAGGCGTTTTTTTCGGCCAAAAAGAGTCAAAAATTTTTTTGACCTCAAAATGTCATAAAAAACGTCATAGTATAGTAAGGCGTCAAAAAATGTCAAAAAAAGTCAAAAATTTTTTTGACCTCAAAATGTCATAAAAAACGTCATAGTATAGTAAGGCGTCAAAAAATGTCAAAAAAAGTCAACATTTTTTTTGACCTCAAAATGTCATAAAAAACGTCATAGTATAGTAAGGCCTCAAAAAATGTCAAAGAAAGTCAAAAATTTTTTTGACCTCAAAATGTCATAAAAAACATCATAGTATAGTAAGGCGTCAAAAAATGTCAAAATAAGTCAAAATTTTTTTTGACCTCAAAATGTCATAAACAACGGCATAGTATAGTAAGGCGTCAAAATCGGCCAAAAAAAGTCAAAGATTTTTTTGACCTCAAAATGTCATAAAAAACGTCATAGTATAGTAAGGCCTCAAAAAATGTCAAAAAATGTCAAAAAAAGTCAAAAAATTATTTGACCTCAAAATGTCATAAAAAACGTCATAGTATAGTAAGGCGTTTTTTTCGGCCAAAAAAAGTCAAAATTTTTTTTGACCTCAAAATGTCATAAAAAATGTCATAGTATAGTAAGGCGTTTTTTTCGGCCAAAAAAAGTCAAAATTTTTTTTGACCTCAAAATGTCATAAAAAACGTCATAGTATAGTAAGGCGTTTTTTTCGGCCAAAAAAAGTCAAAATTTTTTTGTCCTCAAAATGTCATAAAAAACGTCATAGTATAGTAAGGCGTCAAAAAATGTCAAAAAAAGTCAAAAAATTTTTTGACCTCAAAATGTCATAAAAAACGTCATAGTATAGTAAGGCGTTTTTTTCGGCCAAAAAAAGTCAAAAATTTTTTTGACCTCAAAATGTCATAAAAAACGTCATAGTATAGTAAGGCGTTTTTTTCGGCCAAAAAGAGTCAAAAATTTTTTTGACCTCAAAATGTCATAAAAAACGTCATAGTATAGTAAGGCGTTTTTTTCGGCCAAAAAAAGTCAAAATTTTTTTTGACCTCAAAATGTCATAAAAAACGTCATAGTATAGTAAGGCGTTTTTTTCGGCCAAAAAAAGTCAAAATTTTTTTGTCCTCAAAATGTCATAAAAAACGTCATAGTATAGTAAGGCGTCAAAAAATGTCAAAAAGAGTCAAAAATTTTTTTGACCTCAAAATGTCATAAAAAACGTCATAGTATAGTAAGGCGTTTTTTTCGGCCAAAAAAAGTCAAAATTTTTTTTTCCTCAAAATGTCATAAAAAACGTCATAGTATAGTAAGGCGTTTTTTTCGGCCAAAAAAAGTCAACATTTTTTTTTACCTCAAAATGTCATAGAAAACGTCATAGTATAGTAAGGCGTCAAAAAATGTCAAAAAAAGTCAAAAAATTTTTTGACCTCAAAATGTCATAAAAAGCGTCATAGTATAGTAAGGCGTCAAAAAATGTCAAAAAAAGTCAAAATGTTTTTTGACCTCAAAATGTCATAAAAAACGTCATAGTATAGTAAGGCGTCAAAAAATGTCAAAAAAAGTCAAAAATTTTTTTGACCTCAAAATGTCATAAAAAACGTCATAGTATAGTAAGGCGTCAAAAAATGTCAAAAAAAGTCAAAAATTTTTTTGACCTCAAAATGTCATAAAAAACGTCATAGTATAGTAAGGCGTATTTTTCGGCCAAAAAAAGTCAACATTTTTTTTGACCTCAAAATGTCATAGAAAACGTCATAGTATAGTAAGGCGTCAAAAAATGTCAAAAAAAGTCAAAATTTTTTTTGACCTCAAAATGTCATAAAAAACGGCATAGTATAGTAAGGCGTCAAAAAATGTCAAAAAAAGTCAAAAATTTTTTTGACCTCAAAATGTCATAAAAAACGGCATAGTATAGTAAGGCATCAAAAAATGTCAAAATAAGTCAAAATTTTTTTTGACCTCAAAATGTCATAAAAAACGTCATAGTATAGTAAGGCGTTTTTTTCGGCCAAAAAAAGTCAAAATTTTTTTTGACCTCAAAATTTCATAAAAAACGTCATAGTATAGTAAGGCGTTTTTTTCGGCCAAAAAAAGTCAAATTTTTTTGACCTCAAAATGTCATAAAAAACGTCAATGTATAGTAAGGCGTCAAAAAATGTCAAAAAAAGTCAAAATTTTTTTTGACCTCAAAATGTCATAAAAAACGTCATAGTATAGTAAGGCGTCAAAAAATGTCAAAAAAAGTCAAAATTTTTTTTGACCTCAAAATGTCATAAAAAATGTCATTGTATAGTAAGGCGTTTTTTTCGGCCAAAAAAAGTCAAAAATTTTTTTGACCTCAAAATGTCATAAAAAACGTCATAGTATAGTAAGGCCTCAAAAAATGTCAAAGAAAGTCAAAAATTTTTTTGACCTCAAAATGTCATAAAAAACATCATAGTATAGTAAGGCGTCAAAAAATGTCAAAATAAGTCAAAATTTTTTTTGACCTCAAAATGTCATAAACAACGGCATAGTATAGTAAGGCGTCAAAATCGGCCAAAAAAAGTCAAAGATTTTTTTGACCTCAAAATGTCATAAAAAACGTCATAGTATAGTAAGGCGTCAAAAAATGTCAAAATAAGTCAAAAATTTTTTTGACCTCAAAATGTCATAAAAAACGGCATAGTATAGTAAGGCATCAAAAAATGTCAAAATAAGTCAAAATTTTTTTTGACCTCAAAATGTCATAAAAAACGTCATAGTATAGTAAGGCGTTTTTTTCGGCCAAAAAAAGTCAAAATTTTTTTTGACCTCAAAATTTCATAAAAAACGTCATAGTATAGTAAGGCGTTTTTTTCGGCCAAAAAAAGTCAAATTTTTTTGACCTCAAAATGTCATAAAAAACGTCAATGTATAGTAAGGCGTCAAAAAATGTCAAAAAAAGTCAAAATTTTTTTTGACCTCAAAATGTCATAAAAAATGTCATTGTATAGTAAGGCGTTTTTTTCGGCCAAAAAAAGTCAAAAATTTTTTTGACCTCAAAATGTCATAAAAAACGTCATAGTATAGTAAGGCCTCAAAAAATGTCAAAGAAAGTCAAAAATTTTTTTGACCTCAAAATGTCATAAAAAACATCATAGTATAGTAAGGCGTCAAAAAATGTCAAAATAAGTCAAAATTTTTTTTGACCTCAAAATGTCATAAACAACGGCATAGTATAGTAAGGCGTCAAAATCGGCCAAAAAAAGTCAAAGATTTTTTTGACCTCAAAATGTCATAAAAAACGTCATAGTATAGTAAGGCGTTTTTTTCGGCCAAAAAAAGTCAAATTTTTTTGACCTCAAAATTTCATAAAAAACGTCATAGTATAGTAAGGCGTTTTTTTCGGCCAAAAAAAGTCAAATTTTTTTGACCTCAAAATGTCATAAAAAACGTCAATGTATAGTAAGGCGTCAAAAAATGTCAAAAAAAGTCAAAATTTTTTTTGACCTCAAAATGTCATAAAAAACGTCATAGTATAGTAAGGCGTCAAAAAATGTCAAAAAAAGTCAAAATTTTTTTTGACCTCAAAATGTCATAAAAAATGTCATTGTATAGTAAGGCGTTTTTTTCGGCCAAAAAAAGTCAAAAATTTTTTTGACCTCAAAATGTCATAAAAAACGTCATAGTATAGTAAGGCCTCAAAAAATGTCAAAGAAAGTCAAAAATTTTTTTGACCTCAAAATGTCATAAAAAACATCATAGTATAGTAAGGCGTCAAAAAATGTCAAAATAAGTCAAAATTTTTTTTGACCTCAAAATGTCATAAACAACGGCATAGTATAGTAAGGCGTCAAAATCGGCCAAAAAAAGTCAAAGATTTTTTTGACCTCAAAATGTCATAAAAAACGTCATAGTATAGTAAGGCGTCAAAAAATGTCAAAAAAAGTCAAAAATTTTTTTGACCTCAAAATGTCATAAAAAACGTCATAGTATAGTAAGGCGTTTTTTTCGGCCAAAAAAAGTCAAAATTTTTTTTGACCTCAAAATGTCATAAAAAACGTCATAGTATAGTAAGGCGTTTTTTTCGGCCAAAAAAAGTCAAAATTTTTTTGTCCTCAAAATGTCATAAAAAACGTCATAGTATAGTAAGGCGTCAAAAAATGTCAAAAAAAGTCAAAAATTTTTTTGACCTCAAAATGTCATAAAAAACGTCATAGTATAGTAAGGCGTTTTTTTCGGCCAAAAAAAGTCAAAAATTTTTTTGACCTCAAAATGTCATAAAAAACGTCATAGTATAGTAAGGCGTTTTTTTCGGCCAAAAAGAGTCAAAAATTTTTTTGACCTCAAAATGTCATAAAAAACGTCATAGTATAGTAAGGCGTTTTTTTCGGCCAAAAAAAGTCAAAATTTTTTTTGACCTCAAAATGTCATAAAAAACGTCATAGTATAGTAAGGCGTTTTTTTCGGCCAAAAAAAGTCAAAATTTTTTTGTCCTCAAAATGTCATAAAAAACGTCATAGTATAGTAAGGCGTCAAAAAATGTCAAAAAGAGTCAAAAATTTTTTTGACCTCAAAATGTCATAAAAAACGTCATAGTATAGTAAGGCGTTTTTTTCGGCCAAAAAAAGTCAAAATTTTTTTTTCCTCAAAATGTCATAAAAAACGTCATAGTATAGTAAGGCGTTTTTTTCGGCCAAAAAAAGTCAACATTTTTTTTTACCTCAAAATGTCATAGAAAACGTCATAGTATAGTAAGGCGTCAAAAAATGTCAAAAAAAGTCAAAAAATTTTTTGACCTCAAAATGTCATAAAAAGCGTCATAGTATAGTAAGGCGTTTTTTTCGGCCAAAAAAAGTCAAAAATTTTTTTGACCTCAAAATGTCATAAAAAACGTCATAGTATAGTAAGGCGTCAAAATCGGACAAAAAAATCAAAATTTCTTTTGACCTCAAAATGTCATAAAAAACGTCATAGTATAGTAAGGCGTCAAAAAATGTCAAAAAAAGTCAAAATTTTTTTTGACCTCAAAATGTCATAAAAAACGTCATAGTATAGTAAGGCGTCAAAAAATGTCAAAAAAAGTCAAAATTTTTTTTGACCTCAACATTTTATAAAAAATGTCATAGTATAGTAAGGCGTTTTTTTCGGCCAAAAAAAGTCAACATTTTTTTTTACCTCAAAATGTCATAGAAAACGTCATAGTATAGTAAGGCGTTTTTTTCGGCCAAAAAAAGTCAAAATTTTTTTTGACCTCAAAATGTCATAAAAAACGTCATACGGGGGTAAGGCGTCAAAATCAGCCAAAAAAAGTCATATTTTTGTAAGACCTCAAAATGTTATAAAAATTGTCATAGTATAGTAATATAAAAATATGCCGTGTAATATTGATGAAAGCTTTTGATAACTTTTACTAATTAGTGTCTTCTGAACCATGACAAAACATTTCAAATGTATCAGATTATGTCCTCTCCTTTCTTCTGCTCTTCTCCCCAGAGAAGCACAGCAGCATACAACAACAGAAAAGACATGGGTCCCTCCCAGCAGTGGGCGCTATGAGTGTATCAGGAAAATCAGCATATAAATCAGTTGAGAGTTTGAATCCTGACTGTAAAGTTTGTTCAACATTGGATGAAGCATGTGGGAGATACAGGCACAAATACATCAATTTTTTGTGTTGGCGAAGGGTCAATTTCGTGGCGGCACCGCAGCCACACTGTAATTTTGATGAAAGCTTTTGATAACTTTTCACTTTTCACAAAGTTGAACATGAAAAAAAATTTTAATACTAAAATAAGAGAAAGAAGTACTAAGAGGAAGAAAGTCTGTATTATTATTTACATGAGTGCTTTTCCTGTTTGGTCTGAATTTTAATGAAATAAGTAAAAGTCCCTTTGATATTACTAATTACGAATGAGAAGAAACACCATTTTCATTAGTTTAATATTTATTACCCCAAAAATTTAGACAACTACAAGGATAGCCCCAAATAACAAAAATTGACAATGTCAGTAGCGGGTGTTTCCACCATTTTGCTGTCAAGCAATTACAGCTTGACAGCAACGTCTCATGCTCCTCACTAGCCCCATGATGTTGTTCTGAGGCAATGCGTTCCACTCCTCTACAAGTGCTACAAGCAGTTCTGCCAGGTCATGTGGGGGTGGGGTACGATCATCCAGTCTCTGCTTCAGCATGGTCTATGGGGTTCAGGTCAGGGGACATTGCTGGCCCTACCATATGAGGCACTCCGACTTCCTGAAGTCGAGCTGTGACAATTCTGGCACGATGTGGCGGAGCATTATCATCCATGAACAGAAAGTTGGGGGTGTGCTGGCGGAATTGGGGGATGATGATGGGTTCTATGATGTTTCTGAGGTAAGAACATGCAGTGACTGAGCCATCTACAATAACCAAATCTGTTTTGCGCTGACTGGTGATGCCTGCCCAGACTGTTGCACCTCCTCCACCAAAGCGAACCCTGGGAACCATGTATCGCTAACCTCGCCTTCTCCAGCAATGCTGACGACCATCATTTCTGTGCAAGGTGATCCAACACTCATCAGTGAACAGGACAGTAGACCACTGCTGCATTGTCCAGGTCACATGGTCTTCGCCCACTGCAAATGTTCACGGCGGTGTCAGTGGAGTCACCTGCAACGGTTGTCTGGCATTCAAGCCAAAGCGGTGAAGTCGGTTGCGAATGGTTTTTTCTGGAAACCCTAGTACCCCTCACATCTCGTAAATGGGCCTGCAGCTGTGTGGCAGTTGCATAATGATGTCTGAGTGCATAGGTCCTTAGGTACTGGTCCTCGTTGCAGTCTGTCACTCCTGGGTCTGTCACGAACTCTGCCAGTAGTTCTGTGTCTTGATGCAAGTCTGCTGATGACACTTTGAGACACACAAGTTCACGAGCAACATCTGACTGCCTGCCACTGACCGGAAGGCTCGCTATGGCCAGGTGTAAAAATAGGTCATTTCCTTTTACCTGCAGGGTGCGACACTAGTAAGGCGGGATTTTGACATATGGAGGTGTTCAGGGCAGAGCCCTCATCATGGTCATAAAGTTTGAAGATGTTTGGATAAAGTATGTGGACGTGAGAGCCGTTCAAAATTTCATGGCAAATTCATGAAATGCCACAGAGGCCACGCCCTTTAACTTAGAGAAAAGCCTTTTATAACTTTTGATCATTATGGTCTTGAGGTGAGGTCCACCAAATATGAAGTCGATCGGGCGAAATCCCTAGCCCGAGTTCGCATACCAATGGTGTAATTTGCCCAAATCGCCAACTTCCAACCATGATGGCGGACTTCCTGTTGGGTTGAGGTCATGGTGTCAAGAGACTTTTTGGTGCATCTCGGTATGATCAATATGTGTACCAATTTTCGTGCACCTACGACAAGCCCAATGCGAGGGGGGTTTTGAATTTTTCAAGGGGGCGCTGTGGAGCCATTTTGCCCCCCTGCCCTCGTTTACAATGACCACAAAATATCAAATTTTTCGCCAGACCTGACAAGCATGGACATGGGAAAGGGTCGAAAAATGCAGTTGTTTGGGAGGAATAATAATAATAAGAAGAAGAAGAATAACTAGACAATTCCCCTGTTGGAAATCGCAAGAATGGTGCGGTGTGCTGTGCTGTCCCATTCATTGTCTGTACTATTACTGTAAAGCAGAAACCAAAAAAAAAAAAAAAATAATGACCTTTGTAAATGAAAGAATGATAAAAGAGAGGGTGGGAGAAGAAGAAGAGAGGGAGTGTAGGCTGGATAGAAAAGGGTCCGATTCACAGAGGGGAGAGGAATGATAAAAATGGACTAGAATGGAAAATCTCTGTAGGAGGGAAGGAAGGGAGGGTAGAGGAAGGATACAGAAAGGGTGGATAGATGGGGATGGGGGCACAGAGGAGTTAGGAAAAGGAGGAAAAGATAGATAAAAATTAAATAAAAAAATTAATAAAAACTGAGATTGGTAAACTTGGAAACAGCAGAATATCCCATAAGAACCTAAAGTTAAAACAATAATTTGACCCCCTAACCCTAACCCATAAAATCACTCACTTGGTAAAAGGGCAGCTTTAAGACAGAGTCAGCAACAGTCTAAATGAACAATAACTACTTACAACAGCACTATGTCGTATTAGTATCACATCTTATGTCATATGAGTCGACTCAGTTTGACCTTATTCACTATATAATAGAGAAGTTCTGGCTAATTGAATCCTGTTAATGACACCAAATTACTGCCAAAATGTGAGCTCTAAATAAAAGTCAATACAAAACACTATAAAATACAAGATTTTCTTCATCCAAGTGACAAAATTAAATGAGAAACATACAAGAAAAGGGACAAAAAAATCCTTTGACTTCAATCTCTATTTTTTTTTTTTTTTTTATTTAAATTTTTTTGGAAGATACCACTTCTTTTAAAAAACACAGATACTAGCATGTGTTCAGACAGTTTCTCCAGGGCTTGGATTCAGGAATTCAACTTCAAGTATGTCAATAGCACGTAGTTCAGAAGGAGCAAGTTATTCATTATTGTTCAACCTGGTAAACTTGACACATCTTACTATTCATCATCACCACTAGATGGAAAATGAAGCAAATATACCCAAACTGGGTGCATCTTTACAGTCGTCTGAGCTGAGTCATCTCTCTGCCAGGCTTCCTTCCCTTACCCTGTCCACCACGCAAAAAAAAAAAAAAAAAAAAAAGGTACGAACCCACCTACACTTAAACCTGACCAAAATAACCCCACGTCGCTTGATACTGCAGTGAATCTTGTCCGCGATTGACTGTACGTAGCGCTTTACAGGGGCGGGAAAAATTCCCCTGCTGGGAGGCCTCCCTATGTGCCGACGCCAAAAAAAAACACGTAAGAATCACAAATTTTTCCTCACTGCACCTACTTCAACCCCTTGGAACGAAACTTGGCAGAGCGAGACGAGCCAGTGTTTGACCTCAAAGTCCAACTCACCCTGCCTGTACAATAAAGCTTCTATCAAAATTTGGGTGGTGATGATGAACAGCAATGCAACTATGCTCAGGACACAGGCTGACCAATTGATCTACATCAGACCTGTCCGTGTATCTCCACCATTTAATGATGGAAAACTTACCAACTTACTGACCTAATGATTTTACTTAATATCAAAAAATGTGATCACAAATGTATCTCAGATGCCAAAACAGATTTTAAATGCATTCATAAAACATCATCCATGGGCTGAATAACTGCTTGAGAAAGCCAACATCACAGATTCAGCTGTGTTTCGTTTGAACTTTCCTAAGACTGTGTCCTCGAGTCATCAGAAGTGAAGAGTTTGGAACTTCGGTTCCAACAACAGAGTTAGTAAATGGTCACAGTCTGTGCTTAATCAGCACTTGAGCTTCACTATGCAGAAAATCAGCCCATCCACCTTCTAGATGCAGCAGACTCACTTCCTGGTCATGTCCTGTAGCTTGAAGAGCAGCTTGCAGACTTGTGCGATGTGGGCTGCAACAGTCCTTCAGGGGTGAGGGCCAGAGATCTAGACGGTGTCCAGGGCTTGGTGGAGGAGGTCAGTCCACAACATTCCCCTTCCAGTCTTCCTAAAGGTTGGACATATGAGTCAAATAGAGAAAAACAATCATTAGAAATAAGTAAAAAGCAAACAGACTAAACTGAACCCTCAACATGACCTCAGATCTTACCTTTGGTTGCTGCTCTTTCACTTCCTCTGACTAATTTCCCCTGACTCTGGTGTCTGCTGCTGCAGATTGTTGTGGGACAGTCCAGTGCATCCATCCCTGCAGGGTGAAAAGTCTGCAGGGAGTATCCAAATTTAACCATCCCTCAGTCCATTAACTCAAAACTTCATCACATTCCAGCTCTGTATTGTCTGTGGAACTCCTCTTCAGCATGGTCTGCTGTGGTCTTGTGATCTTTGCAAATCCTTCCACAGAGGCTCAGTAGTAATTAGCAAGTCCAATGTCCTGGCGTACATGGAGACAGTCTGAGAAGACGCTATTATCTCCTACTGCACTTTACACCTTTTACAGACTAATCATATCAACAGGCTGACAGCTCCATGTTTTGGGCTCAGAGACAGAAAAGGCAAAATGTAAAGTAAGAAATTAAAAAAAAAAAAGACAAAACAAATGATCAAGCACTACAGAGAACAAGGTTTGCTTCATCCACGTGACAAAGTTAAATAAATTCACAATAACAAAAAATCTAAGAAAAAGGATAACTATGAAAACAAAAGAAAAAAAACTACACATAAATATGTAAAGTCAAACATAAATAACATGACATGAAAAAGGTGCTAAAAGACAGAGAACTGACAATTTGGGAGCAATGTGTGCAACAGACAACATAAAAGTAAATAGCATGGATAAAGAGAGTATCACCATGACTGGAAGTTCAGCCACAGAATACAATCTCAGTTCACTCGTAATCGAGTTACAGCATCACTTAAGCAGAAATTATGGTCTGTCTAAATTTCAATGTCTTCCTCACTCTGTTCCTTCAAGCACTGGAACGAGGCCTTAACTGTGTCTACCCCTCTAGTGTTTTTGACATGGTTTTTAAAACATAGTGAAAGGTTTCTCTATCATATGTAAACATCTTTTCAGGTTTGCCTTCTGAAATTGCTGTCACTTTGTTCAGATTTGTTTATATAGATCAGCAATTCTACTTCAAGACAAAGCCTGTTATCCTTAAGACTTCCTCTTCAATTCAGCCCATGACAACGTCTCATTTCATGTCAATAGCACATCTCTCAGAAAGAGCAAATTAATCATTATTGTTCAACCTGGTGAACTTGACACATCTATTAGGTTTTCACAGTGGTCACTGTGTTCATCATCACCACTAGATGGAAAATGAAGCAAATATACCCAAACTGGGTGCATCTTTACAGTCGTCTGAGCTGAGTCATCTCTCTGCCAGGCTTCCTTCCCTTACCCTGTCCACCACGCAAAAAAAAAAAAAAAAAAAGGTACGAACCCACCTACACTTAAACCTGACCAAAATAACCCCATGTCGCTTGATACTGCAGTGAACCTTGTCCACAATTGACTGTGCGTAGCTTTACAGGGGTGGGAAAGATTCCCCTGTCGGGAGGCCTCCCTATGTGCCGACGCAAAAAACGTAAGAATCGCAAGACTTCTCCTCACTGCACCTACTTCAACCCAGAAAGGTCCTACTCCAGTCTCTCCTTGGAACGAAACTTGGCAGAGCAAGACGAGCCAGTGTTTGACCTCAAAGTCAAACTCACCCTGCCTGTACAATAAAGCTTCTATCAAAATTTGGGTGGTGATGATGAACAGCAATGCAACTTTGCTCAGGAAACAGGCTGATCAATCGATCTACATCAGACCTGTCTATCTCCACCATTTACTGATCAATGATTTCACTCAATATCAAAAAATGTGATCACAAATGTATCTCAGATGCCAAAACAATATTTTAAATGCATTCATAGAACATTATACATGGGCTGAATAACTGTTTGAGAAAGCCAACATCAGAAACACTTTTACAAACAATTCATTGGATCAGAACAGCAAAGTTCTATCAATAATTCCATTTAAACCAGTCTCCTTCCTCACACTCTACCTTTTTAACTCAACAGTTATCAGTTCTAAAAATAGTACACCTATGATGTACATATGTAATGTAAGGTTTCTTTGATTCTGATACACATACAAAGAAGATTGTGTTTGTTTCTGAATATAAAAAACAGCTGGAAAATTAATTCATAACACGTGATCTATGAGCTTCAGACATCACAAGTGAAGAGCTGGTAAAACTTCTGTTCCAACAACAGAGTTAATAAATTGTTACAGTCTGTGCTTAATCAGCACTTAAGCTTCACTGCGCAGAAAATCAGTCCATCCACTTCCTAAATGCAGCAGACTCACTTCCTAGTCATGTCCTGTAGTTTGAAGAGCAGCTTGCAGACTTGTGCGATGTGGGCTGCAACAGTCCTTCAGAGGTGAGGTCCAGAGATCTAGGCGGTGTCCAGGGCTTGGTGGAGAGGTCAGGCCACAACATCCCCCTTCCAGCCTTCCTTAAGGTTGGACATATTTCATTATGTTCGCATAATGACAATAAAGACTCTTGATTCTTGATATGACTTGAACAGAGGAAAAAAAAATCATTAGCCATCAGTAAAAAGCAGACTAAAGCAAACCTTCAACATGACCTCACATCTCACCTTTGGTTGCCACTCCCTCACTTCCTCTGACTCTGGTGTCTGCCGCTTTCACAGACTGTTGTGGAACAGTCCAGTGCATCCATCCCTGCAGGGTGGAAAGTCTGCAGGGATGGTGACAAAGTTAAATAAATTCACAATAACAAAAGAATTTAATAAAAAAACAAAACAAACACAAATATGTAAAGTCAAACTAAAATAAATAAAATGACAAGTGTATGAAAAAGGTTCTAAAGGACAGAAAACTGACAATTTGGGAGAAATGTGTGCAACAGACCATGTAAAAGTAAAGAGTATGGATAAAGAGAACACCATCACTGGAAGTTCAGCCACAGAATAAAGTCTCAGTTCACTCATAATCGAACTACAGCAGCTACAGAATCATTTAAGCAAAATATATGGTCTGTCCAAACTTCAACATGTCTTCCTCACTCTGTTTCTTCAAGCCTCTCCTTGCTGAATAACCACTTGAGAAAGCCAACATCACAGATTAAGCTGTGTTTCGTTTGAACTTTGAGAGACCGTCTCCTTTTGTGGCATCGCAAGTGAAGAGCTGGTAAAATTTTGGTTCCAAAAACAGAATAAACTATGCAGAAAATCAGCACATCCACCTCCTGGATGCAGCAGACTCACTTCCTGGTTGTGTCCTGTAGTTTGAAGAGCAGCTTGCAGACTTGTGCGATGTGGGCTGCAATAGTCCTTCAGAGGTGAGGTCCGGAGATCTAGGCGGTATCCAGGGCTTGGTGGATCAGGTCAGGTCGCAAGATTCCCCTTCAAGCCTTCCTTAAGATTCGACATATGACTCAAACAGAGGGGGGGGACAATCATTAGCAATAAGTAAAAAGCAAACAGACTAAAGCAAACCTTCAACATGACCTCAGATCTTACCTTTGGTTGCTGCTCTCTCCTGACTCTGGTGTCTGCTGCTTTCACATACTGTGGTGGAACAGTCTAGTGCATACATCCCTGCAGCGTGGAAAGTCTGCTGGGTGTCTCTGAAGTCATCCATCCATCAGTCCATTAACTTGAAACTTCATCACAGTCCAGTTCTGTATTGTCTGTGGAACTCCTCTTTAGCATGTTCTGCTGTGGTCTTGTGATCTTTGCAAACCCTTCCACAGAGGCTCAGCAGTAATAAGCAAGCCCAAAGTCCTGACGTACAGTAGATAGTCTGAGAAGACGCTTTTGTCTCCTACTGCACTTTACACCTTTTGCAGAATAATCATATCAACAGTTTGACAGCTCCATGTTTTGGGCTCGGAGACAGAAAAGTCCAAATGTAAATTATTAAAAAACAAAAAACAAAAAACAAAACAAAAAAAAAAAACAAATGATCAAGCACTACAGAGTACAAGGTTTTCTTCATCCACGTGACAAAGTTAAATAAATTCAAAATAAAAAATTTAAGAAAGAGGATAACTATGAAAATAAAAGAAAAAAACTACACATAAATATGTAAAGTTAAACTAAAATAAATAAAATGACAAGTGTATGATAAAGGTGCTAAAGGACAGAAAACTGACAATTTGGGAGCAATGTGTGCAACAGACAAGGTGAAAGTAAATAACATGGATAAAGAGAGTATCACCATCACTGGAGGTTCAGCCACAGAATAAAACCTCAGTTCGCTCATAATTGAACTACAGCAGCTACACAATAATTTAAGCAGAACATATGGTCTGTCCAAACTTCAACATGTCTTCCTCAGTTTCTTCAAGCACTAGAACGAGGCCTTGAATGTGTCTTCCCCTCTAGTGTTTTTGACATGGTTTCTGAAACATAGTGAAAGGTTTCTCTATCATCTGTAAACATCTTTTCAGGTTTGCCTTCTGAAATGGCTGTCACTCTGCTCAGGTTTATAAAGATTAGCAGTTCTACTTCAAGACAAAGCCGGTTATCCTTAAGACCTTCTCTTCAATTCAGCCCATGACAATGTCTCATTTCACATATGACAATAGAACATAGCTCAGTAGGCGCAAAATACCATTATTGTTCAACCTGGTAGACTTGACAAATCTTTTAGGTTTTCACAGTGGTCACTGTGTTCATTATCATCACCACTAGATGGAAAATGAAGCAAATATACCCAAACTGGGTGCATCTTTACAGTCGTCTGAGCTATCTGAGTCGTCTCTCTGCCAGGCTTCCTTCCCTTACCCTGTCCACCACGCAATAAAAAAAAGAAAAAAAAAAAGTACGAACCCACCTACACTTAAACCTGACCCAAATAATTACCGTACGTAGCGCTTTACAGGGGTGAGAAAAATTCCCCTGGCGGGAGGCCTCCCTATGTGCCGACACCAAAAGACCCTAATAATTGCAAAACTTTTCCTCACCACACCTGCATCAACCCAGACAGGTCCTACTCCAGTCTCCCCTTGGAACGAAACTTGGCAGAGCGAGACAAGCCAGTGTTTGACCTCAAAGTCCAACTCACCCTGCCTGTACAATAAAGCTTCTATCAAAATTTGGGTGGTGATGATGAACAGCAATGCAACTGTGCTCAGGACACAGGCTGAATACTATTTAAAATAAATAAATAAATAAATAACAAAAAAAAAAAAAAAATAAAAAAAATAAAATAAAATAAAATAAAATAAAATAACCAACAAAAAAAAACAAAAAAAAAAAACAACAAAAAAAACAACAAGTCTTACTTTGGAGGATCCCCAATCAGATCAGAATAGCAATGTTCTATCAATAATTCCATTTAGACCAGTCAAAACTACAGGCAAATCATTATATAGTACTAATCAATCATGATGATCTTAGAGAAGTTATCACCAGGAAGTAACAAGGTTAATCAACAGATTAAAAGAATTTACAGGGAAGCACATGTGGAGACAGTAAAAATAAATAATTAAAAAATCTGATTAAAATACAGCACCTACTTGGAGGAAACGCCATCAGAGCATAACAGATGGCCAGCACACCAACATTGCAGCTGTAGACGCCTCCTTGCTCACACTCTACCTTTTACCTCAACAGTAATCTCTTCTATATACTGTAGACCTATGACACACACAGTCTTACTTCAGTTGCGAGGACACACTGAAGCATAAATCCTTAGCTCCTTAACCTAACCTGACCTTAACTACCCAAACTGAAAGCCGAAAGGAGGGTCTGACTTAACGAAATGCCACACTTGTGACTATGGTCATAAGTTCAATTTGTCTTGTTTGAAGCCTTTTGTCATGTGACATAACTGCTGAGATATATCACTGTATATTCTGCCAATCATCTGTCTGCTTTGGAAATTTGGTGTTTTGGTTGATCTGATCAGCCAATAAAGCTAATGGGGGGGGGAGCCAGGCCCTAAACGGTCCCAATGCTGGGCCCCCATATAAACCCCAAGCAGGCTGATTAGAGGGAGTGATGGAGGGAGGGAGAGAGAGAGGTGTGAGTGTCAGTCTGTGTGTATGTGTGTGTGAGACAGAGTGAGACAGAAGGACAGAGAATGGCACAGCAGCCGAGACAAGGTAAAGTGACGGCATGGTGGCCGAGCAAACACCACATATCACATACCTCTTGAAGACTGGATGGACGGACAGCAGCCAGGTTGGAAGGATGGACAGGAACAAATTCTCTAGGAGGAAAAGTTATGGCACGGCGGCCAGACATCCCAGCATCAAAAAAAATGAACGTTGCATACCTCGGATAGCCTCTTCATCCCACGTGGTCAAAATCGACGAGCAAACAATAATTAAAAAAACAATAATCAAACAAACAACCGCCCGACCAACAGCCCGATAGAGTGAGACACAACCGATGGCAGTCCCATTGGATGGACAGGAACAAATTCTGCAGGAGGAAAAGTTATGGCACGGCGGCCAGACATCCCAGCATCAAAGAAATGAAACTAATACCTCGTATAGCCTCTTCATCCAACGTAGTCAAAATCGACGCTACAATGCTGAAAGGGTTAGGGTTAGGGTTAGAGTGCAAGAGAGTGTGCAAGGGAGAGAGAGTGACAGACGGGCAAACGGTCGGGCGGACAAATAATTATGGCATGGTGGCAGTATGTGAGACAGAAAGAAAAAGAGGGTGAGACAGATTGGCACAGTGGCCGTGTGTGTGTGTGTGTATGTGTGTGTGTGTGAGTGAGTGAGTGTGTGTGTGTGTGTGCGTGTGTGCGTGTGTGTAAAAGACACACGCACACACACCCCAGCAGCAGAATAAAAACTTCACTTACAATTAGTTGATTTCTTGTTATGCTGATCTGTTTGTGGACCTGAAAAAAGAAGAAGCAGCAGCAGCTCAGTCTGAGTCTGAAGGTCAGAGCCAGTTCACCTGTGAAAAGACAGAGTGGACTGATCCTGTCCAACACTCACACTCTGTGGACATCAGTTCACTGAATATAAATCCATCTGTGTGAAGCTTTATACACACACACCTCACACTGATCAGGGAATTATAATTTCTCCTGCTGTGATCAAGCTTATAGAACATTCCTGTCATAGTTATTGATCATATTGGAGACTGTGATGTGTGAGTGAGGATGACTATGGTGAAGCTGAAAGATGAAGATTTTCAGACTGAATGCAGGTGGTTTAGAGATCGGCAGCATGTTCTCTTCACTGAGCAGCGTTTCACAATCTTTAAATATTGTTTATTGATTAAATTCTGCTCAACGAGTAAAACGGAAAATCAACACTGATCAAAATGATGACGGTATTTTACAGTTCGAGCTTCACTCAGCGAACCACCACCCTCAGGTTCACCTTCACCCAGGCCGCTGCTGCACCTGTGAGCCGCAGATGCGCTCCAGACAGCCACAGTCCGCGCGCACTTACCCGCAGTTCTGGACTCTAATATAACTAATAAATGTTTATGTGGGTAAAAACTCTGAGGACTTACAGGCCTGTCTCCACATACCCCTGATAACCTGAGCACGTTGGGAGTAAACCGAGGGTTTACTAACGTGAACTGAGGAGGCCGCTGAGGCCTAATTATCTCTGTGCGGCTGCGCTGTCCCGCGTGTCATATTCAGCCTTTATCTTTACCACATGAACCACATCACGGTCCAGAATTTAAATATGTCAAACCACCAAGACTGAAGGAATATTTACTACAGAACCAGGTGAGCTCCACCTTAAAACATAACTCCAGGTGGCACCAGCGCAACATGGCACCGTAAACTGTGACTGTCTTCGGAACGATGTCGTTGGCGCGCTCGTTGGGGCTCGTCTGAAATCGTGGACTGAAATGTTGTGTGTACTCACTTTTCATAGAAAGTCCAGAAAAACCGTTTCCCAGCCGTCTGTCCAAGGTGAGCGATGCGATGGAGACACACGCACTGAGGCTGTGTGCGCGAGCGTGTGCGCGTGCGTGAGCACAAAGTGGCGCCTGTGGCTCACAGGGTGGAAAGGCCCCGGGCGCAACTGTTGCAGCATCTGAAGAACAGAGATTCACAAGTTGATACACTTGGTCTGTTTCCCTCGGTGTGCTCGCACTGTCTCCATACTCACTCAGAAACTCGGTGGAAGTCGGCGTTCCGCGCACACGCTCTCCTCTCCTCCAAACCGGCGCGGTAATGGCGGACTCGGTGCAGCGTGTGGTGGTCGCAGTGGTACCGTGGTTTAGCTGAACTACGAGCTGAAACCAGCTCCAACACACGGCTCAGCGTCCGCTTCTATCAGGTTACACAATGACTCAAAGTCCCGGGTCTTCACCTGATGAACGACAGTATTTCACAGATTTGAATGTACACACACGAGCAGCGTCTCTGTCTTCACCTGTTTCTAGCGTGCTCGCGGCCTCCACCTGCCCCTTTTAAGTCCCACCCCTCTAACAACCAGGTGGGTCGTCGTCTCTGATTGGCTAATGATTGGCCAGTGATAACTGAGCCAGACCATAATGTCACTGGCCATGTATTACGAAACAAAACATAGAAACTAATAGGAGTGTGCCATACCGCAAAATTTGGTATGATCCCATACCAAATAAATACAGGGCCAGTACTTCTGATACCAGTACCACTATCAATACTTTTTTTTACTCATAAAAGCAGCTTATCTACTTTTGTGTAGGGCGGAGCAACGCGTCATAATGACGTAACTGCAAAATGCAAACCTGAATGAAAATTGAAAATTTGAATTTTCATGATCATTGAATGATTTTGTGTTAAATTTTGACTTAAAACGTATTTTTTTATTTGCCTAAAATCCTTGTCCTGTGTTTTATTATGATTTTACTTTTTCAGTTAAGATTTTTATTCAGTTTTTAACAGAAGAGGGCAAAAAGTGCAAATAACTAAACATAAGCAAAAACTACTATTGGCTGTCACTTTGGCTAAGGTCCCCTTTTGGTTCATGTCCCCCATGTTTAGAGCTACAGATTTATAGGTTTTTGTTCAGAAACAATTCGGGCCTGTCAAACTACTGCTATTTATTCAAAAGCCAAACATGATCTCGCCAAACAGATTTCACCATCAAAGCCACAAGACCTTAAGGAACACAGTGATGTATTTTTTTATTGTCCTATTGTCAAAAATGTGGATAATACGGCAAGTTTAAAAAAGAGTATTTTCTGCTTTTCCCCAAACATCCTCTTCTCGATTTACATTGGAGTCAATGGAGCAGATGAGAGCGACTCATGTCAGTAAAAGGCAGACTATTCAAAAACG
This sequence comes from Toxotes jaculatrix, assembly GCF_017976425.1. NCBI lineage: Eukaryota > Metazoa > Chordata > Actinopteri > Toxotidae > Toxotes > Toxotes jaculatrix. Next base: position 12,020,692 of record NC_054408.1, on the reverse strand, counting down.
TAAATCCAAAAGATAAGAAGTAGATACATTGTGTAAACACATTGTGACAAAGAAGACAAGTGTGGCTACAAAGTTGGAGAATATCACTGTTGTAGAGTAAAATTTGTGGCTGTAGTCGTCGTGTGAATAAAAAATTTCTGAGACTTTTTTTTTTAAAAACCTCTACACTCTAAGCTCCCACTCTAGGCTGGAATGTTCTGCAATACATACCCATTGTAAACTGAATTTTTCGACCTCTGAGGGGTCTTTCAAAAATTACACAACTTAGAAAAAAAGTTGAATACACCTCGAATACACAAGACATGTGTCTACATTTTAAAGTTTGAATGGTGTTTCTAGGCGAAAGTATGCCAGAGCAGTTGATGTTTGAAAAAAACATTTTGACACTTTTTTGACCTGGTGCCATTCATTCTCTATGGGAAATCTTTTGCAGTTTTTCATGAATTATGTCGTGAAACCTGAATATTCTGGAGAAAAAAAATACAAGCACGATCGAGCCACACATTTTGATGTATTCTGTGCGCTCAACAGTGTGGGACGAGTTACGAACCGAAATTCTAGGTGTATAAAAAACGAGAATAACAATAGTGTGCGGTGCTACACCCCACACCACTAATAATAATAAACATTAGAAAAAAAATTGCACCACTCGGTGCTCGGGCCCTAATAAACATTAGAATTACAACAGGGCCTAATAATAATAACAATAAGAAGAAGAAGAAGAAGAAGAAGAAGAAAAAGAATAAGAATAATAAATATTAGAAAAACAATAGGGCCTTTGCACTATTATGTGTTCGGGCCCTAATAATAGTTATAAATAGGTAGAAGAAACTAAGTCTAGCTAGCTGCCCAAACATGCTTTTCATGTGTAGAGATGCATTTTTCAGGTGCAGATAACCTTACTGACAATCTCCCATATTTTTGGCTGAAATAATGATTCAAAAGTATAGCTGCTAAGCTAACATGCCACGAAAAAGAAGGATAAGAAAATAATCTTGAAACTGGTATTTTATTTACCTTGCTTTGTAGGTCAGCTCGTCAACTCAAACAGCTTCTGATTGGATAGAATTTTGCAAATGTACATGCTCTTGATTGAGAAATGAGACACGAAAAAAATGTTGCACTGGAAGAGAAAACTGAAGCATTTTGATTTTTTTAGATAAATATTTATAGATTTTTTTAAACTTGTTTTTAATTTACTTATTTATAGAGACAGCAGTACAATTACCACAGGTCTTTTTTTTTTATTTGACTGTGTCTTAAAGATTTGAATTCAAGAGCCTAAATCACGATTCAAGTCATGTGATTGAGCCATTTGGTGGTATGAGTGACTAAAAGAACAGTGACTAAACATTTACTAGCTCATAAGATATTACCATCAAATAATTGTGTCGATTTACAAATCCAATCAGTAGTCTGACAGTACATTGCTAATTAAGTCTGTAAATCTAGTGTTTGTTAATTACACAACTATTGTCACAACAATAAAACAAAATAATAAAATAAAATATTATTGACAAAGCAATGAAAAAAAAAAGCCCGGTCATATGTCACCAGCCATACAAAAATACACTGGATAACTATTTTAATATTGACATTTGTAAAAATTGGTAAAATGCACTATGTTTTGCAAATCAGTGGGACTAATTATGGTCAATGATTAAAAATTACATTACAGCTGAAATGACTCCTCTGACACAAAAACATAAACTTCACAATTAAAGACAGGATCTCTTGCAGGGTGGTTGTATTGTATTGCAACAATAAAATGCTATATAAATAAAATCAGAACACATCAGTACAAATGTAACTTCCAACACAACATCTCTTCTTTTTTCCTTCTGTTTTTCCTCCAAAAGGAACATTTCAAAAACTATTATTAGTATAATAAAGATGCACTTGAAAATACTAGTCCTGTATTAAATACCAATGATCATCCACTTTGGGGTGATGAATATTTAGGGAAGTAATTGTTTACAACGCTCAAGCATTGAGCTGATCTGGTAATCAGGCTATGAAATACAATATTTATTCATTAGAGCAGATTTAATGAGGCCTTGCGGCGCTAATTATGAAAACCAGTGTAGCAGTAAATGAGTAGCGCACGGTGGCGGGCTGCGGGGTACCTGTAAGGAGGGACTGGGGGTTGAAGTGCCCTGAGTGCCATGGCACACTGAGCAGCAACACACAGCCCTGAATGTGGCCATCCAGCCCACAGCAATACATCACCGGACCTGCAGACAGGTCACAGATGGGCCCCCGCATCCCTGCATGCCCTGCTTTCCCAGCCTCCTGGAATTAAGGCTGAATTTCCCCAAAGCATCTTAATGTCCAGATTATCTGTTTTATTGCACGTCAACATTCAGCACAGCAGAAAATCTCAGTACAGTGGTGCTTCAGGTGGACGTGCTCAGCACAGCAAGGCTTTTAAATATTGTTTCGCCCATATACTGTCAGCCATAAAGTTAAAACAGGTTGAGCGCTTATTCTGCAGTTTCTATTTGTATGCAGGTGTGGAGATATGTGGTAGGATTTCACAGCATAATATGGGTTTTGATTGACTGATATTTTCATTATGGCTGCAGGGTAGCGTGAAGACTGTTAATTTGCTTGAGAGTCCTGCAGGTCTACGGTGATTGTAGTAGAGCCAGAAGAAAAGCTGAATAAATGAAACTCACAGGGCACAATCACAATCTGTGGGTCAAAATCAACTGATTAATTATAATTTAGAATCAATCTGTCAGGCCTCTGTAATAAACACCCTTTCAGGCTTGCTGCTTATTAACCAGCTTTAGATGGTGCACCATGGTATGCCATGTAAAGTTACTGCAGTGAATATGTACAAGTTAATACGTTTCTGATGAGAAAATGAGAAGAAGCATTAAGATACCAAAAAAAAAAAAAAAAAAAAAATAGTGATTGTAACTACTTTTTGATGCAGCTCAGCAAGGCAACTTTCCCCACAAGAATCTTCCTCTGGCTCTGACCTCTACATCCTGGAAAGTGTGGTGAGGAGAGTGCTGTTAAATGCACAGTGAGTGACTCTGGGTGGCAGGAGGCTTATGACATGTTCCTTTCCTCCTGTTCCAGCCTGCAAAGTGATGGAAACAGCAGTCTGGTCCAGGTGTCAGACATTATCAAAGAAAAGGGCTGCCTGCAGTTGCTCCATCTCACAGGAAATTGCCAACTCACCCTAACAAAGGAAGGCATAAGTGCACTTGCTGCTGCCTTCAAGGGGAGCGTGATAAGATGACATTATAAATACAGAATTGTTCATGGAGGTGGAGGGGTAGGCACATCAGGCAGCTGAACTTGACAATTCTGTTTTTCATGTGCATGTCTTAAGCCTGTATGGCTTTATCTAAAACAAAATCTGCTTCTTATCCTCTTGGGTTTCATACATTTCGTAAACGTGTTAAACGGTAATTGACATTTATACTTTAAACTACTCGAGACAGCAGCTTCACTCAGTTTACAGCTTCAGTTCCATGACAAAAGACAAACCAGGAAAAAACACTAATGATATAGAACAAATGAAAATTATGCAAATAATATCCTGCAAACTTTATATGTAGTGAGTGTAGAGCATATAATAGGTATACAGCGGGCTGTAAATAATTAAAAAAATTCTCAGGAGTGCTCCTACACATTTTGCATAATAAACAACACAGTAAGAATAATTTGGGGGATTTTATTTGCATTTTGTATTGGACATAAAGTATTTTCTTTGTATTTGTCAGCAAGAACAAAGTGGGGTGCTTGTCAAAAAAATTAATAACAAAAATGGAATAAGCATTTAAAATAGATGGTCATTATTCATCAGTGCTCCTAATACATATTTGGCCGTACTGTAGTGTAACGCTGCTGCTCCTCATCATGTGTTGGAGTTCAGTCTCCTGATACATAGTGCTCTGTGACACCTGAAGGGGGAGCTCTAATACAGGCAACTTGCTGCACTTTATCTTTCTTTAACTTTCACCAAGTCTTCAGGAGAGGAGGAGAGAGTGAAAGACTTTCAGAGCTTTACCTCACATTTAATCAAATAAAATGACACACAGCACAAATATGCTGCTCTGCAAACCAGAAAAGACCCAGAGTCTTGGTGTGTCTGGCAGGAAATCAGTACATTTTGATACACTTTGTGTCTTTAAAGAAGAGATTGCATTAAATTTTCCAAAGGAGTCCAGCAGCACACTTTAACTCTAGGAGGGAGAGGTGGGTGGGTGGGTAAGGTAGAGGTGGTGGGTAATTATGACCAGGGGAACACAGGGCTGTAATCTGTAAATCTATTCTTACCCTGAGTGAGAACTGGTACATTGGATTGATTTTATTGAGATCATACATTATAAATGGGGCATGGAGGAGCTTACAGCCTTGAGATGGTGGTGCTCACGTGCTTCATTAATTTTTACTTCATTAACTCTCTCCTTCAGACCCTTCAACACACAATTCATGGCTGGCCATGAATCCAGGCTACAGGCAAATGGACAAGCCCAGGACGACTTTCAGCGGAGTGGATACACTGAGTAACGCTGTCCAAACAAATCAGTAACATGTGAAATATACATAACCTCACATCAATCTGTATTCATGCACAGGGTCACTTCTTTCAAACTTGTGGTTTTACATTAAAAAACAAAACAAAAAACATGTTCATAAGGAATGAAAGTAGTGGTTCCGGTCACAATAAAATGAAGTGCTGCATCAGTGTAGCTGTCAAAAAGTCATAAGAGCCACAGCAACAAAAATCATGGGAACAAAAACTTGTTCCTGGACGCTGAGGAGAAAGAGTTCACCAGAAATCTTATACAGATAGTGTTTCTTGTTAATTCCTCTTCAACAATACAAAAATTTGCTATTGACAACAGAACATTTTGGAATAAGTGTTATTATCATTGTTTTCAAAATGGATCAGTGACTGGTTAAAATCCAGCATGATAATTACAGATTACAAACCCTCATCCTTAGATAGCCAATGTACTTTCCTGCCGTGTGCGTACTCACTTCTGTGGTTACCACTTACAAACCAATAGGTGCTGTAGCAGTCTCTTTTTGTTTCACAGCAAGGAATTTCAAAATTCCCCATGGACCTTTTAGAATGGACCATTTGTTTAATATTACAGCCTTAAACCCAACAATATCAATCAGTCATGAAAGCACCTATGCATGCTGCTCTGCCCTGTGTCACCATTAACTCCAGACAAGTGATGGCCTCTGCTGGTGTAAAAGGCGAGAGAAGGGAGGGTGTTGGGAGGTAAAGTAGGATAAATGGATGGTGTGGATGGTTTGCTTTGGACTTTTTTTTTTTTCTATTTTTTTTTTTTACTGATTGACCTGTTCAGATGAATGGGAGTGTGCATGTGCACCACGGTGAAAAATCAACAGTGGATGCAGAACTCTTGAGAGTGTTTAGACATTGTAAAAGTACATTTAGTGTAGGTGAGAAAGACTCTGTGGCACAGAACTACAGCTGAACAGTTTCAGTTTGTAATGAACTATTGTATCCATCATTTAAGGTTACTTTAAAAATCCCCTCCAGGCATGCTTACAGTTGTATAAATATACTCCGTTTTAAATTATAATTTGTCATTTCTTAAAACAAAAAACATCACACACCCGCACAAAAATTAAAGGTTCAATTCTTAACATCACATCTGCTACTTCAAAAAATCCAGAATGTGTGAATACACATTCTGGATTTTTCAGTGAGGCAAAATCCAGAATGTGTGAATACACTAATACTTTTCATTTCATATTGTTCAGGATTTCTTCTGCTGCACCAAAAGAAGCCCATTCTCAGTGCATGTGTGTTGTAGGTTTAGAGTGTCCACATCACACTACTATTAGTTGCATATTGGACCATGATTGGCTCCAAACTAGTTGTGATGTCATCAAATCACGCTCGTACGCACGTGTCTTAAACTCTGATTTAATGTGAGGACAGAGACGATTTTCCCATGTGCAGCAGAAGAATGTGAAAACACCCTTCCAGTGTCAAACACTACACATAGTGTGCATCATTCTGCACAGTGGCAAACATTCAAATGAAAAAAGCAACACACGGTTCTGAGTGTGTGTGTGTGTGTGTAATATAGAAATGAGTCACACAAGTTTGTTTATTTTCTTTTTTCTTTTTTTAAGGATAAAATGTCTGACACTGCTGAATCTGAGACTTTTCAAATACAACATTTGTATGTAGTTGAGTGCATCTGTGCTGAATCTCGCATGGAGGCTGTAAAGTTGCTCATGCTTCAAAACTGTTGTCAGTCTCTTCCCTCGCTGAGCATGAGAACAACACATCAGTGAGCAGGCGCTAAGTGCTTTTCCTCTGAGGCAGGATAAACTTCTTAACATTTCAAATCTGTTACGACAGCTGTCCTGGCGAACATTTGTGAGATCGGTTTCACCACACATGTTGAAATGATGATTCTCTCATTATATTTGCCATCAAACAATATCTCCAAAGCTAACAGTTGACAAAATCCAGTTAAAACATTCGGGGCAAGCTCTTAAAGGAAGAATTAATGGGAGCAAAAGAAAAACGGCTCTTAGACAATTAGCACCAGAGACCACTCTATAATCTTAAGATTATTTTCACCACTTAAAAGCAGCACACATGGTTTGTATTGTGGTGGGGGCAGAATGAACAACACTTGAGTGGATTTGATTTGGTTTCCCTAATCTGCATTTCCTTTAACATGCCTTTCTTCTGTTCCAAAATGTCAGTGCTGATCAACTCCAGCTGGATTAGGCCAGTGTGTGTCATCCCAGTTGCAAAATCTTTGAGAAGATTTTTTCCCAAGAGGATGGAATGAAAGCATTTGGTCTGAGTGTGTTTCGAGCTGTTGCCTGTGATTTTATGCAGATTCATGTTTTTGTGAGTAAATCCTCTTGAAATGAAGCTGCATTGTGTTGATTTTGCCTATATTACAAACATTACTATTCAGAGAAATGCTTAATTCACTTAAAATAATATGGATTTTCAATTAGTTTCACAAGAAATTCATAAAATATTAAAGGCGTCAGTGATACATATAGAGACATCTTGCTGATGACCCAAAAACAGACACTTTATTCTCCCTGTTTGAAACTGTGAGTTGAAATAGAGTGAAATTAATCTACAATTCATTTTTCTGAAGAACCCTCAGGGCACTGCATGGGGCCCACAGGGGTCCCCAGACCTCACTTTGTGAACCACTATATTGGATCTGGTTAACAGAAACATCCCAAAGCTATGTTCATTTAAATAACACATTGTATTTTTGTGGATTAAAAAAAACTGTAATTGCAAAATCTGAAATTTAACCCTGGGGCTGGTTGCTTAACCAAACATGCTTTGGCTGGTTAGGCTTAGTCACAGAGGATATGTCTGGCACACAGATTGAATTTGTTCTCTCTGAAGTCAAAGGCAGGAAAACAATTAAGTGTCTGCCGCACATTTCACTGTGTACCACTTGACACAGTTTTTCACATCACTGGGGCAATTGTCTGCAGAGAGCGACGAGACAAAGCCATTACTTCCAATGTCTCAAAAAAGATGGCATTGTTATTTTCTGATTTTGAAACATTTCAATTAAGCCACTGATGGAGATAATAAATATAATGGTGTGAGACTTGCACTGTTTTCTTTTGAGCTGTCAAGTCCATTTTCAGGATGGTTACTGCTGCTAAACCAGAGGTGCATCTGAGGGAGCTTTGGTCCCAGAGGTAGGTACGTACGCGTGTGTGTGTGTCTATCCTCCAGAGCCCCCTTCCCCTCCTCAACCTCCGTCTTTCATTCAACGTCGAGTCCTTTCAAAACAAGGTGAAGTTCAGCAAAGTTTCTCTGCAGAGATGATCAAACAGTCACATCACTAATGGCGATGGGTGACAGGGCCAGTGAATACAGATCAGCTTTAATTGTGGTGGGTCTTACTGCCACTGTCTGTCAATCTGAGCCTTTGAATTGGTGAAAATTTGCTCTGTTCATTCTGTTAAATGATGTATCCAATTAAATGCTTTAGAATTCATGATCTTCAGTCAAGGTTAAACGAAAGCAGTTACTCCTGTCAGTAAGGTGATTAAAAGCTGCCTACATCAGGCACATTTTGTGCAAAAATTTAAATTTGGGACTAAAGCATGAATCTTTATTCATTATGTGCAGTCCTGCTATATAAATGTCCAGCACAGTCGCTCTTAATCACCTTGTTCATTTTAAATCTCACTTTAGCCCTTTTTATTAAAAGGCATCCCAGTATTCCAATTACAGTGTTTTACATATTCACATTAAACTGTGGTTAATTTAAAGAACTTTCTCATAGAAAACACATCTTCAAAAAGCACTTTTGTTTTTTTTTATATTGCTAATTTAAATATTTGTTAAGGGAAAAAAAGCAGGTTGTGACCTTTTAAAACGTTCTATTTCTTGATGACCAGCCAGTTTAACAGAATGCAAAATAATATTTGTCCCATTAGCTTTTAAACTATGATTGAAGGGACACAAAAACTCCTGCTCAGCAAAGAATAGGATTTTTGACAATTGGTTTAAATGAACAAGTGCACCACAGCAAGGAAATTAATTCCCTTCCAGCAAGATGAATGTTGTACCAGGTTATTAATGAGCATATAATGTGCTTGTACAAGTAAGTTTTCTGTGTGGTTGTGATAAATGTGACGATGGAGGTGAAGAGCATGTTGACTAATGAGTATTGTCCAGGGATGTGATCTCGGTGCCCTCTGGGGAGTAAGCTACCGTCTGGATTTCACACATCACATGATGTTAATACCCCCAAAGTCCACCAGTCAAGCTGCTCGTTAAAGAATCAGCTCTGTCATTTCTGCACTCGTTCTGACCCATCCAGGTTCAGGTTCAGTCTTTAGTCTGTAAAATGTAATTGAAAGTCATGTACTCACAGCTTCTTATATGTTTGCTTTGTAACAGCATTAACTTCAAATCCATCTTCCCGTTAGCCGGTGTAAGCTTCAGTGGCAACCAATGAGGAAACTAACATTTGAACTGACGGACCTAAAGTTTTTGGTACACTTATTTATGATAAGTCATTACACTTCTGTCAGTTTTACAGGGTGTCCAAATAAACAGGCAAATTAAATTGACCAAAAAAAAAAATCCCTTTTAAAGCATATAATGTTAAATGTAAATATAGATGTGAGTTTCTATATCTTTAAAAACTGTCAGACATAGCCAAGTATAATATGGGAAAACATTTTTCATACAAAATCACAAGATGTGTCCAAAAGGCACATGATGTGAATTCATGTTTTGTTTTGTTTTTTGACCCAAAAACTACAGTAAAATAGCTGAGAAAGAACCACAATTATGAGATATCTCCACATGTCGTAGGTCAGTTTATACATCTAGTCATAAACATTATAAGGGAGAAAGAATACAGCAGGAGCAGCAGTGCACAAACATTAAAGGGAACAAAATGAAACCTTCATAGGTTCCTCCATATTGAGTCCTATAGATACATAAGGCTTCAGGGCCAAGATGCAGAATTGAATGACTGCCAAATACATAAACTAGGCTCACGCAGGGGTTCATGGCGAATAAATAAGGCTGTGGATTACATCAAATCTCTTCTCAAACCACTACTCCTGCATGCCACTCCCAGTGTGGAGACCATTTAAACTCTAGAAGGGACCAAACATCAGCAGTTGGTCTCCTTTAAACAAGTCTGACTAAAGTAGAAAAATAAATAAAGCCCCCGGCGCTCTACTTTAATGTATTCAATTAACTGGGGTCCCTCTAGAGAACTAGAGAAGCGCACACTTGGATAAAGAGAGAGCATATCGCCTGGAGATGAATACGCTGAATGCACTCATTCTGAAGACCATGATTGGAAATCTTCCTCAACAGGTTCTTACTTAATTAAACTTCCCTTCATCTGACTTTCTGTCGCTTTCGAGGGAAAATTGGGAGAGGCGTATTGAAAGCCAGGGAAACTTTGTTCACTGTTGCATGTTGTTTACAGGGCAATTCGGGCGACTTGTAGGGCCTGTGATAACCTCCACCATCACTGTGGAAAGTCAACTCAGCCTGAAAGAACAGAAAAGTATATAAAATCTCCAATTCAATCATAGACAATTATGTGGTGAAATGAGAGAAATTCAGCAGCCGTCAAGTCTGAGTGGGAGGGATAATTATCTGGCAGTCATTACTGCTCCCATAATAGCATTTAACGACATTCATATACTGTATGAACATATTGCACTTGTTGGAAACATGTAAGTTGAAAATAATCAGGCCAGCCGTTTCTTGAAAATATATGACATCCCCTGTATGCTGAGAATTGTAACATGTTCATCATGTCCTTGAGTAAATGATGTATGTTAGTGTGAAATTTATCTAATTATCTCAAATATGTCTCGTGAGAATCCATTCAGCGTCCCCTTGTACCTTATTTTCCCTCTGCAGCTCCATTGTGCAGCAAAGCCCCAACAGAGTTTCCTATCTATTAAAATCAATCTCTCATCACATCACGTACATCCACCATTTGTTGCACTTTTTCCATAACAAATCAACTTAATCAAGCTCATTAAGTGTCATTATTAGCTATTTATTGTTATCTCCCTCAGTGTAGCGCTGACAGGTCCACCCCGCCCCCGCGTGTCCTCCTTGATACCGGGACCTTTGCTTGTCACAACGGCTCTGCACTCAGTTCTAATTGGCCTCAATTGTGTTGTTCTTGCAAGAAAGAGGGAAAATGTGGGCATGATTTTGCTTCACAAGTATCACATCTACATCACACTGAGCATCCCTTTGCCACTCTTCATTCTTCAGAAGTTGGTAAAACAAGTCCTGTGAGGAAATAACGCACTAAAATGAAGTGATATGCTCTTTAAATGATGGGAATTTGGTGAGCGGACATGGAAAATGGGCGGAGAGAAGGTGCCCCACATTCCTTTTGTGTTTAAGTTTCCTGTTAAATACTGTGGAGGCTCCTTAATGCAGCATGGCGAATGTATTTCCACAGCTGTCAGGGTGATGGACAGAGGGGCGAGTCCCTCCATTGCAGCCGCTTGCTTCTACCTGCACACAATAGACCTGCAGGATGGGAGTGTAGACTGATGACAGAGAGAGAGAGAGAGAGAGAGAGAGGGAGAAAGGAGGGTGGATATATGTGTGTTTGCTGGGGAGGAGGTGCAGGTGGAGGGCGCGGGGAAGTTTGTCCCATCGCAGGAGTTATTAAGTTTGTCTCCTGGACACACTTGGTTTCACCAGGGTGCGCATCCCTCATTCATAATAGATGCTAATCTGCTCAGGGCTGACTGATGACAGAGCTTCCTGCCCTTCATAGAATTAGTCCTCAGCTTTATCAAAGGACCCAAACTGCCTGCTAATTAGACTCATTTCCTCCAGCATGAATTATTTATTTCCATTGTAACTGATCAGAGGCGATTGTGACGCATCATGCTGCCACCACTTTTCATACAGATGCGCATGCCACCCCAAGTTCTCACACTCTCAGCTCAGTATATGGTGTTCAATGGGAGAAGGGATGGGTTCGGTTGTTTCGTTAGTAAATGAAGATTTTTCGCAGCAGTCTAAATGACACAAAATAATAAGAGATGCCTTATTTTTAATGAGCAATTTTAATAACAACAATAGGTTGTCATCTTTTCAAGTCTGTCTTAAAACAGTGCTTAGATGCCCATATGCACCGGTACAGGATGGCAATTTTTGGTCGCTCCTGTTCATTCCGGCTGTAAAGAAACTGAAGTTATTTCTATGCGAGAGATGAGGGGACAAAATCCACAGTCCTCTATCTGTGCAAGAATGCTTCCCAAAGTTTAACCAAAGTTAATACGGGGCTCCAGCAGTTACAGTCAGTCAAATCAAGTGGGTATTTTGCAAAGTTACAGTCATTTTAGTACAAAATTAACTCTTTTTGCCACTCTGCCTCCCTGTGGCTCAGCAGAAAAACAGTCTGCCTTAAAATACCTTAAAAAAATAAGAACCTATTTACTAAATGACAAACACTACACAAAGTTACAAACACATACTTCCTATAGCAACTGTATGATGTTCCAGACTGCAGGTTTATGGATATATTCCATAAGTTCTGTTCTCCTCATCAAAACATTCACTCCCTAATTACATCTACTTAAGCAATTTTGTGGAGGGAAAAAAAAATGTTGTGCTTAATTGCATTACTATCTGGAAGGCAGAAATATGCAGAGCGAAAAAACATATAGCAACGTGAGGGAACTGCTAATTAGTCAGATATTTGGTTTGCATTACCAAATAGCACACTACGCCCTGCGCAGATAGGAGGCTAAAGGGAGTGAGGCTTCTGTTCTTGAAACTGTAATCAAACAAAGACAGATGTACAGATAAACATTAGAAGGAAAGTTTGGAATAATTATGCACCCGCTCTCTCTGTTCGCAGAGCTGCCTCTTCTTTTGTGAGAAATCATCTTATTATAGACACTTCCATCTCCGTGATTTCACACCTATAGGCGCCAGGTATCAGATAAAAAGTGTATGGCTGAGATAAAATATCTCCCACCACAATACCTACTGATAAGGTTAATAAAAACAGTCCCACGTATTACAATAGCATGAAATGTGTAACGGCTGAAATATTCATGATGGAGTAATCAAAAGCTTATATTTACAAATCAGCCCAATACAATGTGCTCCAGAAGCCTGCCATTTTCTCTCTCAGCGAGGGTCAATGCACAATAAGGCTCAGTTTTATCACACAATTTGGAAGTTTATTCAGACTTTGAAGCAGTCTTTAAAGAAAAGATGCCCTTCTCTCCACAATAACACTTAAAATGCTCTTTTGGTTGCCATTTTCACATGAACAATGGGAAATTATGTTGAGGCAAGAAAGAAAAATCCTTTTATAATGAATACCACCTTTAGTGATTGCAAATAATTGCGTTAAGTGGCTTATTTGCCTTAGGTCGGGGAGGGTGACTCCTGTATAACTAATATAAGGATCTGAACCCTCACCCTCACTGATGAGGCCTATTCACAACTTGGCTGCCCTGTGCCCCCTCCCAGCTCCTTATGCTGCAACGTGATGAGGAGTGTGTTGTTAAAGTTTCAAAGCAATGATTTTACACAACGATATTCATCCCCCTGGAAGCAATGGACCGATGCTGCTTCTGTCCTCAGCATGGAGGAGGACAGTGGGAGCTAAAAGACACAACAGAAAGTGCACAGCGGCAAATTATGTCTCGGATTAAAAACCTACTCCTTTACATTCAAAACAAATTCTTCGCCTCTAAAATGTATTTATTTGTAATAGATTAAGCTGCTCAGCAGTATGTAAAGTACTCATACTGTTGCCTGAGCATTAAAAAACTGTAAATACATCTATAATAATACTAATCCAATAACACTTTGAAAGGGGCCATTCTGCACACTGAGTACTTCTTTTTTTTCATAGTTTTAGTATATTTTGCTGATACATAATACTTATGTGTCTTTACTTCAGTAACATTCTCAGTGCAGGTCTTTTACTTGCGAAGGAATATTTCTGTACTCTAATTGTAATTGCATGTATCCAAGGTAGCACATTCCTAAATCAATTCTTTATCTCTATTCTTTATTATTTTATTGGAGTGAATAACTCACAGACTCATAGAAGAAGCTCTTCTTTTGTATTTTCGTTAGTATCCGATTTCACTCTGGCTGGATGCCCAACACTCATGAAGAGAGGTGGATGCAATTGTTTTTCGGTTTGATGTACCTCACACTGAGCTGTGTGCATCTGTTTGCTATAGTGAAATGAAAACTTTTAAACATAAACTTCATTACCACATCATGTACTGAAAAAACAAGGTTTTCCACGTCCAGTCAACATCTGTTTATCTCATGTAAGCAATTTAGCATGATCTTGAAGCAATCTTTGGAAATAAATTGTGCTGTCTGTGATTCATGGAAACACGCCATGTAACATGAAGCCTCCTCTAAACACAGTTTCAAAACAAAAAAAACGTGATCTGTTTTGTTTCGGCGCTGACCCTTCCCATTTGGCTGTGCTCGGTTACAGTTTACCTTTCAGAAAAAAAAGGCCTTCATGGATTATTAGCAGTATTCTGGCTGATGGTGGAAAACAAAAATATAGAAATGATTGCACACATTGTCCTCCTTTTGAAAAGAGATACCCAGGGAAATCATCAAGAGAACAAAAAAACAAAAAAATTTGGGATGCTGCAATAATTACTTTAGGGTATCCAGTACTCTCTCATGGAATATATCAGTGGCCACCATGTCTGGGGTTTGACCCACAGTTGCTGCGGAAATCTCAAGCAAACAAGGGACAAGAAATGAACCTCCCATTATGGATGACTAAAACAGTCCCTGGATAAGAAAAGAAAACCCTGCAGAAACTAACCACCTGGACAATGATCATCCAGACTGTCAACAGCACTCACAGTCCACTGTATTTCTCTTCAGAAAAATAAAAAGTAATATCAGGTGTAAAATAAGGGGAAAGATTTGACGCCTAAATGTCAGTGTATTGGAATAATGGATCAAAAATCGTAAGTGTATCTTTATTGTTTTTTAGACATAAAAGGTATGAATTGGTCTTTAACTCAGACAACAGAGGAAAATTATTAGAAGTTAAGGCAGAAAACAGTGAATATACTCTAAGTATATCCTGGTGAAACCAATATTAAACTGGAAAACATACGATTTAGGAAATTAACACTTAATAAATAAATGTCATTATTATGTTACTGGATTACCGGATTTTATTAATTAACAAAAGTGTATATTTAAAGAAATAATCTTTTTTTAATTTTAAAAATGTCTTCATTTCACATTTTTGATCGTGTATCTACGATGAAAACATTTTATACCTCTTTAAAATCCATGACATCTGTTACAGGGTTAGAGAAAAAAAATCTGATTGTTCAATGTTCGCAAGCTCACAATAACCATTTTGTCTTCGCAGGGGAACTTTATTCTTAAACCTGTTCTATTAACTCTGATTAAAAGTGGTCTTAGTCAGAGTTTAATGGAATCTTTAAAATAGACATAGTCAACTTTAACAGGTTCTTGGGAGTTTCTGTTGCACTGTCTGACCTTAACCCTGAGAAAAAAGTATCACAGGTTTATATGTTTTTGACATGGATGGTTTCTGCAGGAAAAACACAAAATTCAGCAATGGTGGTGCCATGCTAAGCTTACCTGGACTGTAATAAACAACAGAAATTCTTCTTTTATGAGGGACTTCAAATACATATGAATGCATTTCAGTTTGAAGCTATGACACATTTACTAAAATACTGCTCATTTTAAACTTCACAAACAATAAACATCACTTCCAATAATTTCCTAAAATGGTGATTAGACCGTGTACAAAGTTTCTTTAGTTTTAGTTGTAACTGGAATTAAATGATGAATATTTTTTTGTAAACCATTTAACAGTTCTGTAATAGAAATATTTGTGAGGAGGGAATGCTTTTATCTGTAATTTATTAGTTAATTTACACAAACATAACGTGATTAGATCAGAAAGTGTGATTTCTCAGATGATTACAATAATGAGTGGTTGGGGGTCACAGGAGGGAGGAAAGTTTTGCAGTTCATACACAGTTCGTGTAGTCACCGTAGGAGCCAGCACTTAGCCTATTAGGACTAGTGCCTCAGCAGCACACAATTAGATGTCTCCATGCAAAATGAGCACTCAGGTCATGTTTAATGGGCAGAGAGCTAATAAAGGTTGGGCTGAGTGGCAGGAGAGGTGACTCACCCTGCAGCAGCAGCACAAAGGTGTTGCAAAGACAAGAGCAGGAAGGGTCGACGGTCGTCGTGCGGACTCCATCAGGTACCCTATCATCTTCCGGCACAGAGCCACATCTCATCAGTAGCTATAAGCCTGCAACTGCGCACAAATCTCTTCTCCCTGGAGAGGAAATCACATCAGCAAGTTGAGAGAGTAACACAGAATAAACAGCTTCTATCCACGCACGTAGAAACAGATATAAACAAATATGTGTTTTCTTGCAGCTGTTCTGATGTTATGAATGTGATATTTGCTGTGGCTGACACATGCAGTATTACTATTGGTGTTGTGCAGTCAGGTTGGATGTTCATCAGGTGTATACTCATGGATCTGTAACGGCGTGTTTCATATTTTCCAGATAATAATGTAGACAAGGAGACAACATGACACATAACATAAACCTTTGAGTCGATACTTTGCTTTTAATGGAGAGAGATGAAAATATCAATACCAGCTCATTTACAAATGCATTTTGTTGCCCAGTTACTTATAGCTAATTGATTTTAACAGCCACAGGGAGACAAAGCAAGAAATCAATTGCAGGGCCGAGTTAAGTGACTGCATGACAGCTCATATTGTGGCCAATCCAACGTAGTGTAATCTGAAAAGACAATAATCCCAAGAGGACAGGCAGGAGGAGTGAATGTTACAGTTGAGTTTGACACGCCACCTCCCTCCACAACAGCAATACCAAGCTGTCTGGCAAGAAAACATGAAATGAAGTGGAATAAATTCTCCTGGTAAATGTTATTACAAACAATATGCCTTCATGGAAAAGAAAGAGGGAAGAGCAATCTGCACGGACTGACCATTCTGCGAACTGTTTATCAGCTTGAAATGCTATTTCATGCATTAATACTTCACAAACTGCATTCCCCCGAACACTTGCAGTACAAAAGCCCTCCGATTTATGATTACCAGTCAACTAAGCAAGAGTCTGTGGCCCCCGCCGACACACCACTTCCTTTTACTCCCCTCACCCCGAGCTTGTCTCAGGGCCCCTGCAGGTTCAGAGACAAGGCTGTCAGGATAATGTGATCAAGGTGGATGCAGGCTGAGAGAAGCTAAATCGTGGCTGGGGGATGACATTCTTTGATTTTTAACCATTACAGAGTTTTCACAGAGCTGCAGTCAATTTATTTTATTTATTCTAATGAAGAGCATTAGGAGTGCCATAGTGTGCTGCACTGCACATTGATCGCCTCGTTAATCACACTTTGCAGACACTCGCAAATCAAGTTCTAACAGCAAGCACTGAATCAAGTGCAATGAAGCATAAGCTCCTTCACAATTTATGATCTTTCAAATTGCATCTTTTCAACCATTAAATTGCAAGATACCATAAATTTTTATCCTCTCTTCTTCAGTCCTGGTATTGATTCTGTCGTGTGAAAAATAGAAGAGTAGTAAATTCAGGCAGTTAGACAAAATTTAAGCCTTGTCTTCAGAAAGGAAACTGAATGGCACAAGGAAGGCTGTTAATTTGCCATCGAGAACAAATATCAGGAGTGATAAAAATTTAAAAGTCCAACAGGGGCTTCAAAGACGGGGCTCAGATGGGTTTCAGTCCTCTGCAACCTTGAGCTCTTTTACTTCACTACCTCCCAAATGCCAGAGCACCTTCAGGGTCTTTTACGTACCATTTTTTAAGATTAGGTGCCTGATGTGCTGGAGAATTAGAATTAAGTTCTCACCATGTATGAAAATGACTATATCCTCTTTTCATGTGCCAGACAGACACAGAACCCACAGAAAATTTAAAGAAGTTAAAACAAACCACAATTCACATATTACACTAGATATACATATACCATGCCAATATTTCACTTTCTTTTCTCATCCTGAGCAACAGTAGTCAGGTTTGAATAAAAAAAAAAAAAATCCTTCACAAACTCTGAAACTCAGCACTTAGAGTGGTCATTACATTTAACCTGCGAAAATCTAAAATGATTGTTACCTGCCCCATACTGTTCTCAGAAAATGGCATAATTGTTCTTAGATTGCATCTCACTCACACCAAGCTGTAAGGAACACTTGTCAAACAATACAGTCAAATTAGTTCTCTGTGATTGAGCATGTTAAGGATCTATCCAGTACATTACATATCTAGGAAAAGAAACAGAAGTGCCATGAAAGAGTCTCAATTACTGTGATAAAGTAAAGGAGAGGCAAGAGAACCAGTCAGCGGCTTCCAAAAGTTAAGGGTTAACCTCTTCACATCCGTACAGGGACCAACTCTTTAGTTATGATTGGAAAGAGGGCCTGCTGTTACATGTGCCATGAAAATAACAATGCCTGCATTATAACACTCTAAGTAAAGTTCTAAGTAAGACATGTGTATATGTCTTGTGTAAGCTTAAAAAAAAATAAAAGTATTAAAGGAGAGAAGCAACTGGTCGATGCAGGTATATTGATATCTTAATGTAAAGTGAGGGAAGAGAGCAAAGGCTGATCCCTGTAAGTTTTAAACAGCTACATGAGAATTCAAAAGGTTTAGCAGAGCCAAATGACATTTCAAAATGTCTAACCTAATTTTTTACTCCTTACTGCTGCGAAGAAGAAACGCTTCTTCACTAACCCCTGCACAGAGGAAAGCAGGACAGCATTAATCACAGAGCGCTGTGCCAGACAACTGCTCTGAAAAGGTGAAACTGCAGTGGCATGGCCGACAGGCGTGGAAGATAATGCTGCTCCAGTCACTTTCATGGGAGGTGCTGCCCAACTCAGGCAGAGCACAGTATGACTCCACATCCTGAGAGAAGTAACGCTGGTCAGGCAGCAAAAGTGTTTTTGACACAGACACTCCCCAAGGGAAGGCCAATCAGCAGAGGAAATAGCACGTAAGGAAAACAAACCATAATAAAAGGCATAAAAGCTCACAAACATTGGATTGATCAGACAATTACAACCCATCTGGCTTGTTAAACTCAATCTGCTATCACACGCAGGCTGGCAGTTTGGCTTTTTGCAGTTGGTGGTGCAGTTGGATTGCACTTAAAGGATAAGTCTTCTGATATTCTATAGTTTTCTTATGGTCAACAACAAAGCTCACAAAGAGAGCAAAACCAACAATGAATTGATCCTTCTAAGCAAGAAAGGGCTACAAATACTCTATTTTCTGCGGAGGCTCGATGTTTTCAATTTCGACAGATAACAGCGGGCTGATGGGATTATTTCAGAGACCCATCACAGAATCAGTCCTGACTGTCACTGATTTGTTTGGGAATTTAAATGTGTAAGAAAAATGAAAACAATGTCACGGTAGTGAGTAAAATCACTGGTGAATAGCAACCTTCTTCTTTGTCTGACAGTTTCAACTGGTCAATCACATCGACAGCTAAATCCATCACAGCAAATCGGTATTTTCCTCTTTTTAAGGAATTTGATCTTCTCTGGTCACATATACAAGTTTCCAAACATTAGGTGCAACATGTTCAAGATTTTATTGATAACAGTGCACTTAACTCTAATTTACAGCACCATAAACTGCCTCATTGTTTCCTGCACAGGTGAGCACTCTATCTCATCCATATTCTTTTTATTGCAGCTTTGCTTTAATCAAATGTTTATTTCTTATCACAACAGTGATCTATCATGAACTACTAACAAGTATCATCTGCGTAGCTAAAGTCTGATACATCTTAGTCCTCTGTGCCATAGATCTTTGCTGTCAAAATCTCATCAGTCAGCCACACTGTTCACTGGGTGACATGTGCCATATATATGAATAAACTATGTAGTTTGTTTAGAGTCGATTCCTCATACACCATCCTGCTGGTTTAAATAGTCACAAGAGCACCTAATGTGTATTAATCCACAAATGAAAATTGTGATTGTTTGAGTAATGTTTCATTAAAAACTACACTAGCCAGCTGTTTTAGGAAATTATTTCGCCTTTTATTAAAAATGGAAGTTTGTATTTGTGACTAGTTTTAAAATGTGTAGCTGGGCCACAGAGAGTAATAAAAATATAGAATATCTCCAGCTGTTCCCTTTAAGATGCAAGAATCCGGGGAGAACGTTTAAATCTAAATCTGAGGGCACAGCATACTGAACATCTCAGCCACATCACAACAAAACAGGCATCATTCAGGTCTTAATTTGATGATCCATGACTAAAGGATCCTCTGGTGTTATGTGCTGATGAGTATTCTCATTCGAAATGTACATAATACGCCACATTGCATGTTTCTCTTGTGATAACTCATATCTAGCTGGACCAAAACACAGTCTGACTCCATAAGCAAGCACATATCAACAAGCACACAATAGTGCACTCAAAAAGACACTTTCACCAGCCCAACAAAGGGAGATGCTACGGGGTATGACAACTTCTTGTGAACGACAAAATGCCGCCTGACAAGCTTTCAAGGGATGGTTGAGCTCTGGCAGATTACAGAGATCTTTATCTTTTCATAAAAACGGAGTGCAGCATTTAAGT
This sequence comes from Toxotes jaculatrix, assembly GCF_017976425.1. Taxonomy (NCBI): domain Eukaryota; kingdom Metazoa; phylum Chordata; class Actinopteri; family Toxotidae; genus Toxotes; species Toxotes jaculatrix. Next base: position 12,000,502 of record NC_054408.1, on the reverse strand, counting down.
GCCAATGACTGAGAATACAATCTGAATTGTAAAGTGTGTCACAGTCATTACATGGAGATGTAGGGCCAGTAATGGTGAGAGTAATTGTGTGATGACAGTTTTACTGCACAGTGACATTCTCTAGGGCATTGTCATCATCCCTGACAGGTAATACGGGTCCACTGGGAATTGGGTATGTCTTACAGTTGGAGTTTCTTCTTCATAAACACCCACCAACCCCCTAACCCATCTTTACTTACAGCTTTGTCAAACCCCAGAACTCGCAGTGGCTTTTTCAATATAGCTGCGGGTCTGAGAGTAATTAGATGTTAATGTGAAATAATGGAATCATGGCGGGTTGTTACATAGGGAGAAATGCAGACCTTGGCGTGATCTCGGAGTGAAAAGCACAATTGCTTAAAAATCAAAACATGCTGTCAGCGGCTCACCTAAGCAGCAGAAAATGCCCTGACTTTGGAATACATTACAATGGTAATTGCTCTGACAAAATTACCTTGTCTAAGATGAGCTCGACCAGACATCTGAGATATGCATGTCGATTGGCTCAATTTCATGATCATTTGGAGGCTGAAATCAAGGCCTTTATGTGCGAGAAAATCAACAGGGAAATTGACATAAACATCTCATCGGAGACATTACACTGAAAGGTGGAGATAGCTTCATTTTCACACTGCATTGTTGTGAATCTATTTAACGTGAAGCTATACTTTAAAAGAACCGTTCTTCAGGTGGAAATGGTTAAGTCTTTGTCGCTGCGAGACGTAAATATACACATGGTGAAAAAGGAAATACTGAGTTTAAATCATTAATTTGATAGAAATCAGAGCATGCCGCTCCCTCTAGTGGCTAATTCACCTTTTGTATATTTAATCAAATGTGTTTAATGTAATGTTTTCTTTGTACTGTTTGATGTCAAACGCATGAGTTAGTGCTCAAGCTCGAATATGCCTCCCTATTCACTGCAGTGTTTGTCACCAAATCTGTGCTTTTGCATCTTTGAGAGTAACAAAAGAGGTTGAACAACAGCCAAGACTGAGTGAAATGACTTAATAAATGAAAACACAGCATCATACCCGGACTCCACCTTTGATTGTTAGTTGTGGCTCTCTCTGTCTGGGCTTTTCCTCACACGTATCAGGACAGGGAGAGTTAAAATGCCTCTCGTGTCTGTGATCTGATGAGGATCACCTTCATCCATTTGAAAGGTGATTTCCGAGCAAAATTGTTTCTCCGAACACATGCTGCTTGAGCCGAGAGCACATTTTTCCAGCATGTTAACAAACATGTAATTTCCATAAACACGTCCAGTAATTGACAGCTTGATTTGGGCTCTGCCAGGAAGCTGACAGACAGTTCTTGGCTGCTTTAATGCAGACAGCACAGGCTTAAGGCCTCACGAGGCTGTAATGAGCTTCTCTGGGCTTTGTCTGGATTAGACCACCAAACAGACAAAATCTCACACAAATCCTATCCAGCATTCTTTATCTTGTTAGATTATATCATGTTCTGTAACTCAGAATTAGCAACGACTTGAAGTCAAACATCAACAGTGACCAATTTTACATTTAAATCTAAATTGACTATGATAAACAGAGAGGTGAGTCAAGCCTCTACAATGTGCCTGCAGATATAAGAGAGTTTTATTTAATACTTTTAAAACCTTTTTAAGACAAAATGTAAAAATGAATTCAATACTGATTTTCAGGCAAAACAGTTCAATTGGTTTGCTTCTCGTCTCAAAAGAAACAGAAATGCATGGCAGGTGAATAGAATAGATATGAATGTAAGGATCAGTGTAAAGGCAAACACTAGGTTCACCTAAAATTTTTTGACAAAAAAATATAAAATCCGCTGAAATGTTTATGTAACACTTTACAAATTCAAAGACTTTTCAAGAATTTTTCATTTCTGGGATTTGTAATTCTGAGTTTCGTTTGTTTTGAGACTTTTTAGAACATTGATTAAACTCTAATTCACACCGCAAATTTACTCAGTTTTTGTTTGTTTGTTAATGCTACAATCACATCACACTCATTAAAGACCTTATAGTCACAAAGTGGAATATTTGTTTTTTGAAAGGTAATGAAAACTGTATTTGAACAAATGAATGATAAACTATGGTGGTTTTGGTCTCGGCTGAGTGCTTTATTTGGAGACTATCAGTGGAGTCTATATTGAACCCTGCTGTATCTCCAGGCAAAGGTTTGCTGCTTGAACATCAGCAGCACATTCAGGTCTATTCTCGTTATAAAAAGCTGTGGTTCAAGAGCAGCAGAGAGACGATGGTGAGCACAAGAGGAAAAATAGAGTCTGATAAATCTGTATTGAACAGTGTGTGAAGGATGTTAATACATATTAATGGTGACAGGAATATTTGCAAGTGAATACACTGGCAAAGGGGATTAAACATAACTCTCCATAGAAGGGGAGGTATCATCACTCCCATTCTGGCGTGGGACTCGGCCGTATCAGATTCATCCCCATGCACATTGCCAGCAAACACTAAGCCCTTATCTCTCCACTGGGCCTCTCCGGAGAGTTTACAATTTCTCGCTTCGTTGGAGCCTGAGCTGAGCTTGTTACTGGCACAAAGGCTGAGAGGTGGCCTGGTTGAGAGCACAAAGCCGCCCTCACCTCTGGACGGACACATTTCCCTCAGATAACGGACGACTTGTTGGACAGCGGCACCAGAGTGTCCCTATACATTAGTATGACAGCCACAAAACAGTGGGCCTCACAACAAAGTTAAAAAGAGTTAAAAAAAAAAAAAAAAAAAACCCAAAAAACCATACATGGCACACTGACATGGCTCCAGAAAAGGATCCTCATTAATGAGTTGTGTTAGAGGTGGCAGAGGGACGTGAACCCAGCAGATGTGATCTGGTTCCTGGGAGACATTTAACCATCCCGCCATGGACGCTATTCTCTGAGGGCACAAGCATCAGAGACAAAGTCCCATTTGCTACTCCGCTGATCGCATTAACTCCCAAGGGGATTAATGATAGGAACGTAGACCTGAAATTCAGGCTAAATTTAACCACACCAAAATCTTTGTCTGGTCATTTTTAGTCAGTTAAATCCATTTAGTAGTTAAACTTATCAGGATAATGTCCATATATATTCTTTCAACTTTATTCAGCTGTAATATGTAATATGTAATATGAAAACCACATGCACTTCGATAAATAACTAGTTAGTTGTGAATTTAACTGAAACAAACGACAAAAAAACAAGGTAATCATTTTCAGGGCAACCCTTCTGATAGTTCAAGAACCCACTTTCAAAAAATACTTCACGAAAAGGCCAGTTATGAAGAGTAAATTAATCACCGTACAGCTCTGTCTTTTGGATTAAAACATGAAGTAGCAAATTACAATTTCATTTCATCAGTGGTAAAGAAGCCATGTAGCCTGATTTCAGTGATGCATATTGATGCAGTTTAAAGTAAAATGGCTTGTGTACTTAATCAGGAGATGATTTTACTGAAAAAATAAATTGGAGAATAAAATGTAATTTCAGTACCTAAATATGGCTTGTTTTATTACACCATGCCTGTATTCTTATTATTTTCTTATAGATAACCCACATAAGACTGTCATATACAGAACATAAGGCTACACTTTCCAGTGTCATAGTAAGTAACTCTTAATGAAGTTTTAAAAGTCGAAGGATATTCTGCACACACGATCAGTCTCCCATTGATTGCCTAAGAAGTAAGCCAAAGCTGCTCTTATTAATGACATCCCAAGTTCAAATGTTGATACTGTAATTTCAGACTTTGGTAGATTCTTTTTTTTAATGTTCACGCTGATTGCACTGTCTCAGGCCAAAGAAACAGAGTGAAACAAACTTCTTAAACTGAGTGATATAGTAGATGGATGTGTTTACCCAAGACAGGATACACAGAGGCCCATAAGAAAAGACTGGTTCATAACATAACACTGAGCACATTGATAGATCTCTAAGTGCTTTGCTGAATAAAGGTTTGTATGTGGCCTGGCTTTGTTGCAGAGAGGACAGTGACAGCATAAAATATGCAGGTTATTTCACACTTTTATAAAAGAAGAGAATGCCAATATGGTTTCAGTAGGTTTTAAGTTGACAAGTAATATTGGATTGCTGCTTGTCTTACAGTAGGTCTCCCAGTCACGGCAATTTCAGCAGACATGTTGCTGAGACAGCTCTGGCATTGTTTTCTGGGACACAGTGAAATTCTATTTTCAGTTTTACTTGGTGCAGTAATTATCTGCATTGTTGGTGAGAATAAAGAAAATAAAGTGCATGAATATGTGCCGGTCAATTGGATTCTGTCAGTTCAAGCAGAATTGGGTACACAAGCGAGCAGCTTGCCAGCTTGTAATAACGATGGTGTTTGCGTGGAACAATTTCCCCTCTAAAACAGCTCATCAACAGCAGAGAGAGTCTGTCACCCAGGGTACGGAGTGACAAGTCTTCTGCATCTCCGTCTGTTATTAACATGTCTCTTACGACAAGCTCAATTATCTGACACTGCCCGTAATTTCCATTCCTTTTTCTGGCACAATGTAAAGTTCCTCTCCTTCATTTTCAAAGCTGGTCGTTTTGGATCCGGCAAATACTGATACAAGACATGTGTGGGAGGAGGAAGTGAAAACTGAGGGAAAAACATCTGCAAGTCACAGCGAAGTTGCTCCAGGCTTGCTTTGCTGAGGCCTTGATCATTTCTGGTATTTGTCATTTAAAAGCCTGAATGCTGAAAATGTTTATTGCAGTAATGTCATTTGTTGCTTTGTACTTGAGAATAGCTGTTACATACTGAGTGAGCGAGCTTTGATAACTGCAGTAAAGGCAAAATAATTTAAATAAATAAAATAATGTGATGGATTGTTAAGTGTTAGCATACAGATTTCAGCCTCAACTTCCTGTAATTTGTCGTGACATTAGCTGATGTCAAACCTTGTTGAGGCGTGAAGAGAGAGAGAAGGTTGTCTGTTCAGGATAACGCTACTGACCCTTGTCCTCCTTGGTCTTAATATTGTAACTACTATTAAAGCGCAGGAGACTAGTTGTAATTGTTGATTAGACCAGATTTCAGACGGCTCTATAATCAGTAAGTTGTACGTGTCTGTGACCTTCACAGTGTTGACTCCTGACCTGTACGTGGCATGGCTGCACTCATTTTAATGTACAACAATTTTCTACAGGATTGTACTAATGAAAAAGAAAGATGGAAAATACAAATTACATTAAAGGTTCTTCCTAACAGCACATCCTGATTAACTAACACGTAGAAGCATGCTCCTTTTTTGATTCATTTTAATGAACCATTCAAACTGCTTTTTTACAGAACTGCCTAATGATTATTTTCAGACTCCACAATCTCGCAATCATTTTGAATAACTCAACTAAAATAGAGGATAAATGCCGTTCAACTGACTGAACTCATATTCTTCATATTTTGACACAGAGAAAATGTCAGTAGACACCTTTTAGAACCTTTTATCTTCAAGATTTTTTTTCTCTTTTTGGCAAGCATGGTTCTCAATCTGAAAAGTTCAAGTCAGAATCATAGCTGGTAACTGGGGGCTATTTTGGAAACGTTATGTTTTAGTGGGGACCCCAAAGGCCTGTTAGAGGTTACCTCACTGCTTTGAATCTTAAAGCTAGACTGCCTCCACTCGTGTACGGAGGGGATGCATGATAAAAAGTGAAAATGTTCCACCAAAGTGAAATATCGCTGTAAGTGGGAGTGTCTGGGTTGCTGCGGGGGAACGTTAGAGGAAGTGGTAATGATGACAGCTCTAACTCAGTGCAGGTGCAGTAAAGCATGGCAGGTTGGTCAATTGCCCAGAACCCATTACTTCTCCCTCGAGACCAACCTTGTAATGTGCTAGGTACCTTCTGTAAAGGACTGACCTATTGTCAACAGAGAAATCTCTCTGGTTTTACATAAAGACACAAGTGTACCTCACAAGGTTACACAGGCAGGTTAAGAGCATGTTAAATGTCTGAGAGCGCTGTTTGCTAACACTATATATTATGCAAGAAAAAACCTTGAAACACTGGTTTGCTTCATCATTAGACCAGTGGAACTCTTCCGCTGTACAGAAAACGACAGAGTATTACAGCTGCAGGCAACATTTTCTCTGTCTGCATTTCATGCCTGGGCTTGTTGGACAGGTATAGTATTGGCCTGTTGAGCTGTAGGGGACACTTTGCATTTAGTAAGAGAGCACAAAGCTGGCGAATGTAAAATTCATGACACTGTTTCTCTCTTTGTGAGTGCCTTTATACAGAAGCCCTAAACATTTGCGACTGTGCTGGAGATGGGAATAGGATGACCTTGGGTGCCAGATACATCTCTGTTCCTGTGTCATCTTCAGACAGCCACTGTTTGACCACTATCTACCAGATGCATTCTATCCGACACTTGTAACAATAGTGTAAATGGGACGAAAATTGAGCTCACCTTAAAGGCGGACTTCAGTCCTCTTGAAGGCTGAAAGCCCTGGATGAGCCCACTGCCCAGTGGCGTCTCAGAGTCCTTGTTTTGCTCCCTGAGACGTGTGTAATCAGAGAGAAAGTCCAGCACAGATTACAGTCTTCAATCAGTCAGGGAGGAAAATGATATGTACATCATTGTCTCTGCAGCACATCCCAGGCACTGTCAGCCTGCATGCATATTACCTGTGTCAAAGCTGCCAGGGACATGACGAGAGAAACTGAGAGCCATCACAGAGCCGCCACTCAGGGGGGTGTCGAGTCTTCGAACGCAGCAGCCAGATTCAGTCTCCATGGGGACTCTACTCTGACCTCCAGGATGTTGTTGACACCATTTAATGTACATTTTCAGATACAAAACGTCCCCTTTCATATCTGAAATCGTTTTTGATGGGCTGAGTAACACTGAAGGCCAGCTCTTGTCGCCAAAAGAAAATATTGAGCGAACACTTGCAGTTTTTCTCCGACTTGAGTCCGAGGAAGTTGAAGCCATCGTCACATTTGACCTTGAGGTGCACAATAAAGACAAAGAGTTATTTCATACAGTGGGAGAACTATGACTGCTGTGAGGACTGGCTAAAAATGATCCCTCCCAATCTTCTCATACATCTCTAACATAATCTTGTATAATTGTCTCCCCGCTAAAAGGAGACCTACACTGTGTGCAAGTACAAAGGATGACATAATGTGGAAAATTTGATGGCGGTGTCTCATTGTTGGCACTCCAATTTTCACACCTCATTCTGAAAAAAAACATACATACAGTACATATTTTACTATAAAGATAGCAAAGATTGATTGCTCTCAAAATAGAACACAGTAAGACCATAATTTCCCTGAAACAAGAGTGTTTAATTTGAAGCTGTGAATGGCACTTTTGCATATAAAAGGTTGATGGAAGATGATTTGCAGATGATTTACACCAACAGACGTGGACCATACTTTTCTACCCAGTGTACAGCTTCAAATTGAACCACCCACCCTGATACCGTAAGTAACGGCTGAAAATACATGACAAACTAAATTCACAAGCATGCGATTGCTGGTCCTGGCTATCAGGTTTGCATAATAGCCCCCCTGTCCCACACCAGGTATCCGTTCACCTTGAGAAGTCCAGACCTAAACGCAATGTCAACACAAGCACTTTCTAGCTCGACGATTCTGTTTGTCTCCTCTGGTCCTGCTGGGGCTCCAGAGGGAGGTCACCAAATTGTCTCTGGAATAAAAAAAAAGGCGCTGACCTTTGCTAAATTGGCCACATTCAGTAGACAGAGAATATCAGGTTATTGAGTTGATCCATGCTGTGTTTCCTTGCCTGGGGAAAATGATCTGCGCTATTGTCTGCCTTTTGCAGTTGATCAAGGGCAAGAATGTGTCAGGAATGTAGAAACACAAGATACATTTTTAAATGTAGTTTCAAATGTCCTAATGGTTTAAGAGAAAAACACCATTAGTACCCTGCTGCAAGCAAAATATTAAGCAGGGTGGTAAGTGCTTTTCACTTATGAAGAGACTTGCAGTTTATATCCAAACGGAAATTAAATAAAGGCTTTATGCTCTAAATCCTGTGAGATGTTTCACAGAAAAGACATATTGTAAATGAATGCAGCTGCAGAGCCCCAACAATTCATTGCACTGTACTTTCAAGTTGTTGATTCCTTGAGAAAGGCAAATAATAGTCATTTTGCAAAATTGCAGGCCTATCCTTCAACAACTGAGGAAAACAGTTAAAATTGGGCAGGGATAGGGAAGAAGCAGCCCTCTTGCTGAAGTATTTTGTATATTTGGGACAGTATAATGAAATAAGTCATTTCTGCCAGCAGTTCACATTACCTCCCAATGGTTAAGAACCATAATCCCAATAGCATTTTGAATTCTATCACACATACAGTCGGAAATGTTATTGCATGATTATAGTGTTCCTCTCCCTCAGCAAAGTTATTGTATTTATGCATTTTGCACATGAATTGGAAGAGAAGTTGAGCACCATGTACAATTACACCGCTATTCAAACTGGGCTAGAAGAACCAAAGCTATTTGGTACAATAAAAACACACAAACAACTTCTGGTGGAAGTACTGTCTGAAATGATACCTGTCTGTCACAAAAACACAATATTAAAGCTGCATAATTGAAAAAGCTTTCCTTTTACTCTCCAAAATAAGACACTGCTCTTTCGCAAAATTCGCTCTGCATAATTTTCAAACCACATATGTAAGAAGGAGGAACGAAATGTGTGCTGCAAAAACTTTTTTTGCCTCAGCAAATCAAAGCCACAAGAAGCTTTACTTGTCTGGCACGTGTGGGTGTGTTTCTTTCAATTTAACTATACACTGAAGCTACGTCTCCAGATTCATTAACTGCGCTGATCATTCTTCTATTCTAAGCTGACATAAACATGTAAGAGAGAAGAGCTAAACAGTTTGCTGACAAATTTGGCCTCCAGTCCAAGTGGTCAGTTGAAATGACACTGTGGACAGTGTCATGCTCAGCAGACACACGGTCTCTCTTCCTCCTTTAACCCGCTGAGCTGCCGGGGAGGATTGCCCACTGATGGCAGCTTTTATCTGCAATGGCCAGAGGAAACATGCCTCTTCCTGTTAAGAGGCAATAGCACTTTGTCAAGCAAGACAAAGTTATCCTGGCTCTGACACCAGACAATGTCCCTCCATTTCACATTTCCAATTGTGGGTGTGATTTACATTAAAAAAAAAAAAAAAAAAAAAAAAAGCTTAAGGCAAGTCATAAAAAAAAAAAAAAAAACAAGCACAGGGAAAAAAAAAAAAAATCCTGATGCAGACACATTCCTGAATCTCACACCTAAAAAACATTTCAAGGCACTTACATTTTTCAAATATGCCACACTTCACAAGTGGAGAAACCACAATTCTCGACGCAGATTGTCCCAGAGGTCTGTGTATCATAGACTTCATTCCTGCAGGGGAGCAAAGATTATTACAATATTCAGATTACCGAGCAGGGGAAATTAATTGGACTAATTAACATACAAGTAAATGATGATACCGTTAACACATTTCATTAACTCAAACTGTCATTCTATGTTCCTGGTGCACTTGGTATTGCATTACAATGAATTGGATTCATTAAATTATGCAAATGAAAGGAACGACAAAACGGACGAGTCCTTTTTAATGTTATAGGCCACATTTTCTGACTCGTTTTCTGCAAATTGACTAAGATTCAAAAAGCATGTGCTTTTCACTCTGATTTACCAGATAAAGCTTTTCATAGACTATCGTTTTAATTATGTTCACAGGCACTAAAACCAGGTAGAGTATAATACATTTCAACTCCCTCATGCTGCTGTCTTGAGCCTTACATTAATGAAAAAAAATAGCAACAGTGCCTAATTAGTAAAATGCCCCATTTAATGTATGAAGACAGTCATCTAGCATGTGTGAGCTGCTGTGGGTTGATAATATCAGGCTCATATAACAAAATATGAAACAAATACACAACAATTAGTATTTTTTGGCAAAGTATAAGGACAGGAAACTGTGTGTACAGAGTAAGGAACAAAACAAAGCAGCTTATTGCTCAAATATACATGAATCCAGGTCACACAAAGGGAGCTGTTACCTCTCATGCCTCTGTAGGATTTGTTCAAAGTCATGAGACAGTACCTTGTTCTCCGGCAGCAGAATATGTTCCTGACATTTCTGTGTGACATTAACTTGCAGTTAATTGAGGGTCCACACCTCCTGTTGGCCTCAGTGACTCCTGTCTTCATCTTAGCAGCGCTACACAGTGAAGGTCAAGGGGTCAGACATACCTCTCGTCCTGCTCCCTTGGCTGTAGTGACATCTACTGGACTACTAACCCAGAGTGTAATCCCTGTGGGAGGGAGGATGAAGCTCCTGGCTGGATGACATGTCTTCAAAAAAGAAACAAAACACAAGGTTTCAGGTGCAAGGATAAATTCAAACTTGTGGCCTTCAGAAAGCAGACATGGTGCAACATATTAAGACATGTTAAAAAAAATTTAAAAATGAAGCAAAAATCAAAGGAAATTCAGGTGTAACAGAAAGATTTATATTGATGTTATATTGACATATTTATACAGAAGACTTGATTGATGATAAAACTTCAGTGTTAAAGGCTTAAGTATAATCTCCTGACGAGGACCATGTCGCAATGGGTGGAAAAAATGAAGACATTACATGACTTTCAACTGTTGAGATTTGGGACGGGGTCAAAAAAAAAAAAGAAAAAAAAAGAAAAAAGACAACTAACATGGAACAGTGAAATGCAACATACAGTAAATGAAAAGAATCAACACAAAGACAGAAACATTGTACATTTACTGACAATGGGTATAAAGCAGTATTTTGGGAAGTATACAAAACATTTTTATACAAAAGGATTAACAACAAACAAGATGAAAGTGATGACAACAGTGCTGTTAAAAGAGTACCGCTTTTAGTAATACACAGATTTTTTCAACTGCATGATAGGACTGATGGAGCAAGATACTGGTGAAGAATTCTGCAAAGCTGTTTCCATTAAGGGGGTTGTCCTTATTGGTACAAAAAAAAAACAAAAAAACAAAACAAAAAACAAATACAACAAACAAACAAAAAAAACATAGATTCAACAAACATAGGTAACATGGTGACAGCTTAATTCACCTCAGCTTTTGGTCCATCAAATTACATTTCTTCACAACACCCCACCATGGTCCAAGAAGCTATAGGGGTGATTTACTTTACTCATATCACACAGTCACAAGTCACCCTGAGTTTGTAATCTAATTTGGCAATGACCTTCAAAAAATGGCTTTTAACTTCATTTTAAAATGAATGTTGTTTTTTTTTTGTTTGCTTTTGTTTGTTTTGTTTTGAAGACCTCCAAAAAAGGTTAAACGAAAAACACATTTGAATCACATATTATGGAGCCATATGAAATATTTCGGACTTTTAATATCACAAATGCATTTTCGATGTAAAGCCTGATATAAATAGCGGTTCAGTCAAAATATTTAATAAGCAAGTAATGTGTATAATATCAACAATATATGTTCAAGAGGAATTGCAATACAAAATTTTGATTGTTTTTCATTTTCACCTGCAAAATGAAGTTAGTGGGAGCAAAGTTTTTAAAAAATAAAAGTAGCAAGGAGGGCTTGCTAATTTGCAAACAGACTGACTCTAAGGAGGACAGTGAAAAAAAAATACATTAAGAAATTTGCATGGACATAAGCAATAACGTTACTTCAGCTGGATAAAATTATCTCTGTTGTGAGATTTAGTCTTTGCTGAAAGGAATATGGAGAAAATCTTGCTTACCAAGGACATCATCAGAACATAGCATCAACAAAAGGCAAAGAGAAAATCGCTCAACTTACCAATACTTTTTCATGAAAAACACAATATTAACAAATAAGTAGATTCAAAACAAAATGATATCCTACATATTCAACTACACAATATTGTACAAAATAAGGCATTTCCTTGTGTGTTTACTGCAATGTCTTTTTCCACCTTTATCTTCTTTTAGTCTCCAACACTAGTTTTACTGTTTCCTCAGTAAAAACTGAGTATGGACATGGACTGACTATTTGTGTTAAAATATATATATATATATTTATAATTTTAGTTTTTCTTCAAAACTTGAATAAAAACATAGGTAGGAGTATACAGTATGAGAGAGTTTGTAGAAGTTCATAAGTGGAGTGTAAATCACTCCATGACTTCACTGGCCGCTACCGTGGTGACGAGCTGGAGAGGGATCTCTGCATTGGCCAGGATGTCCTGGGCGGTGCTGGAGCCCTGCTGGATGTTGGTGAGGATGAGGGTGGTCCCGCCTGCCGTGGTGATGATACTGTCTGAGGACCCCGCGGATTCCATCGAGGCCACCACTGAGCTGCCAGAGTTCACACCTTTTTTGTTCTGATGGGTTTTAATGTGCTTCGCCAGGTGGTCGCTCCGCATGAAGCGCTTGGAACATTCTGGGCAGACAAACTTCTTCTCTCCTGCCAGAGAGAAAATATAGTTGGAAAGATAGTTTGGATGGTCTGAATACCTTTGGAGAGGGTCAAACATGCCATCTAGCTGGAGGACATATTTCTTAGGTAGGGAGATAAGTTTAAGACGGTGGCACAACAATTCGATTTGCTTGTTTCAAAAATCTAATTAAAGAAAATTAAGACGTAAAATAAAATAATAAAAGGTAGAACTGTAAATGAAATCTAAAAAATTGATTTTTATTGTGTACTGCCAGTAACCTACAGCCAAAGTTATATTACTGCATAAGCTTTTGAGTGCCAACCAGCCCCACACACACAAAAAGAAAAAAAGCATGATGTGCATGTCACTCCATCAACGATTATAATTACAAAAGAATATTCTATAAAATTCAAAACAGATCAGGCGAGCTGACAGAAAGCTGTGTCCAGACTGAACAGAGAATCATGGATAAAAATAAAAAAGAAAGCTACAGCTCACTACAGGCATCTCTTGTAATGTTTTTGTTATATAATTTGATGTTAACAAATCTTGCAAATTATGGTGCAGAACAAACCGTTTAAACATTCTGAACAGGAAAATTACCACCAAGTCTGTGAAATCTGGATATGGTTATCACAATCCTAACCTTTACATTTTACATGTAAATCCAGAAGGGGACAAATGCTGTTATTTCTTACATGACTCACACTTTGTGGGGCACAAATTAACACATTTTACTGATTTTACTGATGTTTTCCTGATGTGCAAACACTGTGGGAGCAAAAAAAGGGCACCTGTGTGTGTTCTCCTGTGTCTCTGCAGCTCGTCGCTGCGTGTGAACCTCTTCCCACAGAACATCCAGCTGCAAACAAAAGGTCGCTCCCCTGAATGCCAGCGCAGGTGTGCTCGCAGGTGCGATGTCTTTCCATATACCTTCCCACATCCCGCAATGTGGCAGATGTGCTGCTTCTTTTTCCCCATGCTGGATCCTCTGAGAAACACATGCACTGACAGTTAGGGTCCCAGTATGTTTTATTTTCCGTGCAGAGGTGAGAACCACTTAAGATCGAACACACAGTGTACAGAGTATAAAGATTGACTCACCTTCCACCTGACTCTTTACAGTTGGGGCAAGTACATGCCACTCTGCGCAGCCTCTTGCCCTCCTGGCCCAACTGATCCTCCTCATCCACCAGCCTGACGCGGAGGTGGGACAGATCACTTGTGTTCAGTGTAGAGTCGGTGCTCAGCTGCCAGTCTCCAGAGTCTGGCTCTTCCTTTATCTGAATGTCTGAAATTAATGTGTACGTTCATATCAACATGAGCTCTGGTAATAACATGCCCAACAGTCTGAACAGTGAGAGGTGTTTTATAATTGCATGTGACTGACAGAATGGCAGCGAATTTCACAAGTAAGACTCCATATTAAGCACAGGGATAAAATAATTAGTTGATTGACAGAAAATGTATCAGTGACAATTTTGATAATTAATTAAATGCACCCTGTGGACTTTTTGGGCCACATGAGTGGCAGAAAATAGATGGATGGACTTTGCTACAATCAGAAACTTCATTGCCATGTTTTGATAGCTGTAATTACACAATAATCCAACACAAAGTGGCTTTAAAAGATACACACAATGTATTTTGTTGAGACTCTTAATGTAGAAAAATTATGTTTAGAATGAAAACTCTATATGTTTAGACAAATTATCAAAAAAAGAATTTGCTGTTAACAGCTGTTTAAATATGATGGATTTGCTGATCTCCTTTTCATGTAACTGTAAATTCAGAAACTTTGTTTCTTATTTTTTTATTGCTGGACAGGCAAATTAAGCAGCTGTTGGTCTGCATTTCTCATTACTTTATAGATTAAATTATAAACCTTTTTCACAGCCGACATTTTGACTTGTCATTGCAGGAAAAGCATAGGTGTAATTAACAATATGAAAAATGGCTCTGCTCTGTTCAGGCGGCCCAGTACGCTGTGACAGTGTTAGCATGCACAGTACCAGGACCCTGAAGCTGAAGCAGGTAAATGGAATTAAGGCATCACTGATTTTATTATTTACACTGCTTTTCCTACTGTGACATGTCAAATTGTCTTGTGTGAAAAAGGTCTATTTATTGATAGACAAGAAAAAAGATAGATTAATTCACAATGAAAATAACCTTGTCTTAAATCTTTTCACTAGTACAGATGATCTTAAAAAGACAAATAGATCTGACAAAAGCCCTGACAGAGCACACAGATGCCCCTGTGGACTATGTGCTTTGAGTAACACAGGCAAACTTCAATTCACCTTTGATTCACCCTTCTGACAGATGTCAAAGGAGTAGGATTTTAAATGTAAATGCAACAAAATAAAAATTACGTAGACCTATGCTCAGGTTAAAGATGGGAGGAGGTTTTGACATGAGGTCACCTAATTCCATGTACTAATCAGAATGATGAAGGTCTAATCTGTCCCGCCCTAACAAGTGCATCAAAGCTAATAAGAGAGCCATGGATATATCAGTCAAGCACAGCTGGTACACGGCCACACATTGCTGAGACACCATGAGTGAAAACACCTGTGTGAGTTTCAGGCTGTTTCCTGTGTATTTTCTGTGAACAAAAAGAAAGAGCTACTGTACCTGCAGGGGTGTCTGTGTCTCCTTCCTGTTGAGCCACTGAATTGACTGTCACTGTCTGCAGGTTGGGGATCTGTCCTGTGCTGATGCTGACTGGACTGGAACCCAGTGACAGAGTCTGGACTGGAGCCAGGGTTATCTGCTGGGGCAGTGTGGTGGGCAGCTGGAGGTTCTGCAGGTTCTGCACTCCCTGCACCTGAAAGGTCTGCCACTGTATCTGACCCGATGGTGTGACCGTCTGGGCTTGGATGATGAAGGTTCCTGGGTTGATCAATTGCACGTTTTGCACGCTCTGGCCTCCTGTCGCCACTGTCTGCATCACCTGACCATTGGTGGACTGAACAGGCACCTGCTGCAGCTGGATGATGGGTGGAGCAGAGGATGCCTGGATGCTCTGCTCCTGATTTTGTTGGATGAAGCTTTCTTGGAGAGCAGAACTTGAGTCGGCTTGTTCCGTAGCCACTGATGACAACGAGGAATCTTGTGCCAACAGACCTGATTGATTTGCTGGAACGTGTAGCTGAGAGGAAGACGTTGGCACAAAAATCTCAGGATTTGCATTTGAGTCACTGACTGGTATTGTCTGTGAGAGGTGGTCATCTGTCTTCACCTGACTCTCTGAGCCATCCACAGGCTGACTTGCCATAATTAGCTGGCCATCAGCAGTGACCCCTGTTGCTATAGTCTGAGCTCCAGACAGGCCCAGGGAGTCCAAGTCCACACTGTTAATAGGAACAAAAGTAATGTTCCCAGGCAAACCCACAGGCACATTAGCAACAACCTGACCCTGGTTGTTAAAGGTGGAGCTGCCGATTGAAACCCCCTGGATCTGCTGGATGTTACCAGTCTGTGATATGAGGTTCTGGTTGTTATTAAGGATGTTTGCAGTTGATGTAACACTGAGACTCTGGCTACCATCAGACAAGATCTGAATCTGCCCCGTGGCATCCTGAGTCAGAGTCGCTCCTTCCACGCCGGATGTGGAGAAGCTCAGCTGTCCATCTGCTGTCTGAATCTGAGGAATTACTTGGTACTGAATGTTAGGCACTGCATTGGCATTGGAGGTGGCTGTTCCCGACGTCACAAAGATTGGCTGACTTTGTAAGTTCTGGAGAGGAAGAACATACTGTCCATTTGATGTTAATATTCCTTGACTTTGGATCTGTATCATTCCAGATTCATCCTTTGCTGCTGTTGTGGGTGTTAACACCTCCCATTTATCAGTCCCAGTAAGCTGAGTAGACGGATCAGATGTCTGAGAAAGAAAATGACTGACATTAAAAAAAATGATCAAGCACCTTTTGTGGATGAAATGGCTTAGGCAATGCATAGCACCTGAGCAGACATCCAGTTACAGTAACGTTGCACATGGCCCAGTATTTTGATGAAAAACAAATGATGCTAGCAGTTCACACAATCAGCATCAGAAACACTGGGAGGCAAAGAGCAAAATGAGCAAAATTCTTTGGGTCAGTAGAAGCTGAGGAGTCAAGAAATGTAAGGTTCAGCTTTATTTACTGTAAATCAATGGCTGTGTTTGATACCCTGGGTCCCTTGTAGGCTTTCAGTCTTTCAGTTCTAGTATGCTTAAATATGACACTATCACATATCATAACAGAGTTGTAAACCTTAGGTCACAACTGAGGTTTGACTGTGACAGCTCATTCATTGGACAATGTTAGTGTCCTGTCATCCTGCAGTGCATCATCAGTGCTGCACAGACACACAACGGAAAGGGAAGCAGCAAAATGCATTTAAAAGTTGCTGGTTCTGACAGTCTCTGGTTGTCAGAACCAGCTTTTCAAGCCTTTTCAGTGTTGTTTGTTTGATCCAAAACATATTCTGAATGACAGAATTCAATCAAAATTAACCAGAACATATGGGTGAACACACCAGGGATTGTCTTGACTGTATCAAAGAGGGTGCTATGTGAACACAACCAGACAGAGATTTCTTATATACACTGCCATTCTGCCACAGTTGTAATTATGTTAATTTACTATAAATACAAACTCAACTCTACTGCAGCTGCTTTAAAGTGAAAGCCTTTACGTGGTTCTCCTTGCTTCATGTCTTCTGTCAGACTGGAAGATTTTCAGCAGTGTTTTGGTCTCATTTGGTTTTGATGGAGACACTGCGAAATATTTAGAAATACTATACAGTTAGTGTCAATAAAGTGATTAAATGGGACCAACTGGAAATGGCACCAAAACACAGCATATCAACTTTATCTGACAAAAAAAGAAAACCACTAGATATTTTAAACTATATATATATTTTTTCCCCTAGTTCACACTTCTGTTTTATTGTTCCAGAATAAAACACAAATAAGCAATGACAAATATTATATGTGCTATATTATATACCCTCATTATTAAAACTTATCACTGAAGAGCTGAAGGTGACTGAAGAACAACTTGTCAACAAAAACTTGGGACAATAAGATCCTACAACCCTGACTCAATTGGCTGTTTGAGCTGTACCCTAAAACCTAAAACACATACTCACACAGTTGCTGATAAACAATGTCATCAAAAAGGACAAATGCACAACCAAATCTAACAACAAAAACAGTAAATTTACATCTTGACCTACATCAACTGGTCTTGAATCATTAAATAACTTCATTTTTCCCTGGTGCAATTGTGGTTCACGGTTGATGTTTTATCAGAGCACATAACAAATTGAGCTTGAAGCATCAGAATGAGTTACCATTTCAGTATAATACCGCAAATATGGAATGTCTAGTTACACTGCTTTTCCACTGATAAATGTATCTGCGCTCAATTGGTCATACATAGAGGCCACTAGGTTTAGCCCCAGTAAATGTAGGCTATAAATGTCACATGATTAGAAGGATATGGGCACCCTTAGTGAGTTTATTCCAGTAGTTAAAATCTTAAAAACATTCCAGTTGTAGTAATGAGATATCATCCAGTGTTGATGCCAAAATGCAGTGGCTGTAATGCCATGAAAGCAAGCGCAAGCTACACTCCCACCACCAGTTTTGCTCAGCTGTCATTGAAGGCTTCACATCTGCTGTGGCTGTGTCGGGTCTAGCAGAGGTGCCGACTTACCACATCAGCAGCAGCACCTCTGTCCACCTCTGAAGACGGTGACCCAACCTTTGTGCAGGTGGTTGCTAGAAGGTCGAGGGGTGATGGCTGAGAGTCCTACCCACAACGGGTGAATTTAAAAGGAAGAAAGTGGGTGGCCATTAGTCTGGGCCCCATAGAAAGTGTGACTCATTGCTAAAGAGCAAAGTCTGACGTTTTGGAGGTTAAAGGACTTTCTTGCCCTGTGTTGAGCCCCTCAAGCAGCACCCAGAGTAAACAGGCTGGTAATGTTTAGGACTGGCTGGCATTTAACAGTCTGTCACTTCTATTCCAGCCAAAGAGGCGGGATTTGAAAGCAGCCTTCGAGGAAGTGTTGCCTGAGAGGTTCAAATCAGGGTACAATACCCCCCTCCAAGTTTGAAATGTGTGAACTTCAGTAAGCGCCACTCGGTTACTGAAAACAGCAGAGAGTCAAAATCCGGAGAATGAACCCTTACCTGACTGCCCCTGCCCTCCTCCTGCTGAAGAAAGTCGCTTTGACTGCTGTCCACGTCCAAGGCAGCCATATCCTCTGGTTTCATTGGCTGTTCTGGGGCTGTGTAGTAAAAAGAATATAGCTTACAGAGTGGGAGCAGGCGAAGCTAACGTTATCTAAACAAACCAGATATACAACATCTGTAACATTGTTGTAACGTCAATTGACAAGCTAAAACACAATCACAACCACCGCTACAAACCTTTATAGAGAAAACAGCCATGTGGCGATGATTAGTTTAAGAAGAACTGACTTTTAGTGATGTGTCCTACACAAGCTAGCCTAGTTAGCTGCTAATGCTAACTTAGCCGGCGGTGATTAGCATTATCACCCACAGACTTCCCTGCTAGCCTGCTAGCGAGCTAATGTAGCCAGAAGATGCCCGAGGTAGCTTGTTAGCCTCGGAGGGTGAAGAGTAAGACAGATGTTACATACCAGTCATTGCGTGACTTGTCGTGAAACGAAGAGTCCTGATAGTCACAAGCCACCGGACATGATGAGCAAATTATATTGATTGTATACGCGTAGAAATAAGATGATAACTGTCAGATTTCTTTGTATTTTGATTGACGGGCGGTGGGTTACACAAAGGGTGGGGCCTCCACTGTTGACTGGGAGCGCTTGCGTCACACACAGGAAATCCCGCCGTTCTTCATCAACGTGATTGGTTAATCGCGTCGCACACTGTTTTATTATTGGCCACTCGACATGCCAGTCATCCTTTGTTGGATTCTTCCTGTTTATTATGCATTTTCAGTTTTACAGTATTCGCGTTAATGGTAGTACGACAATGCAGCTAAAGTAATCGTTTACTATTAGTTGCGTTGTCGTTACTAATGATTTAGACCTGTGCAGTGAGAAGGCAGCTTGAAGCATTTGTATTGCTCAAAATAACAACTAGAGGCCATATGGATAAAATTAGACAGAGATATTTTACCCATTTTCCAAATACATGGGATTCATCCTCAGCATTTAACCCAGGAGCAATGTGGCCAGCACTAATTACCAGTCCGCTAAATAGCCTGTCAGTAGTCACATAATGATTTTTGCTATGAAATACCATTTAGGTCCCACACCTTTAACATCAGCAGGAAACCATGAACATGCGCCCATTTCCTCATAGGTTGCTACCATTTATACACATCTTTAGAACGCACTTTTGTAAGTATTAGCAATGTTGATCAATAAAATGTTGCACACAACTGCAAATGTTCCCGAAATGCAAATGGGGATTTCAAGTATTTAGCCACAGCATGCTTTAGCACCAGGTAAAAAAACTTTTTGGATATATCATGTGTTGTGATTGAAGGTGAAACAGAACCCAAGGCAGTCTAATTTCCAAGCAGATACATTATTTCATGTAATACCAGTGCCGTCTGTTTTTCAAAGTTAAAATCTTTTTACCTCATTGTGGTAATCATTTTTACAGTATGTAAGACATGTAACACTTATTACTGGTAAGAATGCATAGGATTTAAGAACTGAGTCGGTGGCCTGCTGTTGCTGGATAAATGTAACCAACAGAGGAAACAGGGAATTTTATAAAGACATTGACAAAGAGATTAATGTATTTCATGTGGATCAGTCAAGTCATGGCTGACATCAATCCAGTGGATTAGATCAGTGTATACCTATTTTGAAGTTTACTGGACAGATTTACCCTGTTGATGGCACTGATGTGAAAATCTGACCCATCATGCATCTGAATTCTGCCATTATGCCATTTATTTGCTCTCATGTATTTTTGAAAACTAACAGCGGCAGTGTTTCACTTGTGAATTAGAAAGTGATCAGCTGTTGAGTTTTAAGATGTCTTTTGCAATGATTATGTTAACAAACACACAATAAGACACAATCTGAGTTTGCATTTGACTGGACTTCTTCCCCTCCATCTGATTGTGCACATTACAACATTGTGAAAGTGCACTGAAATGAGAACCTGCATGCTATTGTACCTGCTCTGTGCCTGTGATGCTATCAGGACCCCACTTCTGAGTATTATTTGTGGTGTGTCAGTTCCTCACAGTGCGCGACTGCAGTGAGGCTATTTCTCTCAACCTTCAATTCAAACTTGGCCCATTACAGCCAGACTACAAAAGCACTTTCCGTGCACTCAGGAGCTCACGGCAGTGAATGGTGGATATTTCCAATCACTCTGCTGTCAATCCAAGTGTCAGGTAAACACAGGCCAATGGAAACAGCTTTAGAAAAACCTTGCAGCTATGTCTGTCTTACTCCAGGAGTCCTTGGAAGCATATCAACAATTTCTACAAAGACCTCCAAGTTAAAGCAAAAGTCAAATATCCTAAAACCAACAACACCCCGGAGGACACAGTGGCCTACAAGAGACATATAACTGCCACAGTGTTTGTCTTCAGATCTGTGAGTGTTGTTTTGAGCGAGAGCTGCAAACAAAGGAAATCATATTGTATTGACAGACCTTGTATTCACCTCATGAGAAGAATCTCTGAAGTCTGTAGTGGGAGTTTCATTACATCTATGAGGATTCAGTGTGGTAGATGTAACTGTAAACAGGGGCATCCATGATCTTTACACTGCATGTCCACAGACCTTCTAGCTTTCAGTTTTCTTTTGGTAGGTGTGGTGATGAAATACGATGCAAATCATATGCCTTATTAACAGATCTGCATGGAATTGTGGATGAGAAATTGTGAGCAAAACATTGTTATTCAAAGCAAAAGCTTCCTCTCAATATCTTCCAGGAGTGGACAATGGTGTTGTTGCGGCACAGGGCAGAAATGTGAGGGATAAAAGGAGTAACTGAGTGAGCCCACAATGGCTCTGAGTGTTTCAGATTAACATATTGACAGTTGTTTTCATGATGGCCAGTCCAAGAGAGAGTGACCCCACGGAGAGAAACTGCCCTGTTGGAGGCACCTTGTAGGACACTGTAAATGGGACCAGAGAGAGAAAATTGAAACTGGTGCTGCATGGAGACGTGTGGATGGAATATCAAATGTGTGTTATAGACAACTCTGAGGCACTTGAGACACGAACGATCATACTGTTCTTTGTTTACGGAGGTACAGAGAATTAGCTGTTGGAAGTCAAAGGCAGTGGTAATTTTTAATGTGGAAGTTCCTCATCTATACTTTTAATATGGAATACAAAAATGGATTCAGAATCAGAATCAAAACTAAACTTAGTGAAACTGAACAAAGACAATAAGGTTAAACAAAGATAGCGCATGCACAATTATTTTAAAATAGATGAAATACTATACACACACAAACAACAACAAACATACAGTGTCTATATCATGACGAGATGTGTTGTGGTCTGGTTTAGGGAGCAGCACATTGTATGTAGTACAAGCATTCGTAGAAGTGCCAAGAACATTGAACACATATTGCAAATAATAAATTCCTCTTATGTACAGAGATAGATTATGTGTGTTAAAAAATATGTCAAAAATGTACAGCCTATACAGCCTGACTGGATTAACAAGTGATAATAAAAAGATACTAATGGTACTGCACAATGTGTATCCTATACTACATGCTACACATCACATGTACAGTATGTACTGTGAGCTGAGTCAGTATTACAGGGTTATTGCATAGGAGTTGTTTTTGGACATCACATGGCTGATTTAACTGCTTTTTGTTTACTAGTGACATCTATACTTAAAGCATAGTTTTGCTGCCGCAAAGTAAAAATACCACACCCAGGTTAACAAATGCTATAATAGCTCAAAAAAGTAATTTTTGTAGCAATAACAACTGCAAAAGAGAAACAAAATTCGTCAGCCTTATGCTATGATTTAAAACGCTCCTTTTGGACACTCCTCTGAGCTGTTTATGGGCACACTTTCTTTCAACATTTTATCACTCAACATTTTATCACTCTAACAGAGACAGCAATAAATCAAAGCACAAAGCTGTGTAATGATAGCACAACACGAATGAGAGGAAACGGTTGCATAAACCCTCATACTTGAACATGAAGTGTTATTTCAGTCCAATCCTGATTCTATATTGATTTCATGTCTATTCTGTGTACAGTATATAGCACAAGTGTCACACAGAGAAGTCACACAATGGCAATAATTACAGCATGGCAACGCTTTAATTGTTATCCAAAATAGAGATAATTTCCTCTCTGTAATAATATGATACAATACATTTATAATAACCATTGAATTTCCCAACACAATCCCTTGTGCATAGTTACTGCTCTGAAAAATGCCTCAGTTATTTATATGTTTATTTGTTATAACTCATACATTCTTTTTTTCTGTAATTCTTCAAAGGCCTTTGGTGTGCATGTGATTTACAACAGCAGGCCGTGGTCTGTTTTGTTGGGTGTGTGTTTTAAAGCAAGCAGCTTTCCACTCTGTGCCCTTCTTGGTTTGATGCCACTGTGGTTTGCCTCGGGGCAGAGTGGCACCGCTTGATTGATGGTGCTGACAGAACATTTGTACCAACAGAGAATCTGTCACATTCCTGGACTCGTTTTATTTCCCAAAGAGGTTAGTCTGCTTTTACAGTCCACCTACGTCACATGATAATGTTTATGAATACTTTTATAATAATTTAATTTCATTATTAACTGCTGGTCATGTTTGCATGCATACTCTGAAACGTGTTCCATGATGTCAGGACAGAAAGGACACCCAGTAAGTTTGTAATTCATTCGTTCTTGCCTTTCCTGTGACAGAAAAATTACTGGTATCAAACCCAGAAACAGACCGTTGAGGACGCACTCGCAGAACAAGAGACTTTGTTATGGTGTTTTGTTCCTATACAACATCTGCGTGATTCTAAATAGCTTTATTACTTGCTCTGGAAAGATTTATTGTCACTTTATGAAAAACAAAATACTCCACGGCCCAGACCACTGGGAACAACTCGTCAATCCCTGAGCCTCAAGACTACAGCAGATGAATAATCTTCTGTGTGGGGTTTAGGTTGGCCAACACTACCACCACCCCGAGAAGAATGCAAAAACAGTTTTGTCTCAAGCCCCCATTGTGCTCCCCAGAGGATTTGGATGGTTTCTCTCAGAAAACAGTCAGCTGAAAACAGCCTGTTGTTGTACACAGGACAGTATATGGGAGCAAAAGTTGGTAGCAACAGCCTTCTTGATCTACAGCATGAAATTTGTTAGAGTGATTAAAATCAGTGGTTAATGCTAAAGCAAAGTAAGCTTAATGTTATTTGATACACATGTTGTCCATTTTCCTTTCCATCTAACCACAATAAACACTATCCTATATTTTGCCACTGATCTCAAACCTTAAAGACTATAATCCACCTTATTTCCATAACAAACACTGTGCTTTGTAGTGCTAGCCCAGACTCGGCTCCATAAAACATCCTATCCAGAACTTGGATATGCAATGCTATCTCTGTAAAATGACCATTTTTATTCAATCTTTTTTGTTCCCATCAAAAAGCCATTTTGTTCTCTGCAGTCTTAATGGTTACAAGATATTCAGCAAAGCACTGCTGATCTCCAACTCTTTGTTGGGTCTCCCATGGAGAGTACAATCTTACTTTTGGAGCACTGCGGCTGCAGCCATACAATTCCATCAGCATAAACGCTTCACAAACACTTACACACAAAGTATAGGGGTGAGAAAAACACTACTTCAGACAACAGGAATCGTTTTCTGGTTGTGCTTGTGGATTGTGTCAACTTCTATTTTCATACTATACAGGATATCATAAAATGTGAAGTTTTTTTTGTGAAAATAGGGTTTGAATGAATATTTCTTTTATTTACTTTTTTTGGTAGGTGTGTATTTGCCCTTATTGTTGAGGGATAGGAGTAGGAAAACTGTAAACATAACAAAGATGCTATTTTTGTCAATATTTGAAGATTACAGCCAAGAACTGTAGGGACAGTGAAGGAGAGGACACACATATTCATCAATCATAACTGAAATAAAAAATTGTAAATGAAAGGTTAACTCAGTCATTTTACAAATAATCATTTAAACTGACCGACTCTTTTGGCCAAAACACCTGCATCCTGCATGTGCCCTTCTAAAATCAGCATCACTTAACAGATTTAATTATAATTGTTCCCTCTCTGCTACAGTCAATGTCAGCTGTGTCTTTTAATTCTCTAATCAGTGGTCGGCAGGACCGCTATCACCATCCCCATGCAGCTTCCCACTCAATACAGACATCCCAAAACACACACAGACTGGTTTTGTCAAATGTTTTATTGAGTGTAGACATCTGGGCTACTGTAAAACATGCATTATCTGCAGAAGGGGGAGAGGAGCAGGTGGCATTGTCCCCGCTGTCAGCTGTGTCAGTGCTGGCACCCGTGATGGAGATTAATGAAGTATCTGGAGAGTAATATGCTCCTTCAAATGCTGCTACAATTTGGAGTGGGGGCCGATCCTGATCTTAAATAGCAAAGCTGTCAGAGTTTACTGAACCTGTGCTTGGCACATGAGGGGGGCTTCGATCCTACGGGATGGAAAACAAAAAGTGAGAAAGTGGCAGTGTGGATCAGCCAAAAAAAAAAGGGTGGGGGGTCAGTTATGTAAACAAACAGATTGCTTTTGTGTCACTTTTTCTTTGGTGCATTTGGTGCGTTAAATTTGAAAAAGATGATGTCTCCATCCTCGACAACGTAGTTTCTTCCCTGTTGTCTGTATTTCCCAGCTGCCTATAAGATAACACAAAAAAACTGAATTAAAATAAAAGCTAACAATCAAAAATCAAAACACTGTATGATGCACAGGTTGCACGGTTACGTACTGTAGCTATTCATTAATCGGCATCATGGTCAATACAGAGCCCATAATAACTGTGTATATTGTAAACTGAAATAGAAAATAATAGTGCAGGATGAATATCTAATCTATTTTATTGCCTTCAATAACTTTACTCCAATTCCAAATGTCATTCTTTCTCCACAACACACACACACACACACACACACACACACACACACACACACACACACACACACACACACACACACACACACACACACACACACACACACACACACACACACACAGTTCCATGTTTTGTCCAAGGGGTGCCTGATTTCCCACTGAGTGAGTAATCCTCTCTTCTGCCCATTTCAGTTTCATGTACACAAGCACAAAATGTTAATAAGTCTTTGATTACAGCACTATCAAATTTCTCAAGGAAACAAAATAAGTTCTAACATTTCTTTTGTATACAGTAAGTGTTTGTTCTCCTTCCCGGCAAACTCAAAATAATTGACTTGAAGTGCTAATACGGACAGGTTTATGCATTCTGGTTCTGCACAGCGCACAATTAATTAGAAGAATCAATGTCCCTTTAAAGGCTCAGGAGACCATTTAATCCAGGCTCAATACCACCAGAAACACTGGATGGAGAGGGAGACAGGGGAGAAAAAAAAATCAATGGCTATTTGTGATTCCTGAGTATGTATTAAACCAGACACGTCTAACTGGTTCATTTGCACTTGAAAGCAGCCATCTGGAGCAGCAAGCTTGGCTTAAGCAGATATGATTACTAATAATGTGATATCCTTGTATACTGGCCCTATTCAGACAGCCTATTCCCACAACTGGCATTAAATAGCATGGACCTTAATGCCACAGTCAGAAACGCTCCATGTTCTTATGAAGCTCAAAAAGGGATTAGTAAGAGAGCATGCAGTAAGGACCTGACACTCAGATCTCAACGTCGGATAACAATAGTGAAAACCCCCCAGAGACCGACACATTTCATCCTCTGTTTGCAGCTTATGAGGGGTGTGGACAATACACTGCTGCTGCATTAAATATGAAACGCTTATTAAAAAAGATTTGAATCGTAAAGAGATTTGAATGTTTTCATAGTGCTTCCTTTCCACACTGGTCCCTGCAGGTCCCTGTGTGTCACCACGATGACCTTAGTTGAGTCTGTAAGTGGGCACAACGAGTTGATGGTGGTGACAGTAGGATTGTAACTGCATGGCTTACAGCTGCATGCTTAACTTCTGCTTTAATTCAGTTCATTGAGAATTAAATAAAAAAAAAAGTGTCTATACAGAAAATACATTATTATACATTATTATTATTATCCATTGTAATTATTTTAAAAAAAACCCTTTATTCCACAGTGTTGATTAACTGATTATAAACTCTGTACCTTCAATTACCAAATTACAGCTTAGTGACATGACAGTAAATTGATGCCAAACCTAAATCAACATTTGGGGTAGGAAAGAAAAGCATTTTGAAGCATTTTGCAAAGTACCTGCTGTAGTTGGCGCCGAGTTATTGTCTTCATAAATTCACCATGAAATCAGTTATTACATTTGACAGGAGTGTGCACATGAACAACCCACAGCCCAGTTAAAAGGTCAAAACAAACACCGGCCATCATAAAAATAAGATATGCAAGTCACATTTATGCGCTACCCATCCATGAAACAGTCCTTATTTGAGGAATTTCACACTTTATTTAACTTGCCGCTTTATATCACTGTCACATGCCTACAGTGGCTTGGGGATTTGGCAACAGAGAGCTCTGAGCTAACAGCGCACTCTATAGATCTGATAAATGCCTGGTGAGGTGAAGAAGTGCTACCTCTGAGCGACTGTGCTAAGCCACGAGCAAGAACTACCATCAGCCAGTTAAGACACATTGTGATAAAGATATGCACAGCTGGAGCAGAATGGCAGTGTTTAGAGCCAGAATCAGCTGGCTTGTCAGGAGTGGTGCTGGAGTGTGTGCAGTAATTTCTTCCCCTGAGTAAAGGTGAAGAGCAGTTTGCAGAAGGAGCTGTGTGGTGACTGTCAGCTCCACTGATCACAGGAGACTTCCCCTCATCTCCTCTGGCACCCTGACTGCTCACCTTGACAGCGCTCTCACTGCCTTCCTCTTTAAAATCCTGGAATTTCATTACTTCCGCCATAATGAAGCCCTTCTCAAAGTCTGTGTGGATCTTCCCCGCAGCCTGTGGAGCCTTAGTTCCTTTCTGTCACAAGGAAGGAAAAGAGAGGACAAATGAATTGTTTTGGAGAAGATGGATTACAGCATGCGAGCGACATGGTGTTTGATAGGGTGATAGCGTTGTGAGCATCACTCTGGGGTGTTTTCAGTCGGGGGTATTCTTGCCTCAGTCCTGATTTCTGGATAGCTTTCCACTCAGCTGTGCCCTGCTAGGGCGGCCTGGACACCGATAAGGACCCAGCACTGCTATCAATGCCTTCTGATTCCCATTCCGTGGTGTTATTGATTTCTGTCCAAGCAATCTTGCCTCATTGTGGGTCGCTGCTCGGCTCTCTGGTCATGACAGCAAGAAGACCTGGTGTTGCAGTGAGAGGCCAGGGTGGTACAGACCTCACTGCATCAGGCCTTACTACTGTGATACTCCAGAGTTTGGTAATTCAAATCCAAACATTTAATAACATTTCAGTGGTGCAGATGGAGGGCTGTGGTGCTACAGTCTGTGAAACTGTTTTGGATGTCTTTAAATTGACTTGAAATAGACAGTAATGATTTCATCCACAAACCATTAAATTTAAAATTAAAATTAAAATTAAAATATGCAGTTATTTCAATCCAATTTAAAACGTGCAAAATAACAGTTTAATAGTTTTATAAATCCTTTGTACCCTGAATCCTCTTTAGTGCTCCAAGACACAACTGGTGACTAATAAAATGTGCAATTTATATGCACTGAAATAATGCCGGGCGGAAATGACAAATGACCCAAATAAGTGACGTGGCTGCTGTGTATCATTATGACTCCTGCCTGTCGACCTGCTCGCTCTCTCTCTGCTCTGCAGCTCTGTGCTCAGGAACTGTTGAGCAGTTTTAATTATGTATATAATCAGGTTGGGGTCAACATATTTCATGCCAAAAGAATGATGCGTATTTAATGACTCTAATACATTACCATCTCTTTGCAATCTCATTGACGGAGTGCTTGTGAGTTTAACTACCATTAATCAGCATCAAGGTTTGTCTATCTGGAGAAAAATAGATTAAGGGAGGGATTTTTTTCATATGGCGCATTACAAGAGATCCACATTGTCCTAGTTAAGAGCTATGCAGAGCAGGCTGATAGATAATGGTCACCTCGAGGCTGCCTAATAAAGCATGTTAAAGGACTTAGGAACACGACATTACTGAGTGTAGTTTTTACAATGCAAGATGTATTGGCTTAATATAGTTACCCACTGATGCTTACCTGACTAAATGCCCCTCACACACAATCAAGGCTGGCTGTAATCAGTTATGTCGAGGAGGACAAGCATGTTTTTGAGGATGCCTTTGAAGTGTTTCGAGAGTTTTTTGTAAACAGTGAGGACATCAGTCATGCTGAGACGAGTGTGTGCCTAAACCTGGTGATGTCATCTGACTTAAATGTAATGTGTCCTGTGTTAAAAATAAATAAATAAATAAATAAAAAAACAGAGTGAGCTCACCTTCCTCTCTGGCTTGCACGCAGTCTGACAGCCATAATAAAAATATTTACCTAAGTCTGTGTTTAAACTTGTTTGCATGTGTTTCAAATAATCTACAACAATACAGTAAATATTAAGATAAATTAATAATAAGAAGAAGAAGAATAAAAACTTGGTATTCTTTTTACATGCAGCAGTGTAACTTTCTTTTCTTTCTAGTCAGTGGCAAAAAATGAGTCTGTCTAAAGTCTGTTTGTTTGTCAGTATCAGCATGAGGCATCCTGTTGGCAGGCGGTCTGAGGCTCATACTGTATAACTGCAATGTCGTGTGTTCATATCTGACCAGGGGGTTTGTTGCATGTGACTCCCCTTTCTCTCGCTTCCTTAACTTGCTGTTTTTTTTGTCAAACATCTCATAAAAGCAAAACCCCCTGAAATAATCTTCAGAAAGAGAAACCGGTATGAGTTTGTATGTGCTGCAAAATAACCCAGAAGCATCAGATGGTGTGGTGAATTTCCACATCGTCTGTACGTCCTCCTACGAGGTAATTGGTTAAGCTGTAAATGCAGCCACCACGTCTCAATGGGAATTTATAGGGTGGAAAAACATTTTTACTAGTGCTTTGTTTTTGTGAGAAATCCATGGATCTATAGATGGTGTTCATATTCCAGCTGCTGCTGCTGTTAGCCACAGCAGTGGGGTTCCTTTCAACAACAATTTGTACTATGCTTCAGGAAAATGAGACAAAATTATCGAGCAGAATGTTTGTTTTGGTGGTGAATTGTTAACAGTTTTTGGCTGCACGCAAGACCACGGTCTGCACATTCATTCATTGTTAATGTTCTTTATTTCAGCTGGTACTAACTCACCACAACTACACTAAAATTTGGAAATGCCATGTAAAGATCACCATGATGTGTTTGTAGATGTGCTTAATGCTTTGAGATAAATATGTATATATTTTACTAATTTTTTTAAGTTTGTAAAAAAGAAACAAAAAAATAAAACAGTTGTGTCATGTGTTATCAGGCTCATTTAGCTAAAACTAGCACAGTCTAATACAACAGTGCTGCCAATAAATCCTTTCTTTCTTTATGAATGATATAATGTTCAGTTTTTGCTGAGGTGTTGATTAAACTGTGTGATAATTGAAATGGTGAACCTAATAAAGGTCTGAATTGTAACACACACCGTGAGATTTTTCTGTCATTATTACTTCCAAGTAAACATGATTTATAGCAGCCTATTCAACAAACACACTGAACACACCTAATAAGATATTATGGACATTTTTGAACATTTGTCATTAAACTGAGAACTCTAAAGAGGCTCACATTCAAGGAAAAAACCATACTGATTCGCTTAGCGAAAGGTTGTTTGAAAATTGCTTTTTGAAAATGGTCCTCTGAGCTATGTTTATGGGATTGAAGGCACTCTGCATTGTAAAGGTTTTATTTAAAACTGCATCCCTTAAAAAATCTGATGGGATGGATATGATCAAGTACACAACTACCTAAATGTTTAGCTTTTAAAAAGTTTCTCAAAAAGTTACTTTGCTGTAATAAACCACCTACATGGACTTATAAAATGTAAGTCCTGACCAGTCAAATACCCTATTATACCTGTGGTCAATTCTTCTATTTACTCAAGAGAAAAAACAAAACAACAACACAATAACAGCATGCAAAACCAACATCTGTATTGATGTAAGTCCTGCGATCCCATTGCACAAAGCTCTTGGCGGGCCGGGCTCAGTAAACTGAGACACACAGGGAGGAGGAGCCCCCAGCAAGGCCCACAAACAGTCGAATGAAAAGCGACATCAATTTTGGCACAGACAACCTCCGTCACACAGATTAGGCAGGCACAATGCACAGGCTCCTTATCTCCAGCGGCAGGAGGAGGGCAGGCAGATCTGCACAGGATGGAAACATTCTCATGGACGTAATGGGCAAAATCAATTGTTGCCCTCCTCAATCAATGTAGCCCCCACTTTCACTGTTCAGCAGCTCACCAGTAATTGAAGTTATCCTTGGCCTGTAATGACTAGCTAAAGCACAACCATGACAAAGTTGAAAGTGTGTGATATCAGTGAGGGTGCCAGCAGGGTGGAACGTGGGACACTGTGTGTATTCCTTTGTGTGTGTGTACGTGTGTGTGTACATGTGGTACACACCCTCACACTCTCATGTATGTGCATAGCAGGCAGCTGGCTCTTACCCGAATGGTCCATGCACGGACCTCATCTGGTCCGCAAGTGAAGAAGTACTCCAGCTGCAGGGCTGCGTAGCCTGCCTTGATGATCTTGCCCAGGGCACTGGTGGAGAGAAATTTCAGCTTGAATCAAGGGGTCTGAACTGTTTAAGTATTCTTTATTGCCACTGATGCCTAGACAAAGTTCACTTCAGTGGCAAGGCCCCATTCATTCCAATATAAACTCATTAAGTGAATAAGATGGGTCACTTCGTTTCACATAAGACATTCAACTCTCCAATGGTTTCTTTGATTAATTACGAAGCTTGTAGACTCATTTAGCATTTTTAAGAATTCAACCCGATGCCTCGTTCTGTGCTGAGAGAAAAAAAAAATCTGCTGTCACAATTTTTCTCTCCATAGAGGTTTTCACATGAGAACAATAAACCTAAAATGCCCAAGTTATAATTATACCTACAGATGACAGATGACAGTTAAAAACTTAATTTAGAGGAAAACCCTTTGACTGAGTTGTTCAGTAAGAAGAGGGATCCTTTGCTTTATAATAGTAATTACTCTGCCATTTATTATTCTATCAGCACATGCAATTAAAGGAGTGCATGGAGGACACAGCTGATAATAAAGTGTGGGGAGACTGAATGCTAATTAACCTCTGCGTCTTCTGCTCTGTGCAGTACTTCTTTCTCTCCTCTTCACTTTTGTCCTGTAGCTGGCTCTCCAGGCCGCCGCTGAAGGGGATGACCAAGGCTCCGGGGTCATGACTGTCCACCCACTCCTTGATTTTCACCAACCTGGTAAAAAAAAAAAAAAAAGAGGCCACAAATGTAGTTGGAAGACTTGATTAACGTGAAAGTATTTGTTATCTGCGGGTGCATGCATATTCATGAGAGCAGCTGAACATATGAGTGTTTTTTCCATAAACATTTTCCACTAAAGGTTTGATTCGACATGTTCTTTGCAATAAGGTTTACTCAATAGTAAAATAAAAGTACATAAGCATTACAAACAGAATCTACTAGCAAGTATCACAAGTAAAAGCACTCATCATGAAAAACAGGAATTGTACATGTATATTATGGGGTCATTATTACTGATGCATTAATATATATATGTAAGTAGAATATTAGCTGGTTGTTTCAAACACTTTATGTACTTTAGCACAGTTTAATCTGCAAATGATGATTTTTAAAACTATTTCAGTCTCAAAAACCTTATATTCTTTAAAAAAAATCTGGCATAGAAGAAAAAAATATATTATTATGATTTTTAGTTTTTTAGTTTAAATCACCTTGTATAAACAAATGTTATAAGAAGAAGTCCCTGTGTCTTTAAACAAGAAACAATACAGACAGACAGAATAATTATGGAAAATTAATTATGACTTTAGAAAATACAGGACAAAAGTTAAAGAAAAAGAAAAGAAAAAGGCTATTCTTAGTGCACCTGTGGATTATAAACAGCTGATCATAATTGTATGAAAAATAACCTGATAAGTCACTACGAACTGTAGCTGTTAAATGTAGTGTGGTAAAAGGTACAAAATTTCACTCTGAAATCTACTGAAGCAGAAATATAAAGAAGCATCAATTGGCAAAATTTAAGTACAAGTGCAACAGAACTGTACTAAGTAAATGTACTTAGTTGCTTCCCACAAGACACAACATTGTTTAAATTAATTTGTGCTGTAAAAGACAAAGAAAGTCATTCACCTGCTGAGTGTCCAGATAAACATTTACTGTAAAGTCAGGAGGGAGTTGAAGAGCTAGCCACTACGTCTTACCTCACTTATAAATGTCATTCTCTTAACCTCCTGATTTTTTTTTTCTTTTTGTCTTCCAGTCCAGCAGGACACCTGACATTGCAGGACAAAGATATCCTTACACTTAATGGTAACTCTCAGTCAGAACAATATAAGGGGGTTAGGGCAATTATGAGATTAGCCCCACAAGCTCTCAGGCTGGGATTGGACAGGTCTCAAAGAACAGCATCACACAAATCCATTTTCACACGGCGGCCCTGACAGAGCTCCTAGGCTGGATTGATTCTAAGGGGTCCCTGTCATTATCTGTAATCCTAGTTTCCTGTTTAAAGCCCATAACAATCAAAGACTGGGAGGGAACCGACCACCTCAACACCACATCTATTCCAATAACAATGTCACCGCTTTATCACCTACAGCACCATATCACTACTCCTACCTGATGATTATCAATATACAACATATGACGGAGCGACGGGTGCAGAAAGAGCACAGTTTTGCTTTAATTGGATGTTTTTCCCAACAAGCCACAATAACACTACAGGGTAAATTTGAAATGCCTCATATGCCAGTTTGCCTGTCTGTTCAGATGCACATCTATTAAGAGCCGTAACCTAATATTTCCCTTTCTGTTCACACTATATATATGCCGAGTTGATGTTTGACTGCCACTGCAATAAGGTGGTAGCCGATGTCTCACCAACAAAGGACAGAGAAATAAAACACATTTAGTCAAAGCCAAAAACCTGAAAACACAGGAGATGGCAGGCGCTCCAAGAGGGGAAAAAATCCAATCTGAGATAATAACAGCTGTAGTTTGTCACTTTTAGCAGCACAGCTGTCTATTTGGTGGCACGTTATTTGCATTCCTCAGGTATTGCGTTCTCTACAGGCGGCTGAATAATGATTCACAAATCACTCTCTCCACACCAGTCAAGGGCTGTGATCCTTTGAATAGACCATTGTACCTGAGACTGTAATTGGTGAAGACTTGACAGAGCTGAGCCAAGCCAGCCAAGTAACAAAGAGGCTCTTGGTAGAAGGCTGAGGGATGATTTTAATAATGTGAAGCCGAGACGGAAAACGTGAGCTGCAAATGAGCACGGGGGTCTCTGGGTCCTTGCACTGAGTGACACAGGACCAGACAAACACCTTGCCACAGGAACATGAAACTCCCCCTTCTCTCAGCTCGAGAAACAAAGCTCTGTCAATTAAGAGCTTTGATGCTCCATCAACATGACTCCCAAAACCAATCCTGTCAACTTCACCGCTGCCACTTTGCAATTTGTATATATGTCCTTTCCAATTATTTGTGTGAAAATTTTGTGTAAATTGGGGAAGATGTTTATGTAAAACACGTAGCAGATATTTTTTGTCCCGTCCTTATCTTTCTGTCATTCATGAAATTCTAAATTATGAAGGGTACTCATGTAAATCTGAATTGCAGAGAAAATGAAAGTGTTGTTTTCTATACATCAAGACCACTTTACAATTAAATCTGTTCAGTGTCATGTACAGTGTTTCCTCTCTGTGACTGAAACTGGCTTGACTTATTTTTTTAATGGAGGGTGTAGTGCCTGTGTTTCTTTTATGCTTATTAACCACATCTTTTAAGAGGAAAGTGAAATTACCCTAAATGCATTTAAGAAACTCTGTAGACCAAACATCAAATTAAAACATGTTTTTAAATATGGTTTACAAGTCTAAGCTACACAAAAA
Organism: Toxotes jaculatrix; assembly: GCF_017976425.1. Classification (NCBI taxonomy): domain Eukaryota; kingdom Metazoa; phylum Chordata; class Actinopteri; family Toxotidae; genus Toxotes; species Toxotes jaculatrix. The sequence goes on along the minus strand of NC_054408.1, from coordinate 11,965,757 downwards.
ATTCAGTAAAAAATATGGGTGTGTGTGTGTCTATGTCTTGTCAGTCTCCCATTATGTCCCAGAACTGAGTGCCATCTCTCACTGCTCGGTTAATAGAAAGATTCAGCACTTTCTGGTCTTGATATCCCTCTCTGAACAAATGATGCCTGAAATTTTTATTCTTTTTATAATGGAATTCCAATGGCCTTTGCTGCAAATCAAGTGGAAATTTTTGCATATCAAGTGGGAAAAATTAAATGTTAACCACGTTTTAATGTGATTAAGGGTGACAGGGACATTATTTCTGCTAATCATTCACCAGCTTGAAGGCTCAAACAAGGCTAAAGAACAAGCCATGTTTGTGCTTTCCCTGCTGCTCTCAATTCAAAGAAAGAAAATAGTTTTCTTACACGTTCTTTCATCAAACTTTCACAAATATAAAACATGTATGCATAATGTTAACTAAGAAAAATCAGTCAAGACAAAAGCGACACCCTGCAAATCTTTATATATCTGTTTACCTTACATCTACGAAAACAGCTGTCATGTTATTTGTTGTAATCTTTAGATTTGAAGCTTGTTGTATTTACAATACAGCTAATTTAAAGCACAATATGTTGTGAAATGACAAAATAAAAAAAAACAACTGGAGCTTCCACAACAGACTGGCTTTGAATGGAGATGTCCCACAGGGGGCCACCCTCTGGAGCTAGTCTATTTGTCTTTTTGTGTGGGAATCCTAAGGGGGGTGGTGCGGGTGATGGTGATGGGGGCATAATTCCTGTGTTTCCACATGCCTGGGGCTTCCCTGGGCTTTGTCAGAGCTTTGATCTGCTTAAATGGCTCAGGAGGGGAAAACAATGGGAGTTTCTAAAGTACAGGGGCAGCTACCTGAGACAATGACCTGGGTCTGGTGTCTGACATACATTCATACAGGTTGGCTTTATTAGGAGTGCTTAGCCAGTTAAGCCTGTAAAGGGTGGGCCACCACCTCCAGTTTGAGTGCTCCTTTCAGATGCAATTGAAAGCTGATGGACCTGAAGAGTAATCCACTACATACTACATTCATCCTCTGACACACCCACAGGTAGAGGAGCCAGCACCTGAACCCGGGTATAACAGCCATGTGTGTTACTCAGCCATTTCATGTATCTTGGCAGCTGCTAGCTTGCATGTCAGGCACTGTCTCATCAGGTAATAAACCCAGGGTCCCCTCTGTTTTGTTGGTCCCAGGTTGCAGGGACGAGCATCCTAGGGGTTAGGATGCTGTGGCACACAGCATGCACTAACCCCCTCCTCTTTCCTTCCTCTGTGAAGGGAGACAGAAATGCGAGGTATGAGCTCATGGTGGCTTTTGAGGCTGGGAAGTCGGGGGCTCTGTGGGAAGCTTTTCATCCTCCCAGTGGTGAGCTCCTGAGCGACAAGAGAGCAGACGCTCTCTGCTCCCTGCGGCCGTGGCCGGATGGAAAGGCATTACACATCAGTCTCTGAGAAGGAAGGAGATCTGACACACACACACACACACACAGACAGTCTCCAATACTGTCAACTTCTTTCAGCCTTCAAAGTAATCATGAGCTGAAGGAAACAGAACATGGTGCAGGCACAATGGGAGCAGCTTTAATTAAGAGCATCATCTCACATCATACCTCAAACAAACCTCGAGGGTGTGCTGGTAACAAGCTTTTTTGAACAACTTTCTTTTCTTTGATAACTACACCCATTAAATTTTTAAAGACAAATCTTGTGACTTTAAATGTTTGCACATGATAGATAAAAACCCTAACAGACCGTCATTCCCGGCTTTGTCTTTACGATGGTTGTTGAGAACACATTATCAAAGCTATGGCCTTGTTTAAGTCTATCTGTAAGAAGGGGGGGGGGGGGGCAAGCATCAGAAATTCAAACAGTAACCCAGAGGAGTACATTCTACATCACCCAAAATAATTCTCTATATGGGGTATCCATGCTGTCATTCACAGCAGTTGACTGGGCGAGAGAAAATAAGGGGGCTGGGGTAGAGTGGGGGGAGTCATCAAGATGTGACAATTGTGACAAGAGCAGGCAAAGTGTAGCGCCGAAGAACGCCACACGGATTTCTCCATCTCTTCTTTTTTTCCAGGATGACAGCTTAATGTCTACCACATGCAATATTTATTCTCATCGTGTGTCAGACTGTCTAGCTGTCCTAGGGAGTACAAAGAATGCCACTTATTAGAATAAAAGCAGAAGGAAGGTAATCAAGGACATATGTAACATCAGCCAATCATGCCCCCTTCCAATCCAGCATCTTTTTTTTCCCCTCTCCCCATTCACAACAGTTCAACAATAATCCTGATAATAAGCATTCAGGAGCTGTATGTGGCAACACTAAATTCATTTATTTGTCTCATTAGAGCTGCCAAGGCTGCAGGCTACTCACTGTGGCATGTGTGTTTGGTCTTAACCTTATCACAAAGATAATAAAAAGCACAGCTCAACAAAGCCAAAGCTATCAAAATGTATCATTAGACAGACTTGAAACTCGCATTACTTTTTAATGTCTGCAATGCCAAACTACAGGCTTTACAGGGGAACGATTCCCAGGGCGCCCTCAGAAGAAAGCAAGCATGATGTGCTGCTGCAGAGGTGTCTACATACATTATGAACTGCAGGTGACTCACTCAGCATTAGTGTCCTTGGGCTTATGTCTGATAAATGAGGGAGAAGAGACAATCTGTATTGGATTTTGAAAAGCAAACAGATTTCGTGCATGGTCATTAAAGAACAAACAGGAGTAGAAAAAGTCTCTGTTAGTCTCAAGTTTAGGGCCTGTCTCATTAGTTACAACAACGGTGCTACATCTTCACCACCGGCACACAAACAAAGACAACAGGGTGACATGTGACATGTCAACAGCGTCCTTTCATTACCTTGACTCAGGACAGTCAATAACCAGGCTAACTGGACCGACAGGACTTTATTAGCACCATCTGTTTCAGTTTTACTATACAACCTCTCCTGTTGTTTTCTCTCATTGAAAGCTAGCTAAAGGCATCCATTAGGGCCAACTGTGGGCAGTAGGGTACATATCTTACCATGGGAAAGTGTTTCTCAGGATCCCACACTGCACAAGGAGAGAGTGGACGACTGAGCACAAAATAAAAAGGAGCAAGTGATCGTATATCTCCCACACCGCTTTGAAAAGGGAACTCTAACTCCCTAGATAGTAGTTCCTAAAAACTTGGATGGAGCCAGTGGTTTTGCACTCAATAAAGTTTCAGTTGTGTTTATAGGAATTATGGTTTGGAGTAGCTGAAGTGGGCTGCAGTGACTGCTTTCATGGAGTGGCTTTCAGTGAATCATAATAGCCCCCCCTCCCCATCTCAGTTTTTTCCTGTCTGTAAATCTTGATGGGCACTCAGAAATGGCTGGCTGTTTGTCAAAATGATCAGACAAAAAAAAAAACAAAAACAAAAAAAAAAACAAAAAAAAAAACATGCTTAACTTATTACTGGCATTCTTAAAAAAAATGGATCAGATTTAACAAAATACAAGTCAACACTAAAACTGCGGATGAAGGATCTTTCTTTCCTCCATATGTTCTGCTTTAGGGGAAAAAAGGTATGAGCTCTCGAGACAGAAGATGCACACGTGACATGCTGATACTCCTGTCAGAGCTTCTTTTACTTTAATTGTCAAAGCTCCTCCTACAGGCCAACTAAAGTATCAGACCCAGCAAAGACATTTTCCTGCTTTTCTCCTCCTCCTTTAACTGAAGTTGGATTTCTTTTAACTCAGCACCAAAGATTTTCACCTCATGTTTTCACTGCATTAGACTCTAAGGTGAGAGTTGAAGGATGAGTCTGATTTTCATTCATGTTTTTCTTTTTTCAAAAAAAGTCCTGTGACCAAGACCAACCCCAACAATGCATTAGTCTCGCCATATCTCCTGCCCACCTGTTCCTACTTAAAATATATATATTTTTAAAAGTATTATAATTATAATTTGCTAAAACAGCTGGTCACTGTAGTTTTTAGCAAACATTCCTTCAGCAGGAGCAAACTGCATTTGTTGGGGACTATTTTCAGCCATGCATTGATACACATTTTGTCTGCAAGTGAGTATTTGTGGCAGCAAGACAGTGTATGTGGGATTGACTCAAAATAAACCACAGTGTCCATGTTTATTGCAATAAAGGAACAAGCCACTCAGTGCATCTGTGTGGCTGACTGATGTGTTTTTAATAGTTTTTTTTTTTTTTTTTTTTTTTTGACAACAATGGAGCTCTGAGGCACAGAGGAATAAACTATATCAGGCTCTGGGTACACAAACAATATTGTAGGATCAATTCATTGTTGGTTTTGGTCTTTTTATGGATTTGTTGACAATAGGAAAAATACTGAATATTTCCAGCCTTATCCTTAGTGTCTTCAGCATCTTGCTCAACGACATTTCAACAAAGCTGTTTGCTGAGATCAGACTGGGAATTGTCAAACAAAGGAAAGTCTCCTGAAGTACTGAGACAAGCCACTTGTTGTCCATAAACAAGCTGTTTTTTTTTTTTTAACTTTATAGTTATATGAAATGGCTGATGAGATTATAAGAATGGCATGAGATTTTTGGAATTACACCATGCCAGACAAATATGAGAGAATTAAAGTGGAGATCAATTTATGCACTTTGTGGCAGGAAAACAAAAAGATTAAAAAGGTTTACTTGAAGAACAGCTGTAGTATGAAACCATTTCAGTTGTGGTTTCCTGGCATATACCCAGACAGAGGTACCTAATGTGACACAGGTTGAAAAAATGAAGGCAATAACAACCCAAGGACTCAAGGAAAGTCTATACAGACTAAAGAGAGAAGCACACATACCCATATCTGTATAAATGTAAATACACACACACATACACACTTGCATACAGGCAGACAAACAAATCCAGATACATATAGACTCATACACAGACACACATATATATAGTTAATAAAAGCTTCAAGCAGGGTACCAACGCTTGAAGCAAAAGCTTCAAGTGTTGGTACCCTGCAGTTCTTACACTCACCAGGAGAACCCACACTGCAGAGGCACTCACAGACAGGTCATACTTGCTAGTTTCCTTAAAGGTCAACTCATCTACTTAAGAGGCACCAATTTACTTTAATGCACATTGTCCAAAAGAAAAAAAAACAGCAAAAGAAATGACAAGAAAGAAAAACATCACTGTGTAACTGGAGTATTCTCAGCTGTGTCTTAGAAAATGTGACTGCTCTTAATTCTCTGAGGAGGATTAAATAAATATCTGCTATCAAACCTATTACAAGAAATAAGAACTGATAAAGATGATGAGGCTGCAAGCTTGATAAACAATATCTTAACTGACAAGTGAAAACACGCTAACACTGGGCAGGCTGCAGCCACCACATCATCAACAGTGCTCTAATGACCCTCTCTAACACACAAACTACGGTATGTGATGCAGAGACAAGGTCTTCCAGGCAGCTCACTGACGCCGAGGAAAGAGGAGAAAGCCTCTTGATAGACTCTTGTAGATGCCATTCCCTATCACGCAATGCCTCTCAGTCATAAACACATGACAAATGCGGCCTTAATCATTTTTTACGAGCGGGGATGTGCAGGGGGCAGTGCATGGCTAGAGGGGAGAGGGGAGCGGTGAGCAGCAGGCGGCCCCCTCTGCACAGAGGAGAGGGCTGTGTGGTAAAGTCTCCTCTGGAACATCACTCGGCCAGCACGCCTTTGATCTCCACACCGCAATTACGCCAGCATCCAAATGAGCATGGAGTCGCCTCTGAAACAGACTTCAAACATGCACATGTACGCATTCTCATACACATACACATACACTGTATAGGATTGGAGCCATGTGCTCCTCTCAACAGTAAATGATGTACTGTCTCCAGCAGAGAACCTGGGGATGAAAGGAGGCCTTGCTCCTCGTCTGATCCTTCCATTAATGATGGCTTGCTAAAGCTAATACTGTGTATTCTTGTCTAAACAAGGGCAGCTTGGTATGTGGTTCTGATACTCCAAACAGGATGAGCTCGGTTAACAATGAACTGTTTCTGGAGACTCAAAAAGTCGAAGAAAACTACTGTAATGTGCGTTTAAAAAAAACCTGCCTCTACAACCTGCTATTGAGTGCCTGGAATAATAATTAAAAAAAAAAAAGAAACAATTCACTTGCATACATTAAAACCAAAAATAATGTTTGGTGGAGCATGTTGCTAAAATGAATAACACAAACCTACAGCCTGACTGACAGCATCCGCTCAGCAAAACACAGCAAATATAAAACAGTACTTCAAAAAACTCAGGTATTGAACCTGTGAAATGGCCTGAATGGTCGTCCTGAGAGACACTGATAAAATTGGCTTATTTGCCTCATTCCAGGATTCGCCTTCTTTTCCTCCACACATTAAAGCTGAGATTGCAATTTGTCTTGCTGTTTGCTTTGAATAGTCCTTAACCGTATCATCATCTCAACTGTGCTGGTGGAAAAACACGGGAGCATGGCGACAGCCAAATGGCAGTCTGGCGTCTCTGCTGCAGACTAGCTGCCATTAGGGCTGAGAGCAGCATTTATTGTACAATTAGGGCCAACTAGATCTACCTGTAATCATCTCCATACAGGTGTGAGCCCCTCTCTGGACAAGGGAAGTGACTCATCACTTGTCAAACATCAACACTTTGATGTCGGCATTGTTCATCGCAGAGCCCTCAGGACACCTGAGCACTACTGTTTGCCTGTTTAAAACGCACAAAGATTTATTGCATTTCATACAGTTAAAAAAGAAAACACTCACACACACACTCAACATGAAAAAGGCTCTCTTCCTACTGATGACGGATGTTCCACATACCATGAATCATTTGATTTATGAGTCCTCTTCCTCCTCCCACTGTCTGACAGTCATACTTTCGTGTCAGGTAAACAACTTCCCATGTAATACAATGCTGCCAAGTAAAGCACTAAAAACAAATTTTGTACGAACTGACACCACAAGCCTAGAGGGCAATTGAAAAAGTGTGATAACAATCCACAAGTTGGTGTTATTGACAAAACGGCTGTAGTGTAGAAAAGTAGCCCTTTCAGATATAATGGATGTCTAACACCAGCCTTCAAGATCATCTCTCACTGTGGCCAGATGACAACATTACTATAAAAAGTGTTTGTAACAGAGCAGAGGATCATAGATCTGGAAACACAGCAAAGAAGTTTATATTAGTGCATTAAAGGTCATCCTCAGTCAGTTCACATTATATATAGTGTTGCACCTGCAAAGTAAAAAGTACAAATCCCTGTATATTAACATTAAAAAGCAAAACACATACGCATGTGCTATTTTTCTTCTTCTCAACTAATACACAGAAAGCCTCTGCCGTCATTGTGATCCGTGGGAATTTCATGGCTGTAAAGTGAAGCTTGTAATGCTACTTGAACAACAACATGTGAAAACAAATATTTGCAGACAATGACAATGTCAGAAAATATTTAAGGAGTGTTATCGTTATAAGTTACTCACTGTCTCCAGATGAACTTAATTATTTGTTTGGCTTTGAATGTACATATGTTTGTTTTTTGTTGTCATTTAAAGCCCTCGCTCTCTTTGATATCATATGGAAATGAGAAATTTTGATGGAAAATCGAGACCATATGCTAGTATGTGCTTAATGAAGTGCAGAGTCTGGAGGCTGGTTGGGGTTTGCAGAGCTGGATGTTGTGTTAGAGCTTACTTAGTGCCACCTCCAGGCAGATCCTCTCACAAAGATATGACCGTTTCTGTCAGCAGGAGACCACAGTCAGTGGATCAACGAGGCCAAATCACACACACACATACACATTTCTCACACACCTGCACATGCACACACGGGCACGTGCACACACACTTTTTTATAGCTGAAATGCAGATTCAATCAAAGTTAGTAGAAATCAATGTAATCCTGTACATAAGTAGGAGAAAAGCTCTTTGGCGATGATTAATGACTTGACTCCAACTCGCCTTCGAAGCACTTACCATTTGTTCTTTTTCCTGATGTAGTCTTTCTCCGAGAGGTTAACAAGGTAAATCATTGGTTTGGATGTCAAAAACAAGTATTTGTTCAACACATCGATCTGTGATAAAGACAGATAAAGGCAAGTACTGAGAATTCAAACTTTCCAAAGTAGCCTATGAGGACAGCATAGACAGAGATAAGTCAAGCCAAAAATAAAATTAGAGTCTGGTTGGGAAGCGAGTATAAAGCCTTTAAATCAAGATTAGCACAGCCAGATGTTATTATCTTGAACAAAAGTAACGTCAAAATACAACCAACAAAAGACTGTGCATAACATTAATTTGTGATTTGCACAAACGACATGTTGCTCCAAAAAAAAAAAAAAAAAGAAAGAGGAGGAAACAGCAGTTTTACTTTTAGGTCAGATAAAAAGATTAGCAAGATAAATCACATTAATAAATTTGACTATAACATCAAAGGCTTACCTCCTTGTCGTTCCAATCAGGATAGTAGCGAACATGTTTCTTTTCATCCACTACCCAGCTCTTGATTTTGCACATAACGTCCTGTTTGGGGTTAAAAGAGAATGAACAAGAAGCCATTAAAGGAGATGAAAAAGAATATAAACCCAGCAGGGTATGGGGTAATTATTTCCTAAATGCATGGCATCCTGATGCCAAAATGAACAATGGCTGTGCTCGCATTCAAACAGGAGTGGCCTGGCTTTGACGGGGATGGCATGCACAAGACCCCCTTCCCTCCTTTAAATCACGACAAAATGCCTTCTGGGGTGTCTCACAGTTTTATACATCAATATTCCATCGGGACTGTTTAATGAAAAGGATAGAGAGAGGAGACAAAATTGGAAAGAGCAGGGAACTAATTGGAAGTTGGTTAGTTAGGTGTAAATTATTGGTCCTTCCTCAGGCACTTTGCAGAATGTAGTCGTACTGAATAAGTACTAGTGAGGTGCAGAACAAATTATTCACTGTTTCCTCTGGAGAAAATATTGAGCATTTCCAGCTATGTATGCCACGTTCATTACTGAGGTACTTGTGGGTTGAGACCACAGGCAAGACTAGGTCTTGACAGGATCTGGAAGCGGAAAAGGGTGGGAAAATGGGAGGGAGGTAGTTATAAAATTTGTAATAAAGAAATTGAGCCTATTATTGTTGATCCAGCCCCAAAGAAATTAGCGGAACACATTCTTTTTGTTCCTGTCAACTTGACCTCCCCCTTCATATAAAAACTCCCCCACCCCCTGCAACACTCCCCCTACCTCCTTTTCCCTCCCCAAACCCTTGCAGCACTTCACAATCATACTCCCTTTTGAAAGAACTGAGGAAAAAAATCCTGCCAGAGCCTCAATTACACAATGGCAGAAAAAGCTCCACACACTGACCCCCAGCCAGCTGCATTCACTCTCTGCACATCTCTCTCCACAGGAATTCTAAAGGCCTTTTAGTCAGGCAGCCAGAGTGCAGCCAGCGGGAGAGAGCGCAGGAAGAGCTGCATACACTCCGCCCGCGCCGGCCCAAGTCTTCACAGAGAGATTAATCATCTGTGAAATGGAAACAGCAAACGGCCGGTGACACAGGCTGAACCCGCTCCAGGTTTCCCTCATCAGCTCGCAGCCGCCGTGCAGCGTTCCTCTAACAGGCAGGTGTTAATAAAAGGCATATAGGTCCCACAGGGGTCAAACACATACGCCTGCCACCATGAAGCGCCGCTGGTGGGCTGGCTTCTTATTATTGTTTTGTAAGGATAGGGATTTTGAGGATTCATATGGACAAAAGCGATGAAACATTGTTCTTGTAAACACAGCACCAGCAAAATGGATTTAAATCTTTATAACAATGCATACATATGAGCCCTGTGCTCATGCATGCACATAAATTTAGCTCTAAGTCATAATGAAATGGTAAGTGACTCTTTCATCCTGACAGCAGAATTTAAGCACAATATACTCTTTTAAAATAAATCCAAAATTTCTGATTTGGTTGTTTTTTCGAAATCAGAAAATTACATTTTCGTAAGCACCACATCTTCAGCTGTGAGCTCATTCTCCAGCAGGAAAACTCAAACCAATACAACCTTATAATAAAAAGTTTTTTTCTTTTTCATTAACTTTGCCCCCTACCTATCAGATAACCTCAGACATCCTTTTTAATTTACAGTGTTTACCATCCCCTTATGTGTTTTTTTTTCTTGCCCCAGCATCCTGCTTCAGCAGGAAGTACATTTAAAAAGAAGCAAGTTTCCCTCAAAACACTTAATGTTTCCTTTGTGTCACAAACCACAAATGATCAACATTATTCTTTTTGTACATGCTCAATGTTACACTATACTGCATAATTATATACTAATATATACAGCAGCTCTCTCTCTCAGTAATATGGTTTAGTATATTGTTTCTGTATCTTGCATAACAATGTACAGTACATTTCCTACGCTGCTTGCATTTCTCTGCAAGACTACTTTGCATTTTCATTCCAAGACTTGATGAGTGCAAATGCAAGCAAAAATGCAAAAGTACATTAACTCGGGTTTTAAATTCAATTCAATTTTCACATTTTTAAAATACATTTTTTAAAATGTAGTTTTAGTCTCATTTGATTTTCACTGTCACAATATAACACAACATGCGTATTTAAATCTAATCTTGGATTTTTAGGATAGTTTCATATAAACTACTGTGTCCACTAAACCAGCTCTATAAATGTGAATGGTGTGTCATATTGAATCACTTCAGATTAAATAATGTGATAATAGCCAGATATCTGGTGAAAAAAAACAAAAAATGTTGCCCATTCATTTTAACGCCACTAAAGTAATTTTTAAAGATCTGCTTCGACGAGGATAAAAGCAGTTTTTGATCATGAAATTTCAGTTCCACATAAAAACCTGTAGAGCTCATGAGTATGACAATGGAAATTAGATTTTATTTCAAATTACTCAGTAAAGAGGAAAATCTGAGGAATCAATCACCATCTAAATAGTTGCACAGAATTTCCCTTTTATTTCATATCATCCTGTGGCTCTGCAGAAGAAAGTACAAGCCCTATTGTTTCTTTTAAACTGTTCAGTTTTAGACGTAAGGTTGATGCACATGGTCTGCATATAGACGCTGACATAAACATGTGTATATGTGTCTATGCACAGCTGAGCATGTCAAATGACAGGCTTAGCCTGTGAGACAATCACACAATTCCCCCCATCTAAAAGCTTGGTGCAGCCTTTGATAAGCACCATTCTTTGCCCTCTAAAGAGGTCTACTATAGATTCTCACTTGCCGACGTGTGCACAACCTTTGACAAGTAATGTAGATCATTTTTATTCATTGCCTAAAATTGTTAGCAATTATGTGCGTAAGCGGCCACCTGCCTAGCTTGAATGGCTCCTGTCTGTGGGGCTACAGGGGTGTGGGGAAGTGCTGTTGGCTGTATGGCGGGGGGGTTTAGTCTGAGGGGAACCAACCAGGCAAGGGGCCTCTGCAGCAGGTGAAATAGCCCCTCTCGTTAGCGTAATGAGTGGTCAGAGCCGCAGTGTGTTGGGGCCTGAAATTGGGCACGCCGCTCCAAGTGAAAGGCCAGATCCCCTCGCGTGCTGGCCTATCTTATCCTGCTCCAATGATGGAAGGGCATCATGAGACATTTACAGCCAAATCATTGCTAAAGTTGGGTGCTAAGCCTCATTACCTTAACAATATGACCACCTGAATGTGTGTGCTTCCACATACATTTTGATCTGACATCCAGGATATGGATTTTTTTTCTGATCTTGCCCTGCATTTTGCCCTGCACCTCGTTGCATATAACCGAGAATCCTCTGTCAAAGACTATTCTAAACATTTACGGTATTCATAGCGAGGTATAGGCATATGTGTCACCCACTGTATGGCCTTACACAATTTTCCGAGCTGCTGTAGGTGTATAAGCATGAGCAAGAGCTGTGCCATGATTTGAGTAATACTTTGGATGAAAAGAGCTATGTGGAAACACTTTCATTAGCCCAGTGCTGTGACCCAGGGTCAGCAGCTGAATAAGTAACTCTCTATTAATGATTTCTACAGCAGAAAACCCCTGACCCCTGATCACTTTCAATCTCAGAAAGGGAAAAAATGGGGCAGGGGGAGGGGTGAGACCTATTGGAGGGAGATTAAAAAAAACATACTTTTTTTTTCTCCTTTGCCATGTGTGTGGGAGGGTTATTATTTGTGCCTTGCTGTGAGAGAGAGCAAAGGGCCTGCTGGGACATTGACTCACATATTCTGGTTTGAGTTTCTTGTCACCGCCTCTAATGGCCGTCTTCTCCAGCTTGTCAATAACAGGGCCGATCATCTCCTCATCCTTCAGCCTCAGCTCCTCATGGATGATCTCCATATCCCTCACTGGGTCCACTGTCCCCTCAACATGGATGATATCCTCATCCTCAAAAGCACCTGCAGCGATAGGACACAAACACACAGAGTGGGCAACAGTATAGAATTATTATTTTTTTCCAGGAACAACAACACTGCTTTACATGAACACACACTGTATAGTACAAGCAACAAAATCAATGTCATTGACTTCCTGAGATCGAATGTGAAACAGTGATTAGATTTAGCACAGAAAATCATTAGCTTTTGCAGAAAAGGTGGGAAAAATAAACATCCACATGAAAAAGCCCAGTGGGAGTCACAGGGAAGTCATAACAAATACAACAAAATATTCAGGAATATATTTAACCTTTCTTTTCAGTGTGCAAGTGTCAGAACTGTAAGCAACAAGCTTACAGTGTCAAAGTAAGTTTCACTAAAATTGGCTTTAAGTGCAACAAAACAGGCTTGTCTGTCAACCTGCATGAAGCAGAGTGTGTCTGGTCATGCATTTTCTACCCCACTGTCTTAAAACAATGAGCTATTAAGTTTAAAAATATGAGAAATAAACAAAGGTGAGAATGATTTAACAGAAAAATGTCAACAGAAATAAATGGAAGAGGACAGTCTTCCCCTAATCATTTGCATCATAGCCGTGGCTGTGCTGGTGATTAGGTAATGAGGCTCTGAAGCAGACCATTTAGCCAGCAGCGGCTCTCAGGACTCCTTCTGATTCTCCAGCAGGGCTCGGAGGAGGGTGGGGGGGGGGGGGGGGGGGGGGAGAGAGAAGGGGGTGTACATCTGTCACATGCAAGTGACGGCCTTTCACATTGCCAGTGGCAACTGCACTGGGCTGTTCTCCTAAATGTTATTCCAATACATTCCTTAATTTACAACCCATACAATTTGTGCACTGTTTGTTTTATAATGTTGCTGCTTAAGTGAAAGTAGCAATGCTGCAATATAAAAATAGTCCACTACAGAGCATAAAAAATAAAAATAAAAAAGTCACTTAAGTTAAAGTATTATTAGCAAAATGTGCTTAATGTATTAGAAACAAAAATACTCATAATTCTGAAAGTGACCCCTGTAATTGTTAGACATTGTATTACTATCTCATATTATTGTATTATTATTACTGATGCAAGAAAGCAGCTTGCATATTGTTGCTGACCATTGGAGCTAGTCTTAACTATTCTATATATTGCAAAAAGGAGTTAGTTAAGCTATGACAGCACATCAGTGCATCATATGTTTATCTATAAAGTGTCTCATGACTAAATCTGTTTAGTAAATGTAGTGGAGTAAAAAGTACAGCATTTCCCTTCAAAGTGTAGTGGAGAAGTAAAACTCAAATAAAGCACAAGTAACTCAAAATCGTACATAAGTTCAGTGTTTGTATAAATTTAATGTTATATTCCAAAACTTGACCCTAAGATTAGATTAGATTCATGAAAATATTGTATAGTAGGATTTAAAATATTCCTGCACACTTTTTTTCGTAAATCAGTCAACAGCAGTGGCTCTTGAAGTATCACACTGTGGCATAATGGGAATACCATATCATTCAACAGGGAAGTGGATGTCAGGCAAATGGCCACTTGACTTTAACTATTGCTGTGTTGAGGGACAATATGTTTGGAATGTGCATGGTGGCGTCACTAAACGTTATCAGCTCTCCCTATTCATGTGTTGACACCTGAGTGTGTGAAGGACTGCTGACAGGTGAGGCCCCGTGAGATAATAACGTCACTGGAGTGATTCACATTACTCATCACAGAGCTGTCACGTCTTCTCTCAACACGTTCCAACAGTGATACATGTAGAAAATATTGATGATTCACATAGTTGTGTTGTAATGGTCGTGACGGGCCACAGCGTACCTGACATTCAGGCAAAACTTTGCAGAGCTGTATCCTCAATGTATGAAGTTATCAGATCACTAGAAAGACTGCTGAGAAGTTTGTTCCGCAGTAAAGTTATCCCCTGTCACTCCACTAATCAGATCAGTGTCCTGGTTGGTTTCGAAATATATCAGCAAGTACTGGATGAATTGCTATGAATTTATTTTAATTTATTTATTTATTTATTTTCAGTGCAACCACTCCAACAACTCAACAGTTGTTGGAGTGGTTGATACGGACATTCATGTCCACCACGGGATTAATTATAGTGACTGACATGCTAATGTGCTACATCGTAAACATTATAGCTACTAAATCTCAGCATATAAACATTGCCATTGTGAGCTTGTTAGCATGCTGGCATTTGCATTCAGCTAAAAACAATGCTGTGCCAAAGTAGAGTCTCATAGAGTCGCCAGCATGTTTGCAGACTCTTAACGTTGTTCACTCATAAGAACCAGTGCCCCTTTTAAATTGTAAAAGAGACAAAACTGTAAACTGATGCAATATGAACTCCCCTGTGATCTCCCACATGCACAGAATATCATCTTTTGTTCCTCTACTGGGTTGAGGAGGGATAAGTACCTGATTTTCCATGGGACTAAACTCCAAGGGTTTTACAATCTAGCATCACTCATCAGTGGCATCTAAACGTAACACAGCTCAACAACAACATGACAACAAAAAATCCTACACCAGTGGCTTTATTACTCATGCAAGTCAACAGAAGCTGTAGAGTTTTGTGCAAGCTGTCATCCTGTGCGTTGTCCTCATGGTGAAATGAACTTATCCAATTACTCTTTGCCTAATCAGGCTGTTTTGGTTCCTCTCCTCTTGCAGAGGTACTCCACAGTATAAACAGTTCACTTACGCCACACAGAAAGGGGCTAATCAGTGGAATTATTGTTTTGCTGCTCCAATTTACCAGCTCCCTGTTCAGCACTGATTGGAATGAAAATTTGCTATTGTGTCTGCATGAACTCAGAAAATATAATGCAATGTAATCATTTTGTTAGCTGCAATAATATACATACATTATAAACAATTATGATGTACAGTTTTGATACACTGTGTCTCCAATGGAAAATGCATACCGGTCTGTTGTTCAATTTAGTACATGTTAATTAGGAGCGGAGAGGTTTAAGAAAGGTTTGCATGGTTAATAAACCACTTGTGATTTGTATAAATCACTCTTAATGAAAGCATTAGAAATGACTATATGGACAATCATTTTTTAAAAAACATTTCTTACCTTCTTAAATAAGTAATCAACAGTTTCTGACCATTGTTATACATCCTAAAAAAAAAAAAAAAAAAAGCTGATAAATCAAAAAATTCAAAGAGGCTTTGAAAGAGCAGGAGCAGCTGATCACTCACTATTTAGTCATCAGTTGACAGTCTCCTCTGACTACCACATATTCCAAAGTAATTTGCTTTAATTAATTTCGCCTAATTTAACATTCACATCTACTTTACTGCCGTCCCATTCAAGGCTTAGAGCTGGAGAACAAATGCACAAAGTGAAAGAGGGGAGAGAAATCTGAGGGGGCAATCTCCACAATTAGTCCTTTAACAACTGGGCCTGGGTAGGGCTCCGTGAACGCAGCTCTTATGAGGCTGCAGCGCCACACAAAGCCGCACACAAGACAGTAAAAACACACAAAAAAAAAGAAGAAGTAAGAGGTTGGAAAGGCCCTGTCTTATGAGTCGGGGCTGTCAATTTCACAATTTAAACGTTACTGCTTCATTTCAAAAAGTGTATGTTTTGAAGACATTATTAACAGGTGCTCCTTTATTGACAGAACAAAGGGATTAGACTCTAGAGGGTGAGTGGTGTTCAATGGCCTGATTAGGGATCAGGCTAAGCTCTGCAAAATTATGGACTTACAGCGGCACTGCAGGCTGGTGCAGCCTGAGAAGATAAAACTCCATGAAGTGAAATTTAAAAATGAGAAGCAGTTTGAAAGGAAAAAAGAATATGTATCATTTACCTTGTTCATGTTTTCTACATTAACTAACCCCATCAGGCAAACTTCACCTCGTCACAAGTTTTTTTTTTTAAAATTATCTCTCTATTTTCAGGTAGGACAATTTTAACACCTAAATGCACCAAGTGGGCTCAAGCTAGCTCATATCATTACTTTTCTGTCAGATACACAGACAAGGCAGTCATCTGAGTCAAGTCAAGATCAATACTGATTGAGCAGCTTTCTCTGATGTTTCTACCTGGGAGGATATGTGGTCAACATAATTCAGTTAAATTACAGTATTCATTGACTTCTTACTTCCTGTGCATGTTTTCACATGCAAGATGGGTAAGAGCACATCTAAAGACCTTGCATTCCTCGCACTGCTTTTAAAATGTTCATGCAAACTCAGTGCCGCAATTCTCCTGGTATTCAGAGCAGTAAAAGCTATTTTATGAGTCTGTCAGGAAAAGCACATTATAGATGTCTTCCCAGCATAAAAACACTGGCAGTGCACACAAGGGCATTTATGTTCATTCAGGAAATATCCTCTTGACATTCATTTTAAGATACATGAAATTAAACAGCAATTTGTAGTGCGCTGCCTTGTTTCAGCCTTGTTTCTCTGCGTGTCAATTATGGCAAATACATTGGCTGCTAAAAAGCAGTTTCACGCCAGAAAATGATCGGTCTGAGCCCTTCAGCTATACACTCATGTTTTCTACATGATCCCATCTTTCATAATAGATCACTGTGAAATCACAGTGCTCGATAGTATGAATATCAGTACTCCACAAAGTGTCTCCAATTCCTATGTAATCTACTGTCAGCTGTAGTGTCTCATTCCAAACTGAGTATTAAAGGTGCATCTTTCTACCATGTTTGATATCACTGACTGAAAAAAAAAAGGGAAAACTACATGCAGGGGAAAGCCGTTCAGACAAGCCTTTTCTGTGTGTAGTTGAAAAGTGAATGTACAGGGGAGGTTTCAGTTTTCATGAACTCTGACAGAAAACAACAGTGTTAATTCCCTTATGATTAGCTTAACCTCTGTCACTCCATTTATTTTGTTAAACCACGGAGCATGAGAGTGCCTTGATTGAAAGGAACCGTCATATGCACACCGCTGTTGTCCCACATCATTCAGCGAACAAACCTTTTTAGATCCTTAACTACTATAGTGCTGCTGATTGCACAGGCACCAGCAATTTCCTAACCAACCGCCACCTGAACAATGATGTGTTCAGCTTTCAGGCCCTCCAGCCTTTCAAAGGTGAATCATTTCACAGTTTGGAACGAGATCTCCATAGCAACTCCTCTTTGAAGGGTTTAGAATCACCATCCAATAATTCTATGATCATCGGGCCTTGCCATTCCCAGTGGTTCTTTTCACAGCGGACAGGCAAGGGGGGCATGAGGAGGAAGCAGGAAGATTCTACAGTCTATTTCAGGCAATTCATCTTGCAGCCCCATTAGAATTCAAAATATTGCGACCTTCAATCACCGAGCATGTTATCTGGAGCTGTGGCGATCTCCAGTCAAGATGGGTAGACATTTTGCTCTAATCATCCACGATGAGTGGAGGCTGACAAAAATGCTTCATTCTCCCTGAAGCAAAATGCTCATTTAAATGCTGTGACAGCACCTCAACAGAGCCTGAAAACACACAAAAGGAGGATGATCCCCACAGCTAAATGAGCTAGATTTAGGATTGCCATGTAAAGAAACACATACAACACAGGGCACCTTATTTTTCTGGCTAATTTATAATGCAACATTAATATTTTTGCGCAGGCATATCAAGACACATGAGGAGGGAAGGTGCTAGGACCCTGTTGAGACAGTCATACAACAAACTGTCTTTTTGTCCAAGTACGGTGAGGGAACTGGGTCTTATAAACAGTTAACTTTGCAACAATAGAGTGGATCATGGCTCAACATTGAAAAAATAAAAACAAATAGACAATATGCTGAAATGTGACCAGTGACAAAAGTTACTTAGACTTATTTTAAACTTTGTTTTTGTTAAAAGCAAAGGGGTGAACAAACAATAAGCTGCACTTGGTCCACCACATTAACACTTCTTCTTAACACCTGGATAACAGAACAAACAAAAGTATTTGCTTGATAAAAATTACAGTTGTTTGCTTGATGTTACCCCATCATAAAACAATGTTTCGTATAGGCTTCAAAGGCTTTGCAAGCCCATTGCTTTGTATGAATATAAAATTTTATACTACACAGTATATACTGATATGAATAGAATTACTATTCAAAGAAAAATCATGGATATGGATTAAAAACTTGTCACACCTATAGGCTAATGAAGGCGTTATTATGCACCTAAACTTGTGGAAACAGTGTTCATCTGAAGCTAATGAGAACACTGTACCATCGCTGTGCGCTGTGCTGTTTACTTCACTACTTTTAAAGTGATGCTACATGACCGTTACACAAACTCAACTGTGTGTTTATTATTGTTACTATAACAACTAATACGCCTTCGATATGCCTTCTGCCAGTATGCTCCTATGGGTCTTATATCATAACTTGCTCCTCTGTTCAACAGACTTCCGTTAATGTCTCTTAAAACGATTAAAAACACATCAGTGAGTCACACTGTTGCACTTAGTGACGTTATTTCATTACTATGCATATGGCCACAGTTGTTTATTGTGAGTCGATGCCACAGGTACTGTCCTGGTGTCAAAAACATGATTCCCTAGAGCACCAAATGTGTGCTCATCTGCTCCAAACTATTGAATTACCTGTATTATACTTTTGTGGACCTTTGGGAGATTTCTCCATTTTAAAGAATCTATCTGCAAAAGGCTTTCAGCAAAAATAAAATTTCTATAATTTGTAATGACTACTATTGGTTGTTTAAATTAATATGTCAGTGCAACAACTGATTGTGCAACTAAAGTGCTGACATATTCACTCATTGCTTGATCTGTTTATATAGTCACACACATGGCAGTCACTGGGCTGGCGGAGGTGTTTTGGATGTTTGTCAAGTTTGAAAATTTGTGAGTTGGTGAGTGATAAGGCAGGATTCCTGGACAGCAGCCATTACTGGCGTCAGTGAGGAGGCAGGTTGGCCATAAATCATCTCTGTCTGAACAGTCAATCCAGTTTGCTCTTAAAGCCTGTAGCTTAACAATATCTTTGATTTGTTCTCTGTAAGCGATTAGTGCAGTGTGGGCTGATGTCTGAATGATACACCTACCAAACACAATATCCTACTAGACGTGGCAAAATGATAGCCAACTAATCCAATCACATACTCTTCATCATCAGATTCGGATATTCATCAGTTAATCATGATACATGTGGAAGTTACTGAGGATACTGGAGATCTTTAAATAGTGAAAAATTTTTCAAGGTGAGTAGATAGGACCGATTTCTTGAAAGGAACAATTGTTGTCCATTTGTTGTTGACAGACACTTTGATATGACCCACCACCAAAAACTGAAATAGATAGTTAGGACCTGGTAACACTCCCAAAGTGTTTGACAGGCCTTTTAATACTCTAACACCAGACAGTAACTAAACCTATTTTGTTAACATGCTTATTTCCATTGCCATAACCATCTGCCTGTGGTATGAAGCTACCACAGACAGATGGTTAGCTTAGCTTAGTTTAAAGACTGGAAGCAGAGGTATCATCTTTCATCCTTCAGCTAGCCTGGCTCTGTCCTAGCCCAAGTTAACAAAATCCACCTACCAACACCTCTAAAGCTTGCTAAATACCACACTACATCTTGTGTGCTTAATCTGTGCAAAAACCAGTTATTAAAACATCTGTGAAAAATGCTCACAGCTGCACAAAGTGCAAGCTGATGTCCTCAACTGTTTTAATTTGTCCAACCAACAGACTAAACAGACAAAAAAGACAAGCAAATCCTCAAATATCTGTCCTTTTTGCTTAAAAAATGCCTTAAACAACTAATCAATTCTAAAATTAGTTGCTGCCAATTGACTAATCAATTAATAGACTAAAGCTCTTCAAAGGATACAGTTAGGTAAAAAGGTTTTCTTGTGTCTGCTTCAGGCAGTAGAGGAGGAGAGGGGAAGAGCCTCAACTTAACCAGGAGTTCAGGTGCTGAAAGCATGAATATCACAGTGAGAGAAGAGTCTGCGCCAAAAATAACAGCTACTTTCCAGTCGGCTGCCCACAACCACAGCCAGTCCCTTAAGATTAAATGTGCTATACCACAGTATCTTAAGGCTAGGTTCTTACTGAGTGTCGTGCAACCGTAAATAAGTCTTCGTTAGAAGTGAGCTAGAGGCTTCCTGCCGTGATGGGGGGACACTGTGTGAGCATTCAAACATCTAATTGCTGGAAACCAAACATCTGGGAATAAGGCCAGGTGAGCTGGCAGAGTTGCTAGCGGGAAACAGAAGAGTAGATGAAGTAGAACATGTCTGTGTCTTGTCTCAGACAGTGAGGATCCAGCCGCGTTCCAGTCACTGCAGAAGCACTGGGAACACTTAGCCTGCAAACCATTTGGTTATGAGACCAGGGAACACCAGGCAATCAACAGAATCAGCTTTCAGGATGTCATCATGTGCCCTAATAGTTTTTGGAAGGTATTGTTGAAAGCAAATCCACTGTTTACACAGGCCATTCAAAGTCATTAGGGGTTGAAAAATATTCATAACATGCACGCTACTGGGAGAATTTTGTGACCAGACAGCATGAGGAAAACCCAGCTGGTCTACTCCCTGGAAAAAAGTTTAATCTTTTCAAAGATGGTAACCCATAACACCTTCATGTCTGTGTAAAACCTCCGCAACACTTTGCAAATGCCCACTATTTCTCAAATTTCACAACAAAGAATTGTAAACCTGTATAGGGGTAACAAAGGATAAAATAATTTTATAGACAGAACGGAAACGTAGGGCTGATCTGTAAAGTTTAACAAGACTTCAAACTTAATTTCATCCGATTCAGGTCAATTGCTCATGACCTCAGTTTGCACTAACAATCAAACTGAGCTGTTTCATGTTACTAACGCTGCTCATCCCTTTGTAGTATCTTTATAGACCATTCTACTAATTTCCAGACAAAAAAACGTACCACTCCAGACATGGAAAAGTGTGATCCCCCACAACCATATAATCAAGCTATATAAAAGTAGTGGCTTCAGCATTGCAGTCTGCCTGACACCAGATAGATATAATTACAAAACAAAACCAGCTATGTTTAATGGTTAACTTGTGAAACATACCACATTGTTTCCAAGGACTTCACGAGAGCGGAAACAATGGCATGCCAGAGCAGATAGATGTAAACACACACACAGAAGAAGCTTTCGATCATCCTATTTCCGATTGTTGTGGATGTTTGTCTTCTTTGTGTGAGCAGAAACAAAAGAGCTGGTTTAGGGTGAGGATCTGGTATATACATTTGGTCCATATCAAAGGAGCTGTGGGCGTTTTTAACCATGTACATAATAATGTATATAAAAATACACATAAACCACATAAATAATCGTAATGTAATGTAGAATTATTATATAAATTATTGAGCCTATTTTAAAAATGAAACTCTATACTATCAGTTTATTAGGTACACCTAGCTAAAACTAATGCAGTCTAATACACCATTCCTGAAGGTTAAAGAGAGGTTCAACTTCATAGTCATTTTGGAGAATGTAGTTTGTGGTGCTGCTGAGTTGTATTGCGTAATACTGACAGGTGTTTCTGTTTGTCCACTCCATTTATATCAGTGAGGGTAGGCTAAATAACAGAAACAAATCTCTGTATGATGTACAATGTATTACAGTCCAACAGCCCCAGAAACTGTATCCTGCAAAATGAGCATATGGTAATAACCTTCATGTAGGTAGGATTTATTGCAGGTTTATTCATTGCAATTTCCATCTGTGGTGGGGATGAATTGACTTGGGGCTGAGTGCCACAGACAAGACAGGAAATGTAAGTATTGAGAGATGAACAAATTCATTATTTCAGTCTTTTCATGAGAACTATTGACAATAAGAAAAATCTAGAATAAAACCTGCCTTATCCATTTTAGGAAAAACTGAGCTAACAACAGAGCCATTTATCCCACCGTACTGTCCACTCTGTAAATCATTACTAACTAAGACTTACAGTGGGTGGTCTCCCACTTCCACTTCTCACAATCTACAGTCATCATGCAGCAAGGCTATTTGAAAACGGCAATGAAACAAATGTAATACACTTGTCATTGATACGCAGAGACAACTTAGGAACAATACAGGAAAATGGCCTTAATCTTAACCCTTTCTATCTGGCCGTTCTATGCCTTCCACCTCCGACTCTTTAATCAGAGCTCTTTTCACTCAGAGAAAAAGTCAATAACAGCATACAATCAGTAAACAAATTCAGCTATTTTTAAAAGGGCCTCTGCATTCATTTCAGTTGCTGTAATTTGAATTATTCTAGCGTGTAACACTTTAATTGTATAAGACAAAGACCATGTCAGGGGCACAGGTAGAGGGAAACTTGTGATTTGAAGGCTGCCATTCTGAGAGGGCACAGAGGTTGATGACAGAACCACATCTATATGTTTGCACAGTAACAGAAGGCAGTATTTCAAATCATTCCAAATATACCAGATCATTTTTACTTTTATTACTACAATTACTACTACAATAAGTAATATATTACTTTATTTATTATTATTAGAATTGTTAGAAAATACATGGCGTAAAAAAAAAAAAAAAAAAAAAAAATGAAGGGAAAAGAAAAAGAGACCTTAACATGTTTATAAATAACTTACTTACCTTCACTTCATTCAATCTTAATCAAGAGTGGCATCAGGAATCATATTACAGTAACATGTTGAGGTCCTTCTCAAGCCATTTGTAATGTTTCCAAGCCTCAGGATACGATACTGATTGTGTGAAGCTTAAACCAGACGCAGATTCTTTCACTTCCCACTTCTGAGATTCTCATTCAGGGAGCCTCCCAGTAGGAATGTGAGGTTTGGTCTGACTTCATTAATCCTGATGATTATGTTGATCTTGGCACCCAACACACAAGATGCCCTACTAGCAAAGCTACGGCTCAAATAAGGTCTCGTGGTGGAGGCTTTTAGTGCGACCAAATGTTGTCAATGGAAGTGCTTGATCCACAGTATGAGATATCTGATACAACTGCACATATATGTTTAACAGGATTTGCTGATCATCTGAAATCTTGTGAGGGAAAGCTACCCTCCATCTGCGACTCACGTGTCATGTGGAAGATGGCATCACAGGCGTGGATATGGGACAGGAAGGCATTTCCCAGGCCTTGGCCAGCATGAGCACCTTTCACCAGGCCAGCAATGTCTACAACATTTAGAAAGGCTGGAATTTTGCTGCAAGACAAGAAGTAAAAGGAAAAAAGGTGAGCCATTAAAACTTCAAACAATATCAGTACCTTTTTAATAAAACAGAAACCACTTTGCATTCGTTTGTGCTGAAATTTAGTACATCAGTCGACCCTGTTGACCCTGTGTCAAAGAGGTGCCAATTTATTATTAATATTTTTCTTTGCAGGTTTTTCAACAGCTTCCATGAAAAGACCAAAACCAATAATGCAATAGTCTGTCTCAACTCTTACAGACTTCCTGACCATGACTGTGGCACTCAGCCACGCGCCCATTGGTTCATAAATGTCTAGTTTCGCTTTTTAAGAATACACAAAGTAATTTTGCTGGGCACTGTAGTTTTTAGTAATGTTACTGAGACAGGAGTAAACTGAGCATTTGTTGGGAACTATTTTCAAAGGTGGACTGATATACCTTTGATGTGCAAGTGAGTATTTTTCATGTTGAACGGACTCAAAATAAACTGTACCTCCCATGTTCATTGTGAGCAACCTACATGTCACCCAGTGCAACAGTGTGGCTCACTGATGCATTGTTTAGATAGGTATGGTAGAGCTGTAAAAGCATGGCATTTAGTCGCCAAAGTTTCTATGGTTATTAGCCTATTTATGTATGAACAGCAGCAGAATCTGTTTCGCATGCATTTACAGTATAGCTCATAAACAGGACAGAGTTGTGTATTAGTGAGATTCATTATGCTCTTTGAAAAGCAGCAGCTTGGTTCAGGTAGCTAAAATTCATGTACTGAAATGTTCTGTGATATTCAGCATGCCAATTCTTGTCAGTCAAAAAGAGACATTTTGCTAGTAATATGTCATTATAGCACAGCAAATCTGAATTCAGCCCGCTTTAACAGCTTCTATAAATGTGCATGACAACCAGGTGTTGGAGGTTCAGATGCTTCAGCTTTTTCTTTAATAGGAAAACTTTGAATAGAGCAGTAATCGTACATCATACAGAACTGGCAGCTACATGTCAACAACATTGTTATATGTTTTCTCATACCTATAGCAAGAAGACAGTCAGAAACTACAGATCTGAAGTGTGAATAATACGAGAACGATGAGACCCCATACCTGGCAGGTTTGTGGAATTGGCAGAGGAAATCATAGCGTTCATCTGGAATGGGCACTCTGCTTTCATTTGGGTCAATGGTGCAGAAGGGGAAATTTTCAGCTGCAGCCTGACTCTTTGTCAGCACGTTGAAAAAGGTTGACTTCCTGAAAATAAAAACAGCAGTGAGGTCAATCCATCTAGAAGTGCTGGTGTGTAGAGCCTGATGGTTTGATAGAATGATCCTAAAACACTTTAAACTTTAAACAGTAAATTATGCAAAATTGACTTTTTTTATTTTCTGTGCAAGAAGGAAAAAGTTATTCTAATGGACTGAATATTTGAGTACTTGAATCAAAAACACTCTGTAAAATACTATACCCAATTACAAGGTCAGATAATCCCATAATAGATCAATTGTACATGGAATTGAGGGGCAAATTACATTTCTGATAGATCTCAGCTGTTGAACTGGATCAGCCAAAACCTGCCCCATGTTGTGATCACAGAGAGATTTATTTTCTACGGCACAAGCAGCTCAAGTGTACTTCAAAATCTACAGACAATGGCAAGTGTCTAAGAGTAATAATGGCACGGCAGTTAACTATAATCCAGGACTTTCCATCTTTATCCCCTCACCCGGTGCTTCACATTGAAATGATTGTTTGCTAAGTCCTATAGGCATGAAATTGCTTGAGATTGCTAAAGTGTGTACATTAATTTCTTATATAAAGCTAGATTGTTTCTCTAACATACTTGAAGGCTGTTCTTGGGTCACCTTGGAAAAAAAAAAAAGAAAAACCATTCACAGTAACACTATAACTATTGTCAGGTGTAAAAAATGGCTTAATTACACAGCAAATTACTTACTTATTAAATGCGAATGAGAGAGTAATATGCTGATCAGTAACAGGAAAAGTGATGCGTATTGAGAATTTGCAGCCACAAATTAGACCAGTGTTTTTCCACTGGTGGGTGGAGAAAACTCCTTCTTATACAGAGAGTAAGACAAGTAGTTGTAAAAACATATTTTAAGTAAAAGATGACTGGGCCCAGTATTAACCTAAAAACTTGGTCTGGGTTTACTATGACAACTACGAATGTGACAGCCAAAAATATTTCTTACACACGTATACAAGTATCGCATGACTGAAGTTCCATACTCCATATCCTTAGTTTGTGAAATCTCCAAAAAGAGCTAGTAAATGGATCTTAAGATTAAGATCATTCTGTAAAAAAAAATCCTGGTGATTAAAGTCTAGCCAAAAGTTTAAAAGACACCCTCATTTAATTTTCAGCTTTAATTATTGCAAGATTTAGTATCACAAATTATATTTGACTCAGAGTCAACATACTTTGAACGTCAGACTCTCCCGATTCTGTTTATTTTAAAATGGACTTGGACTCTAAAGGGATTTTTAACATTACTCACTTTTATCACTTTATTACTACTTAATCAAAGTCAACCCCTCCAATGGACTGTTTGGCCCATTTGTCCTGGAAGAAGCTACAGTGCACCTAGACCAAAAAACAAAAAACAAAGAAAAAACAAAAACAAAAAAAAATACACTACTACAGCTTTCTAATATTTATAATTCCAGGGTCGACTGAGTAATATTAAGTGAAAGAACTAGATACTCTTAATTAATGAAGGTTTTTAACTGCACAGCAACTCATTAACTCTGCAGTTATTGTTGATAGTCAGCAAATAAACAGCTGTGGCCTAAAATCAAAATCTTCCCAGCCTTATACCAGGAGGTAGGAGGTTAACCTTTGCTAAATTAAGCACTAAACACCAAGTTAAGCCAGAAGAGCAGAGAGCGTGAGGAAGGAGACAACTGTATAGTCAGTGCACATACAACTGAAATCTGTAAACTTTTCCTAGTCACACATGCACATTTTACTAGATATATTCATTTCTTCTTCAAAAGGGCAACCTGAAAGACAATGACAGAACATGTTAGCAATTTCATATTTTAACCAAACATGCTAGTTTGCAGAGTCTCAAATATAACTGTTTCTAATAATTTACATGACCATTGTTATGGTTGATGTTTGTGAACAGGTGAAACATTTTTAAGTGAGCATTTGGGACTTGTGGAGATTCCCAAGATGCAAGGTGTAATTATTTAGATTAATTGTTCACATTAGTTTCTTAGATCAGCTACATGACGGACAAAGTGAAAGGCAGGTACCCCTATGAATCTCTATTAAATTAATTTTGGCCTAAGTAGATGAATTGGAGGAGACCTTTAAGAATGACTTGATTTGAGGTAGTTTTTGCTGTGTATACTGTAAGGCATGCACCAATAAGGGGTTAAATGGACGAGACTTAACTTTTTTTTGTGTCTACGAGCAGGAGAAGGGCAGTAAATAGAACGTGCACGGGTCTAAGCGTAGAAATAGCTGCAAGGTTGGCTGAATCACACTCTCAAGTTTCCCATGTGTGAAGAATGGTCAGTTACACCCAACTAACAGCAGGCTGGCATGTGAAGTACAGTCATGGAGAAACCATAAGAGGGTTGACAAGTTGTACTTTGACACAAATGTGGTATGGCAGCCCACAACCTCAATGAGTTCTACTTTTTACACCAGGAAGAAATTATGGTTTCGCTGCGGTGAGAAATGAAAACACAAGAGATCTTTGTGCAATAAGCTTCAAAATCTGGCAGAACAGCTGAGGCAAACTTCTTCAGAAAACCAAATCTATGCAGTGTTTATTCTCCATTATCAATTTCCAGTGTCTAAATATATAATAAAATGAGACTTGTGAAAAATACCCTCAGCCTGTCTGCAGTTTAAGTGAAACATTATCAGTGGCTTCAAGTTCACTGATTCAGTAAAGTAACTGGATAATGTCTCAACACCATGGGCCTTAACTGCCCTTTCAAAACCTTGAGTGTTCAGGTCTTAAAAAACTTTCTGGGCTGCTTGGAAACAACAGTTCTCTTAAAAATCACTTAAAAAATTTTTTTAAGGACCTGCAAAAAAGATGAGGACCTGTCAGCTGAACAGAAGATGACCTATCACCACAGCCTTTCCTGTAGCTCTGGGGGTGGTGGCGGTGGAGGGGGGGGGGGGGGGGGGGGGGGGGGGGGTACATGTCATGTAGGCTCTGCCCAGTGATTATGCCCTGTCAGTGTTTCTGAAGGTCTTGGTAGATATGGACAAGGTGGATTTGTCTGGCCAGGTCTGACATGCAGACAGTATGTCAGCGTCTTAACACACACTATGGCCCTGCCACACATGACTATAGTACGGATTCTTGTCAAGTTGTCCAGCTTACCAGTAAAAACCTCTTGCAGGGAAACAGGTTAGAGACTGAAACACTCTCTCCGATTCTCCAGGTTTGTGTCCCAGAGAAATGCTCAAATTGATACACAAACACTGTTCAAACAGTCGCCACGTGTCCTTTTGCCAATAAACGCTCCTTCATCTCCAAACTACATCACATTTATTTGATTACATCAACCTGTTGACCAACAAGAATTTGACAACACCTAAAAGAGGCACTTGTACACACCCCTCTTTATGGTTAAGCAGCACCTTTTTAATTTCACCACTAGTTGCTCACTGTAAACTTCATTTACATAAATCCTAAACACACCCTCACCACTTACATAACACAAACATCCTCCTTCTGCCCTCCTATAATAACACCTCATAACACAGAAGTGAGAGGCAAGATCTGGGACTGTGTTTCATATCTTGTAACTTGTATACCTTTGGTTCATTCAGCTGCAGATTTTTAGGTTTAGCTACATAAGGTTACTTCATAATTGCAAGTCACCAAAGCACATCTTTCACATCCTCTTATGATTGAAACCCTGTTATTGTAAAAATAAAATAAAAAAAATTAAAAAGGACATGAAAATCAGTTCAACTGAATTCCCAAACAGAGCACTACTCCATGCAGGAATAACAGTGTCTGACAGTTCACAGCTGAGAGTTATGTGGCTTTGAATGCGCCTGTGACTGTCACACCATTTCCTCAAAAATGGACAACATGTGTAGCATTAAATGTGCTGTCTCTGTCAATGTTAGAAACATATCATTAGTTAAATCTACAGCAGGGACTAGCCTGCACATGGTGGGTCAGTTGTACAGTAAACGCTGAAAGTCCTGTGTTTACACGTTCACTTTGTGATGTGGGTTGCCTCTGGTTCCTCATATTTTCCTCCACAGTTCAAAGACTAAAGCCACAGGTTAGGTGAACTGGAAACTCTAAATTGCCCTGACATGAATGTAATGGTGACTGTGTTGGTGAGTCTACCTGTCTGTTTTTCCTGTGATTGACTGGAGAGGTGTCTAGGATGTACCCTGACCTTTGACCAGTACATCCTTGGATGAGTGATAAGAGGGTATTTAAAATGAATAGACAGCAGGGGTTGTTAATGCTTTTCATTCATTTAATGTTCTTTTCTGCAACCACAGCAAAGTGGTAGGAAGAATATAGGTTCATTGTTGGTTGCTGTCATACAGTGTTATTTAAATGTAGATGGATCATGTCAAACTGTCATCAGTAAGATGTCACAGAAAAACAAATCTTTGTTTTCCCTAATTGAAAACACACTGCCATAATAATGAAACCCACATTTATAAATTCAAGGACACAGGATACAGGATACATACTACATATAAATGATCAGAACTATTATATTAAAACCATGCGTTTTTATTAGGTTCACCTTCAACTATAACATTTATTTTCTTTAACACCCAAAGTTATTTAGACACTGTCATTTAGACAGAAAGTTAAGGCACATGGAAGGAAAGCTCTAGTGGGATTTGATCCAAGGCAGCGCACATGGTCCCAGCCATGTTGTTAAGGAACGTTGACTGTCCAGGGACAGTCACGTAAGGAACAGGATTTTTTTTAATTTTCTGGCTCATCTAAAATCATGTGCATTCTGCTCCATGATGACATTTTGCTTTCTTTCAACATAAAGTGTGGTGTGCAGCAGGTGTTGAACAAGTCAAAAAATTTAGCCAAAGTCTAAAATAAAGTTGTATCTAAATTTACATTTTTCTTTAAATTTAATTGGTCATGAACTTTACTGTACTTGGTTTACATCCTGCCTTATGTGCATTTTTTATGTATGGCTTCATATAAGGCAGGTATAGCTCAGATGTGGACAGAGCACATGTTGGTGCATGCAGTGCACAGTAAGAAGGCCATAGAATCAATTCAAATAAAAACCTTTTACTTACCCAACGTTGGGCAGGCCGACAATTCCTATTTTCAATGAGGTGCCAAACCTTCCAATCAGTGGTGGTGGCTTTGGTGCATCATTTCCCTTTCCCTAACAAAGACAATGTGGAGATGTCTGCAGTCAGAGAGAGCACTTGCCATTACATAATCTACAGTGCATTCTCATTTTTGAATGGAGCTATTCCTTAACAAAACGCACCTTCTTCGGAGCCATTTCTCACACTTAAGTTTCTGCTGACTTCCACAACAGCTCACCAGCTCAGAGCAAAAAAAAACACACTCATTGACAGAAAATGGGCTAAGCTAAGTCCTCAAATGTAACCAGTCGACTGCACTTCAAACTGGCTCGCTCCCCGCGCTCAAAATAGAACATGCAGCCTCTGGAAATGAAAGTTGACACTGTAAGCTGGCAAGCTGACCTGTACTTCCAAATTTAGCTGTCGATACTATCAATGCAGGTTGATGAGCTGCTATAAGATCAGTCTTACAGAGGACTTTTACTTGAAAAGTGTGGTCTTGCGAGCGTAGTTAATCTTTATCAGAGGTTTCACAACAGCCGCGTGCTTTCTATTAACATTTGAATCATCTGTCTGACAGTCGTCTAACTGAAGACATCCATGAGTTGAATCTCTACACTGACAAGTCCGAGCAATTTTGCCACGTCTCCTTGCTTCACAGCTTATTCACTTCCTGTAGAAATAAATCCTTGCCGCTGAGCAGTTTATTTCACACTGCACTTTAATGTAATGTCGATTTGATTTCCTTGCTGAGGCCTCTGTATCCCTGTCACCAAAATAAATAATGACCTGGCAGCTTTTTAGTGCAAGTGATAAAACAAACTCATGGAAAACAGCAGATGACACACAGACATTGTCATTTCCAGCCTCCAATACCAAAACAAAGAGGAAAAAAAACACTGTTCTCAGAATTGTTTGAATTTTGCAAGGTATGATCACAACCCAAAAATATCTGTAAGAAAAGTAAGATATCATAAGTAAAACCATCTTTCAGTAAGCGTCCTCTGATCAACTACATACAAGTGCAGCCATCAGACAACAATACACAGCTTCAGCAGCAGAGAAATAAAGTATAACATCACTGCATTCATAGTTTCCCTCAACATCCTTTGAGAGAAACAGGTGTAGCCACATGAACACATGAAATTACAACAATTAGTTAAATGTCCTCAAATAAAACTTCCCCCAGCAGAAATACAAATTAAAACATGCAGGGGCACAACCAAAAACCATCACCCAATCCAGCAGCCTGTCTAGTTTAACATGCAGAAAATGAGGCTCTAATAATCTGGATTTGAGGCAAGTGAGGCTGGCTTTATAGAAAGAATTTAAATGAATAGGTCTGAATTAATCATTTATCTTTTGTTGATGGATGCACCCCCACTTAGACTCATCACAATAGGTGCAGAGCGTTTTGTTCGACCATATAAATCATTCCCATTGTTTAAGGTACATTGATCAATCTAATGGCTTGTAATAGGCTCCTAATTGCCACAGAGAAGTGCTCACGAATGGAGTCCAGAATTACAGATTCAACTCAAAATTCTCACATGAATGATAAGGCAAGATCATGTTATCCCCTTTTGTCTCAGGTAAACATCCACTAAAAAAAGAAGCACCGGGATTTTATTATTCTAGGATAATGTGACAAATAAATTTCCTTCAAAATAAATTTAAGGCAGAGTATATAAAGAAAGACAAGTACGTGAATGGCTGCATAAAGATTCTGTGATTCCCATGCAGTTTTCTTTGTTAGGACGTACAGAAATCATTATTCCAAGCTGAACAGGTCACACTGCTCCTCATTACGATGTAATACTATACAAATAATCATATACATAAGAAAATTAACATCTTAATAAATGGAAAAAATGAGTGTAATATATCCAATATTGTCAAACTAAAATAGAGAAAGTATGTTTTTGTTCTAAAATAATACTAATACTATGAACTTAACTGAAGGATAATTTTCCGGGTTTTTTTTTAATAAAGAAAATATACTGAAAATAAATGCTTACATCTGCGTTAATTTTCATTTAAGGCTCGAATTAATTTAACTTCTTTGTCAACAATCAACTTTGTTTATGTAGAGCAGACATTTAATACTGTTAACAGCACTCTGCCAAATTGTCATGATTGCAAAAATGATTCCATTTTCTTGGCAGCACTCAGTATTTGATGAGACTGATTTTTATTCACCCTTCCAAAGGTGGGGCTTTAAAGCAAAAAGAGTATTGGAACAAATTGCGCCTGTGTTGACTGGCAGCATTCATACTCTATAATGGAGCATTATTTGCCCGTTTTGAATACTGTAATGCACATCTTTCGGTCAAGCCTTTCTCTGGAAAATTGCTTTAACTTTTAAAGGGATGATGATTCACATCAGAGCAGGTCAATTTTACATTATGCCATTATCCCTGAGCATTTTAACAAGCTATGGAATATTCTGGCTTATTGAGTCGTTATGATAAAAGACAAAAAAAAAAAAAAAAAAAAAAACATAATAAGAGTCGCAAGTTTAGGAAAAGTGGTGATACACAGCATCCTCTTAATTGTCCACAGTTTAATTGAATGCGTGATTAGGTTGGCGTTAAATTTTATTTCTCAGCTACAAGACAGGCATCGTGCCTCCTGTTAAATCAGTTTAATGGAGATGACTGGCGGCCTTACAGCAGGCTGCCCCTGGAAGCTGAAACTTTTTCCGCCTATAAAATACTTGTCTTTTAAAAGAGATCTACTAGTATACACGCTGATACAACAAGCTGTCATTTTTAATTAACCCCTCACCTGGACTCCCCCAATAAGTAAGAAGGGGGTGGTGGGAGGGCGAGTACGCCACGAACGCGCAGAACTCCAACACACGCACGAGCACAGCCGCGCGTAAATTTTGGCTGGAAGTAAACAAACTCTGTGTTAGCTTATCAATTACAAACTCTTTTTTTTCTTCTTCGTGTATTCAGTGACCATTTGTTTTATTCAGACAGCTCATAAATACTCTAACCGCGGTAGGAGAAGCGAAGTCTTCGCTGCCAGGCCTGTTTCTGGACTTCTTCACTAAACTTAATCCACCTGTGATTTCCCCATATGAACACAAAGACTTCAAAATTTGAGAATGAAGCATACAACATCATTTGTCCCCGTCAGGCATTAACGATGCCATGACTGAGGCGCAGCAGCATGCACTGGCTACAGACTGTTTTGATAAAGTCATCAGCAACAACAGCGTCTCTCACATTGTTCCAGATACTCTGGACTTAAATAGCAACAATTTCTCTATGACGCGCTGCGCATGATCTGAATATTGAAAATAAGAAGGGAAACCTGCAACTGCACAGAGTGTCACCATAAGCCACAAACGCTTTGAAATCAGTGAAAAGCTTACCTCTTGGAGAACTGGCGTGTGAACTCAATTCTGCAATGAAAGGAGACATTGAGCCTTCGTGTGAGAATACACAAAATAACTGTATGCATTAAAAAAAATACCAAATCGTGTCTTGTATGACAGTCTGAGCAGAAGCTGCACAACAGATGATTGACGGCGGGGTTTTTGGTGTTTCTGTCTGCGGTCGAGTCTCTCATTGGCTGACTTCGTCCCCAGCCATGAATGCAGCTATTAGATTGGCTGCGCGTCCTCGCCAGCTGTACTTCAAAGAACACGCTCTCTACAACTAGGTAGTGTCGAGAGCTGCGAGCCAAGAGAGAAACCGTGTGACCCGAGTTAAGCACGGTGAGTCTGAATCAAATTGGAGCCGTACAGCATTGAAATCGCGAACACTCTCATCACAGCACAGACCCTGGATATGGCTACGTCTATACTTGGGGTGAGTCCGACGCATATGTGCGCAAAAGTTGTGCATAAAGTTATTGCTGCCTACTTTTGTCTGCAAGAAAAAAAAAAGGTGTTTACTGCTTTCATAAACATACATGTGCTAAATTTTGGAGTTTGGTTTCACTGCTGAGGCATTTATCATCACGTTACTTATTTTCGTAGTTATTAATTATCAAACAGTAAAATGTTAGATGCCAATAAAAGCGAACCTGATCAAACTTTGCAGTGTTTTTTTTTTTAGGATTTCCTACTCTCTATGTAACAGCTTATGTTTGATAGTTAATATTTTAAGAAAGTTTGTAAGAATGTTAATCGTTATTACATTCACCGTGTTTTATTTATGATATCCGCGAGAAAACAGAGAATTTCATAAAATTCGCCTCCTCTCTCTCCAAACACGTCTATTTCAGGTCAAATTACACTTTAAAGAATTGAAGTTGTTATAAATTCCTTTGTTGAAGTTCTGTTTTGTTGTGAATCAGCCGTCTGCTCCCCAGTTATGCGGGTTAAACCACAATCTTTCAGCCATATTTCATTGCCTGTTTTTAAGTCCAACTTTTGTGTGTGTTGTTTTTTTTTGTTTTTTCAGGAAGAACCACGGTTTGGAACTACACCTCTAGCTATGCTGGCTGCAACTTGCAACAAAATTGGCAACACCAGTCCTCTTACAACTTTACCTGACTCGAGCGCTTTCTCAAAAGGTGGATTTCACCCGTGGAAAAGATCCTCCTCCAGCTGTAACTTGGGATCCAGTCTGCCCGGTTTCACAGTAGCAACAAGCCGCGCGTCGACAGGACTAACACCGACCAGTGGCACAGGCAACAGCGCCTTTTGCTTAGCCTCCACCTCCCCGACCTCGTCTGCATTTTCCACAGAGTACAGCGGTCTGTTTTCCAACTCCGCGAGCGTCACATCCCAAGAGTCTGGACAGTCGGCTTTTATCTCCAAAGTCCACACATCAGCAGAGACTCTGTACCCGCGGGTGGGGATGGCACACCCGTACGAATCGTGGTACAAGTCCGGTTTCCACTCAACCATCTCTGGTGATGTTACCAACGGAGCGTCTTCGTGGTGGGACGTCCACACAAACCCCGGGTCGTGGCTCGATGTCCAAAATCCTGCAAGCACCCTCCAGACCTCGCTGCACTCCGGGACGCCCCAGGCCATCCACTCCCAGCTGAGTGGCTACAACCCGGACTTCTCCTCGCTGACCCACTCGGCGTTTAGCTCCACTGGAATCAGCCCCTCTGCGTCTCATCTACTGTCCACCAGTCAGCACCTGTTAACACAGGACGGTTTCAAAACAGTTATCCCCACTTACACAGACGCTTCTGCCGCCAACGCCATGATTTCTGGTGGCAGTTCAGGAATAAGTAGCTCCTCAAGGTCGTCCCGGCGGTACTCCGGTAGAGCAACATGTGACTGTCCGAACTGCCAGGAGGCCGAGCGACTGGGACCCGCCGGGGCCAGCCTGCGGAGAAAGGGACTCCACAGCTGCCACATTCCCGGCTGCGGTAAAGTGTATGGAAAGACATCTCACCTCAAAGCGCATTTGAGATGGCACACCGGCGAGCGGCCTTTTGTCTGCAACTGGCTTTTCTGTGGCAAAAGGTTTACTCGGTCCGATGAGCTCCAGAGACACCTTCGCACCCACACCGGCGAGAAACGGTTTGCTTGCCCGGTGTGTAACAAGCGCTTTATGCGGAGTGACCATTTGAGCAAGCACATCAAAACGCACACGGCCGGTGGAGGAGGCAAAAAGGGGAGCGACAGTGACACCGACACCAGTAACCTGGAGACCCCGAGGTCCGAGTCTCCAGAACTTATTTTGGAGGGAGTAAATCCCAGAATCACTGTTAAGGATCCGTCTCCTCACGACGAGCCCTAATGAGGCTACACCCAAAATCAAACCAGATTCAAAACTGCACAGCGTTGAAAACGGGTCTTATTTGACAGACAATAAAAGGAGACAATATTTCAAGAAGCGATCGCAAAGTCTAAAAAAAAAAAAAAAAAAAAAAAAAAAAAGATAAAAAATATATTCTCCACGGGCGTGACGAGTATTTCATTCGTAAATCCATCTAAAGAAACCACAGAGTGATTTACTGTAGGCCTTTGGAAATTTTTAGGGACAACTTGAAAATGAAATGGATGTTTGCTAAGGGTGCGCAAAACCTGTTGAACTTTGGTTGGACAATGTGAGTTCCATCTTGTATATTGACGACTAAACTATGTGTTACTTTCATGTAAATGTTAGGCTATGATTGTTTTATTCGTGTTGGTATCCTGGAAATCAGGGAGTTTACTTTCGACGCACTTTGTGGATATGTATGTACACAGCTTTTTCAACCTTGGTTAACCATTTTATTTCTTTGCTAAAAAAATATCTATATATAAATGTTTACCTGTATAAAGTCACACGTATAAGACTTTCATTTTATCGTAATTAAAATATCTTAAAAAAGGCTGTAGTTGTGTGATGTAGATTTTATATTTTTTGTTTATTTTGTAGGTTATACATTTGGAGAAAAAAAATACTGATTTTATTTAATTTAGAAAATTATTTTAAACCCTAAGTGCTGTTCGTAGGCTATTTTTTCTTAAAATCACCTATATTACCTTGACTTTCACTATTTCCCCTATGGAATAAATCAATGTTTAATGCCCCGGAAAAGACATTTCATGCCTAAAAGAAAATCTTGTTAAATGGTATTAATTATGACTTGGAGCACATCGAAGCCCCATGTGTCTTGTATTTGCGATTAGGGATTCGTGTCTTATCAAATATCTAATTAATCTCCGAGACATCTTTTGTTCGGTTTCACTTTATCGGGGGGTTTCCAAGGGGGTTTGATGACAAAGGTCCCTGAATATTTATTCTAATTGTCCAAATTAACTGCTTTCATTTGCATACCAATCGATGGACCGAGAATAAGGATATGGCTTCTTTCTCTTTGCCAGAAACCACAGAGATGTTATGGGAACAGTTTTTTAAACTTTAGAAAAAGAAGGGGGCAAAGAGTCACATGCAAATGTTGAATTTGAAATGGTCTTTGCTCGGCGCAGTCAAATGGTGCCTGCATGTTATTTGAATATCAGTGGCCCCGTATTGAAAGGGTTCAAGGATGCTCTCTGACTTCTTTGTGCTTACCCAGTGCAGCGTCCGACTCTCAAAGAAAAAGCCGGGGAATAATTACAGCGTGAGTCCAGGACTTGGAATACGTCAGGGAAAAGCATCTCATCCAGACACCCTCTTCTGCCCCCCCCCCCACCCCCATTTTTTTTTTTTTTTTTTTTTTTTTGTTGAAGAGGATGTTAAATTGACCAGAAAGCAATAGAGGGAAATTATTTTCATTTCCTTTTGTGCAACAGCGGCTTCAAGGAAACGGCCAGATAGTGAAAACTATCAAATTAGATTGCCAATTTGAATTTCTCCAAAATATAAAAAAAGACACACTTGCAGGAACGCTTAAGGAAAAAAATGTTGAAATTTAAGCTTTAGAAGATACATTTAGCAATTGGCATAAATGTTTTGTTTTTTTTGTTTTTTTTTTTAGATAAAATTTAAGTGTCAATATTTTCTTCCTTTTTTATATCAAAAATGTTTTTCGAGTTTTGGAAACGGAATGAGTCAAATAACGTTTATCATCTTAGGCCTAAAAATGCGAATAACGGGGAAAAAATCAATTTATGTAGTATAAAATATATATATTATATATAATTGAATTCTATACCGTTTTCCCGTATTAAAACAAACTGGTCTTCATTAATAAAAAATACAGTGCAGCGTTACCTCAGGTATATTTTCTGTATTTAAACGCAGAATTTGTATTTGTTTTGAGTTTGACACCCGCAAAACGCTTTAGGGATAACGCTCATTATGTCTGGTCATTCAGGGAAACCGGCTTGAATTTTTTTTCTAAAATATTATAAAAAAATATATTATGCGCAAAACGGTAATAATTAGCTGTCATGTGTCCAGAGCTTAAAGTCCATTTAGCGGGGATTAGTGGGAATACACTGACCTGATCAATCAACAGACAAATCCACATCTTCATTTTCTATCAGATCTATAGCCCTGACATTCCTTTCATCCATGGCAAATAAACGCTTTAAACTGAGAGGATTAAACATTTAATTTGAAAATAAAAGTCCCGATTTTTGCAGAGGTCAACAGCCCTCTCAGCATTACAGCTTTACAATAGCCATATTTCCAAAAAAAGACACAATAATGAAAGGAGGATAAAAACTGCAGCCACAGAAATAGTCTTCGAAGCAGCCAACTGACCATGAAAATGAGCCTAACATTTTCCCATCAACAGATCATAGCTGCAAATTGCTTCCAATGGTAATCAATTAATCTAGACCCTTTCATACAGTACAAGACAACACAAGAATGCAATGAGCTGCATCTAGATATTTTCTGTCGACTGCTTCCCTCTACTGGAAGAAAAGGAGACCGATATACACAACATCTGCAATCTGGTTTTTAAATAGAGGGACTCTGTGTGATCGAGAGAGAAATACTAAACAGCAAAAATTCTAAATCTTTTCACGTCTTGTTCATTGTTACTGTAAGAGGGAAAAGAAAAATCAGCGCTTTCTCTTAGCTCTGTCTTGGCTTCTCTCTCTTCTCTCCCTACTCCTCCTACTCCTGCTCCCGCTCCTACTCCTGCTTCTTCCTTTACCCTCCCTATCTTTCCCTCTTTCCCTGCTTCCACTCCTCCCATCTGCTGTTCTGCCTTTCCTTCCATCTGTGCTACTTCTGTTCCTCTCACCATCTCTACTGCGACGCCTGTCTTTACCTCTGTCCTCCCTGCCTCTCTCGCGGCTCCTACTTCTGTCCAAACCAGACTTGGAGCCACTAGGTCTCTGCCTGTCCCTGCTGGTGTGTCTCTTTCTCTCTTGACCTCCCTCCGACTTGATCTTGTTCTCCGGGCTGCGATTTCGACTCCTGCTCCTTCCCCTCTCTGTCCTTGTTTGTCTGTAATCTCGGGACTCCTCTTCAGGCATCCTCTGTCCAGTGTGAGGGCTCGGTGACCTGCTCCTGTGAGAAGAGGCCTTTTTCTGACTCTTGACTCGCCGCTCGCTCTTAGAGCTGTTATCCCAACAGGAATCTTTTTTCTTGTTCTTTCTCTTTTGGCTCTTGAACTTGCCCTGGTTGTCTGAATCTGATCCACTATCGCTGCTGCTGCTGCTGCTGCTGCTACTACTACTACTACTACTTTCATGCTTTTTCTTGTGTTTTGTTTTGCTTTTCTTCTTCTGTTTCTTGCTCTTCTTTTTCTTGGCCTTCTTTTCCTGGCGATCAAGTTTTCTGTAAAAGAGCAACAAAAAAATGTCTGGTCAATTAACATTTTCCAACAAGGCAGCTGACAGATGTCCGATACTAGTGCAATAAGTTCTATGAATTATATCGAGGTTTACGGTGAATGCTGAAGGACAAGTCAGCTAAATAAAAAGTCTGGCACCAAAATGGAAAGCAACTGTGATATCAAATTATATATTTATTTTTAAAAAACATTTGATATATATTTTCAAATTTTATGACAAATATTTAGGACAGCATCTCGGTAACCTTGTAATTCTTCAGGTCATTTATCAGGGATTTCATTTCATCACACTGTATCAAGGTGAAGCTTAAAAACATTCAAATTATGTTAAAAAATAATCGCAATGCTTCAACTCCTTTAAGCTTTATTTCATAAAGATTTTAAACTGTGCTTCATTTTTACCTGAGGAGCTTCTGTTTTTCCTTGGTTGTTAACGACTTCAGAAATTCCACCTCAGGATCGTCCTCTTCATCGCTGGCAACATATTCCTATAAAAGTAGACAGGATATTGAAATTTGTACTGAAATCAAAACAACAATGTACAAATAAATACTAATTTAGTATAAATAGTAAATAATTATAATTTGTATTATCAAATCTGTTCACTCTACTTATGTTGCATTTATACATGCTTGGTATAGATAGTTACTCTTTTTCTCGCCGAAGGGTAGAGTATATGTGTGTGTTCGTATATCATCCTATGTGTGCAAAGATGGGAGTGCGACACAGACAATTACCTGCGATGGATCACAAACAGTAGCATTCCTACCAAGGACACATTTTTTCAGGGCAAACCCACTGTTTCGCATCTCCGCCATTAACTCCGAGGGGTGCATCGACGGACCTGTTAGCACAAATCACAGCCTCAGAGTCCCATTGATGTCAAGCCCATGCCAACCACTATCTCCACAGTGGGAATTTCAGGGGCGGCTTTGTTAACAGAATGGGACATCAAATCAACTCACTCCACTTCCGGCTGAGCAAATCATACAATATCATTCTCTGCCAAAGCAGCAGTTAGGGGAATCAGAATACACAATAATTACATTTTTTTCTCCCGGCACAGGAGGGGGACCATTACAGCACTCCACCATCAACACCATGCACTGACTGGACTCTCCCAGGGTAAACATTATTACTTTACTACTCAACTCGCTGATTGCAGAACTCAGAATCAGCTCAAGACTGGGAGCTCCAGCTGAAACCTGAGAGGAAAGGTACAGTAGGTGTACCTGCTGCAAAGTCTGTGACAGACAAAAGCCAACCTACTGGGCCTCAATATCAAGCTGCACAGACAATCTGGATCCCTGTTCTTTTGCACGCACATAAAATGAGTCTACAGTTTTTACATTGCATAGCTAACAACAAACATAATTAACAGCAATTTAAATATATTTTTGCAAAACAAATTTCTGCTGCGAAAATGTATATAAAATCAATAAAATTTGCTAATCTAACGCTGTTATTTTTTATTAATTTCTCATGTTTTATTAAAAAAAAACAGAAAATAAATTCTGTGTTTGTTTACATACATTTCAAAGAATATTAAAATTTAATAACTTTGATAAAACTGCCATAAACAAAGGAGCTGCAGGGGAAGAAAACTATGCTTGTTTTACATGACTATTATTGTATGTGCTCTACCTGCTGTCTCCTCCGGGGCCATAGAGCTGGCATTGATACCCGACAGCCCATAGAGAGGACACTCTCTGTCTGTATTCACATGGCCCCATTTGTGACATTTGATGCATCTCACGTTGCGCACCTGCAAAGTTAACAACAACAGACATTATTTGCAGCTGTCTCAATTCTAGACGTGTGCATAATAATTTGAAACCCTACTCAACATTTCATTTTTAAAAAATGATGGTAACACTAAGTTAAAAGGCAAAAACATTCCACTAATGTCTTTTTAATTTTAAATGCATGACAAACTCTTTTTATTTTTGAAATCATTTAATCCATTACTCATACACAATGTATTTTGTAATACATTGGTTCACATTCTTTTAAGCTTCTGATCAGTGTCTCAGGTTATGCCTTGAGTGTGAACATGTGCTGCAAACAACAGAAACTAAAGTGTGACTTTTTGTTTTCAAGCTATTTCATTTATAGGACCAGGAAGATATGAAAGTATTTCACAAAAAAAAATCTCAGAAAGCTAAAATAATTTTTTAAACTGATTTTTTATGTTTCATTTTGTTTCTTATTTATTCAATCAACTTGTGACTTCCTCAGCTTTAACCCCCAGGTTGTGAATCACTTGTGCAGTATATATTCTCCAAATAAGTACAAATCATCACGTACCTGGATTCCAAATGGCTGATCTCTAATATTCATGTCATCCTTTGCATACCTACATGAGAAAATTAAAGATAAAAAATAATGCAAGTTCTGTCCGGACACTAGAAAACATGCCCTAGAAAATGTAACTGTGTATGAAATCGATCACTTACTTCTCTCGTGGAGCTACTTTCTGCCACTCAAATTTGTAGTCTTCGTCTCCCTCCTGACAAATAAACATATTTCAATATGAATTTCAGTGTGTAAGCATTCCTTGATATAAAGGACTGGAAAGCAATGGAAACCACAATCAACATTCTAAATTTGTGTTCAAATTCAGAGTATACATATATTGTGGAATTTTGAGTTGAGAGAAATTGAGTAGATTTGTTGGGTTTTTTTTTCCTACTTTACCTCTTTCTTTTCCTCTTCAGGACAGAAGAAAAAAAAACAGAAAAAAAAGAATGAATGTTAAAATGTCAATGCATTATTGTATCAAGAATCAAATGCTTGGAACTGGATATATTATTTAGTAGGAACCACAGATGCTCGGCTTCGATCATTCACCTTTGGATGCTCCAGGTGGAGCCTCGTACATGAAATTGAGGCCATTTTTAACACGATCATCCCCCATCAACAACCTAGAGGTTGGTAAAAAAATATGATGAACTTTGTGACAGTTTTTTTATGATTTTTATCAACATTTACAACATGTGAATTTGGAGGATGTCTTCAAAAAATGTCCGCTGAATTTCTACAGATATATCTACTGATATACATTTTCATGAGGTACCACATATCATTGTGTATATTTATCCAATACATTTATCTAACCTGTTGTTGTAAGTTTCCTGCTCTTTCAGGTATGCCTGCATAAGGTCTTCTTGCTTTTTCTTCTCGAAAGTCAGTTTCTGCTCTGCTATCCATACCTGTAAGAAAGAAAAAAGGACTTCTTCCAGGGCTCTAGGAAATGCGGGCATTTTAAACCGTTTTATACATTTTATAGACTAAATGATCACTCAAGGGTAACAGATACATCCATCAATTAGGAGAAATAACTTTTACTTGCCGTTCTTAAGCAAAATTAATGAATAAAGCAAACAAACTTTTTTTTTTTTTCATTTATTTGTAAAGTTGAAAACTTGCAAGGTGTATAAACAATATAAAATTTGACAACTTGATATGTAGCAGAGGAGGCTCAGAGCCTTTTTTCCATCTGGAGCTCCTTGGCCACACAAGAACATGCACTTCCATGTCTAAGCAAAATACGTACACATACTGTATATTAAATCTAGACATTTTATTTTTAGTATCTTCATTTATACCACCCAAACTCATTAAAGAATTTGTATGCGGCTGAAGTGAACTTCGCAACTGCAACTTAACAACGATTAACTGTAACTATAGCTTTATTCAATTACACCGTTAAATGAGTAAATCGACAGGTTTATCTACACCCGTGATTCATACAGAATAAACCCTCTACTGTGAAGTACTTTCTATCGTGTATTTATAAAAGAGAATAATGTTTGCTTTTGATAAGTAGCAACCTTGGCTAGCAAAAGCAATACACAGTAAGTATAGCTTGTTAGCTAGTAAGCTAATCTGATGTCTAACAGCCTCTATAACTGTAGCTAGCACTCACCTTTTTGATATTTGACTTCGACGCAGGGTGAAAATCTTTCTTGCACATGAAATTTGCAAACGACTTCCCCATGGCTGGCACCCTATAATGTTATTTAAACTGAAAACGTAGTGTCGACTTTAGCTAACAGAGTCGCTAGCGCAGCCTCCTCCGGCTGTAAACAAACGCGTCCGCACGAAGACAGTTCTACATTGGTTGAAGGGGCGCCACATAAGTAAATTAAGCTTTAAACTATATTTATGATAGAAACTGCGTTAAATTCACCTGTATGCCAAACACAGTATGCTAAAGCAATTACAGAGCCACAGTACTTAAAATGTGTAAATCATTTTTTCTTGTACTGTTTCGTGGATTATTGTAAGTGTTTCTTATCTGATCATAGAAATGTTAAAAAAAAAAATAGAAAACGATTTTTTTAGGCGGCAAATACTACAGGCTTCAGGAATACCAGCAACCACTCTAATAATCTAAAATAAGAATTACAAATTACGAACGGTTATAATATAAACGTGAGGTAAATGTGTCACGTGAGCCCGCAACTCGCTTCACTACGTTTATAAAACGAACTTCGTCTGGGTCACGTGACTGCTGTGCTTCCGTGTCAGAGGGTGAACGGATGAATCACATGGAAACAGAAATGAGAATAGAAACTAACACGGACAGTTACAGCGCTCGGTAAGACAGGCAAACATAGGTAAGGCTACCTTGTCTTACTGGTGAGTACAGTCTCAGCATGACATGACACTGCCAACTGGCAGCAAACATCACACCTAACATTTAACTTGTAGCTCTAAATCTGAATTCAGACAGGTGTTTTCAAGGTGTTAGTGCAGTGGTTGCCTATGCTGAAGTATCCACGCTCTTTAAATATGATCATAAGATATAAGCTTGTGTATTTGTAACCTTACCAGTAACTTGTTCTCTCTGTTGACCCTCAGCAAAGTTGTGGTTCAAAATGAACCCATCCTCCTGTGACACCTTTGTGGCCCTGCCCCCCTCCACTGAGGGACAGCGCATCATCTTTGGGAAAAACTCTGACAGGCCTTGTGATGAAGTACAGGAGGTGGTGTATTTTCCTGCCAGGGACTACAGTGCAGAGGAGAAGGTTGAGGTAGCTTGTTATGGTCCTCCAACCTTCAGTTTACCTCATTGTGTCTGCTCCTTTGTGAACGAGCCATTAGATAACCATTAACAGCCTTTGCCCTTCTGTCTTGTTTGTCTTGTTAGTGTACATACATAGAGATTGAGCAGGTTGCTCACACTTACGCAGTTGTGTTGAGCAAACCAGCATGGCTGTGGGGGGCAGAGATGGGCGCAAATGAGCATCAAGTGTGTATTGGA
Source organism: Toxotes jaculatrix (assembly GCF_017976425.1). NCBI lineage: Eukaryota > Metazoa > Chordata > Actinopteri > Toxotidae > Toxotes > Toxotes jaculatrix. The sequence goes on along the minus strand of NC_054408.1, from coordinate 11,921,474 downwards.
AATGAGGCAGTGTGGGGCAGAGAGAGTGCTGATGGTGACGAGGCTCTTCTCGGCATGGATCTTGTCAGGTAAACCCCCCTGCACACACAGTTGTGTGCATTTTCAAGTGTCTGTCACTTGCCAAACTATGCTCATCTTGTGGTGCAAGTGGAAATTTAGTGACATAGTGCCAGCCAGAAATTGTTTCATGTTTTTTTCAGGCTTTTGTCAGTTAAAAATAAATTTGTGAGAAGCACTCATAGACAAAACATAAATCTGTGATGCTGCAATTTCACAGGCTTGGACTTGAGAGGGCTGATACAGCTGAGAAAGCGGTGGATGTTATTACTGAGCTGCTGGAGAAATATGGTCAGGGAGGATCGTGCATGGAGGATGAGTGTGGCTTCACCTACCACAACAGCTTCCTCATCTCTGACAGGAAGGAGGCATGGCTGCTGGAAACGTCAGGGAAGTACTGGGCTGCAGAAAGAGTGGAAAGTAAGAAAGACCTACAGAAAAAGAATATTAAGGAGGGGCACCCGTTTCCTCTGCTTGTGCAAAGGAATGAGTTCAAAAGACACTTTTTTTTTAGCCTGCAGTATTTGAAAACCACAGAAAAACAAAAAACAAAAAGATGGCTTCTTGACAGGTTGTTAGCTTTATATATAGGTCATGGTCAGTAGTAACACAAAGAGTAAAGGAAGGAGCCATGCAATGCAGGAAAGTGAGGAAATTAAATCTGCTCAGTTTGAGCTTTAACTTAACTATAAAGCAGCAGCGGGATGTTTATATTTTAGTAAATAAAGCTTGTTGCTTCCTGAGAAAAAAACACCTGGGGAAGTTTGACGTAGTTCATAGTGTTTCCATTACATAGTTTGTCCACCAGAGGGTGCTGGTATTTTTTTAGCTGTAAAATGTCCTACACCTAATGAATTTTGACTATATCCTGGTCAAAATTCATTGATACCCAAATTTAAATTTTTATTAAATTTAAATTTTCATTGTGCTTTTACATTTTCCCACTTTTTTTGCATTTCAGGGCTACCATCCTTTTGTATTGGTATTACTGCAGTCATGACTAAAGTCAAAAAAGTTAAAACAGCCTCGCAAGAATATGAGGCAGCAGAGTTTTCTAATGACACACTGCACTGCTTAGACTGCTGTTGAGTAAAGGTATTTCATGTATTGGAGCAGTATGTTTTCATTTTGATGGCTAATCATCACATTTTACCCTTCTCTAGGTGGATATCGCAACATTTCAAACCAATATGGCATAACGACTAAGATAGACAAGGAACATGCAGAAATGAGGGAATATGCACAGAGAAAGGGCTGGTGGGACGGAAAGTCTCAGTTCAACTTTGCTACAGTCTACTCCTTTACGACTACAGCCAGAATAGAAGCGTCTGGGAGCCGATACTGTGAGGGGAAGAAGTTGCTGGAAAAGAGCAGCGGTTAGTTAATTCATACTTCACTGTGGAAATGTGGGTCGACTAACGGAAAACATTACATGGCTCCTGTTAATGTACATGTTGTTTTTGTTTGCTGAAGGCCACATCACTGCTGAGACAATGATGGACATACTGAGGGATAAAGATAGTGGCATCAACATGGAAGGCATGTTCATGACTACAGGAAGTATGGTGTCTGTGATTCCCACGGATCCTGCTCTGCCAGGAGTTCACTATTTTACAGCAACACCAGACCCTGAAAGGTAAAGAACTTGATCTCACTCAGCTGATACATCATCCTTTAAATTAATTTTCACTTAAGTTTATGATGCTTTACAAAGTGATTCTTTTGTGTAACAGGTCTGTATACAAGCCATTCATCTTTGTGAAGCACACTAATCCGTTGAAGATGACAACTTCTCCCAGTTATGGTCCAGATGACCCTGTAAAGAAGAAGCCCCGCTTCCAGAGCAAGCCTAACCGCAAACATGAGTTGTTTGTCAAGCATGAACTGGTGGCGGCCATCATTGACTCTTACAAGGTTTAAAATTTTAATTCAAGCATACCTAAATCTGTTATTTATTATAGTGTGGTTACTGTCGGCAGAAAATGTACTATTAAACTATAAAATAACTTTCGATTTTTGGTTTGTTTTCTTCGTCTATAGGACAGAGAAAAGAAGATCACAGAGAGTATGAGGCAGCTGGAAAAGGAGAAGATGACACGGATGGAGAATTTTCTTTCCTTTGGCGTTGAGGAGCCTGATTTATTGGCAAATCTGTTCTCAAGCTCTGTTGAGGAGGAGATGGCTGTGTACAGCAAAAGCTGAGAGGCCTGCAGGTACTAACAGGTCTCCAGGGTGAAAATAGCAGCTTGTGTCTCTGCAATTTGTTTACCTTTGAGTCTGCTACAAGTACAAACATGTTTGCATGACAAATCAGTAAATCAAAACACAACATGACATTAATTACCATCATCGTACAAAAAATGAAGCGGCACAAGATACTGAGACAGTAAAATGTTGCAGAGGATGGACTACAGGAAAATATTTGATTTGTTAATAGAATTCTTTACCAGAAATATGGGACAGAACACATTCATTATGTGATATGTGCTTTTAAAATAAACTGAGATCATAAATATGCAGCTTGGCAGAAATTGTGCCACACGTTGTATTAAAGTATTTTTATGAAAAAAGACCAACAATTGTTTTTACACCATTTTTTTCCAGTGTTGTTGAGTTAATATTAGTAAATACAAATCGTTGCACTTAACAAGGAAAAAAGTTAGCTTTCCAATAAAATTATTATATACCTGAGCAAAATTTACAAGTAAAGGAGGATACTATGACCACCTTCAAGTGTCAAGCATATGCATCAGCAGTCTTAGTTCTGACAGGTATTTAATTGAAGGGTCTTGCCACCACATTCTGCAATGATGATGGTATTTTAAAATGTTCAAAAGGCAGTTTGCTTTTGTTTTTGTTAAATAATAATAAAACATTAATAACAAGGCTGTAGAAATGTGGAGAATACTTTTCTTTTTAACTGGCCGGTTGTTTGTTGAAATGGTGTCTACTGCTCACATAGCCCTGTCAACAGTGTCATCACTGTTCTACATCAGTGTCAAGTCACGATAAGCCGAAGGTAACCAAAGCAACGATGCTTGTGCTTCATGCTACATTACCAGTTAACTAAATGGTGAAACTAACTTGACCATAAGTTAAACTAACTACAAAGAAACTATTAAAAAATGGATGAAGATTTAACCACATCTTCCCTTCTTTCCTTTAGCAAGCGGCTTTGGTTGAAGAATGAAAACACAATCTGAAGTGTCTCAGTGAAACAAAACATTCAGCTTTTGCCTGCACCTCTAATTTGTAACACAAGGATGCCTCTTTATGGATTATTGCTCACATAATGGCATAAAATAAAACTACAGAAAGTTCAAGTGCATACATTTACTGCATAAGAAATCATTCAAGTCTCGTATCACCCCTAAGAATTAGAAATGCCAGTTATTTTTGTTATTCTTGAAAATGCGTGTTTAACGAAAACATCTTAAGTCTTATTTTTGTAGTTTCCGTCCCATCACTTATCAGTTATTTCATCAAGCAGCGTCACTGGAGATGAATGGATGCAACAACATCACTACAACAGTCAATCAGGAACACAGACATTTAAATAAACTACCATTGTTCCATATTTACTTGTAAGACACACTGGCAGATTTTAAAATTGCTAATTATCTGGCTGTGCTAGACATTTGTTATGATTACTAACTGATTAAACTTTAATGCGCTAATGCAGTTTTTCTGCACCGGAGATTACAACTGCCACTTTTGTTACTCCCACTTTCAGTTTCACCTCAAACTGATTTGATATTATGGCTAAACTGGGAGTTTATTGTACATGTATGATCATCTGACAGCTGATGTTCCTGCCCTGATGAACTGCTGTAACATATCTCAGGAATTAACCTAGTAAGTGAAATGTTAAATGTAATACTGCAAAAATAAGACTGAGATGATTTTAAAGATTCCTTTTACAAATTCCTTTTGTTACACATACATGCTGTATGTGTACATTGTTAATTCCCTTTTAAGACCAACTCCCCACAATGCACAGTGCTCTGGCATTTAAGTTTGAAAGTTTCAATTCTGTTGCACTTCTTAACACACCTAACATCGCGGTCAGGTGTGGTCTGTTCCAGCACCCAACTATGATGTTCTGCTGCACAAGAATGTATTTGGAAGGGCTGTGCTGCACAGGGTGTGAACAAGAGCATGGCGCAGCAAACAGAATCTTCAGTCTGGGTGCCTGTGCTCTTTAAAGATCAGTGTTGTTCATCCTGTTAATCAACCTCAGGATACATTTGGCAGGCACTTTTTTATGGACTGAAATGTCATTTACCTTTGGGATTTAACTGTCAACGTTCACCTTTCTGTCTTATACCATGAAGCGGTAATAAAGGAGACTGTCTTCGAAGCTGTATTCCTGCTTGATATGCTGGAGCACACCACCCTGCTGTAACCGTATACCATAGAGTACTGCCTCACCACAGTCCTGAGCCAAGCCCACCTGCTGAAGCCACTCCACAAGTTCACAGCCAAGAAAACAGTCCACCACAGTCCTCTTTCCACACCTGAAAGTCAAAAGAAGAATTCACCCAAAGGTCTATCAGCTTTTCTTGATGGTTAGCCATAAGAAGTAGAAGAGAAGCAGAAAGAGCCCACAGATAAAGCATGGTTTTTGAAGTATTGTGGTTTATGAATGACACATACCAGGAAATATGTTTATTTAAGTTCTCATCAACATCAGAGCAGAGTAGCAGTGAGTACAACTATGTGTTCTCACCTTCTCTTTTTAACAATGTCCTGAAAACACTGGTCCTTGTGATATTTGGTGAACTGGATGCAGGTCATCCTGACATCCTCAGGCAAATCACTCTGCAGCTGCTCTTCTTGCTTCTTTCCATGCCACAGACTGTACAACCTAAAGACCATCCACAAAAACAAATTTAAATGCATCTAGACAGTATACTATATAGTGTATTATATACATAGTGTTTATACACACAGTACATACAGTATATTGTGTATGTATAAACCTTCAAATGGGCTTTAGAGTGTAAGAGTGTCAGAACATAAATATTATTTACCTCTTTTTAAATGGTAATATAATCAAATGCTTGTCCAGCCCAAACAGAGCGAAGGAGATAAAACCCTGGCAACAGAAAACATCTCATGACACAAGTACGATGTGACAACATATGCTCATAATGTTGGTACTTAATGATTTGGAACCTCACTTGTCCATAGTTGGCCACGGCACAGAAGAACTGCAGCTCCAGGTAGAGTCTACCAGGATTACGGTTAAAGAGTAACCACAAGCAGCTGGACAAGTTCTGTCATAACAAGAAATAGCAGGAATTTAAGGGTTGACATATAAAACTAGTAAAACCTGTTGACAGGTCCAGCCTCTAGAACAAGTTGAGTCACATTTACTGCATTAGCATCTGTGACAGAACAAAAAGAACAAAAGTTGCATCTAATTAGTTTTTTCAACATTTTTTAGATTGACAGAAACATAAAACTACATACCACAAGTTTTAATATTTTTTTCAAGTTTCTATTTAGTCTTACTTTAAGGTTTTTATCTCTTATTTAATGGACTGTCTGAATGGGTTTCTATGGAGAAGTCTTCCTTCGATACTGACAGGAGGTGGACATTGCACAGCTCAGCCATTTGTGTCTGATTTGGTTTGTGATACACTAAAAATAATAATGCAGGCAGAACGGTCGACTGCATGTGTACAAGTGAAAGGTGGTAGTTGACTCACAGCAAGCAAGCTGACAGTCAGAAGCAGACATAAGAGCACATGACGGGCCACTTGTCTATCTGTAACCTGTTGGTGCTCTTCCACTTCGACAAGCAGGCAGTCTGTTGATTCACACCTATTCTCGCACTGACCTGAGGGGGGCAGCAGAACACACATTTAAGATATGAATTTTAGAGGAAATCTGTATTTTCTTCATACAAAGGTTACATTATTTTATATTTGCTGTGTGCGTGCTGATATGAATGAAAATAATTGTCACTTGTTTATCAGTACAACACCTGTGGATGTGGTTGGTGTGTTGTTCATATTTGTGCTGATGATCATGTCAGGCATGGGCTGGGGTTGGCCACAGTCACACATGAGGCACGCTGATAACAAAGTGACAAAAGTGAAACTAGTTCTCTGACTATATTACCACAATACTGGCCCTGTTCACACCTAGAAGCAGAGAGTAGATGCAATATGCAAGTACACTATTTCAATAAACTAGGTACTACAATAGTGGAGTGCAATTCAACACATAAGTTTCATATTTCATGTTTTCTACCCATTTGACTCAAAATGCAAATGTGTTAAAAATGAATGTTTTCATGTAACTTAACTTGTGACCAACTTCCTCTTTGTGTTTTTATAAGTTATTGGACAGAACCTATTATGTTCTATTTGTCATTCACTTAGCTTTATTAATATATTTAGAACACTTGTGCAGCTCTATGATACGGAAATCAGTTTATACTGTTTTAACTAAGTATCTTACAAAACACATTCATATGGTGAGAGTTTAAATATTTCTCCTCAGTACTTGCACTACTCGTTTGACTCTATTAGTAGTAGGTGCTCATACTTTTAAAATGACTATGACCATGATTTTTTGCCAACTGTCTCAAGTTACAAACTGCCTCACCCATAATTCAGCTGCCAGATGCAGTACTAATAAGGTACTAAACTTATCAGGACTTTAACTTATAATGCTTCCTCCGGATAATGACATACAACAAGTTTTGTTCCTACTTTTGACATTTCAGTGTTTACTTTGTGATTTTGTAATTACAGAGGCTTTTTATAATGGACATCAGACATAGGTAGCATTGCCTATATGGCAGTTTCTATTTCTGACTTGTAGATAAGGGTCAGTCTTCACTTTGGATTATTGATTGTTCTCTTCCTTTCCTCTCTAACTCAGGTTTTGACAACAAACAAGCCATATTAGATTCTGGAACAGCTTTTATATGCTTCAGTGATTATCATATGCTGAGATTTGAATCACCCAAATTTGTACCTGGCAACTTGCACTTTACTCTGTGTCATCACAGTGAAACCTTTCATTTCGGTTTTCAAGTCTGAGTTATCTATTTACCACAAGCGTACCTCTGTTGAGATCTCCTGATGGGGTGACTGGCTCAACCAGAGTCTGGTTTTCTGGTTCAATTTCAGTCACAAGATTCTCTGCATTGTCAAATGAAGAGTTTCCCTCTTGAGTTTGGTCATTCTGGGCCCAGCTTCCTCTGCTGAGACAAACAAGCGAGCCCCCTCCCAGCAGTATGCTGAGGGAGACTACGACTGTGGTCAGGATTATCTGTCAATATACACAAATACAGTATTCAGACTTTGAAGTACTTCTCAGCTGGTTTCCAGACAGATCCTCAACAGCGGAGAACATGAAAATAATTTCAGTTCATATTGTTACCTGTGGTTTGCCATAAAAGAACGACGAGTCAATCGTGTCAGGCATTTTTTCCCCAATAAGAAGCAACACAGCAGTTACTAAAGCTGGAAACCTGTTAGTATAAAGACAACATTTACAACAAAATCACTGACAGTATCAAAATGTAAAACATAAACCAGCTCAGTGGCACTGCACTAAACCAGGTCAGTGACACTGATGTGCAGCTGAAATGTGCAGGAATGTTTGTTTGATCATTTACATTCAACTTAAGTGTCAGTAACCCAGTGTAAAATCAACCCCATTTCTCCTGAAATATTAGGCAGTATCTGTTTAGGTACATAAATCTAAGCTTGTGCGTCTGTCTAGCGTGTGAATTCTAATTTAGGGCAGGTATTGTGTTTGTGACTCTACCTTTAAGTGGATCAGACAAACAAGTTTAGTTTCATTTCTGTTTTCCTTCTTTTTTGAAGTGACTCACCCCCAGCCTGCAATGACCAACATGCCTGGTGAAACTTTCAGATCCTCAAACCTCTTCATGAGCACAAGTGAGAGTGCTATTAAACCTAGAACGACAAAATATGCAGTACAACATTAGCAATCAAACTTCCTATATTAGTACCCACCTGGGTAATGTAATTCAGTTTACGGTGAGGTTAATGTGAGTGGATGGATGCTTACATACAAAACATACCTGGCCACACATATGAACTGTAGAGTGAGGTACATAATAATGTGAAAGTCAGGACCTGCCCGATGAAGTTTTCTCCCTTCACCACAAAGTTCCACAGGATCATCCCAATGCAAGTTAGAAACTAGAGACCATAACAAATATTGGCATTTGCTGATGTGAAGTTACACTTACAGTTAGATTTCTTTTGTCAGTTTTATTAATGGCTCATAAAATCAATTTAGAGAGTATGTGCGTGTGTACTTACCTGGGCCAAGAAAAGGTTGACAGTAAACATGTGAGGCAGCTTCTTGAATTTCTTACTTAAAAACATGACAGCAGTTGTCCACACCTGTCCGAGAAAACACAGAATTTTCAAATTTTTCATGTTTACCAACACAGCACTTTTGCACAGATGCTAAATACAACTAATATGTAACTTTGTTGGCTGGTTGTTCAAAATAAAAGCAAATTATTGGTTGAATTATTCAAGACAATGACATGTAAGAAGCAGAAACACATGTTCAGTTACTACTGAAACTTTCATTGCTTATAGACGGGTTCCTTAAACAATGTACTGAAAAGTAAATGAGGAAGTGAGTCTGTAAGTCAGCCAACCATTTGCTCACACATCCTGTATATGATGGAGCTTTTTCATTTTCACCATCCACAGTCATACAAACATCCAAAAAGAAACCATATTTTTGTATTTTCTAGGTACTTGTCTCATGAAGCAACAACAGAAACTGTCAATATTGAATTGTGCATTGTCAGGGAAAGTATGTTAACTGACTGGGGAAAGTATAGTTCGGCAGGCCAAACTGCTTTCTTTTATGAGTTGAAACACTGTCTAACGAATGATTCATGAAGCTATTTTGACATCACACTTTACCCCGGTTTCCACATACCGAGATAAAACAAAATAAACAAAAGAATCAGATGATATAAAGTCAGTTATATATGATTTTCCCACAACAAGGCTATCACTAGGAGGTGGCTAGATGTGACTCACCAGAGCAACTAAGCTCACTATGCTTATGTTAAAGCTGACATTCTGCAGTGAATTCATCAAAAGCTGAGGATCCATCCCAGGGATTGTAAGTAACCAGGCAGAAACATACATTATTGGAGCTGAGAGAAAAGTGCTGATCACCATGCCAGAGGTCACCTGTTTGGAAGGAGAATAAAAAAATATGTACAGTGAGTTAGAAAGAAAACACAAAGGTACAATATTTGAATGGCAGACAGAACTTTGGTGCAGAGATCTAAACAACTCACAACTTCTAGCTCCGCATTATAATAGACAGCATAGATAGCCACGCTTGGTGCAGTAGGAAACACGCCGTAAAGAAAGGCATAATTGGAGAGGCTTGAGTGGTTCGAAGAGCTGGTGTTGCTACTGTCCAACAGATCCACCATGTCCTTACAAATCAGGGGCATTAGCAACCTGAAAGTCAAATCAAAAAGACTGGTGTCATGTACCATTATTTGACAGATTAGTTAACACTAAAATACAATACATACAATAGCCATTATTATGCTGCACGCTTCTTGAGACCTGTTAACATGTCATCCATTTGGTAAAAGGCTTGTGGTTTGAGAAAGGTCTGAGTCACCTAACCTGTCAGCACAAAATAAGCCCTAACCTGCTGACTCTCTCCACACTCCTACACCATGTCTCATTATAAAATTGCAAGGTCATCTGATGACACAAAGTCCACCAGGTGCAGTGAAGACATTAGTGTTTTCCACTCACAGTTTTGCGGTAATGAGTAGTATCAGTGTAACAACTGTGGATCTGGTCAATTTCCTCAACTGGCCCACCATCGACAGACCCAAGTAGAACAGAGCTGCTCCCCCGAAAGAATTGGCCAAGCCATCCACAAATTCAGCCATGAAGGCAGGAATTGTCTGGTGCAGGACAAAGTGGGCGATGATGCCAATGACAACCATAAATACCATAGGGTTCTTTAAGACCTGTAAAACCACAAGTCCCATGATCAGAAATTTGCTCTGCTGATGGTTTTCCTGATCCTTCCACTTCTGGATCTCACAGAAGGCAAAGCCGATGGGATTTAGGAGCATCAGGGACACAGGTGCAACCAGGTAGATGTACTGGAGGTACTCTGGATATGTGCTCTGGTAAAGTGCTTCAACTGTGGATAAAGGATAAAAACAAATGGTTCAGTATGTTGAGGAGTAGTGCAACTGCAGTCAAGAAAGTCAAGAACAGAAATTAAGACCTGCAGTCTGAGGAGCTGACTCAGAAGATTTTATATTTTGATAAGAGCTTGAGAAGAGTAGTAGAATCCTAAGCATCTGTAAAAGCATGTAAATGGACTATAAACACAAACATTTTTTCTTCAGAAGTTGACAACTGGGCCAGTTAGTCCAGTTTTGGTGGGTGTTTCGTGCACACGTCTCCATTTAAACCACAGTGTACACATAAGTATTCTTATGTTCATGCAGAACCCTGAGCGTGAGAACAAAATAACAAAACCCACTATGGTGAAATGATCACACTCATTAGGAACAGCAGTTCAATGCAATGTTGACAAAAAGGGCCCCAACACAGTGCTATCCAATTCAGTGTACTAAGCAAGTTTACAGTATAACAAGGGGATAATTATACTTTTGGCCCGATGGATGGGCAAGCATTAAGGCAGCAGTGAATGAAAGGCACAGTGGGTGGCAGGCTTAAAGGCATTACACTTACCTATAGGATATCCCAAAGCAAAGTCATTACTTTGTGTGGCAAATATTGAGAATATCCCGGCTTTACTATAGCGACTCTCTGGACTGGCAACAATCAGTGTGAGGACGCAGACCATGAAAAACACAGACACTTTGGCAATGAGGATGCTCCAGAGGAATGGCCAGATGACATTACCAAAGTCCAGCAGTACCATATTCTTAAACAGGAGCGCTGGGAGGGCAAATTTGGACACAAAATTCCCCATTCCTTTGGCCTGGGTGGGGGTGATGATGTTCGCCCTCCCAGCGATGTACCCACACAGAATTATGCCAAAGCACTCCAAGAGAGCCGGGAAGAGCTTGTCAATGGTCATGGTGGAGGAGAGAGCAGAGGAGCCCAGGGTCTCCTCCTCATATGAAAAGTTGAAGTTGGTGGTTCTGCCCGGTGTCTGCATCGTGCCGACAGCTGTGCTGCCTGGTTTGTGTGGTCATGTTAATGTCACGGCCGTCACTGCGAGACACTTCCAGGCTCTAAAAGACAAGAAAATACCGTTGAAGGAGTCGTTAAAATAGTTACACCCGCTTCAAGTGTTTGGTGTTCAAAGGTAACCAGATAACAGGTTTCTTCAAACGCAGCGCCACACGCGTCAGTTAACCGAAACATCATCACATGGTTGAAATGACTCCTTTTGGAGAGGCTGTAAAGTTTCGACCGTTTAGCCAACAAGCATAGCATTTCAGTACATTTATATATAAGTCACTCTCACCTCTCTGACAGCTGCTGTGCCCTCTAATGTGCCGTGTGTCAACCGTCCACCGGCACGAGCAGCTAAGAGTTAGCCAGCTAGCTAACGTTAAGCTGTTGAAACGAGGGCCACCATGTCGTCGACAGACATTAAACCCAACTAATAACGATACGTTCAGTCCACTGTTACAAAGCTGTTCACAAGACTCTGCCCTAAGTGTTCACATGTCGTGTTACAAACCTGTTACGTTAAGTCCCACCCAGCAACTTCCATAATCCCTGATTTCTCAACACAACTTCACCAATCACGTCTTCCACACGAGGGAGGGAGGCGGAGCTGCCTACATCTACCTACATCTGCCTGTTTCAGCGTTCAGTCAGTGAGAAAATCTAAGTTTTGTTATGAGCCAGAATCAGATATGCGTTAGTACCGTTTGAACAGGCGTCCTCCGGAAGTCGCAGCGTCGCCTCGCCTCCGCCTAGTCTCTCTCCCTGTGTTTGTTTGTCCTCTCCTAGACGCGTTAATTCTGTACTTGGAACATGTCCTCCCAGACAATATTCTTCATCAGTGTTATGAAAACAAAACATGATGAAAAATAATGTCTTATAATGTTCTAAAAACTTTTAACTTAACATATACAGTGTCCAGATTTTTTTGCAGATTTAAATGTGGATTTATATTTTCTGCAAATTATTTTGCCAACATGGAGGGGTGCTTCAAATCAATCTCCACACTGAGAAGAGAAATACTGACTGAAATACATGTCAGAGGTAAAAGTGCAAAGGTAGAAATGTGTATGTGCATTTGAATGTCAGAGAGGTTTGGTTAAGAAAATTATGAAACAGTCCATTGGGAAAGAGTGGTGAACACATAAAGAAGGGTATAGTTGGAGAGGCTTCAGTGCTTCAGAAAGCTGGTGGTGTAAAATTATCTTAGCCAGAATATCAGCCTATTACACAGTAATTCCACTATTAGGCTTTATGTATGTTTATATCATAGCTAAATAAATTTCAGCATCTACTAGTAGATGTTTGTGATATCTAAAAATATGATACAAAACTGGTCAGTCTGCCATTGTCACATACTGTATGTCAAGAAAGAGGTCAAAAGGGATTCGGCATCATATAAACTAATCAGGACTGTATTTCAGTCAAATCAGTAACCTTGAAAATGGACAAGGCCTTTTTATTAAGTTGTTCCCTATAAGCATGACAAAGAAAACGACACAATATTCCAAAAAGTTAGACTTCTAGATAGACTAAATTGCACACATATATTCCTTAAAAAAGAAAAACAACATCAAATATGTCATAAAATATGCTGGAGTATACTGTGCACAAAATGTTCTTGTACACATACAAAAAAAAAAAGGAACCATTCTTCAAACACCAAAAAGCAAACAGACTTCCTCAAGCCTTAGTGTAGACCAGTCCTTCTCAAATAATGTCTTCTTCTTCCTGGGTTGGGCGCGTAACAGAAAATAATTGAGAAGCACTGGTGTAGACTGTGAAGGCTGCAGGACAGCATACTGTAGCTTAAAAAAAAACATGTTTCACATTTAGCAACAAACTGGTCATCTGAGAAGTTAAAATGTTAAATCATGAGGCATGAGCCTTCAGAGCATGCTCAGCTCAATGAGACGGCCTGCGAACACGCCTAATGTGCCGATGAGACACACAGCCATGAAGACACACAGCAGAATATGATCCAACACCATGGCCACAAACTTCCACTCTTCAGCAGCCTGGAAAGAACAGGGATAATATGTCACACACACAAAAAGCACAACTCATTAAAGAACCATAATAGAGACACTTTCTGTGTGAGACAGATTACATTGTTGGATTCCTCATCTGATTTCATGGTTTCTGCGATGTACTTGACTCCTTCAATGGCACTTCGGACATCAGGATTCTTGGTGATGGGCGACTGGTAGGGCACAGCAGAAGTCTGGTTGCCAGAGATGTCTGATATGTCAAAATCTGTGCCATAGATGCTTTTATTCTGTTTCTCTTTGCCAGGGCGCTTCATTGTTGAAAAGAACATGATGTTGGGAATGGTTTCAATGAAAACCTGCCATAAAAAGAGAAAGGATAAGCACTGTGTCAAAGAGTATACAACGTCAGAGCAGTTACATTAAATCAAAACAAAGATATTCTGTCTCTGCACCACTAGATGGCAATGTAATGCAGGGAAAAAAAGATTAAGAATAGTTTTCCAAAGCTTGCCAAGCTTGGAAATGTGATGGATTCATTTCTCGTTGCTCAGATCAACTATCAAAATGATAGTCATCGTTCTCTTCCTCTCTGCTCTGGTCCTCACCTTGCGGACCCAGTCTGGCATTGTGTGAGTGCTTGGGGAGCGGTGGTGGGTGTTGATGACAATGACAGTGATGATGATGGAGGCAATGACGAAGACCATGGTGAAGAGCATATACTTCCCAATGAGTGGTACAGCGCTGGAGGTAGAAGGGATCAGTTCCACAATGACCAGCAGGAACACAGTCAGAGACAGCAAGACGGAGATGCTGAGAGTCATCTTCTCACCTGGAAGACACAACAAACCATCTTCACTGCTCCTACTGACTTTTTAACTTATCTAAAAATCTCGTGCAATATACAGCTGCATAACAAATGTTTGTGATCGATCAGCATTTACACCGGTGGTTCCTAGCCTGGAGATCTGGACCCAATGAGACATCTGCAGAGAAAAACACTTGAAAAAACAATGTCACCTCACACGATCTTCATCAGTAGATGAACTGTGCTCACATGAAAGTTTCAAAAGACCTACTGAGAAGGCCTTGACATGAGCTTCTTTTACACAGGTGTTTTCAAGGTCACAAACTAACTTTTAAACTCAGAAAAAACATTTTTGACAAACAACGATGTTTACTTTTTCAGAACTTCCCTTGATCTATTTCTTTAGTTTAAAAAAATGGATGATATTACCCATTGAGCATAACAATCACAATACGTTTAAAACAAAAACAGTTTTTCAGTTGAACTGGTCACAACTTAATTTTGACATGTCACAGGGCAAAAGAGTTGGAAATTTGTAAATTTAGACTACAACTTCTGACCCACATACCGAATAGCTGATAAGACATTTCTTATCAGTAAAATTTCAGTTAACATGTCCACATACAATAACATACTCTGTGTTTCTTAAAGACACCAGCCCTTTAAAGAACCTGCCGATGTAATCGTGAAAGTGGAGTCGAAAATGCAGAACAGCCACATTAAACAGTGTGTTGACTTGCAACACCTTCAACATGCAGTCTTATCACATTGCCACAAGGGAGAGCTGTCTCTATGAGCCTGGTTTCTAAGAGTCCAATTCATGAGCCCTTTCCCAGTCATCCAATAAGGAGTCCACCTCTGGTGTTTACACAGCAACACAATAACTGCACTGTTCACCCACACAGGCAAATCATATTCAAAGAGTGAGAGGCAGCTTTTTTTTTTTGTCTAAGACCAACAATAGAACAGATTCTGACACCATTTCACACAAGTAAAAGGCAAGACATGTTGTTTTTGTTGCTCAGTAAGAGCGGTTATCCCTGAGAGAGTATCTTTTGGCACCAGTCTCTCCTTCAGCTTCACACTATCCTGTCAGCAGCCATATCAGAAACAGGGATCAAGTGATGTATTATACATTAAAGCAAAGGCCTGCTCTCAGACATGACAGCACAGAGGGACCCTGGGTAATGAGGCAGACCTACACACTGGGAACACGGCCAGATGTGCACACAAGCGGTGCAGTTCCTGTAGCAGCCAATGTAGGGGCACCTCAGACTGACAAGCCGCATTAAACACAAGGATTTGTCCAACATGATGTTTGTTAATATCATGAAAACATAGATAACAAGGATAACTTAGCCATAATATGAACTGGCTTAGATATGTACTCTTTTTGACAATTTGCTTGACAAGTTCTTCACTACTTTCTAATACACATATACAGTGAGTGAAGTTGTACACAAGTGTAAAAATGACTATTTGCAGTTTTATGGTGGGTTATGTGCTGGACTAATTTTTAACCAGGTGCAGTGACCTCTTGGAGTCTTGTCATCATGGTAAAGTTTCCAGGCAACCAACACTGACGCAAGTGAACCAGGTAGTGAGATTTACACGTGCTTGTAGTGGATTTTGTTACCCTGACCAGTTAAGCAGTTTCCCTGTTTTTAGTCTAAGCTAACTGCCTGCTGGCTGAGGTAAAATGGACGACGATCTTAATGAACTGGAAAACAGAGAAGAATGTTGCAGTATGGGTAACTGGCTGAGAGAGTATGAGATTAACTAGCAATGGCTGCAGCTTATACAGACTTGTGCATACTGCAAAATTATTCAGTGATTGTGAACTCTGCATCTTTTATGTCATACTGACATACTGACTGTCACTACTGACTGATAAGTGAAAGGACTGAAAGGACATAATGTTGAATCATTAAGTCTATCTCCATACCAGAGTCTGTAGGAAGATAGAAGACAAGGCCAGTCAGGAAGGAGAAGAGCATGCAGGGGATGATGACGTTGACGATGAAGTACAGTGGGAGCCGCAGCATGAGAAAGTGATAGGTGATGTCCAGGTAAGGGGTGTCTGGGCAGCAGGCATAGTACACCCAGTGCTTCCAGCCACGGAAATCCTTCATCACCCACTCTCCACTTTCCATAAAGTGACTCAGATCAGGGCGGTCACTGTCCTGGTGAAGAGAAGCAGTAAACAGGGTGAGTGAAGACTTATTTTTAATTTAAATTCTTACATATTTCTGTTACATTTTTCACTTTTATCATTTCTGTTTTCCATGTGCATTTGCTTCATATTGTTTCACTGTTTATATCTGTACTGTTTTATTATTAACTTGTACTTTGAATCACACTGATCTGTATGTAAAATGCTAAACACTAAGAATATGTAACATGTCAAGTGTTGAGCTTTTGAGTTGGTGGAACAGAGCCAGGCTAGCTCTTTCCACACTTTATGCTAAGCTAAACTAATGGGCTGCTGTATTTAGCTTCATGCTTAACTGACATGAGAGTGGTATCAGTCTTTTCATCTAACTCTAAGCAAGAATGAGAATATGTGTATTCCCCAAAATGTAGACCTGTTACATTCAAATAATGGAATTACAGGATTGACGACGACCAAGTTTCCATCATAGGTCCAGGTACCCAGCTTCATACTGCAGTTCTGAAGGTCAAAGGGGAAATGCAGCACAATGATTTCACAGTAGCTCTTGAAGATGGCAGGAGGGTTCCATGTGATCATTCCAGTGTACTCTAACAGCACTTTGGTCTCATGAACGATGGCAAAGTCACCATCAGCACTGCGGGCACAGACAAACACAGGCAGCATCAACATGGGAGATAATAAGTTAAATGTTAACGTAGGGGGACATCAGTGCCTGAGGACAGGTTACTGCTGCTGTCGCACAGCCCAGCCAACCAGCGATCAGGCTGGCACAAGTTGTTGAGGCAGTGGAGCTGGTTGTTAGGGAAAAACAGCAGTGTGTAAGATGCAGCATATGGTGTGGGGAAAGGAAGGGGGGGGGCAGGGGCTGCAATACAGAGGCCAGATTTAGCCTGATGAAATCTGAGCTTTCACACGCTCCTTACTGGAGCATAGGAAAGTGTGATTCAAAACATCACTGACAGGTGTGGCGATTGTTTCTAGAGGTCTGGATGCTTTAGGTCACGTAAATCTTTTCATAATGAAAAATTAAAGATAAAAGGATTCTTTTTTAAAGAAAGGGACATGACATGGATCAAATATAGCCTGAAAACATACTTGTTGTAGAGAACCAGATCAGGCCGCCAAATGTCAGTGGAGGGAACTCTGATCTTTTTGATGCCACCATAATCCTCAGGGTTCCACTGCAAGTTCACATCTTTCCATTGCTGAAAAAAACAGATCAGGACAACACAAACGAAGTATGTCAATAATGACAACCATTGTTTATGTTTTATTTACGCAAACATGTAAATGTGAGCAGAAAACATCATGCAGACTGTGATACAACATTTTCAAGGTGGTGACACAATTTGTAGAGATAAATATATAAAAACAGTTTCATTCCATCCCACCTAAGCTCATTATTGTGGTCAGTCCAGACGTTTGCCTTTATGTTCACCTATTTGTTTATATTTCATATATAATTTATAGCTAAAAGCATAATTACGTATTTTTATTCTTCCCTTTCAAACTCATTTCAATTATTACATTATTGATGCTTTCTAACATGATGGGGTGTGTTCTATTATATCACAAAAAAATATATATGTATATGTATATGTTTATGTATATAATACGTAAATCTAATCAAACCTGTTTTAGTCTCACGTTGCTGCTGACGATCTGGTTGACCTCATCCTGTGGATCCAGATAAATGCATTTAGACAGTTGATGACAGTGAATCTTAATGAAGGTGGGGTGATAGCGTGTGACATGAGATCTCACCACACTGATGAGCTGGATGAGCTGAAGGCCTACGGTAACAACCACCGGGTCCTTGAAGTGATTGACAGGACGGACAACCTTATTGTAACCGGTGAAGAGAGTTTTAACTAGTTTTGTCTCATCAGAGGAGGCCCAGGCTGCACCTAAAACAAACAAGCCATTATGGATACAGGATTGTAGTTGTTTACTAGTAATTCACTTACATTGGAAGCATTCAGACAGTAATATGATTTCGGGAGGTTAGTTTTTTTTGGGGGGGGGGGGGGGGGGGGGGGGGGCTTACGTGTGACTCTTGACTCTTCAAGGTGCCTCTTCAGTCTGTTGGAAAATATTTATGTTGTGCCAAAGTTGGATGTTCCTTTAAGAACATCTGACACTTGAGGTGAGTTCATTCAATATGAGCTAAAAATAGATGTGACAACTGTCATACTATAGGTGTAAGATGTTTGTGAATATATGTGTGTACTATGGCCTATGTTGTTTTTTTAAGCAGACTGAAACTGACAAACTTTTGCATGGTGTGTGTGTATAGTATGTGTGTGTGTGTGTGTGTGTGTGTGTGTGTGTGTGTGTGTGTGTGTGTGTCTGTGTCTGTGTCTGTGTCTGTGTCTCTGTGTGGTTAACCTCTGAGAATTCTGGGCTACATGAATGCTATTATATAAGTTCCTAGGCTATATAGCAGAGATGATAAAACTGCATTCAAGCTCATGGGCACAGTCCTGTAGGCCTGTGATGAAAACATATCGTATATATTTGGCAATACTCCATTTAAACATGTGATGGCATGGGGTGGGCGGGGGGATGGGGGCCCTTAATAGAAATATTCTTATTCTATTTCTGCAGCATATCTGTCGCGAGCCAGAGCAGGATCCCCTTTCATTTTTCAGCTGACCTTGAAATGAAGGTCATTTTACAGCAATGTGTTACTTGAATGGTTGAATGATTCTCAAGACATTCAACTCTAAACTAAGCAATTGCCTGAACATAATTATGTAGGTGACTTCATGTGGTGACAAACAGACAAAAGTTTGGAAAGCAAAATGAAAACAGCACAAGTGCCCCTGTCAATCAAAGAGCTGGTTGCACAAATTTAAATTTGCTCATTAGTTTTGTTGTTTGAATTGGATCAGCTTGCACTGACCTGGGAGCAATTTCATTAAACGTAATTAATGCAGACTTGGTTTAGAACTTTCTTTTCAGCTTTTTCTAACTTTGGTTTGGTTGAAACTTTGAAAAGTTCAGTCAAGAAAAAAGGCACATATTTCCACAAGCAACCACCACACTCTCTCTGAAGTTTTAAAGTAAATTCTCTTTTGAAATAAGTTCTTACCTGCTAGAATGACTAGATGAAAAGTGAAAAATATAGTATTCATTCTTGTCATTAAACCCAGGCATCCAAAACCAAGATCCAACTTCAACACGCTGCCCGTTGACCACTTGAGAATTAAAAAGGTTTGACCCACCTAAAACATTCTTTCAGCACTGGCAACTCACTTACTATACAACCTCCAGGC
Source organism: Toxotes jaculatrix (assembly GCF_017976425.1). Taxonomy (NCBI): domain Eukaryota; kingdom Metazoa; phylum Chordata; class Actinopteri; family Toxotidae; genus Toxotes; species Toxotes jaculatrix. The sequence goes on along the minus strand of NC_054408.1, from coordinate 11,901,957 downwards.
TCTCCACTGGCAGCCTTGTTGTTATTGTCTGACAGCGGATGTGAGTGACTGGCTGCCAATGCTTGTCATTTGAGAGGGCCACATTCTTTGTCATGTGTTATAAGATCAACATGCCAGAGTAATCCACCACTGAAATATCCCATCGTGAACTTGGCCACCCACAACCTCAGGGTTCAAAGACACAACACATGCTTGCTGCCCTCAGTTTTTTTTTTATATCAGTGATAAACTATTAATGCAGCCTTGAAACCTGCATGTACACGTCCATTTTAATGGACAGTATTTGTCAGCAATTCTAGCTTTTCCTACGACAACATTTTAGACTACTATAACTGTGTTTTACTACGCTGTCATTTGTTATTATTTATACTGTAAAATCCAATGCAGTTACAGCCTTTAAATGTGAATGATAAATGTTTATCTTATTTAATTTGAAATTATTCTCACAGTGCTCTTCAAATCCAATTGCCCACCGAAAAACTAAATAATAAAATGATCTTAGGTAACTCAGATTGTCAAACAGCCTTGTGTTTCCTGGGGGCCAGGTGTTACACCCATGTCTCCCATCTTTGCTCTGCTGTACCCCACCCTATCAGGCCTGTGATGGGTCAGGCAACTCAATTTCCTCACATCCCCAATCCGTTCAATCAGCCAGTCACTCAACCACAAGCCTCATTCATCTCACTTAGGGACAAATGACCATTTTGGCAATGTCTGAATTAAGAGAGATTCGTCTCAACCCTCCCCCCTCTCACTCACCAGTCACTCTGGCCACCTGAATTTACACCATGTAAGCACCGCTTTGCCTTTCTCAGAGTCTGTTGTGTCACATGTGACAAACCATCATTGTATCTGCCCAGTCAAGCTCAACCCAGGCGGACACTTTTGGTGCTCTGTCCAGTGTTCATTACAACACTTTGAAGTCTCACACTGTGATTCCAGCCTCTGGAGGACTTTAAGCTGTTTGTTTGTATCTGCTCTGTAAGTGATTAAATGTTCATTGAATCTGAATGAAAGCGTCTATGTAATATCTTCAGGGGGTGGATGAAAACTGGACAACATACTGGATGTTTATGCCTCAATGAAGATTAAGAGGATTAGAGATTTCATAGAGGAGATTATGATGCGTGTTGAATTCTACATTTTATATGATGTTCCAACATAAATATCGAAATACTGAGCACTGGGCATTATTCCTTGGGTGAGAAAATCTTATGTTTTCATTGTTTTAAATTATAACTATATATGTGGTTTCAGTGTTGCTAAATTAGTATTTTGGAAATATTTGTTTCAAATGTTTGTTTCATGTGAATACAAATAAATTATTACTATACCAAACCTTAGCTGGCAATTAAACACAATAAACCTTTCAATTTTTAATACTTCACAATATTTCAACATTTGAAAATGTATTCGGGTCAGCTGTTTGCAGGGAGGAAAGCATTACCATCCAGTCAACAGACAAAAGGTCAGTTATCTCATGGATCACAGCCTTTCAAATTTAGTCTCATTACTGTGAATAAGGCACATTTACCACACAATACATTTTGCAGACCTTACTCTAGCATGGCGTTATCACAGCATCTGACTGAGCAATAGAAAGCTCGAAAGCTTTATTGGTATGGTTTACATCCTTTCACAGTGAATACATAATGTAGATGAAGGTATGATATATTTAAAAATCACTGATAATGGCGGGAGACGCTAATCGGTTGGATGAAAATCCAATTTTACCACACAATCACCAGAGACAAGTCTGAATTCAGCTTACATTAACTCAGTGCGGTGTGGTCACAAAACCCAAGTGATTAAATGTCAAAAAGCAATTGCTTCTCAGATGCTCTGTGGGGAAAATTGAGGCACAAAAACCTAAACACAGGAAGTGGCTAAGCGTGAAGCTATAGACAACAGGACATTAAAAAAAACATGGATGTCTGTCCATAGTAATCCAATCTAAATTCTTATGTACACTTCACATTCACTGAAGAAAAATTGGGATTTATCATAAAATGTGGTATATAATAAACATACTATACAAAAAACAAACTGAGCTTAAACAGTGTGGAACAGAGATCATGTAATCACAATAAGCCATGATGGCTGTGCATGGCTGGTTCTTGGAAATTGCTTGGAAAGACATAACCTTTGGGTAATTAAACCTAAATTGCATAAATTTCTCGTGACATTGTTTGCACATATATCCAGTAATTAACAGTCTCCCCAGTGCAAGAGTGCTGTTGCCTTAGGTGTTGTGGGTTCGGTTTTAATCTCACACTGAATCAGTGTGACTGATGTGTTGTTAGAGGGGTTTATGTACAGTCACATGATGTGTGGCTTTTAGGCACAACCTGTCATTCTGAATATGCAGAATGAAGGACTATCAGTCTTGTTGGTCAGGGTCATTTTGCCTATGTTGCTCTTGTCAACTTTCTAAAGCAGCATTAATGATCTTGGAAATTTTTACTTTTTATTTAAAGGATAAGTCTTGTGTTATTTTTTATTTTCTTATTGCAAACAAATCCCATATGAAGATCAAAACCAACAATGTGTCTTTATGATTTACAACTTCCCTACCTTGTCTGTATTGCTAAACCACTAGCCCATTGTTCCTATGCCAAAGATAAAAATCTTTAAAAATGAGTCACAAATGTGAGGTTTTATTATTTAAAGGGAGACACTAATGTCTTGAAACTGCTGGGCACTGTAGTTTGCAGCAAATGTTATTCAGACAGGAGTAAATTGTGCATTTGTTGGGGACTATTTTTAGTGGTGGATTAATGTATATTTGGTGTTTATGGCAGCTGGACGGTGTATGTGGGACTGACTCAAAATAAACTGCAGTGCCCATGTTCTTGATAATGATGGGACACGTCACCCGGTGCACTGAAGAGCTTTAAAAAATGATGGAGCTCGACAGCACAGAGTAATAAACTGTGGCTCTGGCTACACAGTCAATATTTGTTAGTGAGATAAATTTCTTATATGTTTTGGTTTTTCCATGTGATTTGTTGACAGTAGGACAAATACAAAATATTGCTAGACTTGTCTTCTGGGGCAAAGAAAAATAAAGATATTGAGGTGATCACTATCTCTGAACAGAGCCAATGTTTATATGACTGTTTACCACTGTGAAATGTTTGCAGTACAAAATTATGACATTGAACAAATGACTTGAGAACATGATTTGTTCACAGGAAGACACTCACACGGGTCCATTAGATAATCAATGGCCTAATTCCTCACATGCTCACACTTATAAAGCCACAGGAAAACAAACACACACCTTCAAGTTTGCCATTGTTTTAACAGACTGCAAACACAAACTTAAAATGTTAGGTTAGCCTGTATGACAGGACAGTGTTGAGACTCACCACTGCTGCTGCAGCTGTAATGAGAGCATCAATGGATCAAATTGCTGGACTCAGGTCCAGCAAGTTCAAGAGTTTAGCCTAAATGTAGATCAGTTTAAAAAAAAAAAAGAAAAACCAGTGTTTATCTACAACGTTCAGTGAGGAAACTTTTGAAATGTCAAGAATTAAAAACAGTTTGGCAAGTTTGTCAAAGTGACACCTCTCCCAGTTCTGGAGGCTGGGGGATCATGAATATACACTGTTCAGCTGCACGCCAGTTCAGTGGGTGGGACTACGCAGTCGGAGCGCCAAGAATTGCTTTGCACTTTGCTTATAACACCAGCAGACAGAAAAAATTAGCTACTAAGTGGTGAACATGGTGGCACTAAAGAACCAGACATTTCCATCACGGGTTGGTGGAGACCAAAACGGGAGTAGTGAACTTACAGCTTGTTTCTGCTGCTCCCAAGTGGCTGTAAAAAAATAGTTAATGCAGGTTTAACAAACAATTTGATGTAGATTTTTATTATGGCAATTCAGATGACTCATAAAGCATTTTCTCAGAATAAGGTTTAATAAATTAAAGTGATCATGCACAAGTTGTGTACAAAAACATTACAGTAAAAAAAAAAAAAATCACAAATAATGCTGCTTATAACACAACAAAATGTTAAGGTCAGGCAAATGCACCAGTGTGTACACATAACCAGGAAAGGCTCATTCAACTAAGAACTGCAGGTTACATAAAAACAGTTGAGATAAAAAAATACAGCATCATAAAAATTACCCCAGAAAAATCAGTAGCTTATTTTTACATCCAGCTATACAATGTTTCACAGAAATAACTGCGCAGCAGGCAGCCGGGAATGTGGAGTCTAACTTCTACAGAACAGACAAAGGCAAAATCACAGCGCTACACGATCTTTAATACATGCTGGGTTACGACTACAAAGCAACGAAGACCTCGCACCATGCATGCTGGTCTGTCAGCTTCTGAAAATCCCCCGACAAAAATGGGGAGACGCAGAGTACGTACAAGTGTAAGGTTCATCGTCCACACCCACTACAGGGGAGGACAGATGTTAGGTCAGCACTAGTCCATACAGAGGGCCTTAAAAAAATGTATCAATAAAGGTAATACAAACAGTCATTCAAGTCTTTACACAAAAGAATGATTAGAGAACTGTTGTATAAAAGTCCTGATCTGTGTTTAGAAGAGCACATCCTCATTTTTAATGAGCACCTCCACCACCTGTCTCTGGTAGCGGATGTCATTAAGTGCTGTTACGGCGTCCAGGTTTGGTGCACGCATGAGGGTGGGCCCGAAAACGATGGCGAGGTTTTCTGCGTTCATCAGGTTGTATTTTTCATTCTGTGTTACCCTACAAGTACGCATTAGAGTTAGAAACATACACTGATTTTGGAAATTAAACAGCATTAGGGACTGTGTGAAAATTATTGGCATAGGGAGAGGGGCTGGACCCTGTATTATTTATTTATTTATTTAATTAAATCCTAACAACAGAGTCAGGGGTTTCACACAGTCCCTTAGCTCTTGCAGAATTCAGCTGTGTTGCTCACCTTTTTAAATGTGCCATTAGGTACTTGAGAGTTTCACTGTGTGAGGGCGGCAGCAGAGCGAGAGCCTCACGGAAAGCTTCCAGCTTCTTTTCAGGGTCTGTGAGCTCTGGGAAACAGAAGTGCTGTTATATTGGCCAGAATACTCTCTCTGACCTCAGAGGACACAATCAGAAATCAATGTAGGTAATAAAACCCATTAGTTTCTCAGAGGAAGGCATGTTGGAGGGCATGTTGCTTGGTAGAGCAAGTGCAAATTAACCCTCTTGAATGTTTTTTTTGTTTTTTTTTTTCAAATTAGATGCACAAGCAGAATTGTGCAGTGCTGAGTTTTGAAAGTCACTGACTGATTGTGAGATGTCTGCCATATAAGGTTATACCTGTTACTGAATAGAAATAAACACTTTTCTTTTCACTTGATAACAACCATGAAATCTGCATGACTGAAGCTTTTAATAACAGCAGAGTGCTGTGGCTGTGATGGGTAGCTCTAAGGAGGTAGATACAAAAACAGCAAGACCCAGCAATGTAATGCAGCCCAATACAACAGCACTATAAATTTCTTAATGACATGATGTCCTCAGATATAAAACATTAGTATTTGCTGGCAGGTTATTGAGTTCTAATCTATTATAATGTACAGATGTCTCTGTTATTTTGAACCCATCAAGGCATTGTCTGCAGCAAAGTCCTACACATTGAACAGAAAAAGAGGTGTGTTTCTGACTAATTTGTCAGGTTGTGACTTACTTGCAGCCTCGATGAACCTGGGGTAAGCATCGTACGAGATGATGGGAACAGGCAAATCCCTGAGGTACAGTTTCAGTGCACCCGTGATGATATTGATGTCTTCATAGGCGTTTACTGAGATGTCTGTCTTCTCGCCATCTGTGAGAATGTGGGATGGAATAAGGAAGACGAGAAGAAGAAAATTGTGACACTGTAAGAATTGCTCACATCAGCATTTTCACATCACAGTGTGAATTGAGGAATAAAGAGATTGTGTTACAGAGAGTGGAAAAAAAATCTACTCTTGTTCCATATTTTTGCAAAGTAGCTGCTATCAACCGCCTGGTCTGCTTTATTCTGACTTTCCCTCGGTTATGCATGCTTTCCAGAGCAGGCCATGGCCTACTTGTGCTGGCAGACTGAACATCACAGTGCTGTGAGCTGGAATGACACTGTCATGGATGATCTCCCACATGCGGATCTGGCTAAGAGTTTAGCCCACTGCTGCAGGGTTTTTCTTAGAGTTAAAATTCACACTGCACCGGGCCAAGACAGGCTCATTCTCACTAAGTCTACCACTGAATCCCAACGCAGCAGAAGAGTTGTTTTTTTTTTTTTTAAAGCTATGTTTAAGGCAGCGAGAGTACATCCATGGTTTGTATCCCCTCACTCTCCCCTGCGTGAGAGTGACATGTCAGGATAGGATCTGCTCTCCCAGATGGACACTAATCCTTCACTAATGTGTCACTTTCTCATTAATCTGAAATGTTCTGTGTGTCTTATGCAAACATGTGTAAGTGCCCAATGTCAATGGAAGAAATTTATAAAACACAGACATACCTTTGTCAAATGCCATCTTGACTTCCTCCACTGAATCACTAAATCCAGATATTCTGTAGAGGCCTTCAGACTTCAGTCCTTGAGGAACAAACATGAAATAAACAACCTTTCAGACATTGTCAGGGCTGTCATGAGTAATGTAGAAAAATTCACCTGCATCTATCACCTTGGGTAATTTCAGAAATGCCATTAAACACTCTTAAATATGCATAAGAAATTAAGGATGAAATGTCCACAATGTCACACAGTGGAACAACATGGGCAGATGCTAATAGTTTTCTGCATCACTGGGCAAAATAATAAAGACATAAATCAAACTTAGCTACAGATGTATATTAGAGAGGAGACAATAAGCGAGCAATGAGTTTCCTACATAGCTGAATGATTTAACTGAAACGCAATCAACAAAGGCAGCAGGAAACAGAGTAATGTATTCCTCATTACAGGTTTACAATTACCAGCAGACTCATCAGTCCTCCCAGTCAAACCCCTCCCCACCCACCCACCCAAAAAAACATTAACTCAGTTAGTAATGCAATCTGACTTTTAACACCTCAACATACATTGTAGATCTCTTACTATAAAATTAAAGGAAAGTTGTTTTACAACGAGCATCATAAATACAGTAAACAAGGGCCATAAACTTGATTTCAAATGGTATTTTAAGGGTTTTTCTTTCTCTGTAATGTCAGATCAAAATATTAAATATGAATGGTGCTCAAGTAATTAAATTGATTTTCTGCAAATATATAGTTTCAGGGTAACATAAGAGTTATCTGACCTGAGCAAATATGAGCTCAATAGGTTATTGAATAATTACTAGATGTCTTATGGAAGCAAAGAAAGTGGAAGCAAAGAAAGCAGTACTAGTAAATTTAAGCTTTACATTCAGACTACAATGGGTAAGACATTGAGCCTTAACTCGCTGATCAGACCTCTGTCAGGTCATCAGTTTGAGTTCTGTTAATGTTAGTGGAAATTTCAAGTCTTAAAATGTTTGGCAGTTTGAGATAGAAAGCAGTAAAACATTTCAGTACTATAAATTCAGAGCCATTTAAATTTCAACATATAGAAGTGATTACATTTCAGAATTACTGTAAGGATTCAGTTGCTTATAAGATTTAATTTGTTATAGCTATTCTTTGCTTCCATAATTCTTCCTCTTCAGTTTGAAGCGTTTCATCCCTCAGTGGAAAACCTCCACTCAGCCAATTACTGTCAGCAAATCAGAGTCTAGTTTCAAAGCTGATAGGGCTTAAAATTAATGCAGTTATTATTTGAACTAAACCGCGTTAATCAAATTTACATCTCAGGGAATACAATTCACCATTGGAGCTATATATTTGAAACAGACACACACACAAATAGATGCACACACATCCTGAACTAACCTCTGGACTCAATCTCGCGTATGCACATGTCCACCACCATGGGTCGCGCTGTATTATAAGCTTTCACCAGGGTCGTGAGGTCACAGCTGTAGACTTTACGGATGTGTCTCAGGTCTGGCTTGCAGTTGTTGGGTACCAGAGACGAGCATTGTTTGTGGACGTTCAAACCACAGTCTACGAAGAGATACATTAGGTTTAATTAAAGAATTTCTGCAGATTGAAAAAAAGGACGGGTGGTAAACAGTAGAGTCCTTATTCACACTCTAACATTTGTCAACCAGAGAGCAAAGTCAGCTGAATGATTTCTCACGGTTCAGTCATTTTATTTCTGAACTGATGTCTATTATGTAAATTCACATTGAACATCAGGTTAATTTTGACTCGGTTGAGTGGCTTTGTGTGCGTTTCGGCCTGCAGGAGAGTGTTAATTCCCTTGATCAATATTTGCTGCCTAAACGCCTCGAGACCACTGGAGAACTCCTTTCTCTCTACCACACATGGCATTGGAGTCACCTTGAGCACTGGTTGGATCCAAGGTCACCTATAGAGGGCCATTTATTTATCACAAATGCCAACCATAGTAAAACAAAACAAAAAAGATAATATGATGATCTTGTTTAGTTTTTCTTTTTTTTTTTTTAACATTTCTAATTTAAATAACAAAAGAATTTAATAATTACTAGGTAACCATGTGAGGAAATTCCATTTTTGACATTTGTTTCTCCACGATAAATCATTTTCAGACATAAAATTAATCTCTTTGGGTTTTTAAACAGCGTATTAGTCATGATGTCAGTGTAAGTATCCCACACTGTGTTTTGTCTTCAGTCACAGTGGAGGGGGCCTGAGGCACAGCTGTTTCAGGGCAGGATTCACCTTGTCGGGAACAGAGGAGCCCGTGGAGAGCAGATGCACAGAATGACTGCAGCTCTGCTTTGTAGCAGAGATGCATGGAGGGAATTAAAGGAACACTGAAAACGCTGTGGCCTGGAGGAGGGACAGTCAGCGCCGCTGTGCACTCTATTCTTTTCCAGATCCAAGCTCACACACAATGGCTGTGGAAGAAGCAACTGAGGCGCTGCAGGCTACACAAGACCTAGTTTCCCAGACTAAAATGGGGCAGCTCTTCAAGCTTTTAGATCTTTTGAGCTGTCTCCAAATTTTTTATGTTTTTTTTTTTTTTTGACAAATGCTATGTGCTTTTTGAATTCAAAAACATAAAAAATAGCATCTTGATCCCTCAGAAGAATTGCTACTTTTTAATTTTAAGCAAAAATCTCTTTCTGAAAGCCAAGAAGAAATCCCCCCAACAGGACCACAGTCAATATTTTGATTAATATGGGTCCCTGGAGAAATTCACGCAGCCTGCATTTATATGCATTGATGCAGAAATGTAATTACCTTAAGAGATGATTCTCTTAAGGACATGAGACAGGCAGTATAATAGAGGAGATCCTGTCATCAGACACAAGTCTGCTGAGCTCCTGGTGTCCATGTGAGCACACTGATGGCCCTGGGTCCCAGGTGGGGCGGCTGAGGGTGAGATAGGGGCCCAAGGGACACCAGGAGCCAGGAGACAGTGGATGCTGCTTTACTGCACCGTCAGCTCCGTCTGTGTTGCTATGGAGAGGAGGCTGCAGCTCAGTTTTGGCTAAAGGGCTCTGAGAAGAGGTTTGATAGCGGATGGCTGCTAATTTCTAATCAGCACATTATCACATTATCAGCCGACAGAGTTACTAGTTGAAACCGGTCTCTCTCTGACTGGATCTGAAAACAAAAAGCACCACTCGTATTTGTTCGATGTTTTGGTTTTTCTACCAAGCATTTAAGTTAAATAGGGGTTGAGCTGTGTGACCTAGCTCTTTAGTTGAAGCCGCTGAATTTTAATGTGTGTGGAAACAGAGCTCCTTCCCCACGCTCCGAGCTCTGCTCCTCATTAAAGAGACATGCCAGCTTTGTTTTCCTTCATGGGCATGATGGGATGAGGCTGGGGGGCGTACTCTGATGAGGAAATGTGGCACAACAAGCACAAGCAGAGGCTGGCTTTCTGGCACTCGGCCAAAAACAGTTCACACATACAAAAAGGAAAAGGGGGTGGAAGAACATTTTTTGGTATGCAAATTTGAGCATCATGTGAGACTTCGCTGCCCTAGATTCTGGTTGCTGTGGTCGGGTCTGAAGGAATGGTGATATACGAGTCGATAAAGACTCCAAACATATGTGCTTTTACTTCGATGGTTGTAAGCTTTCAAAATCAAGACATTAATAATTAATATCGGAGCTTCCACAGATTTGTGTGACACACTTTGTTTCATCAATAAAACATCAAAGATACACATCAGACTGTATTATAGCACTATTCTGGGATGGGAAAGGAATTCTAACAACGGCTACAGTGAAACAGAAATCTCATCAGAGTATGTGACAAGCGAAGGGGAAAATATAACAGAACCATTTCCCTTACAGTAACAGGACTGAGTGTGTGCATGTCAAATCTATCACACATAGTAAGAAAATATTTATTAAGACTGAAAACTCTTACAGATTCTAGGTGAACATTTGTAAAATGAAAATGTGCTCACATTGTGGAGCTCATATTGACATAATGCATTCATCAAAGTACAGAGAACGGAGCTTAAAAACATACACTGTCTTTTTTAGAGGCACGAGAATGCTGTTAGCCTTCTGTTGTTTGTGTGTTTTCTAGTTTATGATGCAGCTGATGTTTATCCATTAAAATCACTGAAGTACACAGCCCTGGTTACTGTAATAATGATAACAGGATGTGAGGAACTGCCCTGCCATGAGCCATGAAAGAATCTTGTCATTATTTGTGAAAAGAACAAAGAGATATTTTTGGATTTTTGAAATAATCTGTCAGCACAGACAGAGCTCAAAAACCATTCTTCTGCGTGTTTGAACTGATTACCCCATTCACAAGCCAGGCGCAGAAAAAAGTAGGTCAAAAAAAAAAAAAGACTTCAATATCGTGGAACATACCTGTTACATCATAGCTATAGAACCATCATGTCACAGTTATACAACCCATAATCCACAAACTACTGTTGGGATTTTAGATTAAAACGGAATAATCCACCTCCAGATGCACTAAAAACCAAGTAACCCATATACGGTAATGCTCATTTGTACACCATGAATGTAATGAGAGAGTGCTGTGACCCGATCAAGCAGTTTATGTAAGACTGTGTCTAGAGCCTGCAAACAAAATGTACCTGCACATTTGACCCCTTGCGCCATCAGTCCCCACATGAAGCTGGCACAGTGTTCACACCAGTGAGGCCCTCGAAAGGTATGGACCTACAATAGAGAGGAGAGGCGGACAGTGACCGATATTAGTGTCGGAGAGCAAAGACACAATAGAGGTAGAACAGCAGGTAGCTGCATGCTTTTGGCTCCATAGACACCCCATCCTCTTCCCTAACAAGCCAGAAGACCCGTAGGTGCTGCCACCTTAAATGAAGCAGAGGAGGAAGATTATCTGAGTGTGGAGGAGGACTGTTGTTCAAACAGACCCTCAAACTGACAATATTGTGATAGGTGCAGAGGTGATTGCAAGCAGGGGAGGCTTTGCCATCATGGCACAGGGGGATTTGACACTTCACCAGAGTGAAGGTTCAAGTTGTCAGGGAAATTTGCCATGAAAACAGAAGAAGGCCGCCATTCTCGTGTACAAGAGAGAGTCCCCCTCCGTCTCCACCAGGTAACAACAGCTGAGCCAATCAGGGAGGCCTCTGGGAGCAAAAGCAAGCCATAGCTCTCCCTATTTGTTTGCATTGAGGCAGATATAGGTAGGCAAGTAGTATAGAATTGCTAGTTTCTGGTGTATGTGATCACCATGTTACAAAAACTTAAATGATGATCACCTGAAAAGTTCTTCTGGAATGACATTCATATGATCACGTAATTGTTTTATTGTTGCCACAGATGCCTGTTTATAGGTAAGAAAAATGTCTAAATGTAGCTGGTCAGTGCATTTACTTGGAGTAATTAATTCAAAAAGCTGGGGTGTGAAAATGTAGACGTCAAACTGAAACGTTTTAACTAGTATACAGCACCAACAGTCCTCAACTAATCATATTTAATTATTAAAACAAGAAAGACAAAACCATTTGGAGCATATTTTTTTCTCTCAAGCATTACCAAGATGTTACTGTACTGCATTATATGTTTGGTACATTAATATACACCAAACATATAATACAAATGTTACTCTACTCCTTGTTACACTCCTCCTTGGCTGTGGAAGCTTTAAACACAATAACAACACCCTCAAATTGTTAAAATGTAATGTTCAGCAATGAAAGGGAACAAAGCAGTAGAGAGAGACCAGTGAGCATCAGCAGTTTGAAAGCCTTGAAGGTAATATTTCACCGCCTGCTCTTCATCCCATTAACCAGCCAAACTAGGAGAGTGAGCCTAAGCCAAACAGGGAAACACTCCTCCACTGTTTCTCCTCTCCATCGGCCTAATCTGTCCATCTGGTGCTCAAACTAACAGCAGTTGTCCACAGACCACCCAACAGATTTTCTTTTGATAAAAGCTCACTGGACAGAGCAAAACAGCTCTGTTTTTCATCCCCTCTCCCACTCAGTAACACTCCCACCCCCAACCCCCCTTTGCTTCCATCTTCCACAAGGGGAGCATGAGAAACAGCCCTCTGGCCACACATGATGAAATTAAAAGAAACATTTTGGAGCTACAGCTGCTGACAAGAAGTTGATTAAGTCTCACCTTGAAGTTGTGGAGTTTCTCAGATTTGGGTGTGCGGTCGCTCTCCTTCAGCGTGGCTCTGCGTACCAGTGAGGTGAGCTGTGAATAGGCGAATAGTTTAAGTGGCTGCCAGAAAGTGGCTGGAGGTTTCTGTGGCCCCATCCTCATCCCCAGAGCAGCCGCCAGAATATCCTCCTGATTGGCCTCTCGCTTGGCCTTTTGCACCAGGGACTTCTCTTCCTTGTGAACCTCGTAGGACTCTCTAGATGGCATTATGGTGCTGCTGTTTCCCAAACCAGATGGAGGAACAAACCCAGTAGAAAAGTAGAAAAATGATGGCAAAACTCCCTGATGCTCAGAGCAAGTCTGTATTAAACAATATTACTTGCATTGTCCCAGTTAAACAGACACCTCACAGACAACAAATTTAAATTGTTAAAAAGAGTCTGGAAATCATTTAAAAGAGCCCACAAGAAAAAAAACAGTGGTCCTTATTAAATCCTCTCACAGCAGTGACAGTAGATCAAGTGGAGTCTCTGTGATAGGAGTGCCAGGTTTTATACAAAAGAGGTGCAGCCCTGGGTGCTCATGTGGTTCTCTGGGAAAGTGTATGCAGATGAGCTGAGTGGTTGCGCTAATCCTCTCCTCCCTGTGCAGAGCTGATATTCTCCCTGGAACAGAGACAGCACAGTGTTGTGTATGGATGCTGTCAGGGCGGTCAGAGCGATGGTGGGGGTGGGGTGGGGGTACAGGGGCGGACCCTGTAACAGTCACAGCAGATTAAATGGATCCCACCAGCCAATCACAGCATGGATACACCGGCTTTATAGTAGCCGCTTCCCCGCCCCCACACGACCATCTCCATCAGATATCCAAGCAGGGGAGCCTGGGTAGGATGAAATGAGAGTGGGATGATAATGAGCAATGAATGAGTCATGCATCAGGAGTGGGCTGCAGCCCGCAGAACTTGTGACAGCAGTGGGCCGTTAGAGAGGGGAGCTATTTTCAAAATCATGTTGCCACAGAAACTGGTCATGACTGGGACCACAAAGAGCAAGAACACAAAAGCACCAAGCGTGCGACCAATATATGAGATCACTGATATGAATGCACACTTTCACACAGGGTGACGCTCCAGCTCTCATACAGATAAAAGAAATTTCACATTCAGCAGCATTTGGACTAAAAGCCAAAAAAAAAAAAAAAAAAAAAAACATGAAAATGATGAAAGAATAAACAGAAACAAAGGAACTCTTTGAAACACTTTGAAATTTCAACTTTGACACATTTATGCACCAAATACAGATAAAAATCACACCCCAGTGCTCTGCTTGACAAGAAGTAATTTATGTATTTTTTGCTTTTTAATGCTAGATTTTTCATCAATGCTTTTTTCTCGATTATGTGAAACACTATGAATTACCTTTGTGTAATGCTTTGTAAATAAATTCACCTTGGCTTACGAATAAATAATGTAAACATCGTCCTAAAGGAATCATAAAAAGCATTTTATATTTAATGTAACAAGACTCACTTTAATAAAATGTCTTCGAAATCAATATTCACCGTCATTAGGAATGTATTCCATCCATTTCCATTATGATAAAATATACAATAAAGAATTTAACAACATATGTCTGTACCAGGCATGTGATCTGGAAGCTGGGAGCTCTTTCTGTCTTTGCAGCCTTTGTCTGAATGTTCATTTCCTTGAGCTTTGCACTGATGCAAGCGCTGTGTTGTGTGTATGCAAATGAAGTATCAAATATAGCATCGCAGCAGCGATGTGGGAGAAAGGATCCGCAACCTGCTTCTGTAATTCACACTGCAAGTCAAATGTGATTATGCTCCCACATCTCAGAGCCTAATTCAGACTCAGCTCCTGAAGTGCAACGTTCTCACCTTTATGGATGACAGCTGGAGAGGAAGTGACTGTACAGACACTCCTACAGAAATCAATGAGGACTGTCGTCGTTCTTGCTGCCCCAACCTCAGCAGAGAGGTATCACAAAGAGAGTAGGAACAGTGGCGGGGAGCCGAAAAAGGGGCTTTGAAGATCAGTGTACTTATGTAGAATGGCATCCCAAACTGTGGCATCTGACAGGAACATGAAAGACCTGAAACAGAGGGCTTCCAGTGCAGCTCTCCTCTCTCATGCTCGGTGAAAGTCTCTGCTCAGGAGGGTACCTGAGAGTGGTATAGATAAAAGACAGTAAGAGCCTTTTACATGCACCAGTTCATCCTCTCAGACCCTGAGCACTTTAGAGGGTTTTGCAGCGTAATTGTGTTGCCTGCTGTTAAGTGCAGAATGAGCGTCTGACTCCCAGGATGTGGTTTACTTGGAACGCAGCTCTAATTGACACTGATTGATTTGCTTGTTTCCCAAACATGTCCAGAGACGGGACTCTTGAGGACGGATGTACACGGTGCGGTATCTTTTACATCTCTCTAATGTCCATCTGTTTCCAGCCTGGACATCTGAGCTCATCTGAGTATTTGGATCCTGCCAGCACATGTATGATTAATGCTATAACTCAATCTTGCTATTACACAGTTTGATTCTGATTTGACCCAGAAACCAACATGATCTAAAACTTTCACATTCTTTGTTTAAACTTTATTTCCTCACTCCCACCCACTCTCTTTTAAGCCATTAAGCTGCTGGAGATTGTGCTGACTATTTCTGCGGGGTAGGAAGCTCGTTACATAAGGAAATGTTCTACTAATGCACGGCTGACCCAGCACAGACATAAAGATCCATTAACAGGGCATCAGAAGTTGCTCCTGTGATCTGATTGCAAACTCTCAGGGCCATGATTTCAGCCTCAGTCTCTCACATAACATACTTTGTTTAAGTATCATGTATAACATCATAATTCAGAACTATAATTCACAATTCACATCAGAAGCAAACACCACTACTGCAACGCAGGTTAAAAGGCTTTGAATTAATGTCAAACGCTTCTGATCCACCTACCTCATCCTTCAGCAAAGCTGCAAATCATGAAGTTACATAATGTTACATAAGCGGAAACTACAGCATGATGACGAGAGCGAAAGCCAGGAGGTCATGATGAAGTCCAAGAATATAAAGGATTGATGTCAGCGACGGGTATGCCTACACGGTGAAAGCATTCAGTAGAGATACCACTGAATGTGTGAAATGACTTCAGCAAATTTGAATCTTGTCATGCATATAGGTGCTATGACGGTTGTGGTGCTTCTTTTACATTCTCTAGCCATTTGAAAAGCAGCATATAAACACATTCATTATGCAGTCATTTGATGGGTGACTGGGAGGGAAGAGCACAATGTGAACCAAAGACACAGAGAGGAGACACATAGTTTGAACCACCACTGCCAGGAAATACCAGACATGCATGAGATGCAGTACAGATTGCTGCTGTTTTGCTGGGCTTGCAAGAAACCTGTAAGAAATTACACCATGGTTACTGGGACCAGTAGATTACCTGGATATGGCTGGAACAGTCTGTGCTTTGACAGTGATGTATGGTGGGCTGCTATCAGGGTTTTCTATTCACACAGAAAGGTCAGAGCATGCGTAGGACACACTCTTTACGATGCATGGTGTGAGGTTATAGTCACAGCTGCATTTTAAACTGTGGATTTATCCTGGTCTGTGATTTTACTCTTGAGGAATAAAAAAAAACCCTGCAGAAACACGATGCACTCCCACCTGTCTGTTTTTAAAAATCCGTTTAAGTAGAAAAATTTGTGGTCACTGGACCAGTCCTGGTAGATACATGGTAAAACTGTAGCACTGTAGCAGTAACAGCTACAGCTAAACAGCTAAAGTCAGAAAAAAAAAAATTAGATCCACACTGCTGAACATAACAGTGACTCAGTGCGTCAATGACGTGGAAGTGAATCAGTGATGACATTACTGCTGTCACTCTTCACAGCACAACTTTGACTGAAAGCCTTTTCAAAAAATGAGTATTCAATGTGTACACTTTTTTTTGGAAATGCACTACTGGTGGAAAGAAATAAAGTACATTTAAATGAATCCCCCACTGGCACCTGCAGTACTGGAGATAATAATCTTCAATATAAGTATCTTTTTACATATCCTTATCATGAATTAGCTGTGGACCAACAACCAAACCTGAGCTCACATTTAGAGACAGCCAAGCACAAATACTACCATTAATCCAATCTTGAGAAACAGTTTGGTTACCACAAAGCCATCTACTCGGGAATCACCTACTTTTATAAAGAAGGAGTAGGTATTATGTGGAATGACAAATGATTGTGAAGAATAATTAAAAGGCTTGAGTGGTCCTTTATCTCTATGTGATTCTGCAGAGAGCAGTTTCCCCTAACAACACTTTGAATACCAGTGTTTAGAGCTTGATGAATGACTCATTGTGCATCAGCTATTTTGGCAACAGGGTGATGATAACAGGATAGGATGATTTGGTTAATGCCTGGAATATTTCGTGAGTCCTGAGATGTTTTAACAGAACAGCATCTGGAAAACCAGATCTGTAGAGAATAAAGAGCTTGAGTTTATTTAATTTGCAGCAACAAAGAATTTTTCACATATTCTTAAAGGATTAATCCAAAATTTGGGGTAATTTGTTTTTTTATTTCCAAGGCTGAAATGAGTGAATCCATATCAATCTTATGTGTTCACATACTATGGGAATGATTGTGGAGATGGGAAAGATTCCCGTGTTTACAACACATTTCAAGATAGCTGTATAATTACAGAGTTTACAGTTAAGTGGTTTGAGGGTTAAAAATACTGTGCACCAACAATATAACACTACATCCTTTAAATCTAGGCATAATTACCTAACAACCAACGCTGAGCCTCAGTGTTTGGTTATCAGGCACTTCTCTATTATTAAGTGTCAGATTGAATATCTATCCAAACGTTCAGAGTTTTCCAGTAATTATGATTTTAATGTCGCTAACCTGTAATCATAGTAAAACCAGTAAGACATAAATGCAGTGAATAATATGTTGTTTGTATTTTTGCCTATAGTGAGCCAGGCTAGCTGTTTCCCCCAGCTTTCAGTCTTTGTGCTAAACTAAGCTAACCACATGGTGGTTCCAGCTCTGTACAGACATGATATTTATATCAAAGAGTGATTAACTATTCCTTTCAAGTCTCCTACTATTCCCCTGAAACTTCCTGGGTTCAGATACAACTTGTTAAATGTCACCACCCCTGACTTTCCCTAAATTTACCTGGTGGCATATTTTTTTCAGATATATTGAAAAAAAAAAACAATTATCAATTTGAAAAACTCATTAGACATTAACATATAATTTGCTACTTCACATTAGAATTAAATCGTGACATGTGCAAGCACACCTGTGAAGGAGTACTAATGCTTTACATATACATGAATAGCTCCCTGCATGAGTGTCCATGGTGGGAATATCTGAGTTCAGAACATCACACATTGTTCATAATCATAGATGGCACTCTTATGTAACAGTGTCTTACTTCTCTGCATCCCTGGAGAGACAAAGGCCAGTCCCTGCAGCTTCCTGAAGGACGGAGAGGTTTCATGATACACTGTTACACAATGACAGGCACCAGGTCAGAGGTCCTTCCTGTTCTCATCACATCGGAATCATAAGACTGAAAAAAACAAACAAACAAAAAAAGATGCACAAAGGAACATTTACACTTTCTAAAAAAAAAAAAAAACCCATCTAGGTTAGCAGCTGGGTGAGCAGCAGGGATTGGACTCAGACTCCAAGGCCAGCCAAAAATTCAACATATGTGAAGGATTAAGCTTCCAATAATAAATCAAAGATTAATAATTATTGGCTTGTCTTTAAATGGAGCAGTTCTTTCAAGAAATCACCAGCTGTTTTTAAACTCAAGTTAACTAAAATAACAGCCTTCATACTCTCTTCTTCCCTCCAGTATCAAATTACACAGGTCTTTCCAGGAAACTATGAAGACATCGTTAGAATGTTACCATTACTTTCTGTTAAAGATATAAGACATTGTATAAATACAAAAAGAAAGTGCAGGTGCATGTGTATGTGCTCATTACAGTAAACAGAAAGTTGAGAAATATATGTTCCAGTATAAAAATGTGATGGTCCTGTAGCTCCATTTCTCAGTGTTTGTGGACAGGTGGCCCAGAGTCATGTCTCAGCAGCAGGGCTTGATTTTCTGATCAGTAATCTGCTCAGCGTCTCCTCTGGCTGAAGAGGACACATACCTGTGGAGTGTTGACCATATTGTATCTTATTATGTTTCACTCGCTGTGGAAGAACAACATCTGTTGAAAGCGCCCTGTTCCCACGAGAACAATGTTTCTGAGCCGGTAGACTTACTTTATACACCGCTGGTTATCTTACCAGCTCAAATTAGCTGACTAGTCCCAGGAGGAGGTGATGTTAATAGATGTTTTAGAGGTGCTGATGTATGAATAATTTGATTAGTACACTTGCTATACTCTGAAAACATTTTCCTTTCTGTGTGCTTTGTGCTAAAAGAAATATATGTTAAAATACAGCTCACATTTATTTGTAACTTGTAAGTAAGGAGAGAATAAAAACCATCACTGAAAGAACAAAATGAAAGAAAATGAGTTATATAATGCTGCAGCACAGAGCTCTTGAAAACTGTGGCAAAGTAGCCTGTAGCTCTAATCATCCCTGAAAATATTCTAGGCTCAGCTCATTAAAATGCCTGGCGGTTTTATAAACAACAGTGTGAACACTTCTGTGAATGACATCGTAGGTTGAGGAAGGAGATATTGTCTCTGTTCTCTGTCTGAGAGGTGTTAAAATTCGGTAGTTTTGTCTCACATATGGAGCAGTGAATGTAAGCAGCCTGAAAACCTTTCAAACCACTCCTGCAGCAAAGCCTGTTCTTCTCTATTCTCAGACTGTTACACAATAATCACTGAAAACACAATAATCATTTTGCATGAATAGGACCAAGTACACTAACTCTGCGTTGCTCCATTGCCACTCCTCAGTACATTGAAATTGCTATTAGGCAGTGATCTAAGTGGTTGAGACTAAAAACTGCTTTTAGCTCTGAATTTGTGAGTTTTTTCAGTTCCTGGTATCTACATTAGGACAGTATCAAGACCAAGAATCTACCGTCATGCTAGCTGCTCTGTGAGTAGGCACAGTGGTGCTTTGGGCAAAATGCTAACGTCAGCATGCTAACATGCTGTTTTTTTTTTTTTTTGCTGGTAATGTTCACCCCCTTAACTTAGCGTGTTACCATGCCAGCATATGCTAATCAGCATTGACCACACAAATACAGCCGAGATTGACGGGAATGTCATTAGTTTTACAAGTGTTTGGTCATAAACCAGAGTTTTGAACAAATTAAAATTTTCACTCGAGTCAGGTCATCAATATTGTCATTAGGATAAATCATTTAGGAACCGCAAATTTTTGAAACAGTCCTGTACAACTGAGTCTTCAGCTGAGCTCAGGATAGTTTCATAGCTCCTCCTGACAAGCAGACAACTACAATGTGTTATATTCACACATTAGATTGAGCTCATTACAGTCACCTTCAATAGTTTCTTCCCTTTAATCAGCTGTAAATTGAAGCCTGTATGTGTGATTCTCATTATCCAGTTTCTGTTTTTCACCCCCCCCCCCAAATAAGTGCAGACTGGAAAAGTTGTGAAAATCATTTAATTAAAGGATTTTTTTTATGGCAAATCTCTATCAAACCAGCATGTGGCTTCTCACATACAGAGACTTACAGTTGAGATGTACAGCTCATGTACAGACTATGACTTTGACTCACTGGATGTCATAAATGTGAACTCTGAAAACGGTCCCCGAGTATCCTCTTTAAAGGATACGGTATAATTCCAGTTAATTGTTTTTTGTTTTGTTTTTTAGTTTTTTGGGGGGTTTTTTTTGCCATTGTTTCTATTGCTAATAAAAACATTTTGTTATGTGCTGAGATCAGAGAAAACTGTGATATCACTAAACAGTAGTCAAACCTGTATGCAAATCTGCAGATTTGCCAAAGTAAAATATAAAATTATTACCCAATTTGTTTGTGTTAAAACTCCATCAGATTTTGCAGACGCTTTGCTGGTTGTACTGTGTCTCACTGTACTTGTCTCAGCTTTGTGCACACAGTTTTCTATGCTTTGAAAAATCATTACTGACACTATGGATGGCTTTGATTTTGGTTTTACATCCAAAGTGGTTTAGATAATCTGGCTAAACTGTTGGCCCATTTAAAACCTGTCTCACTGCCTGACTGCCTCATTTTCTTTCCCTGTTGGGTTTTTTATCGCTGCTGATTTATTGCTGGACATTTTAAAACTGTTGCTGTGTTTCCAGATCTCAGCAATTAACTTTGAGAGCACAATGTTTTCAAACATATCAAAATAAGACCCAATTTGTTATTACCTGGAATCATCAGCAGTTAACAGTGCTACCAAAGTCAAACTCGCTGTATTTCTTGTACTTTAGTATTGTGGCAACTGGCAAAGGCAAAATGATTGACACTGATTGCTGCATAAAAAACAAGTCAGGAGATAGAAATGTGTATGGATTTATATTTGTTCAAAACAAGGAATTTGGCTTGAGGCAGTTTTCAAATCAGCAGGCCATGAATATCAAATCATTCAAAATTACGCAGAGCACTGGTGGACATCTGGTCAACCGGTGTCTGTGCATGATACTCTCCCCATGCTGTCTGCTTGTTAGCACATCAAAGACATAAATGCATTTCTCAGACAGAAAGAGAAAAGA
The DNA here is from genome assembly GCF_017976425.1 of Toxotes jaculatrix. NCBI lineage: Eukaryota > Metazoa > Chordata > Actinopteri > Toxotidae > Toxotes > Toxotes jaculatrix. Next base: position 11,880,602 of record NC_054408.1, on the reverse strand, counting down.
GAACAGCTTGTACAGGAGAGACTGAAAAACAGAAACAGTTTGAACTGAAAAAAATATAATTTTGTCTGGACATTTTAGTCCATAGAAAAAACACCTTCAATTTACATAATATCCAGAATAAGACATTACACAAGCAGTGGCTAATGAGTGTAATCTGCTCACAGAGCTGCTCTTTGTTTTTAACTGCTGAGGTTGAACTTCCTCCCCCCCAGCCAATACCACTATTATTCAACCTTGTTTATGAGTTCCCTGAACTGTGAGAATACATAGCACACACTGCAGAAAAAAAGGAAAAGTTTGCTGCAGAGGTAATTCAGCTGCAAAGATCGCCCTGAACTATTCTTCAGTCTGTGCATTTATTCCAAAGCGATGTGAAATTGTCACTTCCTACGTCATCTCTTCCTGCACTGTTAGGCAAAGACAATCTCGCTCATTGTCGATGCGCTGCCTCGCTTGCCTCTGGCTGGTTGACTGTTTTCAGAGGACTGCGTTTTGCTCCAGAGGCCTGTCTCTCTCAGAGTCAGAGTTCATTTACCTTTGTATCCATCAGATGAGTGAACAACTTGCGCTCAAACTCATGATGGCTCAGCGTTTAAGTTCAATATAAATAAGCAAAGGTCTTTCTTGTCCACAAATAAATTAACGAGTTTGACCCCCAACTATTTGTAGCATCAGATTTCCTTACAATGCCTCTTTCAGGTGGATTCATGATGCCCTGCTGCAAGTATTCTAGTATGAACATTAACTTATGGTTGCTAATACTGAGGTTCAAACTATTCTTGGCCTTGGACACAGCATCTGATGATGACAATCCTATGATATGACCAAAAGCAGCACAGGCACTAAATGGCTCTTGTGTTTAGATTCAGCTGTTTCCAAGGTCAAGACTGACCTTTGAATCTTAACCATAACTAATTCTTTGCATAAGCAAAAGATGCTACGAGCAAGTAAACACAGCAAACCACATATAAAAGCATGTGTTTCTTTCTTTTCTGTCATGTGAACTGACACATAAATGGATATATGGATATGGACTTGAAAGCACTCATGTGGTAACCATTTTTTATTTTGATTATCGGGGCCTCCTTCGTCTGATTATTCAGTCAAGCTTCTCCTCGTGATGAGCAGAACGGACTGCCACTGATCGCTATCTGATTATTTACCAACCAGCCAGTCAGAAAGCTCAGGATCTGAACTGATTATAAATGGATCAAATGAATATTTCAAGGATACAAAAGAAATTAAAAAAAGCAATTTGTTTTGAATGTAAAATGAAGACGCTTTATTTTTCTTTACCTTGAGCATTTCCATGCTGCTGTGTGCTCTGTTTAGACCATATTCCACCATGCAAGAGCAGAGAGAGCTGTGGCAAACAATGAACAGTTCACTGAGCAGGCTGTCAGTCTTTACAAGGCAAGGCTTATGAGGTGGACAGAATGATTGTGGTTAAAGTCGTCCTAATTCCCCATTATTGCTTTCCTGACCAGGGAATAGTGGAGAACTGCAATTTTAGGTTTGACACACTGTAGAAAGGCATTAGGTTTGTTTGCACTGAGACATAAATGTAATGAAAGGGTGAAAATATCACCACGTCTGGACCGATCAGTTTCTGTCATGGATTACATGTACCAGAGCTGCATGTTTACACAAAGACAGCCCAGAGTGTGTCAGGATAACAGGAGCAGTCGCTCACAGGAAATTGGAATACCATAAATGCTATAACATTTTTGTCAAAAAATCATAATATGGCAGTTTTTGTTATATTTGCTGACCTTTAAAGTACAAATAATTTACAAATAATACAGATATTGTGTAGTGAATAATTCCTTCTTCAGAAAAAAATAAAACTTAACAGTTATCCTTAAATATGTTTCATCTATAAAGTTAAACTTCTGCTATCATATGATGACCATCAGATAGAGGGTAAGTAATTAAAGTTTAATTGTTTACCAGTTGTTTAAAAGGTCACTTTAATGACAGCATTTAAAAAAAAAAACCACCCAATTGCCTCCATTATCTCTCGTGGTATATTCCAGTGTGGATAGCACTGGTTTGCTCTGCCCTGGTTTGGAGACATCTGTCAGTGAGACTTCTTCCTCCAAACAAACACAATGGTGAAAACTGTGAAAAGACAAGAAAAGAAAGAAGGTTCATTCCCAACCTTGGAAACAGCAGCCCATAAGAGTCAGTACAAGAGTCTGGAGCTTACACTCACATCATGCAATCTTAGAAGTAGAATTGTAGACATTAAGATTTCTTGAACGTATCTTGTGTGTATTGGCTCAAAAGTTGAGACTGAAAGTTTCCTCTTCAATATCATATGGAACAATTCGTAGACCTCACCGTGGACAGATTTCAGTGGTCCTGTTTGCGGGTGAAGAAAGTGCTTTTATAAAAGCTGTTCACAATATGTTCTGTGGATTGTACAGAGTAAAGGGATCACTGTTTCTGGAAGTTGAATTACTAAATGTAATAATCTCAGTTATGTTGCACTGGAAGCATAAAACTCAGACAAGGTCTCAAAAAGTGAAGCTGTTGATACCACTGGAGCTAAATGTGGAATTAAAAAAAAATTTTAATTTTATTTTATTTTATTTTTTTTGATTTGGGTGAACTAACCCTTTAACATCTCAAAGGCTCTGACACAGTGTAGGTATTTACGGGAGAATTTTGTTTTATCAATGTAAATATGACAAACATAGATGAAATAAAGTCTGAAAATGTTGTATCTGTGCACATAAACAGAAAAATACTGATCAGTGTAAGGTTAGAATAAGATATCTTTTACAAATCAATCAGAGATGATGGTTGACTTCAAAGCAATTTAAAAATTCCTGAAAGCCTGTCTTAAAGCACAAACAGTAATTAGCCATCACTTCATTTAATGGGGGAATGTTAAAACAGTGATTAGCTTGTCTTTGTTGTCTTGATTAATTCATTCACTGGTGTGAAAGCAAGCAGCTGCAAGTCTGTTAATCAGTGGCGACAATCATCACAACGCGGCAATCTTCATGACTGTCTGCTGTGAGGAAAAGATACTATAGTGTACAAAACGATCGATCATGACTTTGGGACAAGAACACATCCAAAATTCTGACACTTTTTTAAAGGGTTAATTACAGGTAATAGCATCAATACCATATTTTTCCACATGCAGGCTTCGTGCCAGGAACTGTACTGTGCTTTTTATACATCACATCTTCCACACAGATGGATAATGGGTCAAATTAACATCCAATTTAACACTAAACTGTACGTGAAAGACAGGAATGAAAATGGAAGATGTGAAAGGAGTAGAACTTAGGAACACACGTATCTAATAAACTGATGTTTTAGGACCAAATCTGACTGTGTACTTCTTGAAATCACTGGAGACACGTAAAAGGTTTACATGACAGAGTTCTCTGTAACGGGTTAAAGGACCTACTCATTTCACAGATTTGGGGACAATCTGATGCTCATAACTGTTGAGTTTCTGTGATTCTGTGACATAGACAGTGCCTTCTTGAATATTAGTTTGCATGCAAATGTTATTTGTAAACATCTGTAAATTGTGCATGACCACTATCATTCAGTATAAACCATTAGGGTCTTTTTCCTCTTTATACTGAATGATCTAATTAATAAAGCTGAAACAATAAACTCTCTTCAGCATGACAGTATTGTGACAGTGGCTCAGTGAAGGAAATCTCCGTATGTCCAAATTTAAAATCCATATAAGATTAATCTGACACCCAGAAGCATGAATATTTATCTAAATAAATAAAACCGAATAAACAAATCATTCAAAAATCACATCATAAAGCTGCTGTTCATAAACCAAGTCTCCACATATACATACAACAGACCTTTCCTGTCACAGCAGATACTTTAACAATCACAGATGTAACTAACAACACCAATAATGTTGCAGTCACCACTCTCCTGCTTCTTCAGCCAGTGTTGTCACTTGATACTATGAGGTTACTTTACCAATATCAAGCACTAACAATAGTGACCATGATCTATGTGATGACAAGAACTGTATGTCGACAGAATTCTGGTAGCCTAAGTGCTAATTAACAAAATATTTTAAATAATTTTCTTGCAAGAAATGGCTGGCAGTATCAGAAATCCCATGAAAAGACTGAAACCATCTGTATTAGTTCAGATCTCTGTGCTTCTCAGCACCATTTCTTCTTGCTAAAGATGTAAATCTTTAAAAACTGGTGACAAATATTTGGTCTCAGTGGTAAACAATGTACTCGGGGACCGTTTTCAGCTGTAGATTAATACACATTCAGTTTGTTCCTGAGTATTTACGGCAGCAGGACGGTATATGTGGGACTGACTCAGTGGACAATGTACAAAACATCGTCATCATCATCATCAGTAAGTAAGATTAATTTATTTTTGGTTTTATTCTTTTCATGGGATGTGCTGAAAAAAGTAAAAATGTAGAAATTGAAAATTCATCTGACTTTTCCTTTTAAATTATGTAAAAAGTGGATGTCACATGCATTGTCTTTTGTCATATGACAAAAGACCATACATCTCCATGCTCATCTCTCAGCTCAGTGTTTTTGCTTTACAGCTTTGTCAACAGCTGGCACGGCCAAGCTGAGGAGTTTATTTAGTCTCGGTAGGCCTGTCAGACAGATCCGATCCTTGTTTCACCTCAATGATACACTTTATGAGCAAGAGAGAAATAAGACAGACTTTAATGCCACCAATAAAAGCGGTGACCTCACAGTCCCTGGTGTCATCTGATAAACCGCAGTAATCACGCTCCCACTTCATGTGTGATGATGAGAAGTGCCCTCATTAGCTCGGCACTGCTCTTGCACATTTGATAGTTAAATCCTGGGTCCTCTTCTGTAATCCCATTAACTTCATCAAGTTTAACTGTTGGAGAAAATGTGTGTGAGACCACGCAGGACCTCTCTGAGACAGAGCTAATTCTGTCAAATTGTGTGCATCTTGAACACATTTTTAAAATCCACACAAGGATTTCTGAAACCCTCATAAGAACGAGGCTGTTTTTAAACCCATTTAGTAGATTTATGGAAATCCCATTAAAGGGTGACTGACTTGAGTTAGTGCTGTAGAAATTGGAAGATACAGCTGTTGTGACAAAAATGGACTTAGCTCATCTTTCATGGCTCATGTAAAAATGCAGCAGTACTGTGAAGGGAGGATGTGTAGATAGATGCCTGTTCATTAGACCCATTATTGTTACTGATGAAAAGAAAAAGATTTATTAACTTCATAAAAAAAATTGAGTGGAAAATAAAACAGCAGAGAGTATCTTGATTGATATGATTCACAGCGACAGTAGAAAATGGGCACTTAGTGCACTGTATTCCTCTGATTCACATGTGAGATTCTCACCTAGATCCCTCAAGGTCATTTCAGTGAAGCTTCACCCTTCAAGCATGACGGTGAGTCAAACCTGAGACGACTGCTTCATACATTTAGAGGCAACGGAACCAAGCATCATTTAGAAGTCAATGAGTTTCTTTTAGATAACTGCAATAAATCAGTTTTTTTTTATTGAAGCCTGCAAAGCAGAGGGGGAAAACAGTCGGTCCATTTTACAAGAATGTGTGATCTTGCATGTAACCTTGAATTTGTCGTGAAATGTGCTGTTGCTATGATGACGAATGATGAAATGAATAGAGCATCAGCAGCAGGCACAAATGTTTTTAAAGCTGCTTGCTTTGTTCGTCACATCAAATTACAAATTAAAACCTTCCACCACTCCACGTGATGCCCAAACCATTAGCAGAATACAGGATTTACTGAACACTTCCTGAGGTAGTTGGATGGCTCTGTTAAGTGGGCTAGTAGATTCATCACAAAGAACAAAACCGTGACTGAAAGAAGGCCTCAGATTCTGAATTTAAGATTTGATAAATGCTCACAATGATGATGTTAGCATGTTGATATTTAGCAGGTATAATGTTCACCATGTGCATGTTCTTACTTTAGCATGTTAGCACTATAGTATTTGGTAATTAGCACTAAACAGCTGAGGCTGATAGCAATGTTTTTAGATTTGCAGGTATTTGTTTATAAAAAAAAAGTGAAGTTAATGGGATTCATCCTCCAGAGACCATGAATATCCCTACAAAGTTTCATGAAAACGCAGCTCATAGTTGTCATGCTACATATTTCAGCCTGGACCAAAGTGTTGGACTGACCAAGCAACCAACGACACCCTAGCATGTTTAAAAACAAATGCACAGCGCACATGATTAACTTTAAAATATGCCTATATAATGCAAAAAATGAAAAAAAAAAAATAAGCATGGAAATATTCAATTTTATATACACCAAAACATCAATAGTAACCTAACTATAAAGTGCACTCAAATGACTTGAGGAAAGAAGGAAGATGAAATCACAAGTGAAAAAATGCACAGCAGCAAAAACAAAGTGTGTGAATGGCACATCTCGTAGTGTAAAACATAACATTTAAAAAGTGTGACTGATTTATCGTCCAGTTGTTGTTTTGGTCTGATTTGTCTGAAAATCTGATCTTTAGCCCAACTAAGAGAACTAAAACTCCTCACATATAAATAAAGGAAAATCTTCTGGTGCAGTTTTTACTCACTTCTGACAACAAAAGAGGATAGAAACTAAAGATCAAATGGGAGAAAATAAGGAATCTATCACAATAACCACCGACCACAAGAATGTGCTCAGAGCCCGCTCAATAAAACTCAGTACAATCTGCACAATATGGCCCACCGTGAAATGATCGACGGCGTAATGAAGGAGCTAATGAGGGGGATCAAGATCGCTGCAGAGCCAATAAATCAACACAACTGTGCCTACAATGATACGGGACCAATCAGTAACACTGGTCAGTGCACAGGGAGCCGGGGGGAGGGGTGGCGGGGTGGGGGACTGAAGCGGGGGGGAGGGGTAGCAGACATGGGGGTCAACACTGTAATTCAAGTCAATGTCAAGAGCACACTGATGATATTTTATGGCTTTTGAAAGAGCACAGCTTCATTTTCGTTTTTTTCTTACTTTTTCTCGAGCACAATGATGAAACAGTTCAATAAATAACTTCAAGATGAACACGTGAATATGGTGATTCCTGCAATTAATAAGAATTCCTGTTGACGCCTCTGTGGATAAAATCAATCCACAGATTCCCGCTGAAGTGTCTGACAATCAATAAGGCCTTGCACTGATCAGCAGTCAGTGAAGAAGATTCCCTCGTGTAAGCATGTTGAAGCAAAAGGTCAGTCAAGACTTCAGAGAAGAGACACCTTAGGAGGCACCTTGACAGCACATTTTGAAATCATTTAAAAGTAAATTGTCCTCCCGCTGAGATCAGAAGACAGTTCCACTGCTGTTGTCATCTGTGAATCAATATTTATAAATTATGAATCAGAAACAAACATCAAGACAGTTATGCCTTCGAATTCTGTCATGAGCAAAGAAAGAAAGAGAGATGCCAGTGCAGAAGACAGCAGCTTTTGTTTCTCCCCCTGAACAAAAGAACAGGAACAAAAGCAGAGAGCATGTGAATAGTTTCATTTTAAGTAAGGCCAGCATCAACAAATCCCACGAAAAGATGAAAACCAAGGCTTTTAATGACTTAAAAGAGCTGGGCACTGTAATTTTTTTTCAAGCAAACATTCCTCAAACAGTAGGAAATGGTGCATTTGTTGGTGGCTATTTTCAGCCGTGGATTAATTCCCATTTGGTGCTCTCATGGAGCGGGTGTCAGCACCCTCATTTCTATTTAATTTGTTTTTAAAACTATTACTTCCAGACTTTTTTCCCTTAAAATTTCAGCCCCTTTCTTGTATAATGCTGTATAGTTTAACCAACTTTAGCTTCAACTTAAACTCCTTGATTCAACTGCTCACAGCTCATTAACATGCACCCTGTGACAAGAGGCTGTAAGAAGCCTTTGCTTCATATCAGGGGTTATAAATGGGTATTTGCAGCAGCGGGATAGTGAATGTAGCACTGACTCAAAATGAACTACAGCGCCCATGATCATGGTAATGAAGGAACATGTCACCCTGTGAAACTTTGTGGTTCACTGATGTGTTTTTAATGTGTTGTTTCTGGGGTCTACAGCACAGAGGAATAACCCACATCAGCCATTAGATGCAATGATTGATATCCATATCAATCACATGTAAACACTATGAAAGGAGACATTCTGTCTCCAAAATGAGCTCACCACTACATTTTACTTCATAATCCTGTGGTATCTGAGTGAAATTTTGAATGCAGAACTAAAGGAAGGGTAAATGAATATAGCTACACTGTTGTTTTGCTGCCTTTACTTAATAAAGGATCTGAACACTTTTTTAGCGGTAAACAGTAAATAGCTAGTAAGGACTACTGCCAGCACACCCCAGTGGTTTTACCAGAATATGCAGCCTTGTATCATCAGCACAGTGTGAGTGGAAGGACCATCATAAAATATTGATAACAAAATAAGCAAATTCTCATGGGAATCAGGATTGAGAAATAGACTAAGACCCACACAAACAGTAATAGGCAAAGCACAGAGCTTCATACATACTAATGTCAGCAGAGACTAATGCAGGAGACGTCTTGGAGCCTCCAGACTCACCCAAGATGCCGGGTGCCCATTGGGCCCAGGGGAGGGACTGGCAGAGTCGTGCTCGCTCGACGCGCGTGCACATGCCCTCTGGGGATTTGCCTCCACTCGTGCGCTTGGTGATAGCTGAGCTAATACACCCCTATAATGGTATTAAATAGATGCACATCCATGGTGGCAGAGCCAGATGCCGTGCACAATCACCCTCCAATCAAGAGCTAAAGCAAACAGAGTCAGTATGATAGTACATGGAGGTTGCCAACTGAAAATAATGAGCAGTTATCAGTATTTGAAGAAAGAACATATTAAAACTCATCAAGAGTTCAATTAAATACCCAGACTGTGTATAAAAGAAATATCTTATTCCTTAAATTTGAATAACAATAGAGGCCATCTTTGCTGGTTGCTGCAGGCACATGTCCCGTGTTTGGTTTGGGACACAACCAGTGTATTTACATAATCTGAATTAAATGTAAATCAAGCTGTTTCATCTCTGTCTCCCTGGATTTGAGGGGTTAAAGCGTGTGCTCAAAAACAGCCCCCCTCAGCAGGGGAAGAGGGTCTTCATTGTTGGGAAATCTGGAGAGAAAGGCCTGGAGCATCTTCTTTTCAGCAAACCTCTGCGTTTTTCAGATTTAGCCCTGATGCCCCCTGAAGGAAAGAGGGTAGCCAGTTTATATTTATGACACAATTCACGTAAATGAGGCTGTTTGGCCTTAATCCTTGCCTAATTAAGTGCCAGTCTGCTGAGGCAGACTGCTAAGGGCCAAAGCGTAATACCTGTCGAATTATGGGAACAGCTGGAACAGTCTGCCTGTCAGCAGATCAGCTCCACATTATTATCCTGCTCATTTATCGAGAGGCTAAAACAGGGCTCCTAAATACTGTAGGATGTTGGCCATCTTTACCTCTGTTGCCATTCTTTCCCAATTAGGCTCTGCCATGTGCGATGGCTCCATGTGAGTGGCTCATAATTTTGAGAAATATGGAGTCTGCTGCTGGGAAAAGAGCAAATTCATGGATAATGCTTTTTCATTTCAGAAAACAGAGCGGGTGGATCGTGTTCAACACCGAGACTCGGCTGTCTGCTTGAAAGCTTCTCTTTCCTGCTGCCTGCATTTGCCAGAAAATGGAGATGAGTTTAAATGCTATGCATTCATTAATGAAAACCTCATGAAATTAACATTAAAATCATTATGGAATGAATAATGAATTACACAGAGCTGTTTGCCAAGGGGAATTCAATTAATCAAACAATCAAAATGAATAACCTGCATGCGGAGGTGAGAAAGAATGAAAAATATCACTGTGATGCTGATCCACTCTTTTTTTTCCCTCCCTCTTTTGAATTAACTTCAAAGACGCGGAGCCGTACTGTAGCATCATTCGGTTCCAGCTTTGTAAACAAGTTGCATCAAGCCAAAAGTGTTGTTATTCATGAACACTGTGACCTACATAGTAACATTTACCATTCTCCCCTCTGTGATCATCAGCTAATCAAGGCTGCCCTAGTTTGGCACTGTTAGGGAGCGTCGGTGTGTTGTCAGGGAGAAATTTGTCTCTGTAAGATGAAAAACACATAACTGAATCACAGAAAGCATATTAGTCCCACATTGTCTTTGACTCTACATAGTGATGACATGTTATGCAGACATTTTGTCTCAAATTGAAATTATACAAGTTGAATTAGTGAAGAAATGTCCATTCTGTGGTGTAAATCTGTAAAAAAAGTGTTTTCTTGAATAAACCTAAAGTGCTAATTCTATGTGATTCCTTTAAATTCTTCAGCAATTTGAACTGTGTTACAATAAAAAAACAGATTCACTGAGTCGGTGACTTCCACCTGGGGCTTAGGTTTGAATGTGACGCCACCTGCTGGAAATTCAAAGCTGGTGCTGGTGGATTAATCTGAGAAACGTTCAGCTGTGAGTGAAGCGAGTTACACATTTTGTTCAGGTTTTCTATCTGTTCATATACTGTCAGAGCAATCTGAGTTTTCACAGTCAATGCTATCATACAGTACTCACATTATATGTTGTAGTATATGCTGGGTACAAATGCCAGGTTGATGTGATGGTGGATCCTCAACCTGTTTGAAATAGATTGCATTTATTTTGTTACTGACTGTAGTATTGGGGCAGCATATCCTTCTCATTAAAATTTGTATTATTATTATTACAGTAGATTTTTATGCCATCTTATTCCTGTATAGCTGATGTGATAATAATCCATCTTAACTCAGTTCCGATGACATTGTATAACATGACGTACAATAGAGCCAGAATTACAAAAACTGCTGGAAAACTAAAATGGAAAAACTAAAGGTTGCAGTCAAAGTTTGAATGCAGTGGGGGGTTTGGAAGCTTGGCTCCAGCTTTTCTATTCAAATCAGTCAGTTTGAATGAATCCACACAGGACTGTAACCTGAGGCATGTGCAGAGTCAACAAGTAAAGTCATTGCAGGTCAGTTAATTTCAATCAGTGGCTGTGAAAGACAGCTGTTGGTGGCAGTGACAGCAGTTAACTGACAAATAAATAAAAGACAGTGGTGAATCTGAGACATCATCATCATCATCATCATCACATATCATATTTTGGGGTCATGACAACAATCATTTTATCTACCAGGCCCCTTCGTACAATAGCTTTCAAGAAATGAATTCAAGCTGCTTTACATAAGACATAAAAAGGAATAATGACAAGATATAAAAGATACAAATGCAATATCAAAAAACTCAACTGAAAAATATGGTTTTAAAAAAGCAGAAGATAAAGATGAGCTAATATTGAATAAAATAAAAATAAACTGAAGAATAAAAAAGAAATACATTGCCATTAGAAAGCAGTGCAAGACATGAATAATTACTAATTTAATGAATGAAGGGGAAAAAAGTTTTAAGCTTTGATTTAAAAGAACTGAGTTTATGAAGACATCAAGCAGCAGCTCTGTAGTTAGCTGTAGCTGTTTCTATAACAATGCTTCATTATTTATCGATCGATAATATATTTTGTTTCTAAAATCTTATCTTAGATGTAGTGAAGTAGAAGTATTTACTCAAGTATTGTGGACAATACAAGTACAATTATGAGTTACTTCATATTTCTACTCCACTACATTTATTTCACAGTCACATTTACTTTGCAGATCAAGATTTTACACACAAAAATGATTAACAAACAAAATATGCTGCAGTATTATTATTAATTAAAAAAGGAGCACAGAACAGTAGGGCACGAATAAGTTTTACATTGTGGTGATTTAACTGAAGGATAAAAAAAATCACTATTAGACAAAGGATACAAATATGGCACAAAGGAGGCCAAATACCTGGGTTTCTCAAGATAGGGAAGGTTCACTGGAGCTGTAAGAAAAATATGAGAGAAAGTGTTATTTTGAAAGAAATATAATCAAGCACAAAAACAGTACCACCAGTTGTCAGAGATCTGGTCATTTCCATATTTTCCACAAGGTGGCAGAACACACCACAAAAAGAAAATGTAAAGGTTACAATCAAACAGTGTCCTGTTACAACTATTGTAAAAGCAAGTGGTGAGGCCTGGACTTATCCATCAATGATAATACATCTTACTTAAAACATTCACACATTTCATTCAATCTGTAGTTAATACAGATCAGCCTGGAGAATTAAGTGAAAGCAAAGCTGGATTTTAAAGAGATATTAAAAGGTTTATTACAACAACTTATCAATTCAAATTTTTATACAGAACTTTCACAAGTTACAAGTACACTTTCAACACAGTATCACACCTCTTTTTAGCAGTTAAGCCAAGGTAAAACAAAAAAACAAAAAAACAAAAACCAAAGCTTTCATAAACTTAGAGCCACAACTCAAGTTGAAACAACTTGTTTAATGATATTTATCTAACTGAGACATTATCAAACAGACAGTTAAATTCTCGCAGAGAATTATTATCTCATGCAGATAGCACATAACAGTAAAATTTAAAAAATAACATACTTTAAGAAAACCATGTGTTAGCTTCTCATAAAACTACACAGTAGTAAGCCAGTACAGACTAAGAGAAAAGGCAAATTGACTTCATGGTGTGATTTGTTTCCTACAATTATTTCAATGATGAAACGCTCACAATTCTTACAAAGCAGTAGTAGTGTTACTCTAATATACATGATGTGATTCCTGTTCACATCTGAATGCTTTTTTTTTTTTTACATGACAACATTACTGTGTCGGGGAGAGGCCTATCCTAATGATTCAAAGACTTCAAAGGTCAGTTTTTAACTGCTAACAGAGTTTATGTGATCAACAGAGCTCAGAGCTACTGAATCCACACTATCCTTTTAAAAAAAAACAAACAAACAAAACAAAAAACTAAGTACGTAACACCTGGAAAGATCACGAACAATGTATCATTGATGTTATTTACAATGTTTTCTAAAAACTGTCATCTAGAATTGCAATCAAGAAAACAGCATAATGTCTTTAAGCGTTCTGCATTAGACACTATAGCCATAAAACAGTCACTTATAAAGCAAAGACAGTATACAAAGCAAGATGTTGGCTCTACTGAGCAATTGTGCTCATGAGACCCATAATCTGAGAGAACGGCATTCAACTTAAGCTGATCTGCATTAAAAAAGGTACAGAACTAATTTATACAAAACCATTAATGGCACTGAATGAAGTCAACATCACCATGATTGAGTAATGGAAAAGGTACTGCAATCCTACAATCACTGCTTCAGGAACAATCAGACTACAGATGGAATGTCAATGAAATAGCAAACGTTTCTAACTAACTCACCCCCTTAAGACTATTTTACAAGCAAAGATGAGCTCAGACATTCAAACTGCACAATGCGACTACAGCTGATCTCACTCACAGAAAAGGTGGCAAATTTAAAATCTGATTCAGCCATTTTTACATTGGTGTATTGTGACAGTAATCAAACCTACTTCTAAAAAGCTGCCGGTACTTAACGTGTGGACTGTCGAACTCTAAAAAGGTAAACCCGTCATCTCTCAAAATGTGCAAAATCAAAAAAGCAATTAAAAAAAAAAAAAGTGATCACTGTTAATGTAACAATATTATAAAGATAGTGCTTATAACAGTCATGAAAACAAACAAGCAAACTAATTACAAATGAGCCACAACACACTTTGGTAAGGTCTCTAACAATTCACTGATCAACCGTTCAGGCCGATCGCTTTCAAATAAAAAAATATATAAGATTAATAAATAAGTCACAGAAATACAAAAACATTTTAGAACCACGTGTTTTACATCTTACACCTAAAGTGCCTGTTCTTTTGTCTTCATCAATTCCAGAGAAAACATTGCATTTTCAAAAGCATTGTCTATGGAGGACGAAATGGACCAAACATAAAACAAACCAATCAAGAATAAATTAAAAACATTACGGTCCGAACTGAAGCTGAGAGAGAATCGCTTTCCTCTGTTTGTCAGAGAGATAGAAGAAGCAACAGCGCTCCAGTGTTGACGCTCGGGCACAGTTTGGGACGATCAACTCCCTGAAGGCTGAGACTGGCTGACGCCCCTCTGTGGCTGGCTCTCCTCTGTGCTCTGGTTTGATGTGATGGCGGTGGCGCTGGACAGGGCGGAGACGGCCGGGGTCGTGGAGGAAGAGCTGACCCCATTGGAGGTGCTGACGGAGCTGTGCTGGATGGCCTCGTTCTGGGGGCTGCCGGGGACAGACATGTCCTCGCAGCTCTCATCTTTGTCAGAGACTGCAAAGATCACACAGAAAAATCACAGTCTGGGCCGATAATATGTCTTGATAAAGTTTGGATTTGCCGTTTCCTGCTGTTTTAATTGACAGCACTGACAGTGATACAATCCAGAAAGGCTCAGGAAAACTTTGTCATGTAGGCCTAATCAGATGTAAAAGAGCTATTTGCATGTGGTGTGTGGAAACCATTTCATTAATCCCCATAATGCTACTTCTGCACCCCTTCCTTTAATTAAAGCTCCAATGTCAATTTAAACCCACATCATAAGGGTGCATTACATTCTGGGGCATGTGGCAATGTTTCCCATCCCTAACTGCATTCTCATTTGTTTTTTTGTTATCTTGCCAACTACTGCAGCGACAGATGATTACAGCACCTGATTTTAATGATGCTCACACTGGAGAGTAGGGAAGACTTGGAGTTGAAATGCCACCAGCTGTTAGGCAGTTGCATTGAATTAATTGGATCCGGATGGAAAAAAAAAAAAAAGAAAAAAAAAAGACTCTACTCTCATGCTCTGTTTCATAAAGGAATAAGGAGCACAATGATAATTAATATTGCTAATGATATGAAGTCACTTGTTATGGCACTTTGTAATTAATGACTGGGACTCGTATTTGAGACTGTAAAATACAGATTCCATAGCAAGAGGAAGCAATTAAAGTGCAACACAAATGTCTTCACATTAGAAGCTTCATCTGCCCTCTTGACTAGACTTTGACCGTGTGATTTAGTGCAAGTGAATGTCAAAGCGCAATAAACTCCCTTGCTGTTTTACCATGTAGAAGGTCAACCTCAGAATAAATCAGCCTCGTGGTTTTGTTCCATGTTCAAGTGAGCATTATTACTCCTAACGACATTAAGGGCTGGCTGGCTGATATATAATAATACTCGGAAATTCTGGTTCCCTGGGCAGCCGGAGCTTCTTTCTGCTCTCTTGGTTTCTGAAGTGGGGTTTGCTGTAAGCAGATGGACAGCTTGGTGTGCCAACTGAAAGCATGTCCGGGCTTGTTTGTGGGGCAGTCTGGGTAATTTCCTCCCACCTGCCATGGTTATGCCTGGTCAGGACGATGAAGGGTATTACCAGGTCTGGAGGCCAGTGTAGCCTTATGGGATGTGTAACTCTCGGAGAACAGAGAGCTTGATGAGGCCTTTATATGGGTGAGAGCCATGGATCAGTCAGAATGAAATAATGTGTTTTACTAATTAGTGAGATTTATTATTTCATTGATTCTCAACCAGGGTCACTTGTATCCCAAGGGTTACTTCTACAGTTGAGGGTTGAAAGGGGTTAAATGATTGTGGAGTAGCTCCAGTAATCTGAAAAAAAAAACCAAAAAATATATTTGATTTGAAAAACAGATCTACACATTGAGTCCATTGTAACACCTCTACATTAAATGTTGTGATTGCAAACTATTGTAATAATATCTACTTTTTCCTGATCAAAAATCCAGTTTAAAATCAATTCAAATGAACAAATTTTCATTGAGCAGACACTAGCAGACATTTATTTTCACTCTCACATCTGTTGGCTTTACTTCTTAGCTTGTCTAAAATCTACTCCACCTGTCATCATGAACCAAACTGATGAAGCGGGGTATTTGGATGGGGTCATATTTTTTCCAAACTGCATAAAAAGTGCTCCAAATCTCATCCTTCACAAAGGTCTGGAAAACGCAGGACAGACATCCTCAGCAAACACATGAGAAAGATGACCCACTTCATCTGCGGATCCTGCTAAAAAACAATCCAGACGACACTAAATGAGACCTGGCTCCGACAACCCACTCCAGCCTGGAAACCATCAGTCCCATAATGCACATGACGTGTGTCAGTGGAATGGTTAGCAATAAGGAATGCATAATGAACAGCCAAGCTTGGTGGACATCCCACAACGAGAATGCTCTGCAGTCTTGTCAGGCTTGCTGCTTTAATGGACTCATTTCAGAGGCAATCATTGTCAATACAAGTCAGCGGAGGTGTTTAGAGCACAGTGGAGAAGTGGCTTGGAGCGCTCTTGTTTCTCGTCGCATACTGGCTAATCTGTGAGGGAAGGTGAGTTATGACCAGAAAATCAGAATGACAGAAGCCCAGTCTCTGGAAATGAAGAAATATAGGTGATATAATGCTAAATGAGACCGTGTGAAGAAACTGTACAGTACAGGCTGACAACAGGAAATTTAAATGAAGAGGATGTCAATGGCTGAATCTTCTCATATATTCGAATATTCGTAAACATGATCGAAGTATGTAAGCTGAAAATATTAAAAGTTACATTTTAACTACCATATGTGGGTGTTACATGCTTTCATACTCACTCACAGTAGGTATTTAGCCTCATTTGACAAATGCTCATTTAGGTGTCAGGTGAGGAGAAAAGAACTGTTATCTTGTAGTTACCACCTGTGGCCTCTGACAATGCCACCAGTAAGGATTTGTCTCAAACAACATTACCCATTAATATCTAAACTTTGCAAAGTTTTTCAAAAACAACAACAAAAAAGTGCCTTAATATGTCAAGAGCTCTTTCCATTTGGCCATAAGTAAGACGTGTCCTTCTAGTGGTTATCTGGAGCTCATTTTAGAAGCGTTTCACTGGAAGCCTCGGGCTGGGAATAATGGAGCATTACTCACTGTGATAGCCAGATTTCTTCTGCATGGCGGTTACAGGGCAATCTTTATGAGCCAGAAGAAGCTGCTTCAGCTGAGCCACTTCGTTTCTCAGCAGGGTGACTTCATTCTTTGGGAGAGAGGAGACACACAACAGCACTCAATAAAATGGTCACACACGGAGCAAACACCATGTCAGATTAAAACATGAAGACAAACAGACGACATGTGCACATAGTTCGAAATCCTCCAAAATGCTTTTCACCAAACAAGACTGAGCTCTGCTTCAAACAAAAGGTCTGCAGTAGAGTTCGACCAGTACTTGATTCTTGCGGCCAACAGTTAAAATGAAATTTGAGAGCTACAAAAAAGTAATAGTAAAGTTGTTTTTTAAAAGAAGAAAGAAATAATGTGTACTGAATGGAACATTTTATACTTTAATAACAAATCTGTCAGTGCTCTTTACCTCATCTGAAACATATGTTTAGCATTTCTGTACTGTTCTTGTCTCCGGACAACATTTTAAGCTGATACTGATACATCTGCAAAAAGAGGCTGTAAGTAAATGTATCAACACACCTGATTTATCCGTCTAATTCTAGTGTGAATCCATAATAGGAAGCTATATAAAGACTAGAAATAATCCAAAAACCTGCATGTATACAGTAAATGCTCAGTACAGTATATACACTAAATCATAGCCTGAATGTGGGGTATGTCCTCTATAGATGAATAGCTGAATCTTTTAGCTAATGCAAATAATTAATGGGATCACAGGGTTAAATGCTCAGGACCTCCTCTGTACAGTAAGAACACGTGACCACAGCATTACTGCAGATAAACCCATATTTTGTCCCACAAGAAAGAGCAAACACAGGAAAAGGTAACACCACAGTGAACGAATTCAGAATAAAATGTGATGTACTTCTTCATTTATGTTTTTCCTACACAATAATTATGGGCCTTCACTGGCGACCGACCAGCACATTTTTCAGAAGCGAGCTGTTCGGATTGTCAGTGCAACTTTGTAGATGCTGCTTAGATTTACACTCTCGTGTCGTTACAGCTCCCAGGGGAACAGAGGATTTCTGCATGTCGTAAAAGAGAGCCACATTACGCTGAAGGTGACTTTAACTGGATTTAGAGCGGCCAGGGGCCCGCAGAACACCCAATGGCAGATTTAAGCTCCTTCTCTTCTCCTTTAAAAGGACTATGGGCAGCTTAATCTATTAGTCTAAAAGCAGCCAATTTATTTGATTCCATCTGTTTAGTCTTGCCGGTGCTGGCAAGGCTGAGTTATTGTAAGACAGATTTAAACACAGCTGGAAGGACGGTATGTATCACATGTAGCCAACGCCATATTCACTGTGCTTCCACCATGACTGCTGCCATTTACTGTAGTCACATAAACGCAGGCGTTCCTTTCTACTCTCTCTCCATCTTACTAAAGATAAACAAACTCCATGCAGATAGATTTGTACACAAAAGTCACAAAATGCTGTATCATTAGTTGGATGTGGAGAAAAAGGCATCCTACTGTTAGAGCTTAGCGGTGAAAATACAAAGCGTTCGGCTGATTTACAAAGACATTTACACCTTCATTTACTTATAAGGTGAAGTCAAACTCATGACAGTCACACTGCCACTGATGCTCCAAATACAGTAACTGCAAACTGCATCGTGCAGGGAATGTTAATCCCGACTAAGCTGGACTTTTGAGAGTTCAACTTGTTTCTAACTTTGTGAATTAATCAAAATTGAGCAAATGGGCCTTGGGTAAAGCTGGGAGCACTGTGAGCTGCCTGGTCTGACACCTCATTAAAAAGCCAGTTAAGGATGATGTTAAAATAATTGTGCATCATTAGAGGCAGTTTCACTGATCAGCTGGGCCATGTCAGCATGGGGGTTTTTACAAAAACTGCTCTGCTGATTAATGCCTTCATGTAAAGCGCTCTTTTATTCTCTGCCACATGTTGTTCCCTTCTTTGTAGTTAACAGCAATGCTCTTGCGGTTTATAACCCCATTCACTCACCTCTCCTTCCCCTTTCATCTACCTATATTTATGTAAATTCTCAGCCAGTGCACCCGTGACAAGTGGTGATAACTTGTTTTGTGATCCAGATATTAACAACATGAACCCATTTCTTTTCCACTGCTGTCTGTCTCCCCCTCCACCTTCCACATCTTACTCTGCTTTCATAGAAAAATAAGACAGTGAGCAAATAAACACCACATCTCATTTAATTGTCTGGAACACCGATGTGCTGCACCCCCGGCTCACACTTATCAACAGAGACAGCAGATACATGAACTGTTTCGAACTTGTCAGCATCAGATCCTAATTGCTTCCAGCGAAATGAAGGTTCAAAAAGACACCTTTCCCTAGGAGATTTTTGAGGCCATTCAGTAAACTGCTGAGACAGAAGCGAAGACACGCTTGTGTGCAGCTGACATCTGGAGGATACATCTTTATTGACAGGGACATATCGATGTAAAGGGCTGCTGTCACACGACAGCTCTTTTTAATCGGCTTTAATGACTTCATCACCACAGAAGGGAAAAGTCTGTGTACACAGCAGATGATGATAAACAGATACGGGCATGCATATATACATAAACTGTCAGTAGCTGCTGTTACATGCAATGAGTGAAGGTTAGAGGTAAAGAGCACCTGTAGTTGTCCGTTCATGGAGCTGAGGTCCTCCGCCTTCTTCTCCAGAGACTGGACCCACACTTTCCTCTTTTGCCTACAGCGAGAAGCGGCAGCCCTGTTACGCTCCAGGAACTTGCGGCGTTTCTCATCAGGGTCTTCACTTGTGGTTCTGCGCCGCCGACCCCCTGTGCTTGGAGGGTTTTGTGCAGGGGGCACCGGGGAAGCCTGTACAATAACAAGAACAATAATATAAAACAATAACTACCAGAGCAAAAATCACCACCACACACACTGAGTAACGGGACCGGTGTGGTTACACACAGAGAATACTGACGTTACTGTTACTAATCACATTAAATACTCAGTTTAGTGACTGATTTGATATGTCAGTATATACTGTACATACAAAGATTTTACATAATAAAATCCCGTTTTAGGTTATATTCACATCTTGTTAAAACAACAGTTGTGCTTACAAGAGGCTTAATTGCAACAATATTCTCAGAAAGAACAAACAGACACTGTAGTTGTGAATACTTACAGGTGTCTCTGTGGTGGAGGTGGCTGGCTGTTGAAGGGAATGGGCAGAAGGTTCCTCAGCTGTGGGTAGGTGAGGAGCCGGAGCCGGAGTTAGGACTGCGGTCGGGGCTGGAGTTGGGGTCGGGGTCGGAGCAGGAGAAGCGGGAGCAGCAGTGTGTGTAACAGCGCTGCTCTGAACTTCACCACCATCTCCATTGGTTACCTGAGGAAGCTGCTGGCTTAATGTGGCTTTCAGTTTCTGGGAAGAGAGTTCATCACAGAGAAAACAGTCATTAATAGTTCAAGCAAAGAAATGGTTCTTATAAGAGGAAAAAGTCAATTATACAAGTATGGTACAAAGGAGGACATGCTGCAAGAAGACCATTTTGCTGTTTTATCATTCAATATATTTGATATTTTTATTAGAGTATGTAAAGGGAACATTTTTGAAGTATTAGTGTTTATTTTCACTGGCTGTTAAGGCATGTGTTTACTCTATATAAATATGATTTTCACCTGTGAATACCTTCTTTTGAGCAATACATTAGCAATTAATCTAGTTGTGACAGAAAAACAAGGTTATTATAAGTAACAGAGCAAATGTGCATTTGTGATTGTGGGCCTGCGCAAATGAATTACAAAGGAGCGAGCCCTGTGTGGGATTTTAACAAGCGCTTAGTGTTTTTTGAAGAACTACAAATGAAACTTGAAACCCAAGACATTTCAAAACACTCTCTCAACTGCTAACAAAAATATGTGCTTAGAGGAATTAAGGAAAGACGTTCCAAAAGATGAATAACAACACCAGACAGAGCACGAGTCTTCAGAAGTTAGTGAACTGTCTTGACATTTGCTTCAATGAAGCTACTGAGTTGAAAGCAGTCAGAAGAGATGAAGAGGAGAGGTGTATGACTGCTGACTTTACTAACAGGGTCGGTTGCTTGATTATACAAAATATTGTCCTTCTACAACGACTTTAGTGTTCCATTTCCCTTCAAAATAAATATAACATTGCAAAGAAAAAAAGACAAAAAAAAAGTCCGACGCACGCATGTAAAACACTCCTCGCGTTCATCTGGTTACAAAAGGTGAGGGACATCCACAGCACATAACGTGACCCAAACCATCACACAATGTACTTTTTTAGAACATCAACGGCATGTGACTCACACGTACAAAGACACAGTCCATTCACAGAAACTATTCCTCTGCACATTGGTGTCCATGATTCACAGGCCAATTCCTCCAGCATCACACACTGAGCAAACAAGGTGAAAGTGAATGAGCCTTTCAAAGCAATAACAAAGTGAGAGGGAATACATTTACATGGGAAAACAGAGGACCACATTATTCTAACAACTACCTTTGCCAGAGCAATCTATCTACCAAATTAGTTTATCGTGTAATACCCTTCCAGAAGCTCTTCTGGCAGAAACAAGATATTATTCTCTTGGAATGGCCCATAGAAAGAGGGAAAAGCCAGTCAGATTCATATTTCATCTCTGCCATGGAAACCTCATCAGTGTAATAACCCTCCATCTCGTGGGTGTTATTCAACCATCTGCTACTATATTACTTATCTTTATTTTGCAACTAATTAACAGCATAATCTTCTAAATTCAGCAAGTTAATTATCATTATTGTGGTCTTTGCAGCATCATCAGTCCTTGTAAAGTGCCGTCTCCACGCCCCCTGAGAGCCAGGTGGGGGCGGGGAGCGGGCAGGTTGAGTGGGGGTCTGTTTTCTTGACGCGGGCTCATTAGGTGTTTGCTGATGAGCTGAGTGCGGTGGGAGGCGCTGGGAGTAAGAGGGGGGATGCAGGTCAGGCAGGATTCTGCTGAACAAAAGGTTCCATGCAGGGTAAGGCCGACTTAATGTGCCTCGCTGAGCGTGTGCCAGGATGCCCCCAGCTGGCTTTCGCTGGTAGCCCCCCTCTGGTTGGCCCCAATGACGGCGTGCTGAGCACAACGCTGTCTACGCGTTTGTCATCGTCGTACCCCATGATCCCTGACAACCCCTCCCCTCCCACTCGCTTCCCTCCTTCTCCTCCTCGGTAGTCAGGATCAATCCTTCCTTCCCAACACACACACACACACACACACCTCCTCTCCATAGTTTATCTGTTAATTTCCACAGGCGGAGCATGCTGCGAACACTTACAGGTTCTGTGATCCGTGCTTCATCACATTGCCACTGATCTTGCTCACAACACTTCATATCCGGGCCCTTCAACTATCACATTTTAAACAGGATGACTTAGTTACAAGACTGCTGTGACCGTCTTCTCTCCACAGAGAAATGGCTGAAATATGTCTGTCTCCTGCTTTTTGTTTTTAGTAGCTGGATGATTCTAAGTCGTTATTTTGATTATGGATTAATCTGTGATTATTTTCTCAGAGAAACTGATTAATAATTTTGTCCATAAAATGTCAGAAAATAGTGAGATATGCCTTCACGTCTTGTGCTGTCAGACCAGCAGTCTAAAGGCCAAATATATGCAGTTTATTATCATGTATGACAAAGAAAAGATGCAATTCTCACAGTTGGTTATACTGGTATTGTTTTTTAATGTGTTGTTGTGTCTGTATTGTTATGTTAACATTACTGTTAACGTTTTATTTATTGTTGTTAATTTTCATTTCTGTTTCTGACCTAACACTGTTTTTAATCCTGTTCTGCACTTTAGGTTGAGTAAGAAGTATTCAATTTTCAATACTTTTGGATACTGCCCACCCAGGCTTTCTCTACCGCCCTCATTTGGTCAAAGACAGCAACTGTTTCTTTATCTTCAGGCTTTCTCATTACTTTGGTTGTTATTACCTCTCTCAGATAGGGAAATAACAGATTCTACATGGAAATAATATTTGATATAAAACAGGAGATGATAAATACCAGCTTTGCTTCTGATTGGGCGGGCTGTGGCTGTGCCTGTGGCTGTGGCGAGGGGGGTCCTGGGATCCCGGGGACGTTAGGCACTACGGTGACAGGTCTGACAAGCTGACAGCAGAGACACAGACACAGATCAGCACAGAGAAAATTAGTCTTCGGCAGTAAAAAGGCAAGCGGCGCTCCCCCATAACACAAACACACACACACACATGCATGCACCCACACACACACACGGCAGGCTCTCAGAGTTTCCTCATATCTCAGCCTCATTAGGTTGGATGGCCTGTTATTTTGTGGAGGCAGCGCCACATGGAGATGCAGTGTGCACGCTAATGAACCTCTGCCTGCCTGCGTCAGAGCATATGGACAGGGAAACTGAAGAGAGGATGGAGAGACACGAGTCGGAAGGGCAGAGCCAGGCCTCCTCTCACAGCCGCTGACAATGAGACAGAGGGAGGTGGGGAGAGCTGGAGAGGGAGAGAAAGAAGAGGGGGGAGGAGATGATCGAGTGAAAGGGAGGCCCACTAGTGGCTCGTTCTCCATCTACTTTTGCCCTCCTTTGCTTGTCAACGGCTTTCCCAGTCCCCACAGACTGGGAAGATACAGGTTTTTTCCCTGCTGTGCCGCTATCAGGAGATAATCATCTGCTGCTCAGTGTTCCACACAGACAATCAGGACTACAGTGAACAACAAGACAAGCTTACACATGGGGGAGTCAACAAAACAAAAAAAAACAAACCTTCATTTACAACATATTTCCTATATGAGACATGGGTTGCAGTTATAATTGGTTTGCAAAACACATTAGTGGTATCATGTATTTGCTTTGCCAGAAATCAAGAGAGTTGATTCTAATTGTACAAGGACAAATAGTAGTAAAGTATCCTGGACTGGAGCCTGCTGTGGCTCAGCCAATTCCTGTGTCTTCGTCACAGTGACACACAGTTATACTCTGAAGTCCATTATTTCACTCAACCTCTATAGCTTTGAGCCGACTGCCAAATCTGAGCTGCCAAAGTTGTAAATAGTCCCGCTGTCCAAATAGAGAAAAGGAGGTATGCGGTAATAATGTATCACTACAGCATAAATGCATTTTGAATGTCACCTGAGAAGGACTTCAGTTTTTCTGATGGAAATAACTGCCTGTGCACAGTCTCAAATTTATAACGTGAGCAACAAACAGAAGTAGTGTTATTCCCATTTGTGTTTTTTATGTTAAATCTCTTAGATGCACAAAGGCAACATTTCACAAGGAAACTTGTGTCCAGCAAAGCGCGTTGTTCGACACAGTCCAGTGATTTTTTAGTCTAACCACTGGACTACAATAGTAATGTAGAGTTACGTGGCTTGAGAAAGCAAATGCTTCAGTCCATTTGTTTGTCCCCGGAAAACAGCAGAAACAAAACAATCTTACCTCTAGGTGCATTTAGTCGATGTTCTGGAGCTCTGCAATATGATCGAAAGCTCAAGAATGCTACCAAATGGACTCTGAGGTGATGCGATTCAACAACTGCTGTTTTCCAAGGACAAGAATTAACTACAAAGCTCAGCTATTGAGCCGGCATGGAAGTCCTTATAGTGCTCATAATGCCCAAAATTGGAAACATCAGCATTTACAATCATATAACAACTGGGAAATCTCCATATTCTAATGAAGATCATGTGATATGACCAAAGGTTCCCCACCCTTGGATGATACTTTTTTGTCAGCAAATGCTTTTTTACTAGTTTTCTTGTTAGTGATATACCCATTTGTTCAGTGAGTTCAGGTTACTGCATGCATTCTTATTTCTATGATCAGTAAAAATGAGAAATGGCAAAAGCAAAAGGCTCATTTCAAATTTCAAATTTTAAAATTCTGCTTTAACCACACACTGAAACACAGTATTAACTTAATATAACCAGCAGAACACTCACAGGGATTGTAGTTGGAATATGTACACTTGAGTTTGTAATAGACGCAGGTATAGCAACTGGCATGGTCTGGCCATTAGGCAGCTGTAAGAGCACAGGGAAGGTGCCAGACACTGGGCTGAAGGAGGAGAGAAAAGAGATCCCAGTGAGGAAAACAACAAACAACTTTGTGATTAACACATGAAACAGAATCTGTCACAAATTCAAGACAAGAGTGGCTACTAACACACTGACATAAAGTCATATTCAGGCAACCACTGATGGGAATAAAACGGAGCCAAAGACAGAACCCAACTCAAACAAGACTTAAAATAAATACACCTGCAGCATAACAGAGTTAAGCAATATTATAAAAAAGATCACGTTTTACTGCCACATTAGATCCAGTAAGTATCATCAGTCCTGCCCATATATGGACTTCTGGTGCCAAAACAGTTTCTCTTAAAATACTTGGGGTTTTCACCAAATCATCTGTGTCAGGCTTTTTAAAGAATCATTCTTTTTTTTTTTCTTACAAAAAACATACCGGTTTAGAATTTCCGTGTGTCACTGCATACATGA
This sequence comes from Toxotes jaculatrix, assembly GCF_017976425.1. Lineage (NCBI taxonomy): Eukaryota > Metazoa > Chordata > Actinopteri > Toxotidae > Toxotes > Toxotes jaculatrix. Next base: position 11,855,142 of record NC_054408.1, on the reverse strand, counting down.
TTGTTCAGACAAGTCTTGAAGAAGTTCACTTTACCTCAGCTTTAACCTATGAAACTGACTGTAGGTGTGATGAGCACTTACTTTAACAAAGCAATGATAAATGTAATGGGTATTTCAGTGTGTACACATTCATCTGAGCTGGATCTGACTTGCTCCACTACGCACATGCCCACAATGTGCGGAGCTAATTTGCTGCCAAAACGCCAAACAAATGCCCTACGATTCACGAACAGACACAGTGTGGTTTGCATACACAATTGAATGGATTTTGTTTTGCAAATACAAAATACACCTGACAAACAAACACACCACATATTTCTAATACATCGTGCTTCAGACACAAACACAGCATGTCTTACAAGTACAAACATCCAGCACATCCAGCAAAGACAAAAAATATCTCAATCTTTCTGCCTTGATTGTGTTGAGAATTTTCTCACAAAAAAACTGAGTAATTCCCCCTCACGAACAGCAGGTGGCGCTACAAATCAATATAAATGCGCTGGGAGGTTGAGCAGAGACCTTCACTCCGGGTCCAGTGGGATCTTCTTATGAAGTTTCACATTGTGTTTGCAGTAAAAGGACAGTGAGCTCACCTCCCAGCCCTCTTGCTTAACCACCAGGGGTTGACTTAAGGAACTAATACCCTTTATAATGTACTACTGTACCATTGCGCAATATTATAGGGCTGTGCGCTCAATGGGCCATGTAGCCCTACACTTCAGAACAGACTATGAACCACTGGGTCACGTGACATGACATATTGGCAGAAAATTAGCTCCACAACAAAATTTTTTCATCAAGTTGTCTTTTTGAAAATCTGACGCACACAATCCACAATCCAATTTTCTGTCCATATTCTAAGTTAGACGGGTGTCTACTGACCCACATGATGGTAAAAAATATAATAATATATTTAATTAGCATTTTACAACTACAGCCCCAAGTAGGTTTTAATTATGCTTAAATGATACTAAAACAATTTATCAATTGACAGAGGATATTAGGGCTCAGTAGTGTGTAAGTAAAAACATACACGTTCCAAAAACTGCTCTGAACACAGAGTGTGACCGTGATGATCATGTGAAAACCCCATTCATTTTCTTCTCCACCACTCAGAAATTCAACTGAGGGTGTACGTCTATATTTGAGCAACACTGATGTTGTTTTTGAAGACGGGACTGATGAGGTCTACAGCCAAAAATAAACATTCCTGCGGAGTGCAAATAAATCAAAAACAAACAAGCACATGCCTCATAAAATATGAGCTCACCAAGACAAAACTGCACAAAAAGAATTTTAAAAAGGAAAGGATGACTTAATAAAAACTATGATTTTTAAAAATTGACATTTCGAGTTACTTACACTATAGGCCTATTAGTGGATGGGACTTGGGTAATAACAGAGCTAGATGTTGGCGATGGGAGAGCTTGCTGTATTACAACATTAGCCTCTGAGGTTGCTAGAAGTACATTGGGAACTTGGAGGGATGCAGGATGGACTATAGTGGATGTTGGCAGTGAGGCTGGCTGCAAAGATAAGTCCTGGAAACATCATACAACACCTTAGCTGCAGGAAGTGTTTAATGAAAACCAGATAATTTAATTACTTCCAATTATATGATCCTGATATTTTACCTTTTCCTCAACATTAGAATAAAAAAATAAAGATTAGGTATAAAATAAAACTTATTTGTTCAAATCTAAATCTCCCATTATGTTTAGGAATATGAAACATCTTTTGTGCAGCACTGTTAGTATTATTTCTGTCAAGTTAAAGTCAGATTAAAATTACCAAAAGGTGCAAACACTAGATGAATATTCATACGAGTGGATGTGCAAATTCCATAGTAAATTAACTAATCACAGAACCAGGAGAACAACCTTCATGACAGTCTCGTAAACTCTGTGTGATTAGCACAATCACCTAATTTAAAGATTTTACCTTGTCATCGCTTGTTGTAGATTCAGGGTGAGGCAGAGGGCTATCTCGATGTGCCTCCATTGCTGTGGGTTCCTCGACTTTGTTGCGTATGATAGGCGTCGCAAGGGGTGACAAATCCAGTGGTAACTGCAGAGAAGTGAGAAGAACGTGTCAGAAACAATGGAAGAAACAGGTGTCAGATAATCTGATGACAAGTTTATTGAGAACAACCTTTTTAATGTCATCGTCAGTGGCTTTTTTGAAGTCATGGTCGAATGGACTTGCAAGTTCATTGAAGAGCCCCACCTCCTCGCAATTCTTCAAAAAGCGGGTAGGTGTAGGTGTTTGGTCTGCAGTGGAAGACAAACGTCAGTGCACTGGGTAAAAGTATCAGTTACATTAAAATATATCAACTTCAAGAGCACTCACCAGCAATGATGACACTGTCATTCCTTGCAGGGCCAAACTTCAGGGTCATCTCATGTTTGTGTTTGTGGACAGCCAAGTGGTCTTCATTAGTAAACCTCTGCGTAAGGTCAAAAAAAGAAAGCAGGCAGGATAATGAGACATGACACACAAGGAGAGGCTGTGGAGCAAACAGTTACTGTTAAAGTTTGTAACAGTGTACATTAACTAACATTAAAACAAGACAGCAGGTCTATTAGCAAGATGGCAATTCAAATGCCTGTACTGCCACTACCTCTTCTCCTTCTGATGAGTAATATTATTCCACTGTCTGTATATAAATGAGGGTAGACTAAATTTTAGAGACTATTTTCAGTACAACACAATACAAAGACATCAGCACAACAGTCCGCAGCCCCTAAAATAACCACGGTATTGAATCAACACCCGGAAAACCGTTTCAACAAAACTTTAACATTTTAACCTTCATGAATGAAGGATTTCAGTTGCAGGTCTGTTGTTAACATTGAGAACACAGAGGTTATGTTCTCAGTACTTTTTTCTGTGACTTTGGTGTGCAGTTTTAGTTAGTTAGGAACTTTATTGTCCATGTTTTCCTTGTCATTTGATGCTTTTTAGTGCAAAAAATTATAAAATACATGAATTAATAAATACAACAATTCCCCACTCAAATCTATACCCTAGCAGGATTGAGACCATAACATAGAGAAACCCTAGGACATACAAACGATTCAAAATAGATAAAAGAATTACAGTAAAAAAAATACAATAAAGCAATCAAACTACTTGAACATACAAAAATATAACAGTGAACACATTTTTGTTTCCACAACTCTTTCATATCTCTTTAAAATAACACTGGAGGGTTGAGGGGTGGCTGCTTATGACCTCAGGACATTGAAAATCCTGGCTACACACATCAAAGCTGGAAGAGCAAAGCGTATCACATGCAACAAAGGTATGCGGTTATGTGGTATTTGTCTTAACTATCAGGCCACCAGATGCTCCACATGGTGCATTTCTCAAACAAAGTTATGTTATATCCATTCAATAATTACAATGAACTAACTGACAGAGAACTTTGTGCCAGGTAGTTATCCAGTACAAGCGGTTTCAGCTTCTGTACACAATACAGTGAAGCTGCCATCTACAGTGTCATGCACAGTGTACTTGAAGGGATCTTGGGGACAGCAGGGGCCAAATACCAAATTTTACCTGACAAAAGTTAACCAAGCTATAGGCCAGTTTATATACAGAGTAATTTGAAATAATGGCACAATTTGCGGTAACAAATACGACTTACCTGTCCACACCCAGGAGCAGTACATTGGAAAGGTTTATCATCACTCATATTAAGGAATTCCTGTTATGTCACCCTGGAATACAAAAAGGAAAAAACAAAGACTGCAGTTACAGTAAATATCAGACCTAAAGATGTGAGTCACAAATAAGGCTTTGGACACCTCAACGTGTCAAGTAAACGTTGTGGCTATAGCTCAAATTAATTTCAGCAAATGCACAGAACTGATATCGGATATTGTGTGACTAACGGAGGGCTGGAGCAGCATTGTAAAGGTGAAAGTCCTCAGAAATTTGGACAAAGCATGTCGATGAAGGGCGTCAGCTTTGGCTGTTTACATTTAAGTGTCACCATAAAAGACGCTAAATTCTCGGTCCATTAATTTTGGTCCAAAAAAAACGCGTCGGATGAGGACATCCTGAACCACCTGTACCGTCTCCCGTGTGACAAATATGATGAAAAGACACCACACATTAACCCTATAACGTTATAACATGAGGGAGCTATCATCTGTTCCAGTCGCTTCCATGAAATAGCCTGAGCCCTGCGTTAACATACAACCGTCGCCATGTTTGAACCTAAATACCACTGTAAACAGAGGACATGTCAGCATTTATTTCGAGGCCGTTTCATTGTACCGGAGTACAAGTCCCTCACAGTGCCAGAAATTAAGTCTTTTACAACAGCTTTGTGCTCGGTTGCTGTCAGTTTCTGTGGTCACTTACCCTCAGCCACAACCCTCGACTTCCAAAATCCCACGTTCGTACTAAAGTATCGCGAGAGAAGCGTGGGCTTTTCCGTAAACGTCAGGCGAATGGGTTCTGCGGTTTTTTCATTATGACACTCAGACACTCAAAAATAAGTATTATTTTCAAACTTTGTGCTTTACTGTAAATCTCATATTCTTAGGGGTAAATTTCGGTTTTCCCCAAATATAAATGGATTTTTGATAGAAATGACTAATGAGAAAAAATACATAACTTTATTTTGAAATCCTGTTGATGAATAATGTGTTTAATATATATTTTTCTCATAGAATTACACTTATGTACATGTTTGCACAAGAATGAATCTTTTTTGTTGCTAAAAAGTGAATGCTGGATATTAAATATAAAAAGATTCTCATTTTGATACTTTGGTGATTGCACCCTAAAGCTTCTCAATATGTTTAAAATTTTTCACTGTGGTAACCTGTGTTAACTTTAAATATTAGCTTCCCTTGTCCCAGGTGATTTACAAACAACTATTGGTGATATAAATATGGAATATGGGTTTTCACAACCATGCAGGGCAATGAAAATATACCAATCTCATCCAAAACTTTAGTGAAGTAACAAATTTTCCATTACTCAGATTTCTTCTGTATGGCATTTATCAATAATGTAATATGTCTTTAATTACCAGGTTAAGGGTCACATCTGATTATTCTCATCAACAGTAGTGAATGCGTCTCGTTTTTTTTCTTTTACTCAATAAAAAAATGCCCATCACCGGTTCTCAAATAACTCAGTGACATCTAAAGAGCTTCAACAAAGATATTCAATTTACAATGGTACAAGAAGTGGAGAAGTTGGAATGAAAAAATATTAGGCCTGTTTTCTTGCATGACAAATGACCTGAATAATAACCCATTACTAAAACTGATATTTTAAAATCTATTGAGTCAACTGTTTCAGCTTCCAATCAGCCTAAATTACAATTTGTTAGGTTTTTTTAAACAACCGAGCAACAACTTTGCTCATGACATTCAAAAAAGTCAAAAACCATTATTTAACTTAATTAAATTGTCTAAGATTTATTCAATGCCATTTACAAAAGTAAGCACTCACTTGCTGCCTAATTACATTACTAGTTAACTGCAGCTGAACCAAGAACTCATTAAGGTGGACCCCAAAAAGCTTGAATGTGATGCTCTGAAAAACAAGGCTGATGCATGGCAAGTCTAAGAGCTGCTTCACAGAAAAGATGACATTCATGTGCTGACCGCTCTCTGTTGTATTAGCATGATAGTCCAGACATAAAAGTTACTGCCATTGTTAAATAGTCAAATACATGTATTTTAATCACGTAATTTCTTACATTTGTACAATACATGCTTTGCTTATTTCGACAGTGTCTGAAAGACTTGAAAATGTACATTTCCATGACACCAACACGGAACAATTTTGGTAGCCACAATAAAATATGTAGTCACATCTGTAATGAAAGTGTCATATGACAGCAGATTTTTACATAGCAAACAGGATAAGGAAAGCGACCATCAAACAGAACAGTCCCATAGCTTCAGACAGGGCAAATCCCAGGATGGCATATGAGAACAGCTGCTGCTTCAGAGATGGGTTCCTGCAAACAAGATCATACTGTCAGTTCATCTATGAAAAACCAAAGCATGCACGAGAAATGAATCCATTTTACATTTTTAAAAGAATATTTTCAGGTATGACACAAACCTAGCATAGCCGATGATGAGACTGCCGAACACTGTCCCAATACCAGCACCGGATCCAGCTACTCCAACTGTGGCAGCTCCAGCTCCAATAAACTTGGCAGCGGTGTCAATGTCCCTGCTGACAGCACTGGTCTGGAAGCCCCTCAGTGTGACCTGGGTGAGTGGGCTCTGTGGCATCACAGCAACACTGCTCTGGAGCAACAGGAGTCAAAAATGGTGAACTTTCACCTTTAAAGGCAATGCCATGAGGTACGAAAAGAAATTACTTGACAAACCAGAGCTAAAACAAAACAGTCTTAGTGATAGGAGCAACAGATTAAACTACAACTACATTCCAGTTTTTGTGATTATGTGACAATTTTGTCAAGTGCCAAAATCCAGCCATGTTCATGTTAACATTTATAATGCAAAATCCTTTGACGCTTTTCTTCGTTTCCAACTAAAAACTAATTCTGTACTCTCAAAAGCCAGGAAGTGGACTGTTTTTTTTTTAAACTTATGACTTGAGTTTTGGGGATGTTGGTCAGACTAATTTCAAACTGCAGATCTAAATGTTTCTAAGTATAATTTCTGACATTTCGTAAGGTGAAAGACTAAAATCAAATAGTCAAAATTAGTTATAATTAACCAAGCAACTAAGTGTTCAAAGGACAGCCACAGTCTAGGTAGAAAGGATAAACTACTACTTACCTCTGATTTCATCTCAGGCCTGGACAGCACAGAGGCAGACAGGGGTCTGGAAAGAGCCCGGGAACCAGCACGGACCTGCAGTAACAGCACAGATACAAAAGCAGTTTTGGTTTAGCAGGTTTAGTAACACAACACAAACATAAGATCAGTAAGACATGGAACATATTGGGACTATTCCCAAGCACACAAGCAGATGGAAGGCACCTTGAATGTCCCTTTGTCAATCACAGTGTCATTCACTGCAGCTCACAGCCTGTCTGACCTGTGGCATTATAGACATTTGCAAGTACAGATTGAGCTGTCAGGCATTTATTTTAAAAACTTATATTAATATATGGTGCTGACAAACTACAATAGACCCTGCAGAAAACTTACTAACAAATGGACCTATTGTAATTTCCACTATAGCTAGCTAGCTAGGGCTACTAGAAACGGAAATATGACCTTGGAGAATAACTAAAACTTCAGGATACACCTATTTGGAGTTTATAACGACCAAATGAACGAGGGGAATATTTGTGCATCGAATGCACGGGGCAGTGTGTGAGTTTTCTGAAGGACCCTACACTGAAGTCGGCTAACAGAAGCTTATAATGACCTTAGCTGACGGCCATCATTGAAGATGTCCGCTACGAGCTAAAGCAGAGGCAAGGCGGCAGTATAATGAAGATAATTCACATGCACAGTGTTCATGAACATCAGAGATACACAGCCACCGTATTAAATGTCTGGGTCGTTCGGTGCTTTAGCATTAGCCCACTAGCCTGCCGGCCTGTTCTGCAGATACCCTTGCCACAGTCAGCTGCAGTCAAGTTCAACCGGAGGCCCAACCGGATTTAATGGAGACGTTAAAGACAGCGGAACTCACATTCATAGCACGGAGACAAACCGGAGGAAGAAAACTCACCAGCGCCGGCGTGGAGACGAACTTTGCACAGGCGTACATTTTCTACTTTAGGTCGTTTTAACCGGTTCGGTCAAATCTGGTTGAAGCCCGGGTCTCTCTGAGGAGGGAAGACCGGAGAGAAGTAAGGTCAAACGGGTGTATAAAAGCCCCACAGAGAAAATAAACACACTAATATGAACATTCGTATTCGCTCTGCACGATATCCTCACTTGCGCGCTGCAATGTGAAGTATGGAGAGAGGATGAAAAGGGATTTGTTACAATTACCTCCTCATTCAAACTACCATCACACTTACCGACTGCAGAGGTCGAACCACAGTGGAAGAGTGCGCATGCGCGACGTGAAGTATATAGAGACCCGGATGATGACAATGGAAGGTCATTTCACAGAAACTTTATTGAACAGGAGCATAGCGGCAACGCTCATTCACAAAAACGCTTGGTCTTTATTTACGCACTCAGATGCACCTCACATGCGTGAACACAGTTACGAACGATGATAAAAGTTTATAGTCATATTGATGAAAGGTAGTTTGGAAGCTTTAACAGCAGAGCTTTGTAAATGAATATCATGAGATGATTATTTCTTCTCTGAGTAGGAAATTTGTAATTAGTGGTAAAGTGTCAAGACTTCTGCAGAAGATTGCAAGAGTTCATTTGAATTTTCTTCTTTATGTATGGCTGAGAGTTAATAGTAAAAATCATATAACCTACTTATAAAATGCAAATTTAAACAAGTCCAATTATTAGGCATCAAAACTGTTTTGATAATAATTTTGGAAGAAAAACGTGATAAAAGCAATTAGCATACTGATGAAATCAGCCTGATCCTTGCTCGTTTTTGGAAGACCATTTACTTCCCTTTCCTGTATATTTGGTTACATGGACAGTCAGGACCACAGTGATACAATTTTCATTGGAATACATCAACAACTGGATCAAAAAATTTAGCCTTCCTGTTTCAAGAGTTCTGTATCCTAAATTGCAATCTGTCTGATACAATAACATATATTTTTAGATTCTGGCTAATACAGACAGCACAGAGAGAGTACAACATCTACATCAGACCTCTTTTTTTGTCAAACTGTCTACATCCTGTGGCTGCAGGTACAGCAGAGGCAGAATTCAACTAGTATTTCAGCATTAGTTTTTCTCTCAAAACAAAACCTGCCCACCGCTGTCCACTACTATCACCTGTTGTGTGAATTTAACACACTGCCCAGAGGGACTCATGGCTCAGGGCCCTGTCTGTGCATCTCACAGGCTGATGGTGGAGCTGTAGGCTACCAACACCGGGCGGATTTGTAATTGTGATGAATGACTCCACAGCAGCTGGTCTGTGATGGAAAGGTAATGAGCACGGGGAGTCTGCCTTTGCAACACGCTTTCTTTAAGGGAGGAACGTCCCAGTGGCTCCTCAGGTATGATCTTTTCAGTTTTACGGCGAACATCAAGCCACAGATTCCTGACCTCCTGGGCACTGAGAGGAAACAGTCAGTAGATCACATATGTACCAGAAATGCTGAAAAAGACAATGAAGGATCTTATGCATTCGCAAAGCACAGGACAACCAGCCACATCCTATACTATTCTATTCTGCTCTGTTCTATTCTCGTCTTATCTGTTCTGTTTCACTCAAATCTTTTCTGTTATGATTTATTCTATTCTATCATATTCTATTCTGCTGTATTCTATGCTGTTTTATCCTAGATAATTTTATTCAGTTCTACCACAAAAGGGAATAGTGCAGACTACTTTGTCCTGTGCCATTCTTTTGCTATTGTATTCTGCGCTATTCAATTTTGTTCTATTCTAACAGAATATGTATGCAAATCATCATGTCATAAGCTGGTAAAACTGCTTCTCATGTCCATTTATCATCACGTTATTGCACTATTACACAAAACTGTAGGGCCTGAGAAGCTTGAACATAACTTGTAACAACCATGAACAAGGTTATTCCTATAAAGGTCCAGCAGAGGGTGCAATAGGGTCTAATGTGCCTATAGCCTTTGTTGCTGGGGTCATGGTAACTGCACAAAAGTGAAGAGAAAAAGACTTTGTGTTTCAGCACTGTCCTAAAATTCATGATGGATTAATCAGGACAGGACATATTCTGTTGTAGAAATACACCTAAATAACTATCCAATGGATAAAATAGCTTATCCCATTTTTGTGATTCTGTACCAAACCTCTTAATCTTCCTAATGAGTCTGAATTTGCAAGAGAGCGAGAGCTTTTAAAATACAATTACCATATGACAGATCTTTAATTTTACACTGTTGATATTGTATTTTTGTTAATGCAAATGTAAAATGTGAGAATATATTGTAGGCCTGAGTGCAATGGAGCCACTTATAGGTCGGAGCTAACCGTACGATAAAACATGAAGATTTACAATATATTAATTGCAAGACAGCACATATCAAAGTGGCCGTTAACTACCCGAGGTCAATGTCACACTGTCTAATTAACCGGGCAGCGGCTGTGTGGTCCTACATGGCTGTGGAAGGTGGAGAGAGCAGCCGATCTCACGCACCCCCAGCTCCCCCCACCCCACCGCCCTTTACCCACCTTTTACTTCCTCCCATTCAGAGGCACGCACGCACTCGTTGTCTGAGTTCTTGCATAGAACACTCTGAGACATTCCATTTGCATGCCCGCCCCATCAAGCTGGATGCACTCAGACTGGTAATAAAAGGCATTGACCCCCTTAACCTTTATGAATTACAATTTGTGCCTGCAGCACGTCCTGTCAGAGGCCTCAGAAAAGCAGGCACCTCAGCCGGGGTGTGTGCGTGTTGTTTTGCAGTTGTTAAGGAGAGGGGAAAAGGTTTTTACAGCTCCTCGTCGGAGCTCCTGACAAGCAGGGAGGAGGCGGTCTGACAGCAGAAGCAGGGTAGGGAGGGACTGCAGCGCTGCTGATGGCTCCATGCTAATCTCCATCTCTGGATGCCGCACGAAACTACTGAGGCTCCTTTTCTTTGTCAAGGCCAAGGATACACAGCCTGTAGGGCTACAGTTTATCTGTGTTCCACTTCTCATTTCTTACTCTCCTGAACAACTGAGGCAGTTTATTCTTATAGTTTTAACTAAACCCAGGAACATATTAAACCAGATAGCCACTTATGGAAACATCTGGGTTGGGTTTCATTGCAAGTTGTCAGTATTAAAGACAAAAAGCCATTCAAACCTTGCGAAATCCGTTTGTGGGGACAAAGAGAAAAAACAAAAAATAAATCTAAGTCCAAGATGAGAACATTTGTTGTTGACTGGTTGAGATCATTTAAATGAAAAGGACTGAGCTACAGAAGATTATTGTGGAATTTTAAATCCCTCAGTGGAATGAATATGTCTAACTTCAGTTTGTTTTGTAGTTAAAGTAGTGAAGTGCACAAAACTGGAAACCAGTCTTTCCCAGTTCAGAAAGTTTATTCATATGTATGACTGATCAGCACATGACGTTCCCTTCATCGAAAGAAATGTCTGTTGAACTAGAGATGGTTCACATACATGAAATTCTGATAGGAGTTAAAAGTTTGAATCGCAACATTGATATATATCACAGTACAATCAGAAGTAATCAGCAGACGGTAGACTCTACAGGTACTCTGCTGTGTAGTGAAAGTACTCGAGTTCCTTTTTCTGATCATAAAGGTCCCAGAACTTAATGGTAGGCCTAAGACTCAGAAACCATATCATGCGAATCCCTTTCTCACATGGTATAAAGGCTCCATCAATCAAATAGTTTCAAAGTTTAGTCTTTAGGGTATGAAAGGAACTTTGTTTTCTTTTTTTGCTGATGTATATAATAAGTCATGCTATTGAGTAAAATGTTTTCAGAGGCTCAGAGGCATCATGAAAGCAGCCAGCTAGCAAACATGTAGCAGGAATAGTAGATTTTGATAAATAATCACAGGGAAGCTTTTCTAAATAGCCAGTGAAGTTTTTAACATATGATGGTGCCATTTCTCCTGGGTGGCACAGCTGATAATTACAACACCGGTGATCACACACCATGATAACACTTGTAGTTTTATTCCCTGAACAAACTGGGTGGAACAAACAGGTGGAAAATCAGGTGGAAACTGAATCCAGGTCACATGTTTGAAAGACCTACATAAAAACCAATGCTCTGCAAAATCTCAACTGGTGATTTTTTCAAAGAAAAACAAGACTCTTTAACCACTGTAGGTCACACAGAGAACCTGAGAACCCTTTTCATTGAGGGTGTAGACAGCCTTCAAGTAGCTGGTCCAATAATCCACAGTAGGGCAGTACATGGGCTGATACTCTGATACCGCTGGAAATCATCCCACAGAAATGCACCGAGTGCTCTTCATCTCTGAAAGATTTAAAGGACATTAGCATTCAAAAAATTGATTTTTCAGCAAATCCATAATAACACTGATCTTTGTGCTGCTGGTGAGCAGAGGAGTTGGAAGAGGTGTAAGAAATGCTGAGGCTTGCAGTATCATTAGTCTTTATCCTGACTTTTTTTTTTTTTTAGCTACCTCTGTAACACCTCTATATCCACTGCATGTCCTATGCTTTGGAGTGTTCAACTACAACAGTGATTTTATTACACAGTTGCCTAAAAGAAATACTATAATGCCAATATTGGCTGGATTTTAAATAAAATTTAAACCTGACATTCTGTTCTCACAAACACTGGAGTGAACTGAGCTTTATTCCTTCCTCTGTTTAACATCAGGAAATTCAGGCAGTGGCTGTGTGAACAGGAGCGTGGCTGACAGGGGCAGCCGTGCGATGATTGGTTTACGGATCTGCGCTTTCTCTAGTGACTTCAAGGTCACTAAGATTTACAATCAAATGGCTTATGACACTTTAGTAAAAGCCACCCACAGCTGATGACAGGAAAAGAAAACGAGTCGGCCCCTTTAGAGGAATCTGCTTGACCTCATGCTGTGGTCCATTACTGGGATGTACTTGTGTCTGTTTTTATTACAGCACCTAACAAAGACATGCATGTTAGTTTTTGCAGACAGAAGGTTGTTAAGGACGGCATATGGAGAATGGATTTGATAGACAGACAGTCAGTATATGGTGCACACAGTATAGTAGATTAGAAGAATGGTGCGTTTCAAGCTCCAGTCAAACTGCAGTTACAGTCTACTACACAAAAGAGCAATTAAATATGATTTAAAGGCCAATCTGTAATGGCAGTGTGCTGCCCCCTATTGAAATATTATTGCCCTACTACTTACTGTTTTAGATGGTGATTTAGTGTGGTGTTCTGTCTTGTTTAGTTTATTTTAGTCATCACTGAAATGTAATGGCTGAGTTATGATTTAGAGACTATGTAACAAGACTGGAGACTGTCAAAGCTTTGTTCTTTGGTTAAACAAAGCAAATGTATATATACATTTTAAAGTAATGATGGGCTCATAATCTTCAACCTCTAAGCTTATTTACCATCAACTTGTCACCTTTTAACTAATGGGAATATCCTCAAAAATCACAATAAAAGCAAAAACAGCCATGTAAGCAAATGCAGGCTTTTGTTTCAATCATTAACAAAATTACATTACCAACACTGGATATGAGACTTGTTACACATATTCAAGGCATGTTTACTTAGCACTCATATGGAACGCTGTTGATTTTTATGGGACGCATATGGTTGCATTTTATTGTGCTCAATTAAATCGCTTTAAACCAGGATTAACTTTTTAGAGCGGCAATCAATTATATAACGTTTCCTTACTAAGAGCTGTTCACTGCACGGCTGCTGCAAATGCCTCCTAAGCGCTGCTCACAGACCTGGGTGTCAAATATGAGGCTGTCACAACAATATTTAGTGAAAGAGCCCTTCCTGCTTTTAATGGCCTGACCTACATCCCAGTTCAGAGAGCTAATAAAGGCAGTCTGGTGTAGGTCCTGGAGCTGCACAATGTCACTCACAGATGCCCAACTCAGCAAGATCCGGAATGCTCAATTAGTTGCTTTTATAGGCCCCATTAATATGCATTAACTCTCTTTCTGATGTACGAGCACAGACAAACAGTCGCTGCGGCCGACCTATCAGCCAGGTAACACTGTTTTTTTGTTTTTTTTCAGCCCTTTCCAGAACATAAAGAATTTTGGCATCATAAAAGCATACTGTAGAAATGAAAAAGTAGCAGAACTTAAAGAGAACTATACTTATGTCAAAATACAGCTGTGGAATGTAACTAAGTACATTTACTCAAGTACCGTGCTCAAGTACACATCTGAGGTTCTTGTACTATTTCGTGCTACTTTATACTTCTGCTCCCCATTAACAGATAGTCAAATCATTATTTTGCTGGTTCCAGCTTCTCAAATGTGACTATTGGATGCTTTTGTAAGTTCCTATATTACAAAATACTTACTTGGGGGGTTTAGGATTTTTGGTGGGATAAAACAACACATTTAACTTGGTGACGGGAATTTTTCCCTTTTATTTCTCTTTTGAGGTTTTATAGATTTAATAAATTAATCAAGAAAATAAGCAGCAGATTAATCATTTAAAAAAAATAATTGTTAGTTGCAGCCTTAAAATATTCTACTCTTCAGTCCAATACACTTGTCAACTATAGCAATTAGTTACATACAAAACATGATGACCATACAAAATATGATAAATATGATCATACAGAGTACACCAACTCACAGCATAGAAAATTAGCTCTACTTCAATCAACTGCAACAGTAAAATGCCACTAATACATTAGTGCCTCAATAATAGGGATCTGATAATATGATATTTGACACTATAACACTCACAGGGGACACATTTCTGCATTGAGTACTTTCACTTTTGATACTTAAAAGTATATAATACTTACTACTTAATACTAGGTAATTTTGCATTTTGCTAACTCTTACATTTATAAGGTGTATTTTCTCCACCACTATAATAATATAGGTTTTAATATATAAGGGCGCATATAGACGTATAGATCTGGTGAAAAAAACAATACAAAAAAAAAAAACACACACTCACACAAAACAACACAACACTTACAGGAAGCCAGATCATAACATCTACATAGAATCATTCCCTCAGTCTCAGCTCCATCTTGAACCAAGACAACAGATAGCTCACCACAGAAAGCTACACAATCTGGTACCACTCCTCCCACACAATAAACCGATCTGGCACACAGCAAGCCGAATCAATCATGGCACTTTATTATCCTGTCACTAGTCTGCTTCCTGCAAGTGTGTTTACCCTGTCCATGGCCCTGCGATTGTGGCTGTTCAGTGTACATTAAGACAGACATAATTGAGATTGTGGGCGGCCGAAAGTGCAGGGCTCAACCTGTTGTCGTTAATCTGTCATATTGTCTCGAGTCACAGCAGCGGTGACCCATAGGAGGCTCCACCTTGGAGGCACGACTGATGGTGCTTTGTTGTTCATGGCAGAGGGCCTCACCTATTTTAAGTTTATTGGTTTGCCACCAGCGGAGAACCCAAAGAAAGTGTGATCTATTGCCCAACCTCTGACTTCAATTTCTCTGTTCTGGTCCTAATCCATGTTAGGCACTTTATGATTAGGAGTGACTCTCTTAAAACTCATCACCTCTACATTACACTCTAGTAGTAATGATTTGAGTGATTAAGCATCAGACTGCGTTTTTTATTTTGAAGTGTTATGATGAAAAATAAGCTGAAAAACTCAAAGGAGCAAACAGTCATGCACAGCATAATGAAAGCTTAATACTGCTCTTTGTAATATACTAAATTATACAAGGAATCAATCTGAATTAATTGGTAACCCTTCAGATAGCAGCAGTCTCTCTTTAAATTAGATTACTGATGGTTGTGCAGAAAATTCGCCTTCACTTTGTACAAATTAAAGCTGTGGAAAAGCATTTACAAAATAACAAGATATAAATGAATGCAATCGTACTGTTGGAAAAGGTGCTTTTTACAATCACACAACATATTAGAAATAATAGCTAAATCTTGCCTCAGCGGCCTGTTATTAATTACCTGGCAAATAGGACCTGTCTGTTTTGAAACTGAGTTATAGTGGTGGCGAGAGATCACCAAAGAAAATTAAACAGCAATCAAAGTACATTTCTATCATCATAATTCTGATTGTCAGGATCACCTTTCCCAAGATGGCTCATAACAGCACAACAAATCCTAGTTTTTATTAAGTGGCTCAATTTGCAGCTGCTCATATTTCACGTTTATGTTGTATTACAACAGCGTCATACATGTATTCCACATTCTTGTTATTTCTGGTATTCAACGTGATTTATTAGACATGGAAATATGAGAATTCTGCCATGAAGCTGAGTTTAATTGATAGAGAAGACGTAGCTTCTAAAGACTAATCTGTGGCATCCTCTGAGCAGAGCAGCACGATATGTTTATGCCACACTAACACAGAAACTGCAGCAATAACACAGAGCCCCTGGAAGGTTTTCATCGCATCATGCACGCCTTTTATCCAGCCTTGATTTTAGACTACAAAAATTCACAAAGCAATCACTTAAATCTCCAAGAGGATGTAAGTATCTGGCTCTGTGTCTTCAGAATGTGGCTTCTTTTATAGCGAGGGGTTATATCAGCCTTGAGACCCATAAGTTATGAAATGTCAGGATCCTATGCATTCTAATTGAGTGTGGAACAGTTAATGGCCGTGGAAATTCAGCCGCTTGACGTCTTATTCCCCTGTGTGCCGTTTCACAGCCAAGCCCATGAGCCTCAATTAAATGACAAAATGGGCCCATTCTTGAAAATAACAACAATAAAAACACAAGCCTATATGGCAATAATATCAGGTCTCACCTTGAATCAACAATGGTCACAGCTTGCAAATGACTAAACAGAGACACTGCGATAAGAGCAGAAGCAGCAGGGCTTATGTGAGATGTTTTTAGCAGCTTGATATGGGAATATACTGCAGTAGGCCTGTAACTAACAATCGTTTTCATTATCAGTGATTATTTTTGTCAGTTAATCAATTAATAAAACTACAGAAAATAGTATGAAAAATGCCCATCACGATTTCCCAAACTGAAATTTTCAGTTTTGTCTGACCAGCACTGTAAAACCCCAAAATATTCACTTTGGTATCAGAGCAGACAAAGAAAACACACAGATATTCATAAGAAAATATCTGTGAATTAAAAACTGATTAATTAATCATCAAAATAGTTGCTCATCAATTTTCTGTCAATCAACTAATTGATTAATCGACTAACCATTTCAGCTCCACAGTGTACACATAGCGTATGTAAACAATGTGTTAAGATGTTTTAAAAAAGGAATGAGAAAAGGATTTAATTACTTACACTTCAAACTGACATACAGCAGGTAAAACTCAGCCTGTCCACTGTACCCACAGGACTAGCAGAAGTTTTTTTCAGACTCAGGCCTACTTTTTCTAACAAACTAGATCATGTCCCAAAATATATATCCCCCCCAAAACTTAAAGTTACCTACGTGTTACTGAGTAAAACTTTTAAAATCCAGAATCAATACCGCCTAAACCTAAGCCCATTTTCAGGAGATGTCTGCAATCTATAAATACACATGGACCATGTCCTATTAAATCCTGTGATATGGAGAGGGGCTGAATATTGACCCAATCCTGATTGGAGTAGATTTTTTTCACACCCTTGCTTATTGTTTTTATGACTCTTTGACTTTAACCCCTTTACTGCTTCACTGATTTCATGCAACAAACAATAGCTTTTCAATAATTCAATTTATAGCTCGCCATAAATGGAATTCAAAGGACAATGCTGTTGCAAATGAACACAGACGATGCTTTTGGCTCCGGCATCATCCTGGTTGCCAGAGGAAAGAGAGAATATTTATTTTACGGTTGCCTCACATTCCCATTAAAACGAGGAAGCTACATTTCCAAGCACGTGGTGTAAATGTAATATACAGAGTTGAAAGAGACAGATGGTAGAGTGAAAGTCTCATGTGGCAACACTGTGCGATGGTACCACTGCAGCCAGTGCCAAAGAAGAAATCCTCCCAACACCATCCGAGGCCAGATTAGATCTATAAATACGCGTTCATGTGCATCTATCACGTGCCCGTTCACATCCATGTTCATGTGAGCAGTCGGATCCTGAAACGCACGTGGCCACATCTCGTTCATCATTTATTGTTAATGCCAAAACACTGAGAAGTTGTATGTGGGAGAGGATCAAGCACAGAAATGAATTACCATCCTATTTATTTATCCAGGCCTTTCTGTCAATCACAGCAATAATCAGAAGTAACTCATTCAAATTTTGAGAAAATGAAGGATGCATTCCTTCCAATTTTCAATTTGGAAGCGGCAACTATGGCCATGATGAATGTCTGAAGAGTCCATCTTCTTCCTCTCATTTCTCCTAACCTTTCCTGACAGCTTAGATATTGCCTACCTGGTAATTTGCTCTACAATAATTGTTACTGTGAGATTTCCCCCAGCTTTTAACAAGGATTCTTAACACCCTCTGTAGGTGACAAAATGCAATTACAAACACAAGTGCCCCATCGTGACTGGTCATCAGCAGCTGCCACCTCCATTCTCCAGTCCCAACTGGTTCCATTAATGAAAAAAAAAAAAGAAAAAACAAAAACAAAAGACGTGCAGACAGATTTGGCAAACATTTGCTGCGAATAAAACTTTAATTAAAAGATATGAAGCTGTTTTATTGATTAACAACATCAGTGATTAAAGTGTACGGCTGACATTTTTTTCCAGGCTTGCTGTTTTGTTCCCTCTCAGAGATCATTTATTGTTGCGCGGCCCTGTTTATTGATAAGTGTGTTTGATGAATGCAGATGCGGCTGTTTGGAGAGCGGGCTTGCTGATGGAGCGATCATATTGTGTGAAACACCAGGCTCGGGCAAGAACAGCTGTTGCGGCTCCGTCCACTGGGACGCCATGTTTCACCACCACCCCGAGTGCACATGCAGGCGCGCTGCTGTAAAGCTGCAATCAACATATTCACAACGCCCTAACAACTCTATGAATTTTATGACACATCACCAGAGCTCTCTCATCTCTGTCCGGCACTAAAACCTTAATTATTGAACTAATTGCTATGTCTATATTCATCTCTCTGGTAATCCTTTGGTGATTACATTTTGTGTTCAATACCAGGCTTATCCTTTAATTAAAAGGATTATTAACCTTTAAAACTGAGCCATGAGGGATTAAACCCTTGAATGTTAGTGTCAAAAGCATTTTTTTTTTCCCAAAACAAGTTGAGAATGAGGTACAACATTCCAGTCATAATCAGGAGACCGTCAGGCTGGTCAGATGTCTCATAGCTAACATGTTAGCTTTTATACAGAGTTGACTTACAACAGCAATAAGCCATCATCAACATCTCTTTCCAATTAAAGTCTACAGAATGCTGACACATTATACCTGGTGGGATAACAATCAGTGCATATACATGGATAATGATACAGTTCTGACCAGGGGGAATCTAAACATGGTGAGAGCAAGGTGAAAGGGTGAATGAGTCAATGGTAAAAAACTAATTATAATACAGACAATGAGATCTTTGCCATGGCAACCCTTCAAGGCCTTTCACCTCCAGAGCAGGTGAGTTCAAAGTTCAAAGTCAGCCTAAGTGGAGTGTGATTGAAAATCATTGAAGATCTTGAAAACTAAGAGTGCGTTCTAAGAACAAATAGTACATGGGGGGGTGGGGGTTTGGTGCGACCGGGGTTTGATGACACCCCATTGATCTACGTGAGGGTACGTCATGTACACCTGTGTGAGAAACAGTAAGGAACACATGCTCTGATCAGTACATGAATACATGAATGTTAAAATGATACCATCAGTGTCACAGGTGCTGCGCTGTTGTCACCCAATGTAGCATCTTTTTGTCTGATCAATACCTGCCCTCATCAATAGTGCAACAGAACTATTTGGCACCAATGAACCATGAGCAAGAGACCATGATGCTGAACCCACCCCCTCCACCTCCACCCCCCCCCTCAGCTGAGTCAAGCAGTTAGACTCAAGAGCTGTTTGCCCATGCCAAAGCCACGCTGCATTATCCAGAGCAAGTCTTCATTTGAATGTCCTAATTAGTTAATTAGTTGGTGGTTAAGGATGATATGAGCATCTCATCAATCTCTCTATCTCTAAAAATAAACACCCTGGGACGGTGGTGGTGAGTCATTAGAATACTGATGACTGTGGGAAGTGTCTGTGAGGATGAGAGGTCTGCTTGTGACACTCCATATTTCCACAAAGCACCGAGCTCCATAAAGAAGACTAAAGAGCAATTGCTGTGAGCACTGTATGGATGACAAGCCAAGCATGACGTAATGAGTTTACAGAAAGTCTGAGGAGCTCAATTAATGTTTTTTCATGCGTAGCTTTTGGGATTCATTTACTTGTTTATCATTGATGGAGGGAAAATGAGAATTAGACATGAGAATGAAAAGCTGTTTTCATACTCACAAATCATCAAAACAAGTCAATTTAAAGGTCCCATTATTTATACTTTTTTAGTTTTGATGTCCATAAGAAGATATATTTGTGGTTATAAGTTCCAAAAAACTATATGAATATAGTTTTACATCTCCTCTCTCATGCTTCTCTCTGGAGCTCTAACAAGAACAGGGCATTTTGTGTCGGTCTCTGAGACTCTATTCTAATTGGCTGACTATTTCGGAGTGACACAGAGCCAGGCCAACCACATGGTCAGTCAGCTCTGAAATTAACCAAACAGACTGTCAAACTCAGACTAAAATGCTATGGTACTTCAGCAAAAATAAACTTGAGCCACTGGTCTCTAATATTACTATCCTTGGGACAGCTGACATATTGGCTTCCAGATATGCAACAGTTGTGTACCTTGACATTTTCCTGTCTTGTAGCTTGCTAGCTAAGCAACCGTTATCAAAGTTAAAACAACAACAACAGCAACAAAATGTTGAACAGTGAGTGATGGTG
Organism: Toxotes jaculatrix; assembly: GCF_017976425.1. NCBI lineage: Eukaryota > Metazoa > Chordata > Actinopteri > Toxotidae > Toxotes > Toxotes jaculatrix. The sequence continues at coordinate 11,834,520 of NC_054408.1, read as the reverse complement.
GGCCGTACTGGGGGCAAGGCTGAGGGAGGCGACTGTAGTTTTGGCATTACAAAGTCCTAATGGCTCGTTTAAAGGCACAGTGTCTCAATATAGGCTGTGTGCATTTCTTTGTGGATTGAGTATTTTGATGCTTTCAGTCTTTACATAGTACCTAGACCTCCTGCTAAATAATCAAAGAAGACATGGAAATCTCACTTTCTACAATATGTGCTCTTTGAACAAAGAGTACATTAAGATTTTTTGTCGTTTTCAACCTACCGACCTCCTTAGATGTTGTGTAACTTTTAACAATTACTTTGTCCAAAGTAGCAGCAACAAGGACAGGGAGTTTGTTATTCGTTTCTGCAGTGGAATTTATGAAGGAAAGAGCAGAAAAGAGGGGAGAAGAAGAGGAAAGAATAGGTTAAAAATAGTTAGCATATGGCAGCATATGATTGAGTTTCCAGGGCTCTGAAAATTCACTCTAATTATTCAACGGTATCCCTCTGTCATCCTTCCCTATATGCATTCCTTTGCGTGGAAGTACAAGTGACTCCAACTAATATACATAATTCTGCTACTTAATTGGCACGGATCGGGTGAAAGTGGGCTAGGAAAACTCCTTAGAGACTAATAGGGGCACATATCATTGGCTCCATCAGAACAGTAGTCCCATAGGTGATAGAAGTCAGCAAATATTTCATGAGCTGTACTATCAAAGTACCTCACCTCTGGAGTCCTGTGCACTATCCTGCGAAAAGCACTTCTGAAACAGTTCTGCTGTCAGGTGTATTTATAGCAGGCGGGCCGATGACTGATGCTAATGCCACGGAAATTATGCAGTGCACTATCGCTGTCATAACAATATGTTAGACTTAAACAGGAAGGTTAACTAAACTAGTCATTTAAGTTATAAGTGGGCCACTGGCGTATGTCTGCGTCCACAGGTATGGATTAAGCTTCGTGCTGCAGTAACTGCAGTTGGTTTTCATAGACATGGTCCTAGATTTAGCCTAGTGTTGATTTTAATAATATGGTGCTAGATGGAAAGATATGCCCCATGGGGGATTAAATTAAACCACCACTGAGGAAGAGTTAAAGGTTACCCCTGTGAAGAAGTTGGACAAAATAATTGAAATTGCCCATATCACAAAAGAGAAAATGATTAGAAATCATAGCATAATGTGTTAGAGAAAAAAAAAAAAACACAAAGTACATGTACAACGAGGGAAAGTCCAAATCACAGCTCACTGGCAGGAATGTGTAACCAGTTTATTAAGGCACTTATTTGACACCACAAAGCTACAACCTCAAAAATTTCTGTGACGCCCCTGCAACAAAGTCTATGCACAGCGTGTGAAGAAGATGTGTAAACTGTATGTGTTAAAAGATGAATGCATTACAGTGCATAAACTGCTGTAAGGAGCTAAAAACCATGACTACTGTCTGATGGACTGTTACCCTTTTTCTTAAAGGCAATCAGGCTAACAGAAAACCAAAAGATGTAAACACATGGCGGTGAATCTGTGATGGTGAGAGCAGCTATTCTGCAGGAGTCATCAGCGCTGATAATTAGCTCTGTATGGTTTCAAAACAGATAGGGAATATGAGGGTATTTTGCAAGGCTAGGTGCACCCTGGGGTGTTGGCAATGTTCACTTGAGATGCTTCCATTTAATTGTAATTACAAAATGAAAATGCCACCATACATGATCAAAAACAAAAGCTACAAACAAATTCATGATGAGTGGTTTCTAAATAATTATATGACCAGCAGATTTATAGTCAAGAATGCTAATGCTACCATTTTAAGAGAGTATATTCAGTAAATTTAAGCCGTACACAGTGTTCCATAAAAATAAAATTAATAGGTCTATAGAAAAATGGGTCATTTAATGCTGTACTCTGTACACTGCTGTGCACTGTACGCAAAAACCTCCATCTTAACAAGTCAGTCTAAATTTATTCAGCTCTAAAAATCTAAAAAGTGGTAAAAATCTGCCAAGGGGGGTGAGATTATCAGATTATCATTATAGCTTGTTTCTAGCTTGTTTCTGGCCAGCATCATTTTTGTTTTAAATTAATGAAAAAAAAAATATATGTATTGGAAAGAAGCAAATTAATCTCTTTTACTTGCAGGAATATTAAGACTGTGAAAAAAACACTTTATCTGCCAGACCTGTCACATACAGTATAACTTTGAAATACTTAGGTAATGCTAATGACTACCGCCCAACACAATGTATGTTAAAGTGCTATCAGGAAGCACAAGAATACATGGAATGTTTTATAAGCCAAACAATCTCTCAACAAGTATTCCTACAGGACAAGGCCCTTTGACCTTTCTAAAATGAACACACACTGCCACAAAAATAAAAAAATGATTGGTAACTTCCTCTTCTCCGGTTGCACATGGTAATCAGTGAAGTCAGCAGCTGTTTGGTTGAAACCAAAACCTGCTGAAGAACCACAATGCAGTTCGCACTTTATCAAAACAAATTGTGGCCACTAAAGGAATCAATTTTTGACATTTCACCTCTATCTATGGGGAGTTCAGTGACCCTGGCCTTTAAATTTACAGCTCCGTACAGCCTCAATCAACGTGTTTGTCAGCAACACATTTTGTCGAAAGTTTTAGTGTAACACATTGCAGATCATGACATGTATGGATTTAATGGGCCCTTGAGCCACTCATATATATCTCATGTCGTTCACGCAGGATAAATATCTTGGTGTAATAACACAGGAGGAGATTTGTGAGACCTCCATTTCTAATCTTAGATCTAATAAAGTGCTTCTGAATGAATCATCAAAGCTATTGATGTCACTGTGGGCTTGTTAGCTGGATCCTGGAGTCAATAACAATTTCTGATGGGCTCTGCAGGAATGGTCACAAACACTGACGTTTTATAAACAATTGTAATATTGTGTATTGAAAAGTATATATAAAGTCAGCATATATTATCTGTATTTACATTTCGCTTCTCAAAGATTAGGAAAACGTGAAGTTGTGTAGGATAGTAAGACTATGAAAGGGGAAATGTTTAATATTTGTTTTTTTGTTGTTATTTTTGTGGCACTTCATAGCACAGAGTTTAGAAGGCATGTCAGCAGTCAGGAAAGAGATAAGGTACCAGCAAAGAGGAAAACAGGAAATATAATCCTAAATCTTTCTTTTTGCAGGAGCAAACACAACCCACTGGCCAGGTTTCTTTTGAGAATCAGGGAGAAGAGAACTACTCAAGCTGAGGATTCCCTCTAAGCAGCAGAGATGACTTTCTCCATGGCGGTGAGAGGCTGTTCGGTTAGCCCGGGGAGAGGGATCATGAGTACAATATTGACTTTAAATTACAGCAATAGCTGCTGCTCATGCTGTCTCAGGACCATGCTGCGGATCAAACACAAAGATCAGGCCAGGATTAGGAGAAAGCCACTGACAAGCGCCGAGCCGCCTCTCTGCTGCAGCAGCACACGCGTTCACACAGCACCTCCCAAATCTCACACTAAGCTCTCCCCCGCCTCTCCACATGTAACACACAGACCTTACAGTCATCTCATTTGGATTTCAAAGACAAAATTGATTACAAAGTAAATCATCTAAACACAAGGGGTAAAGGCGGCTCGTTGTGTGTGTGCAGGCTTTGTCAGGACAGATCTATTCTGAGGACTGGAGGATGGCAACATTTCCTCCCTGAAGGTGAAGACTCTCACGTTTGCTTACAGGATACAGCCGTGTTCTTGCAACGCCTTGTAACTGGGCTTTTATTTTCCTTTTCCTGGCAGTTAAACACAAATAACAGCATGGATGATGTGCTGGGATTCATTGTCTGTGTTCAGGGAGGAGTGCAGGATATGACTGGTGTGATAAATGATCATGCCTGGTGCCTGGCGTGACAAAGGAACTGCGGCACAATCTGCATGTGCTCCATCCTTTCGCCATCATTAGGTGTAATTGGGACTCATGGCGAGGTGTGTTCTTTTTCCGCTGTGGAAGTATCAGGGAATGAAGCTGCTACTCGTAATAGGACGTGCTACAGAAGAGAGACACGTCCAGGCCACTGCTACAGCACTAAAACTATGTCCTAATATCACACCGCTGGCCTAAATGGAAGCTCAACAGATATGTGATTGTGTCAAAACCTAAACTCTAATGTCAAACCAACTCTGTTGTCACATAAAACTACCCTTTTTGATGTTGACCTTCCTCTGTCTGAGAAAGCTGGAGAATGTTCCTTCACTCTGAACACTGTATTATGTAAAAAAAAAAAAAAAAAAAAAAAACACCCAGTCAGGCACTGATTACAGTGCTGCTCATTAGCTATAATGGGGATGCATGCAGAATTTACAGCGTTGTGTAACGAGGTTAAAAACAGACTCATGAATTCTAGTATTCATGCAACCTTTTTTCCTGCAGCACTATTATTCATCATTAAGACAAGAATATCCAAACAACACAGCCGAGTATTTGCAGTAAGCTGAGACTTCACTGGCAGAGTAATAACAAATGCGGAGGGGTAACTGAGCGTGCAAGCTGCCCCGGTTTGTCAGCAAAATACCCCAAACCCTCTTTAAACGCAGTGGAGTAAGTTCTAGCGGGAGCAGAAGCACAAAGTCTTTGTCTCATGACCTCAGTCTGTGTATCCTTTCCCCTCCTTTGAATCAAAGCCCCCACACCATCTTTAGCATTTAGAATTAATTGCACAGTTATCCTCAAATTAATTCCTAACTGTTTTACAACACACAGAGAGAAAAGGGCAAACCAATTATTATTCTGTTTTCACCTTACAGAGGGGGATATTATGCAAATGATCTTCTCTACATGAGAAGGAAAAGGGGCTTTATTTTCCTCAGCAGATGCTGCCTAGACAGTCTAGCGTTCAGTGGGGGACAGGAAGTGGGGATGCTGTGAAGATCTGATCGCTCCACCTGGCTTCCTACTGACTCCATATCCAAGCAATAATAGAAAACACACTGATTAATTATTTATTTCAAAGAGTCATTTTTTTTCTGTATCTCATGCTGGACAACTAAGGTTAAAAGGAATGTTCCAAGTGCTGTCTGGAAGTATTTTACAACTTCTGCACTTACGAGCTAGAGGTGTTTCTTGATGGAAGACAAAGTCCCTTGGCTAGGCAGACCTGCAAAATATTTTATTTGCTACTTTCCCAGGAAGAGAATACATACTAAGACCAAGCAGCGAGCCTGTGAGCCAGACATCAAGATGTGGCTGACAGGATGGCAATGCTGGGTTTCAGAGAAGACAGGGGGCATCTCACCTCCCTCGGCTGCTCCGCACTTCTGACCACAGCGAGTGTTTATTAATCTGAGACCTTGAGACCTCGGAGAAGTTGCTGAATGAAAACTAAAACACAGACGCCGGAGCATCTTCAACTTTTTAACAGTCAAGAGCCATAATGCTTTGCAACGAGCTGATTTAAATCCCTGCTTCTTCTTCCAAGGTGGAACAAACAAAAGCTTTAATGAGCTGTAATGATGAGTTAAGGTCAAAGCACTTATCATCTTTACAAATCAGGAGAAGATGTGCTCATGGAAATAAGCTCCCATGAGTATCCATCATCACCTCAAAAAACTGCATGCAGCGGCACAGCTCCAGGTGCTCGAGCAAATTGGGCTTTCGAAGCGGAATGGATCAAACACCGGCTCAATATTCATTATTCTCTCTGACTGTGATCTGCTGCAGTTCTGCGAGTGGGTGAGGGTAATTGTGTACCTCATTGTGCACGTGTTTGGACCAAACTTAATCATGATGTCAGGCTGTTAATAAAAGGTTATTAAAGGAACAAAGATCCAGGTTTTACATATGTTAGGCAGGGGAGGTCTTGGGAACTCCTGTCTCTGAGGTAAACAAGAGCCTTCATGACAAATGATGCTCATGCTGAGATCAGATAGTTAACAAGAGATCCCCTTATTAACCAGGTCTGCATAGATAATTGGCACTTGAGCCTCACATTTTGAATCTGGCCTGAGCACTGTCATTTATCAAGAACCCGAGCATGCTGTCAGGTCTCCATAATAAGCTGCAGTAACTGATGAATCAAGATTAAGCAGATAGATTGAGAAAGAAGGAGGAGAAAATGGGCCACAGCCACTCTGCAGGGGGCTTAGCTTGATATTCATAACATTAAAGTGGTGTTATTCCTTACAGGGAGGGATCTACGCTGCGTTAGAAGCGGTAGTTGTAAAACAGCTCCAGCTCGACAGCATTGTGATGAAGAGTAGATTAAAACACTTTTCTCTAATCTGCATGTGCCACAGCTCTTTGACCTGGAGATTGGGAATTTGCGAATAGTTGGTTTATTAGAACATTTTTAAGTCCCCTTCAGATATTTTTCTCTGAGAATTCTTAAGATATGTCAAGATAGATATGTCAATTACCTTTATTTATTTATTTATTTATTTCATTTTTTTGGACAAAACTATTTGCCAAAAAAAAAAAGAGAAAATCATAGTCAGATTAAATGATACTGAAAATAATCATTAGTGAGAGTGAAACTCATTATCCCCATTACTGTTTACAAGTACACAACTAAAAACAATAGCAGATATCACATCCTCCTCAGAGTAACATGAGTAGGGCTATTCATTATAGACACACTGGAAAACAGTTTCTACTGGTTGGTCACATCCGTTTTCACAGCACTTTAATGTAATTATAAACGTGTGTGTGTGTGTGTGTGTGTCCACCATCCCTCCTTTTATCTCACTGGTATATAAGTGTAGATAATTACAGATGATGGGCCAGTGATCAGCTGCAGGTATGGGAGCCACCTCAGGCCTCACCCAGCCTTGCACCTCCAGCACTCCCCAGCTCTGTCAGGCATGTTTGGCAGCGTCTCCTTTCCCTAAGTCTCCAGCTGTCCAGTGGGGTGCGCCAAGTCACAGCAGGAGTGCCTGCCTCTCCATCTATGGCCCATCTCTTTCTAAGAGTGCACAATGTGCGTGTGTGTCTGTGTTAGGGTGGTGGGGGTGGAGGGGGTCGTCTCTGTACTCGCATTACTCACTAGCAGACGGAACACGCTGCCAGCACCCAGCATGTCCGCCCACATGCCCCTGCCCTGCCGGTTAGACCTCACGGTTGGAGGAGATGATGGAGAGAATCTGGGATCCAGGAGGGGGGTGGATCCAGAGGAATCTGAGAGACAGAGAGAGACAGACAGAAGCCCAGAAGCTTACCTCCATCCCACAGGCCGATCCTCGGACAGCCCGACTTGATATGGTAGTCTGAAGTCTCCTTGTTGGGGTTCTTTGCGGGGGAGAAGCAGGAGGGGGTGTTTCTGTAAAATGACAGCTAAATGATTTGTTTGCTTTTGTGTTATCACTTCCCCTTATTACTGTACTATGAATTCTACAGGCATCTTTCTTAGCACAGTAGCTTTATGTTGATTTTGATGTTGACAGTGCATTATCATTTAAAATACCACTGAAGGATTTATATTTGACAGTCTGAATGACTTTATAAGAGTAATTAATAGAGTGTATTTACAAAAGCAGCAAAAGAATTTGGACCTTAAGAAAAAAAATTGTCAGCAGAGAAGGATTGCAGAAAGTTTAAGTAGCACCATCCTGTGCTTGATGTCTGTTCAGAGAACACGTATTTGCAGCATTAGCAGAATAAGTGACTTCTCGCACAAGAAAAAAACAATATTACATTTATAATCCATCTTTTAAATGTAGCAATTAGTCATATGTTAAAATGCAGATTGATGCTAAATTGTAGCAGCATATTCTCGAAAACTGCTCAAACAATAAAAAAAAAAAAAACAGAAATCAGATGTTCATCATCATCATTGGGACAAATTCTCAACAACAAATCCTCATCCAAATATAAATAACTACAGAAAGGCTCATTACTACCAGCCAGCATTACTCTCATGTGCCCACAGGGGGCTCTAGTGTACCACAGATTTTACTACCCTGAGTCTGTTAGCTGCTGCTCAGAGACCCGGGCGCTGATTGTGTTGAGGGTAGACCTTTTGAACTGCTGTGCTGTACAATTGATATAAACATTAACCAAGCTTATACGCAAATCAGAATGTAAGCATGCTGTAATAGAGCAAATTAAATGCAAAACAGGTTAAAAGTAGTTAAAAGGAAACAGAAATGTACTCACAATGTAGTGTAGCGCTGCATCAAAGTGGTACAAAATGACAGTAAAAAGCTGAAAGCCTGAGTGGATACACACCTTATCTCGATCCTGATATTTCTGACTATATGTATGTATGTGTGTGTGTATGTGTGTGAGGGAGAGTGTGTGTGTGTGTGTGTCTGTATGAAATTCCAGGGTGGTGAACAGTACTTGATGAGCTAGCTCTGGAGACCTCTGAATTTTAATGATGTTGGAGATGATATTGTGTGTCCTTCAGCTTGTTATACTGACACAAGCACTCCATAAATCATCATACCTAGCTATCGTAAAATCAATACCAAACTGCTACCTCAGCGCTAACCCGTAATAAGTTTTTCAGCCATCTAACAGCTTAAACTTTGCTGTAATGCCGTTCGACCTATAGGTTAAGATCAGAGCATGCTTAATTTGTTTTGTAATAGAGAGTTTCTAATCCTTAATGAAGCACCTATTAGGGAGGCTTTTGTTGGCACATTGGTGATCAGTTGGTGGAACAGCCACTGCAATTAAGTTTGAATCTTTGTCCTGGAGCAAAAAAAGGAAAAAGAAAATAAAAAAGGAGGTGGAAAAAAAAAGGAAAGCTTGAACGGTCAATAAATGTTAATCCAGTCAGAACTCGTCTGTGCCTTTGAACAGGGCTCACGCTGGGTTTTTTTCACATGTACTTGCTTCATCCTTCCCTAAGAGAGGCCATCCCTTAAGGATACTGCCACTGATCCTGAGACCAGACTACCACTCACTAATAAGAGCCCATGTGTAAGCAATATTGTCCACATTAAACACATTATTACTAGGCTTTGTGTAGCCATAAAGCCATAAATACATTCACAGAAATTGCTCTTGGAAAAAAAAAAAGGAAAACCGTGGTTTTTCCATAAGAATGGAGAAATAGTGAAACTGCTATTAGGTTAATGGTGAAAAACTTAAAATAAATCAAAGGCATCCGTGCAATTACTTTGTTTTATGGCTCGACAGATGTAAGAATTCATTGCCACATTTATTTTTGCCTTCCTCTTGCACTGAAATTATCCCTGCATGCTTTATACAAAGACCAAACAAGATGCAAATAACAAAAGAAAACTGAAAATGACAATCCTCATGTAACCTTGTGGAGGTGGTGGTGTTTTTTTTTTTTTTTTTTAGGATGATAGCTATAACTGGGGCAGTATTTCTGAGACACACAACATATGTAAAAGCCTTTGCACAAGAGAGAAGCCATTGCCACAATTTCTGAAGCGTAAACAGCTTATGAAAGTCAAATGGATATGTGGCATAATCTGACACGGCGAGTCGCTGCTTCAAAAACATCCTTAACAAACCACGATGCCCGACAACAGCGACAATAGTTGGAATGTTTTTAAACGCTCCACAGGTGATGGAGCTATAATATCAGCCAGCCGCAAGTCAACAAATAAAATTAACCAGGTATTATACAGGAGAAAATCATTTGTTTTGTTTAGCTTTCAGTCAAATGTGGTAATGAACAGGAACACACCAAATACGGTATATTTCATGACCGCCAGCTTTCAGTTTACACTTCAGTGGATGTAGTATTTACCAAAAAAAATGAAAAAGCTGACATGGGTCACAACCCCAAATTTCAGGTTCCAAAGATTAAGCATTAAACTGACATGGCACCGCTTTCAGCTTGCAACTCATGTTTTTTGGCAAGGGGAACACCCACATACCCACGTTTTTTTGGGCTGCTGACGTTGGCTGTGATTTACACGCAGTAAGAGGTGGTGACCAATTGTCAGAGGTCTTGCTGGCTGACCCCGAAACATCTGTGTTTAGGGTCTGTTGCTGATTACACAGCAGACAAGGCAGCTAAGAGGACGATATAACCCTGGCGTTAGAGCAGCCTGGAAAATATTGAACGGCGGCAACAAATAATTTGATTTTTAATGTAATGTTTAACAAGGCAAAGATTTGAAAGACTTTATAATAAAAAAAAAAAGAACTTACACAAAAGAATTCCTGGGAGTTGTAGTCTGCTGTTATCTTATGCTGGATCTGTATTCTGTCGTGTCAAAAATTGTTTTTAAGACAAATCATTACTGATGACAGATCTTTATGCCTGAAGGTGATGTTGTTTTTTGATACCAATGCAAAGATTTAAATCACTCAGCCAACAATATCAGAGTTAGTTTCCTGACCTAAGGGAGAAACTCACCTTAAATTTGTGGGCAAGTATCTCCAACATTTTAATTAAAGTGATAAAGAGAAAACCCTGTAATTTCATCAATTCATGGCAAACATGATTTCTCAATTGATAACTGGTTTGACTTTAGAATTAAGTCATATTAAGTCAATTATTAATTAATCAAAATCAGTTTCCTAATAATATTAGGAAAATTTCTGTTATGTTTCTCACTGTGGAAATAGGAAGCTGTATTTTATAATGAAAAGATATAATGCTGTTTTCAGAGCTCAGTGTAATTGGCAGTCTTCACATACAGATGCAGTTTCCACATGAACCCACTATTCCCATAAGTTTAAAATGCACAAGATGCTCCCACCTTCCTTATAAGTCAAAATCAGATACACATTGTCAAATTTTCAAAATATGTTCATTTATTTTGTTTCCTCAAATAATATTAAATGATTTCATTATTTCTTAAAATTTCTGATTGTTGTCACTGTCTAACACTGTTTCTGATAAAACACAAAACTGCTTGTAGTTCAAGGGTGGCTGTGACAAAGTTAGTTGTTTTTTTTTTTTTTTTTTTATCTTTAAGGAAACTAAACCAAGGTGTTTATGCTGACTAATAATACAAATGATGGATGAGTGTAAACCTAGGTCTTTTCAAAAGTTTATAGCTGGTGTTTGATATTATGGCAGCAGTGTTTGCTTTGTATTTTGAGAGGTTTCTTTTTTTCATGGTTTTAATTTGGTGGTGACATTTGTTTATGTTCACACATCTAAGATAAACTGTACAAGATCAAAGGAAGGACAGCTGTACATAATTTCTATGTTGAGCATTTCCTGTTTAATAAAGGGAAGTGTTGTTTCCACTCTAGATTTAAAAAAAACAAGAGCATATGTTGCACTGCTCAATATCAGTTTTTAATAAGGAATCAATGCCGCAGTAGGACAATACACATCTTTAGGTGCAATTTAAGTTGTGCAACATCATCATTGTTGTGTTTGCTCATGGCAATGGCAACAGTCATGAACTTACAAAAGACGTTGACATGGTGACTTTGCAGAGAAGCCTTTTATTTAAATGCAGGGCTAAATTGGAGCAGCCTGGTACCTTGCATGTCTGTCACAGGCCTCCCATGTGGCTCTGATAGGGCTGTTAGGGACTGGCGAGGCCAAACCAGGGCAGGGATGGAGGGGGAGGGGAGGATTTACACTTAAGGCCAGAGCTGGGATCCGTCAGTGTGGGCGGGTCGGGTCGTCTTCAGTGTGACCTGCCACCTCTGATGGAGCTCTGAAAAGTGCAGTCTGACCCTAATGCTGAGCAGTCGTCCCTCACTGTCACAAGCCTGCGTCATCTGAATGGAGACTGCTTACTGTAGTGTAATACTGCTTTGCTTATGCTGTCTATTTGTGCAATCTGTAAATGATAATCTCAACAATATCTATTTGAGTTTATAGGACATCAAAGCTAAAACCTGACACAAAGACAACAGATGACAGATTAAATTTTAAGCACAAAATTCTAATTTAAAAAACGCAGCAAAATAAAACCATTCCCTTGTCTGCATGAAAAAACACAGCAATGCCTCTCAATTAAACCCACAGAGCAGCAGCCACCACTTTAGAAGACACAGATGTAGTTTTTCACAATTGTATGATCTGCCAAAAAGTCCAGTCTCGCCCTTTGTTGAGCATCTACAGAGGAAGAAACACAGATAATAAAGGTCTCTTTATGATGAGGCTCCTGCACACAGAGGCGCAAAAAAACTTAAGAAAAAAGATCTATCAAGAGGTGGGAATTACATTGCCCTGTGCTGGGGTGGGAAAAATGAAGCAGGCATTTCTGAGCGAGCTGGCAACATAACCTTCAGAAACATCCTATTTTTCATTAGAGTTGTGTCAGACAGCTATGCCTTTAATAACATTCATCCCCGTACCAAGGAGAGGATAACTCAAGCTTTAGGCACATAATGAATGGGAGAATAGGCCCTGGCGCTGTTAAGAACAGGACAGCCAAACAGGCAGAGCTGCACTGCTGCACTCATGGCAAGCCTCTCACAGCACGGCATCCTCCTGTATTAACGCCATGTAAATGAACAGTCGGATGCTTCCTGAGGTGGCTCTCTAATGTGGCCCTGTTAATTACTGTCATTAGAGCAGGGGCTAGGAGAGAGGGCTAACGAGCCAGCGTCCTCATGATCTTTGCATTTGAAAGTCATCTCCGGCGATAAATACATGTCAGAACCCCAGTAAGAAAATTGCAAATCGCCAAATTTGCTGACAGGGTGGAAAATTTTCTGCTGACTCCGAGTAGCCTGCCGGTGATGGATGCATTCTTGACACAGTCTCGGTGTTTAGACTTAAGAAATAATGAGTATCAATGTCCCAACCGTGGAATATGCAAAGATGAAAGAGCGCTGTGTGGGTTTAATTAAGGCAAGCCGAGGCAGGAGCCGCTTTCAAACAGAGTGACCCAACATGATCAGGTTCTTACTGCTGTCATTTGTGTTCTGAAATATGGCCGGTAAGGTACAGGCAGTGCCTTAATAAGACCGACGTAATGTCATAGCAAGTGAGCACGAGGCTGCTAATGCACTGTAGATGAAGTCCAGATATATTTTTGTACAGTACGTCTTGGTTTCCAGGAACACAGGTTAACATTGTTCAAATAAAGCCAGAGTGAGGCTCTCTGAATCAGGGCAGTTTTGTTTTAAGATCAGTTGAATTGGTTTTCACTGCATCATTACAACCACGGGGGGTGTGGGCGCTCATTGTTTCCACAGTCAAGTAAAGTATTTTGTTTTACAAATGCCCTCCGGCAGTTCACACTCCCTACATCCGGGGGGGGGGGGGGGGGGGGAGAAAAAGTGTTTCTCATACTTCAGAGAGCAAACCAAAATATCCCCTATTATGTCTGTGATGCATCAAATCCCTGGTGTGGCCTTGAATTTAGTTTCTCCCCAAAAACTGGAGAGTGACACGGTCAATATATTCAACACACGAGGCCACGTCCAGGCTAATATAGAAGACTTTCCGTCCCTCTTCTCTTCTCTTTGTTTCACTTTTTCGCTCTCATTCCCTTCTCTGTTTTTCAAACGTCTGTGCTGTTGAGGACAAATCAAAGGCTCTATTTTACTAATGTAACACTGAGCAGACTGTGAGGTGGCTGTGGGGATAATGAGGAACTGCAGAGATGTGAAACAGACAGGCTGAAATGGATAATTAGGACAGAAAGTTTCTGCGATGCCAATGACACCCTACAGGAAATAGGATCATTAAGTTCTATATAAAATCTCTCTATGTTCAGTGTATCCGTATAACATTGCTCATCCTCTTCATCCTTTTCATTACAACTGAGCTGTGTTTAATTTAAGGTGCAGCCCTTACTTCTGTTTTAGAGACATGTCAGAATGTAGCCACTTTAACTATCTTTATAACTACCTGTGAATATATTTAGCATAATTACTGCTTTGACCTGCCGGAGAAATACATGAATACTTCCTGTACTTTCACATTACTGCCCACTTTTAGTTATTCTGCAAATCCAACAGTCTTGTTATGAAATGTGGGTATCTCAGAGTAAAGTTGTGGTGTTTGATTGTTAGGACAAGATGTGAATGAAAAGGACAGGCTCACAGGTCTGCAGTGCTCAGGAGTATTTCATATTGTATCAGAGGGTCTGGCGCAGGCAAACTGGATAATGAGCCGCAATAGCCGTTAAAAGGCGTTTGAGGGAGATATCATGCTATGTTGCTCTATTATGATTAGATTTCTCCTTGACAATATGAAAAGATCAAATCAATATCTACTGAGATTTTGATGATCCACCCCTCCCCATCCCGTTCCCCCCTCCCCAGGCTCTATTGAGAGAGCATGATCTGACATCACCACAGTAACATCAGGCTTCTCTCTGCTACTGTGAAAATGTGTGACTTCAATTAGTGAAACGCTGAACAAAATGACCTGCGTTTTGGATTCGCTCCCAAATGTTGCTGTTTGGGTACTGACGACAGGACCTATTGTGTTTCACTTTAAAGCAATTCAATTAGGAGTCATTAGTCCTCTGAGTGATTACCAGTGGCCTATCGATAGAGAGGAAGGACACACTAATTAAAGGGCATTTAAATGTTTCTCAGGGCAGAGTAATGGGGAGAAACACAGCATTTAAAATGCAGTTTGGAGGAAAATATCCTTGCACAGCAAATGACCGACATAACATGTTCACTTTGCTCCTGCAAATTCCCTTTATAGGCGCATATACGGGAATGGATCCCAGTGGAATACTAAAATGTGGTCATACAACAGTCACCAAGAAGCTAACAGCCCTGCTAAAACGCAGGTAAATATTCAGGTGTTATGGTTTTTCACTTTAGATTTTTTTTTTTTTAAAAGACAGATAAATAGCAAAACTGATGTAAAATCATGGCAGGTATTTATAGTGCATGTAAAATTGAATATAAGGATTCCACAAAAAGCAAGGAGCAGATTATCTTTCATATTTAATTGACTGTCGGTGCATCTTTGAATTCACTGTATCGGAGATGAATGGGTACTTTCACTGTCTATCATGAAGTTAATTTCATTCTTAGATGAATGGCAGTGATTATGTTGAAGGAAGGTGACTTACTCTAAATCCGCTTCCCTTTTCTATAATAGGTTGCTGTTTTTTTTTTTTAAGCAATCACACTATATACTGTGTAAATCATCAGAGGTGAAACTGAAGACATTCTGTGTATCAACAGGATGGATATAGAAAAGGCTTAGTGTTTAAATACATACTAAAAACTAGCTCATCTTAATCTGACAAAAAAAAAAATACGCAAATTAAATAATACAGCATTTGCACAGGTTACAAGATCATATTTCACTTCCATGTGTATTTCTAGAGACTTGTCAGCCATAGCACAAGGACACTACACCTCTACAGTGTTGTGAGAGGACTGCTTTGTGTTAACATAGAGAGAGAGATATTGATTAAAGTATGATAAGAAGAAGCTCCACTCCCAAGGCAGAGCCTCTACAGTTATGATTAAATACACTGCACCCAGTTAGGACCTATATCTCACAGAGAAGCAAACCTGTATACAGCAAATTATCTTTCCCACTAATATAGAATCAAAGGGTATAAAAGCTCTGAAATCCTAATTATAGTTCTTTTGATATCAAAGCAGATACAGCCCATGACTGCACCCTACTTTTGAGAATAACTGTTTGTCCCCAATATTTCAAACATGATCACAGGTTTTGGATCACAGTACTACAACTGTCATGGCTTTTTATTATTTGGCCAAAACATGCCAAAGGTACAAGATGACTCCTGAAATGATACAAAGCATCAAAACGGATTTCACAAATACAGTAGATAATATAGTGAGACAAGTGTATGAGACAATTATAAGATTTAAGTTGTGGATATAAGTATATTATAGGTAAGGAACATCTTTATAATGGCTAATAATGGATGAGAAATCGCTGATTAAATATGTTTTCAGCTCGGCTAGTAATTGTAACAATGGACTGAAATAGAAAGATGCTACAATTAAAATAGGTTATAGAAATGAATTTCAGGAATTATATAAATAAATATAAATAAATAAATTTAATCCAAGAAGAGTTTGCTATGTAAACTCTAATTTCCAGGTAATGAAGCCCAATTGTGACAACCAGTTCAACATTTATATTTTTACCCCACAAAAGTTGTTTACAGATAAAATATAAAATGTCAAGGTGGTCTGAAGGATCCAGTATAAAAACATATAAAATCATTTCATGCAGTGAAACATCAGTGGAGGTTTGTGAAGTTCACAACAGCATAGTTCAGCAAAGTGGCCATATGTAGGAGACAATACCACAGCTCCAGGTACGACAACTAACAATGTCAGTAATGATCCACCTGCACTAGCAGACACATTGGGTACAAACATGGCTGGATCAGGACTGACATACACTTGGATGATACCACTTTATGAAGCTTACAGAGGAGAAATGTGTATACATGACACACAAGCCGTTTTAGCCTCTTATCAGTTCACTGTTTTTTCTGTAATCACAATTAAGTGTTACTGTTGAGTGTCATTTTACTAAAAATCTAAAATCTTACAATCTACTAGAATCTAATTACAGAAACTGTTTTCAACTGTCAGTAGGTAAGTCAGTGAGAGCAAGTAGCAGTGTCTAGATGTTTGCATAGAGATAGGAAGACTTGTCATTTTTGTGCAAAACTCATTAGTTATAATACTTTTCTTTAAAAACTGGATATTGGAATTTTGCATGCCAGCTGAATTCTTCGGTTTTAGCTACGCAGCCAAAATAACTGTGAGAAATGTCCCCTTGGTCTGACTTTTATTCCTCACCTTATTCCCAATGTCATTCATTTGCCACTGAAGGTAACAAGCCTTTTCCACTCGGTGCTCTGTAACGGCAGACCTTTAATAGCCATTTCCCGGTGTGGCAAGAGGAGAGAGGGGGAACATGTTTATTTGTGTGTCTGCACATGCCTCTCCAGCGATTCTCTCTGCTCCACTCACCCAGCTGCTGGCTGGAGGAGTGATTCATGGGCCTGACAGATGCCTGGTGCAGCTGGATCTGTCCTTGATCATCCCAAAAGCCTGGACAGCACTGTCATTCACCATTGCCCAAATTATCTCTGTATTGACTGCAGAACCCTCTGTGACAGCACCGTAATGGCTAATTACCCAGGATGCTTTGGGTACTTTTAAACCCCAGAGTGTTCTCTTGCTGTCTTGCCATGCGGCTGCTGCTGCTACCGCGTGTCGCTGTGAGGGCCAGCGTTTCCTCTAGCCCCACCTGAGTACCATGGCTTAAGGATCCCGGGGAAAAATGTCCACGCAACAGAAAACAAGGCATGATGTCCTGTTTTCCAGAAATTATGCAGCGATACCAAAGTAACAAAACACTTTTCTTCTGGTCTCAGTGGTGTTTGGTGGGCTGTCACTTGTGACATCTCATAGAAGTGAAATGTGCACATAAATTACCATTTACGGTCTGTCTGTTTCTCTATCTTTCTCTGCATGTCAGGGGAATTACCTTGTGAAACACACACAGTTAATTATCAAAATCTGTCTCATGATGTTTGAAAATTTGGCTAATTGAAATCTTTCTCTGTACATAAATATGAAAGCATATTTAATCATGAAACTATGTTTCAAAGGAAAAACGACCTACACAAGTGGCTGCGGAAAGTTTTCTATTCCAGTCAAAAAGTCCACCGTAAGCATACTCATCTACAATTCTAAAGCTGCAATGTTACTTAAGACTCTGAGATGCATCTCAGGAAGGTGACAGAGGGAAGTGAAAGGAAATGAACGGAGAGACAGAAAGAGGGAAGGAGAAGGTGAGGGAATAGAGGGTACAAAATCCCATCCTGACTGTTAGGGAAGATGATGAGGTCCCCTGAGAACGGACAGAGCAGAGAGGGAGCAGCTTTTCCTCACAAAGACTCCAGTAATTTGCCACATCCTGTCCGCACACCCGGCATGGAAGCCACTCTGTCCTTAATTACCAGGATAACAAACCCATCCCTTCCCTGCTCCTCATGGTCCTGTTCTCCTCATGTTACTTTCCCCCCTCAGCTGACGTCGTCGCCACCACCCAGGCTTCATGTGCTCCTCCTTCCCATCAGTGTCGGGGTAGAAATGGATTGCCTCTGCTGGTGTCTGCAGACAGTGGAAGGATGGACACCAAATAAAGTGATAAAAGCTGAGAGAATGGCCCTGCCTTGGTTAGCAGCTCTGATCTTGATGGACAGGGGCACTATAATGACACAGAGGCCTCACCTGGATAAACTAGCAGTTCTGACAGCCCTGTTAGCCATATACACAGGGGACGCCCTTTAGACAAGCCCACTACCATTGATGGTTTACAGCTAATGACACTGGTGAAACATGCTGATAAGTCCTCAATGACAATTAGTTATTTGGTAATAGTTATACTCACTTAGGGGAAAAATCTATTTGCAATCTATAAATGACTTCCAGTTTCCAGAAATTAAGTTAAATAAACACTAAAATCTACATCATAAGATACTGCAAACCTTGTGTCTTGTAATGACATCTCTGACATGAGACAACCAGAGAGTAGGGGCCGTGGCCTTTTCGTCTGGCCATCGTCTGTCATCTCCAAGATGGCGCCGCGTCTGCCTCGGCTTTATTTGCATTGGCTTTTGCATATGTCGGCGTTGCTGCATTCATCCTGACTCCACAGAATCACAACAAAGGGGGAGAGCCGGGAGTGACACTACAGTCCTGCCTTACCAAAGTATACCCAGATACATTTGGCTCAGAGGGAATGACGAGGCTGAATTAGTGCAGTGTTTGTGTGCCTTTTTTCTGTGAGCAGGCAGTGGGAGGGTCTGATATTCCTGGGGGTGAAGGGGTTAGAGGGGTGTGTGTGTCTGTGTTACCAGTCACCTGCTGCTAAATCCTATTAGCAAGGCCTGGGGGTTAAACCAACCATCACCATTAAAGGCCTGTCAGGGGAAAGCCCACAAATAATAGGGCTGATCGCTACAACTCACAAATAATAAGGTGCTTTGATAGAGGATAATCAATTAGTGATAATAGGAGGAGGCTTGACATTCTGAAAGGGAAAAAACAGTCACATAAAGACAACAACAAAATAGGTGAGAGAAATGGGAAGTTAGACTGTAACAGCTTTAACCTTATTTTTAGGGGGGGCACCATTAAATCAAAGAAAATATAAAATTTTATTTTGTCTTATTTTAATATATTTTTATTTGTCATTTAAATTGACAGATCGTGGTATTACAGCTACAATAAATACTGAATGTGTCTTCAAACCGTAATATTTTTTTTAAAGTGCTTGAACACATCATAGTTATATTTTAGTCACTGCTCAGTGAAAAGGGGACTGGGTTTAAAGGTAACTTGAGGTTAGATGTTAGCTGAACTGAAACCTATGCAGCCATACTTGGATTCATTCCTTGAATGCTAACAATGTTTGCTCAGTTATGATGCAGCAATTTTCCACTTTAAATTACTCATCACAGTTGTATTCAGTCTGCATGTCTTTGAACAGGTAGCTGAAGTGCCCGTCTTGACCTTTTAACTAAACCAAGGACAAAACAGGGCTTAGTTCGAGGCCTCGTCGTCTCTAAAAATGAACTGCAAGTGAAAGTCATAAAGCAGATATTGTTATTCAAGGATTAGAGTGTCAGCCTAAACATTTCCATATGTTTTCTACAGCGAGGAAAACGAGGTGAGAAAAAATTGGCAAAGCAAGTGTTAAATGAGATGAGAAGTGACAGTTTACATCTCCAGCCACAATTAACACGTTGATGGCGATTTTCGCTGGGCCCCTCACAGTGATAATGCCTGTTGTCAAATCTGTTTAGCACGCCAAATCTCCTGGAGCCTTCAGCTAGGCAGCAAGCTTTTGACAGATTGAAGGTTCAGAGATAGGCTATCATGACAGATGGAAGCTGGCATCGATGTTCAGCTCTCGCCAATCACAGGGGACCTGCCCCCCTTATTCTGCGGGGCGCAGCTCCGCAACCTTCCCCCCTCTGATGGGAGCAGGGGATGGCATTGTTAAGCAGTGCATCTGTGAGACTCAGTCTCCTCTGATGGAAGCATAAGGCAAAGAGCTCTCAAGCAAAAGACGGCCACTGCTGTAAGCACATTTCAGATATGATGGGAGGCTAGCTCAAGGGAATTGTGGAAGAGAAAAAGTTTGAAACATTTTGAGGAGCAGAGGAAGACCCAGGAGAGAAAAGAGCGTCTGCAGCAAGCCTCAGCTATTCAGTAATGCCATCATTAAATTTGATTATTACCTAAATGCTGGCAAATGCTCTATACAGTCACAGCACAGTGGAGTTTGACAGAAACATTTACATGATCACTCTTTATATCTGATTAGCAGAATGGCATTTTTCTTCTGACCAGCAGAATCTTACCTCTTAAATACTCAATACTGAGAGGGAAAATCAATTTACATAGCCTTGGCTTGTGTATAAAGTCCTCCTTAGAACTCAGACTACAGTATGATTACCCTTAATGAGATCCATCTGAAATGGTGGCACAGGAAAAACTCATTAAAGTGAGCTTGTTCTAATCAGACAGGCTTATATGGATTTTGCAGGCATCAGAAATTGTTGTGAAAAAGAAAAATACATCAGGGCCTCTGAAACAGAAGAAAGGATCCGATAATTAAGTATCTGCCATGCGCTGATGATATCACGAGTGTTAATGATCACTATAATGACAGTTCACGCAGCACCCAGTTGATTTACAATACACCTACTGTGAGGCACCACTGCGACAAACACTGCAGCAAACACATCCAAGCGAAAACAGTTTAGTATAGATTAAAAAGCCATAAGTTAGACCCAATAGGCACTTTTAGGGAAAAGAATTAAATGCTTACTTGCACTATAAGATTTCCACAGGTAAATAACGTTAAAATGCAGCATTGTTGGTTTACTTGCTGGCAGGCAGCCCTCTAAGTTGTTTGGTCTCTCCCTCCCTGTTTAGGCGAACACATTGTTGATTCAGACCCATCATGTTGAGGCTTGAGGTCACCCTGTCTCAGGCTTGGCTAGTTAGCAGCAGCCCACCTGATGGCCCAGAGGAAATCACAGCAGCCGCACTCACAGGAGAGGGCCTGACAGCCAGGCCCCGCACCAGAGAGAGGGGTCCAGCCAGGGGGGTGGGGAGAGGAGGGTCAGTATGGGGGGAGGGAGGAGAGGAAAGTAGAGGGTTCTGGAAAGGAAGGGGGGGTGGGGTGGGGGCTTCAAACGCAGTGAGGGATGAGAGATGGCTAAAGAGGGCGCAATGGTGGGTAGTATAATGGTTGTTCTTAGTGAGAAAGTCTGGTTAAAAAAAAAAACATGTAGAGAGGCCTCTGTGATGAAAGAAGGATGCAAGAAAAGAAACAGTGAGTGACACTGACTTAGTAGGTGGCATATTTAAAAAGAAAAAGAGAGATGAAAAATGAGGGACACAGCTCCTAGGTTAAGTTTCGCAAAAAGAGGGAGAAGACGAAGGTCCAGTTAGTGTAAGAGAGTGATGAGGATCCTCATTCACAAAGATGGATGCTTGAAATTTGGGTAGATGGAGAGGGATTTCTGTTCAGTGGTATATATGGATCTATACAGGGGGCTGGTCTAGTGGTCTAGTTGTCTAGTTTTTCCAACACCTAACAGCAGTTTCTGTTCAAGCAGAAGCAAAAGTGCACTGTGTAAATGAAGTGAGGCATCAGTGTAAGTTATCCTGGGGCAGTGATGCTGCTCTTGCCGAGAAAACGTTGGCTGTAAAATGCTGTGATGAACAGCAGACATTTCCAGTTCACAAGTCTCCCAGTCTCTCCTGAGAGTCTGCTTCATCCCTATTATAGCCAATAATAGCCCATTGTAGTCAAATGCTCTTTCTCTTCACTGTGACTGAATGAGGACACATTATTTACTGAGAGGAGACAACACTAATACACCGCTGCAGAAAACTGCTGACAGGAAAGGGGCAAAAATCATAGGTTTTCCCTCCTAGAGGACATTACACTTCTTTATATTTATAGTTATGTATAATAACAACCCACAATCTGCCAATACACCTCCAGACAACCTCCACACCCGCTCTCACTTCAGGCTCAGCTACAAGGTGTTAAACGGAGTAGACAGAAATCAATGTTTTATTTCCACTTTCTTCACTAACTGTATGTTGACACTGACAAGGTCATTCTGTATGAAATGAAAGACACTTCTTCAAAATGGTGAGTAGCTAAATACAGCTGTTTAAGCAAAACCTATATAATTTCATCATCATAAATTCAGATTAAAGCAGGAGATGACATTCTGAAGCTACAAAATGGTGCTTTCGAGATTTCAAATTTCACATTTCAAAATACACACGGGGACACATCTTTGACAGTTACAGTTTGTACAGGGCATGAGCAATGTACAAATTAAAAGTAAAAAATGAATGAATTAAAGTTGGTTTAGAGTTCTTTCATACTCCTTAGTCTCAAAGGATAAAGGTCCTTACATCTGAAGCTTCTCTGCAGGGTAGTAGCTGCAAAATACAGATCGAAATCTCACTGTATCCATGTGCTATTTAACACACAGTTTCTTTAGGTTTCTATTTTGTTCTTACGTCCAAAGGCATCCGGAGACAAATGCCTCACCACAAAGTCATACACCATTAATGCAGTCAGCGGTGCTGCAGCCTCAGAATCTTATTATCTTAGTTGGTTCAGCCTCATTAGCTGTTCCATGCATATTAATGGATGGGAAATGGAAAACTATACCCCATTTAAGAACAAAACATGCTCAAAGTACTCGCTGCTTCGAGGTTATAGGACATAACTCACTCTGCAAATTGCTATCATCGGGCGCCTGGCAGAACCCTGCTGTTTTCTTTACCCAAAAGCCCCTGGTTCCCTCGCAGAGACAGAGTTTCATTAACCTGCACTGCATTGAGATGCCATTATGGCTCTAATTATGGCACATGCTCTTGCAAGGAACTGCCTGGGTTCTCAAAGACTTTTATGTCCAGCTGTCCTGTCGCCAAGGCCGGGGTCGTCCCTGCGGCTGCCAAAGTTCCAGATAGAGAAGATGTGCTAATCTCAGATGCATTGAAGCTGGCTTTGTCGACTTACACAGGCTTATCTATCATGGTCACGACTGCATTAGACGTAAGACCTTAAGTTTGCAGGCACTGAAGTAGAAAGAAGAGCAAATTAAATTCTTCTCATCTACCTCCTCAGCTGTGTCCAGATTGCATCAGTCAATGAAAAAAAAAAAAAAAAAGAAAGAAACTTGTACTCTTGAGGATAAAACTAGCACCTAGCAATGCAGAGGTAAGTCTTTATGTTCTGCTTCTTCTCCACAACAAAAAGACAATGCAATGAATGTAACAGTCTGCACTTAATGATTAGAAAAGCAAGATAACGACAGTGTGTTTGCCATTCTAGAGTCTGCACATCTGCCAACAAACCAATGGAGACCTTAGCTTGGGAAACAAATAAAACCTCTGTCCAGTGTCTCATTATCCATGAAAGTATCTCCTCGGCTTCCTCTGTCTAATCAAAGAGAAAGGAAACACAGGAACAAGATGAAAAATTCCAGCATGAGGGAGATTGAAACAGTTCCCTCAGCGTTGAGCATTGCTCACTCACAGCAGATAGTGAAGAGAAGAAGATCCTTTGGCAGGTGCTGCGGGCTGTCAGAGCTGTAGATGAGCTCTGCTGCTGGATAACATCTTGCCAAATGGTCGAGGCTTGTCAGTTAACAGTCTGCCAGAAAAAGGTGGACATCTACTAACCTCTTGGAGAAAAAGACAAAGACCAACAGTAAGTTCCAAGCGCTGAAAAGAAAGTTTAGAGTTTCTTGAGTGGAATTACGTGTATTGTTACACTGATGAACTTAAATCGCTGCGAAATACTATGTGTTTTTATGCTTTTTATTAAAAAACTGGACAGAGGGTGCATTTCAGTTGCTGCCTCTCAGAGACTTGAACAACACAAAAGAACCAAAATAGTTCCAACATGGTGTGGTGCTGTTATATCTCTATTCTGGGCAGTCTTTGGAAAAAAAAGTTTCTGAATAATGTATTTAACAGCCATAACATTAATTTAACTGATGACAATTATAATGCCTTTATTTGACCAAGTTACATTGTTTACTTGTGTGACCAGGAAGCAGTCAGCACTACAAAATTCAATATGTACAAACTGTGCTCTCATATGCACAGAAATCATATGATGTGATGGCTTAAAAAAAAAACAAAAAACAAACTTATACTGCTTCTCATTTAGATGAACTGCAATTTGCACAAATCAAAACACTGCCAGTTCACCATATTGTACTAGTGAACTGTTTTTAATACTTTTAAGTCTTGCACAAAGAGCAAAGTCGTAAGAATTTAATCTAAAATGGTTGGTGAAGAAAGTTAAACATCAATCAAAGGAAGGTAGGCCAAATATTTATCTCAGGAGCTGGTGGACCAAACCAGACAAGGCTGGACTTCATATTTGACAGGTAACAAGACAGGGGGTTCCAATGGGATGCCCCTGCTGCTCTGTCTCTGTTAGATGTGTAATTAGGCAATTGTTTGCTATTGGTTTAGCCAAAAGAACTTGATCCGAATGTAGTATGATGGTGGACTGCTGTGAGCATGTTTTGGAGTCTTTCCACTGCCTTTATGTTGCTTAATGCAGCTTTATCATACAATGACAATAACAAGGGTGAAGTGAGTATTTGATTTGCAGGCTCTTTCTTGCAGGATAATTTTAAAACTACAAGAAAATTTAAATTAAATAAAAACAGTTCCCCCTTGTACAATATATTCTAATATCATAGTGAAAGAAAACACATGAAAGAACATTTCTGACAACCTGGTCTACTGTTGTGATCTGTGCTCACACACAACCTACTTCTGAGTTATAACTTAAGCCTCATGTGGATGATGAAAAAAATTAAGACATGTCTGACACATGCATATGAGGGGAAAAAGAGACCAGGAAAATACTTAAGTCAAAGAAGAGGAAGAGAAAAAAAGAAAAATATGAAGGCTATGGAGTTCCTCAGCCTAGTCTGGTATCATTTCTACCACGACAAAAAAATTTGAAAGTGTAAAGTGATCTCTATAGTATGCACTACTACAGAGTTTAAATTACAGCACCTAGTGGAAGGTAAACCCATGCACTGATTTTGAAAAAAGTTCTGTGTTGCACCTGCAGTGTCCATGTTCTCCAGGGACAAGCTCACCAACCCTTAAAGGTGCTAAACAGCACTTTTTATTTGGAGTGTACAGGTAGGTACAGGTAGTTTTTTTTAAGCATCTCTAACATCCAGCTGAAGCAGTCCCATGAGATCTCAAAGGTGACCTCGTGTAAAGATGTATGATTACTAATTCCTCTCTCAGTTAAGTTCAGCTCTCTGTCCCCTGTTTTTTCTTCAGTTTTTTTCTTTTAACAACGAAACAGTCCATCAGGCAACTTTTTCTACTATCATAATCATTAAGTTAAAAATCTGATTTTAAGTTGTAAAATCTGTGGAGTTGCTTACTTTTCTCACCGTCATATAATTATTTAATTATTAACCTTTGTTGTTGTTTATTTCTTTATGAGTTATTTAGACTAAGTAATCCTAATGTCATTTCAGTGCTGTTAACTTGTTATGATTAGTCCTATTTTGTTTCAGTTTTAAAGACAAAATAATAAAGAGAAAAAAATGATGGAAATAATCTATATATCTGATCAATGTATCTGAATCCATGGACTCCTTTAATGTGGCCACAAGAGTGAACAGACCTCAAAGGCTTTACACATAGAATATGACCGGTATAACTGATCCTTCCATGTGAGTGGGATGAGCCATGTGTAAATCACTCCAGCTGCTTATCTTTGATGGTGCTCCACATTTCTGAAGATTTAAGCTGAGTTGGAGAGATCAACTACAGTAAGGCAACGTCTTTCATTTTCATTTCCCTTACAAACGAAACAAACCATTTGAATTAATGTGACCTCATGATTGAAAACACAGCCGAAGTGTACACACTTGCAATGCACTAATTCCAATAAACCCTTTTCCTATCTAAATAATATCGCTTTAATTATAACCACCATAACAATGAGCCACAGTGAGATAAATAAATAACTTCACTGTCCTCCCTGGAATTGTGCTGATGCGGAGGCCTGCCTAGGCATTATAAACCTAATTAGCAGAAGATTACTATGCAGTGTGCAAGGCTGTGGTCCAGAAAGACATCATTAGGTCTTCTGATGGGGATATGCCTTCAGCACATTGATTCTTTTTCGCTCCAAGAACAATGCAGATTGCAGACTTTATAATTGGACTTTCAGGTCACTTGCGACTTCACTTCCACTATGTGTGGCTGGTGATCTCCATTCAAACAAAAGAAGCCTAAAACAAAAAGGCATTCCCGCTGAGCTCAAGGAATGAAGAGGATGTTCATGGATTATGAGACCCACCTACGAGACATGGATAAATAAAAATCATGTGAGGAATACATTCTGTAGGACTACACAACCTTTCTACAGAGAAATGATGATTAAAAAAAAAAAACAGCAGCACTGTGTGAGCTAATTTAGCATAATGGATCTGAGAATGAACCTCTTATGAATCTCTTGTGAATCTCTTAATGAGACCTGTCAACAAAACCTAAAGCATTTTACATTTAATAATAACAATGGCACCATTATGAATTCCTATTATTTACACAAGTACAACTTCATTATGTTTCCTGTTTGGGTAAAGTCTGTTTAAAACCACAGTGACCAGCTGTTTAATTCAAATCATTTATCCTTTTTCAAAATGGGAGTATACAGTTTATTTACAGTAAGCTTTCATGTCTTCAACAGGTCAAAACACACCGAACAATGGACTAACACATTGCTGGTTTTGGTCTTTTCATGTGAGTTGCTGACAAAAACATAGACTATCACTACCTTTATCCCTTTAAGAAATCACACTGGTCTGCTGTTCAATCAGAAGCATTACAGAAGCGGAGCATGTACAGGCAGCTCTTGACCGGCCACATTTTGTGTTTTTTTTTTCTTTGCTCTTGTTTTTTCACTCTTCTAAATTCAACTTGACGTTCATTTACGCAATAAATTACACTTAAAAAGAATGTCTGCTGAGGCCACTGTTTCTATGTGGTCAATGATGTTAGCACAGATTCTGTCTTCATGGCATTTTGGTCTACTACCTAAATTTCTACACGACTGTGAAGTGATATCCATTTTATGTCAACTATCAGTAAATACAGGCATTATATATTCACATTTGACTTTCATGCGTTGGAGACGCAAGCTGGCTTGGCAAAAATAAACCCACCCAACTATACTACTATTTTTCACAGTAGACTGAATGATTATTTTCATGCCTGGTGGTATGAACACATACAAAAACAACTTACCATTAGTTACTAACCCCAAATATAAACATCCATTTACCATCCACCCATTAATTCATTTTCAGCCTAGATTTCCTTCTCCTCAGCTATGTCCTCCAGCTCCTCCTGAGGAATCCCCAAGGCATTTCTAGACCAGGTGGGATTTTGTAATCTCTGTAGTGTTCTGGGTCTGTCCCAGATGTCCAAACTCTTCAGCCTTTCCCAAAGAGTGAGCCCAGAGACCATGTAAAGGAGAAGTCAAAGAATCATTGCAACCCATGCTACTCTGGATCTCATTCTTCCTGTCACTGTCAAGTTCCATAGCTTGAGTGTAGACTGAGTGGCAGCAAATGACTCCCAACCGATTTGGTTTGCAGCATGAAGCAGCTGAATGCTGAAGGACATAATTCTCTCTCATGATTCCAAAAAACACAACATCATCTGCAAAAGGGTAAGATTTAATCCTGAGGGTACCAAACTGGACACTCTTGAATAAAAGTCAGTTCCTGATCTGCCGAAACAGATCCACAAACAGCTCTCACTCCACTTATACAAGGAGATGGCAAATGCCAACAACCCTGAAACCATGTATTCTCACAACACCCCTACAAGACCTACATATGGATATAGTCCTATGAAGGGACAAACCTAGGCACCAACAACCTTCTGTCAACTACTCAAAGAAGCCGCCTGTGCAATTAAAGCTTCGAACGAGGGTCATTCATATTCCATATTCCCAACACCATCCAGGTTGCAGGAAAACTTCCTCCACAGGTGGGTGCTGAGCCCTTCTCAGACAGCAGCCTCAGTCAGATGTTGCCAGTTCACCCTCACTGCCACTTTGGGTTTAGCATGTCTGTTCGGCACCTTTCCCCAATCAGCTAACCCAGCAAACCACCAGGCATCAGAAGTTGACAGCTCTACTCCTTTTTTCACCAAGTGACATATGGCAGCAGTTCAGATGGTACGACAATAAAATCTTTGGTCTAAGTTCTAAGACTCAAGGATTTATTTGTCACATCCTAATTTCTGTCAATATGCTCAGTGAAATTGGAGGGTGGCATACTCTAGACGATTGAAGGTTTATGTGCATTAATAATAATAATAATAATGATTAGAGTATCCACTATCCACATGAGCTCTGAAGTCTCCCAGCAGAGCTATGTGTCCCCATGTGGTGCCCCCACAAGGTGTCTGTGACACCAGACCTATGCAAGAATGAGACAATCATTCTCTTCACTTATGCACCTCTTTTCTGCTGTAGGTCAATAAGGCACTGTTTGAACCAAATTGTAACAGGGGCTGAGAAAATCCACAAACGAGAAAATCACAAGTACCATCTCTCCTAACTTTTAAACCTTTACGGCATCAGAATGAATGTGAGGATAACAGAATCACACCCACATTTACACTTTGGGGTTTTAAGGCTATAAGAGCAAAAAACTGTGATAACCATAAATATTCTAATGCTCTCTTCAGTCTCCTGCTTGGGTTGCGTTTTGTTTGCTTACTTTGCATTCCTCTATGTGCCTTCATAAGAGAGCTTGTTTAATCAGCTTTGCTCGCTGCCTTCCTATCTGGACTCGCCCTTCCTACGTCTGTCTCCTGCACCTCGTTCTCTCTGGCTGGCGTTTGTAACAGAGCACTACAGCCCCATTTGAGGTATGATAATCAGCTGATTAGCCAGCGAAGTCCTTTTCCCAGAGGCTCCTTTGTGTGCAAAATCCTCACACTCAATTGACATGTGGACATCATCAAGCTGATGAAATGCAATTGTAATGAACAAGTGAGGCAAAGCATCTGCAGTGGGACCCTGAACGAAAAGGACCCTTCCCTCCTGACATGCTAATGCTGAAAGCTGCTCTCTGCCTGTACTCCCTGTGGGTCCCTCATGGAAATGTGAAGAGATGCATATTCAAACCAGCGCCTTCTGAGGGGGCTAGATGTACGGAAGAGAGAGATGGGTGGAAAAAAAAAACCCTGTGTGGACTTGGCCAAATGCTAATTCTGAGACAGATTATATTGCATCACGCGCAGTAATGATCTGACAGTTCATTTGTGAGGAGAGTTCAGGATCTGAGGTTTAATGCTTGGGTGGACGCAGGTGCTGAGCCCCAGCTCCTCAGAGCTGTCAGAGGAAGGCAGGGGGCTGCTGTCAAATTATCCCAGTTAAAAAGGCTGAGGCGCCTGCAAATATGAAAGACATTTAAGAAATTAATGCATTCGTATTCAACACATATTGCAACAGTGTTTCATTAGAGGTGCTCTAGTCATATTAAAACTGACATCTGACCTTTCACATTTCTCCGAGGCACTCAGGAACATTCTTATTACATACATACGAAAGTCAAAGAGAAGGTAATTGTGATAACTAGCAATAATTAAACAAACTGACATTTTAGCACCACCATTTTCCCTATTATTTCTGTTCTTTTGGCACTGCACTACAGAATTATTATAAAAGCTGGATTTGTGTGAGTAAGTTTGTTTCAGAGCAAAACTGTGAAAAACCTGGAGGTTATGTGACTATCACATACTGCCTAAGCATACCATCATTTTAATCTCTTAGTTGTTTTGTGTTATCAAGGAGACTTATTGTATTACCATTGCTGCTTTGTTACTGCATAATCTTGCTATAATTATGATAAGCATGCATAATAGAGACAAATTCCAAACAATTTCCCTGATCAGCATTTCCTGCTTTCATGCATAAAACATTCATCATGAGCAGACACAAGGAGGAAAGTCATGGAGACTATGAAAGTCTGTGGTGTCACACAGCAGCTTGCAAAGTTTATGTGAGGAGATCAGACGTTTTTATGAACAGACTAAATCTTCTGGATATTCACATGAACTGAGCAAAGTGTTGTGCTATGAAATAATAGTACAGTTGGTAGAGGTCAAGCCAGATAAACATACTGATGATGCCGTACATATTGTTCTATATGGATAGATGTAGGTCATTACACCTATGGCCTCCAGCTGAGGTGCTTTGTGATGACAGGACCCCTGGGTTTGGACCTCAGAGACAGAGCAAATGGGCAGTCAGCAGGCCCCCTGCTTTCTGAGCCTTTTGCGTCGCTGAGGTGTCAGGGGCTGAGAGGGTCATAGCCCTGAAATCTAGCTTCACACACCTCAACACTATCCCTAACCCTTTGTAAGTGCAACTAGACCCTAGGCTTTGAGGTGGGCTCCCTCCCACCAGGTGTTCAGGATGGCATACATGTCTTGAGGGTATGGAGTGCCGCTGGCCGCCCAGGACTACACATGGTGCTGGGGGTCAAACATGGAGCCATGCTGGACCAGCTGTCGCTTTGCTGTTCGCCCCAGCTCTGAGCCAGGCCCGCAGGAGAGGGCCAGATGCGCACACTCAGTCACTCTTCTGCAGCTCACCGCAACATGGGTCTCACGAACTGACCTCAATGCTTTGCCATTATTTTACCAAGATCACTGCAGTAAAGTAAGCAGACATGTTGTGATCATGGAAAAAAAAAAAGAATCCAACATTGGTTCTCTGCACAACAGCACAAAAAGTGTGTAAGCAGTTCCTTAGTATTCCCCCAATAATTGGAAGGGTCACTGTTCTGTGTTCCCATTCAGAATACAAGGGCATCCATTAATTTGAAAAGGCTAAGCTACCATGCTCACACATGTACGCACTCAGATCACAGACTCTGCACTGCTTTGGAAGCAGCAGCACTCCATCTTCTGTCTAACTGCAGCTAAAAGCATGAAAGCAGCAGTGAGATTTCATTTGGCTAACTGACTGAAGGCACTGAGGGAGTATAGCTCGCTGGAGAGATTTATACACCCAGCCTGATGCCTCCTGCACCCTATAATAGAACAAAAGCTTGTTGTCTCTTCCAATTACAGATGTCAAAACGCTTATTTTGAGGGTTGTGATCTTTTCCCTTTTAATCTGCAAAGATAAAAGGTCTTAGCTTCATTAGCATGTGTTCTCTCCCCCCAGACTCCGATTCCCTGCAAGCAGCCAGCTCAGCCTTACAGCCTATTACCCACTCTTGGGGCCATTAAGGTCTAACATTAATGATGTGTAATTAGCATATGATGACAAATAATAACAATGCACTCCCATTCGATGTAATGGGGGGTAGAATAATAACATGGATTCCCACTGTTCCAACCCTACATAAAGCTCACAATATCTATGTTTTATTGCCCACGCTGTTGTTCAAAGGTATAATGGAGTGGGATGTAGTACGTGTGCATAAATTATTCAAATTAATGTGTTTATCTAGAAATATCACAATTACAATGCATCAATAAGTCAAAGTGCTTTATCTGCACAAACCATAGCTTAACTATACTCAACGACAACAGAAGTAAATTTTAATATATTTCTTAGAGCTTAAGCAGTTTTATGTTGGTGCGAAAATAACATGAGAATATTGTGAACTACCATTATTATGCTGTAACTTTAAAGTCCAATGGTATGAGCCTGTAATCTTTTTATCTACTCAATTAACCATATGGGTCAAATGGGCGATTAACTCTTTTAACTCTCCCTCCACATCTTTCCTATATCCCTAATTCATAAATTATCTATTAAAGTTAATGACAGCAAGAACTCAAGTTAAATGGAGGGGCATTAGTAGACAAGTGATCAATTATGCTGTAGAACAGAGGCAAAGCAATCAGAAGTGACAGGCCGCCTTCAAACGGCTCTTCTCATCCATTAAACAGGCTGCCTGTTTGTGTCAGCTGTGGGTCTGGAAGAAAACCATACAATTAAAGAGACCCCGCATGTTTACGCACACACATTCATATGCAGCTCCAACATGGAGCATCTTGTATTGTGTTTTGTGTAATGCAGCCCACGCTACTTTTTTTTTTTTTTTTTCCACATCTGTCACAAAACAACCCATCACCAATTATACTGAAGCACAAACACGGCCGTTTTCAAATTTGTTGGTTACCTCCTGTAAAGAAGATGGTGGGGCATCTCAGAATCAAACTAATCAAAGCACCTCAAAAGTAGAAACTGAATGAATATATTGACAAACACAAAAGTGAGGTGCTGTTGAAATAAACAAGTGTGAGATCCTACTGTCTTTGTGTTTTAAATATCAGAAGTAAAACTGGGTTTTTAAAAAATGGATGTTCTTCTGTCAACCATTTAAAAATTCAGCACTGAATAAAATAAACTACTGCTTTACTGGTTACTGCTGCAAATTACTGGAAAGCAGCAATCTTTATAACAGTGGTAATAATAACTAATTGTAATATAATGTAAATCTTCTCACCAAAAACAGCAAATGTCTCACTGAATAGGACTAAATATAAAAATTTAGAAGGACATGAAGGAAAAAGTGCATATATATAAAAAAACAAAACAAAACATACATCTCAGCTGTTTCAAATTGAATTTGCTTTCTGGAAACACAGACATTCTCTTTTTTCAAGCGAGCAAAGCAGGGCTATTCGAAACCCTGTTTACAGCACCCAGATCTCAAATTGACTTGCTAATGTTAACTTTTATTCCGTTGCTATGGGTTACCGTGTCGTGTGATTTGACACCGAGCTACAGACACTGCTGATTAGTAGCATCCAGTTCTGTCCATCTCTGTGCATCACTGAACCATCTGGTCATTTATTCACTAATAAGCCCCTAATGGCCCAAATATTCAGCGGCCTGTCATTGTGACATGGCAGAAAATGCCTACATCTTTCAACTCGCCTTGACATGTTGCTTGTTTCACATCAAAACTCGTCATTTACAGGAGAGAAACTCACAGGGGTAAAAACTTGACCTAATCTGCAGTGTTAACACTGAGGCAAGGAGCTTTGTTATCTGCTAGACTGACTGAAAGGATGTTAATGCATTCATCCTTCCCCACTTCAAGAGCTTCTTTTCTGCCACAGGGAGAAGGATATGAGTGCTGTCAATAGGAATTTGATTATGCAGACATCGATTCTACGCTCAAAAAGGAAAGATTATGCACAGCCCGGACTATGAGATGCTGTGAGAGAATGCAACATGCTGCTCGTGGTTCTGCAATGTGTACACGTCCAACCTGTCATTTGTCGCCAAAACAATGACTTTTCGTCATAAATATTTCCAGATGAACAAAGCCAGCTGGGATTGTAATTGGTGACATGCAACCATAAATTTAACCTTTCCTGGGACACTGGTGGCAACCAATTAACTAGCCACTGAATAAAAAATATCCTCAATTATCTGTCTCATTATGGCTATGTTGGCCTGCATGTACAAAGAGCAAAGAGCAAAGAAGATGAGAAAAAAAAATATCCACATTTTTTTTCCTTCTTGTTGAGTTTAATGTTTACATTTAAGGTCTTAAAGCAGATAAAAATGTACGTCTAATTTATTATAGGTAAGATATATAAATATATGATGAAGAAAATATGTATCTGATGTGTGAGAAAAGATGAAACACCCAAAATTGTTCTAAAAGGATAAACACTTTAATACGAAACTCTAAATGAAATCCTGAAACAGCTCTATTCTGTATCATTGGTCTGATTGGAGTGTGAATGAGCCTCATGTTGACCGACCGGTTGCAGAACCTCTCTGTCAACTTAACTAGCAGCCCAAGATGGTGTGAATGTATACTTAACTCCCTGTCACTTAGCAAGGCATGCACCCTGAGTCTCCATCAAGACGAGCTAAGTAAGATGGAAGACGAGCAGGCTTTGGCTGAAAAGGAGACGGGAAATGCCACCTTTGGTGAACTCGCCTGGGACCAAGATCCCTCAGACTTATTTGAATGTTGTGCTAAGGGTGAGAGGATACAGAGCGTGTGTCTCTCACACAGTTAATATAATTTCTATTGTAGAAATGTAAGGGTTTGGCTGTTTGAGGGATTTACTTCATACTTGAAGCATTCACAGGAAAATCCCTATTCTAGC
Source organism: Toxotes jaculatrix (assembly GCF_017976425.1). NCBI lineage: Eukaryota > Metazoa > Chordata > Actinopteri > Toxotidae > Toxotes > Toxotes jaculatrix. Next base: position 11,800,470 of record NC_054408.1, on the reverse strand, counting down.
TCATCTTTTCCCTTTTTAAATCTCCTACCATGCATTGGCATTGCAAACTACAGCGCAAGCAGAGGAAATCAAATCATCTATGTCTTAAACCATCACACTTCATACAAAAATAAAGTTGAAACCATAGGCATTTGATACAGGAAAGCGAGGAGAAAATGTTTTATGTATGCTGCACAGATTCAGGACTGAATTCAAAGCAGAGTATATATCTTGAGTCCACTTTTTTTTTTTTTTTTTTTTTAGCACTTCTAATTAGCCAAAGTATTCAAATACAAACAGTCTAGCCTGTCTGATGCCACTGCAGCTCTGTGGTCTAATTTATGCAAACTTGTTCCATTATATAGGCTGCTGAGAGTATCATTAAGGTTTGGCTTGGTTTTGGGACTCTTTTAAAGCAAACCTACAATAAAGCACAGCCAGCTCATCTCATTTGCTCTGTGTGTTGGATGTGTATTCTAATGAACGGCTTACAACAATGCGACCTGCCAGTGCAAATAATTAACCTTAAGTGAAACCAATTACATACTTTCCTGCCATGGCAACAGCCTCCAAAAGCAATCATGTATGGCTTTTTCCAGGAATGTTTTGGTGATAAAGAAACTAAGTAGAGGATTCTGGGCTATTCTGTAGCAACAAATGAACACTGAGAAGTCTCTTTATGCTCAGAGAGATATCTAAAGAGAAAGAAGATAAACAACAATTATACTGCTCTCCCTGTCAGCACAGCATGCCTCGGGTCAGTCCATTAGAGATCACTGTTTGGTGCACTCTTGTGCTGGAATAAGAAGTGCACCCGTTTGCGGCCAGGCTTTTGACTGGCAGTTGGGACCTGGAGACTGTGTGTGTTGTGAGCTGCCTGTGAATGCAGACTGGGGTGGGGTGGTGGGGGGGGGGGGGGGGTATCCAGACATAAACTTCTGCTGTCAGCATGGGCAATCATGGCACTTCATTGTCCAGCAGCATCATTACAATATGGTTATCATCTGAGCTTGAGTCTGACACCTTCTCCAGGACCTCTCCAATCACCCCCATAGTAGGCTTCAGTACCAGGCAGTCAGGGCAAATCTCTGCTTTGTGCTTGTCTGCCTTAATAGACTGGATGTCACTTCTGCCTGTGGAATGTGCCCGGTCTTCAGCTGTCAGTCAGAGGCGCGGGTGTCAGGCCGGAGCGTGGCTGGAGCCGTCTGGATTAGAGGGTAGTTACCATAGCTGTCAGATTACTGACAGTCTGACACCCCCTCTCCCAACTTCCTCTTATTGTTTCTTTGTTTCTCTCAAACATCCTCCAGATGGGAGAATTACCAACCAGAAGAGAGAGAGAGAGAGAGAGAGAGAGAGAGAGATGGAGAGAGAGAGATGGAGGGGGGTGGGGGGTTCAACAGCCAAGGCGCGTTTTAAAAGTTCTATGCCACGTTAGCTTTGTGATGAAGTAAAGCGTGCTTGGTAGATTCCCATAGAGAGAGAGAAGGACATGAAGAGAGAGGATGAAAGAGAGAGCATTACACCTATTCCCACCTCTCCTTGTTATCTTTGGTATTCATGTCAAGATAGGTGATTGTGTTGGTCATTAGTGTTCCTATACCCAACAGAGTGTCTTAGTTAGTACCTTCGAGATAAGCTTCATCTTCACTGAATATTCACCTCTATGACTGCACCTGTCTCATTCATCTGGAGAAATGTTGGAAATGTTCTTTAATTTCTCTTTCTTTTCAAGACAAATGAACTGGCTTAATGTAGAGATGTAGACAGGCATGATAAAAATCACTTAGATACTATAAGCTATAATGAATTATGGAATCATCCACACTTTCTGGAAGTATTTTAATGATTGAAGAAACTGTGGGTAGGCTACGGGTCAGCACTTGTCTTTACATTTTTTCATCCCTCTCATTTCAGTGACCCTGTATGGGTGACGCTGTCATTCTGCCATTTTTAAATGAGCACTGGACTAACAGCCGACTCTACATTAGAAGGAGAGATGAAGACCGCGGACATAAAAATCCACATCCCACTGTCTGCTCAGCTTTCCTTTTAAAAGGAAAGCATGAGTGGCAGATTTATTTTAATATCAAACAACATTTCATTTGATCAAGCTGAACATGCAAAAAAAAAATCTTCATGGACAAGATATAGAGCAAACAATCCTGATTTTAAAATAATAGATTCTTAACCTGCTCTAACTTTCAAAAGCCCCGAGCAGTGAACTTCTGAAACAATTACACAGATGTAAAATGAAAGGAAATGAGGTGTTATGTTTGTAAAATACACTGATACACCACTTCAGCCCCTGGCCGTCGGATTCTACCATAAAAATAACCGAAGGCAGATTGCAGTTTGCCCTGACCTCCAATCTCCTCTAACAAGCCAGGCTACTAAAATCAGCTGCGCCGTCATGTACGGGTAAAGATAATGAGGGCGGCTGCCTGAGGAGAGACCGAATGCAAAACAATTATAGTTAGTTACAGGAGCACAGGTTAATATTCTCTCATGTCCCTCTTCTCACACGCTCCCTTTTGTCCTACATCAATCTTAATGAAAGTTATGAGACCTGTCCGCAATGATAAGCAGCCACTCAGGCGTACTCTGTGTCAAGGCTCCCACATTATGCCTCCCCTTCAGCCTATGTTTTGCATAGCCTAAAGCATCTATTAAAATCCCCTTGTAAAATTCATAAAACAAAAATGTGGTGGGTCAAGTCTAGAGGGAGCCAAAGTAAGCTGCTTATTAGGAGGGAGTCGAAAACACAGATCCAATTACAGATCCTGAACAAGGAGCACTAAGAATCAGCATTGGGGAATAAGTATTTTCCTTTTCTCTCCCCTTCAATTGGCCTAGGTGCAGAGGAGAGAGAGAGCGGTATCAGAGAGCAGGATCCACGAATGGTAATTACAGTGGGAGTGTTTAGTGCATGAGGCTAGAGTTGGAGCCATTCAAGTACAAACTCATGTAAATCTTCACTTTGCTTCAGATAGTAAATTGGTCGGGTTTAAGAGGAATCCCAGAAGGAGTGGAGGAGAGGGGCTGCGCCGAGAGGAGCCATGAGCTCCAGAGATATGTAAAGAATCTCTGTCTGGAATTTAAAGGGCTACAAATTAGACCAGACATTAGCCTTTTTCTTTCACAGAGCCAGCAGAATGTGAATGAAACAGAATAAATAACTATAAGACGGCTTTTCCCCCCTTCTTATAAGATGACATTAATCCTTTCATGTGCAATGACAGCTTACAGGGTTTGACCCTCTCCCCAGACAGCCATATAAAGCCAGGAGATTTCTTAAGATCCCACCAAGAACAAGCTTCTGTTAATAAGAGGTCCTGATAGAGGTCTCCACCCCACATTTAATACTCCGGTTTACGCCAACTTACCCTGCTCAAACATGCTCAACAGATGGCTGTTGTTAAACCAAACAACAATTTTGTGAAATTTAATTCCATTCACACTTTTATTTTTAATTTGAATCGTTCTGTATCTGTAACAAGCAGGCGGCACTTTTACATTTTTTTTTTCTTTCTGGGTAGTGAAGGCTGAAGTGTCTCTCAAGCGTACAATAGCGTGAGCATTTGAGCCCTTTGAAAGAAAAAAGATCAAAGGCGGCAAGTCTTCCTGCTGCTGCTGGGTTTAAGCTGTAACCACATACCCTGCTCTCCACATCTTGGATAGCGCATAGTGGTGGGTGGCGAGCTGACTGATTGCCAGGAGTGTACTGTCAGCATCACTCTTTCCACAGAGGACCATGATGGGGGACAGTGTGCGGGCAGTCCCATGTGAACTCCCCCCCACACCAATACCATCAAGCTCTGCAGAGAGATGGTGGCAGCCTACATCTCCCATAATGACCTCAGTGGGTAATGTGCTACACTAATATCTAGACAGGGTAATTCATTTGCACAAATGGACAATCCATCACATTTTTGCAGACAATAAATTCTGCACCGAGTTGAATGGATGTTGTATTTAGTTTTCAATAAATTTCTGAAAAATAATTGGGTATTTTCAAAAAGAAATCAATAGGAATATACTGTAATTTCTATAAGTGATATTTAGCAAGATGCCCTCTTAATACATTTTCTGAATGTAATAGCTTCATTTTAGACAAGACAGGTTTTAAGGTAATGGCAAATCCTAACGTAAATTATTATAAATGGAAAAGGTCCATTTGTAGATATATTAACATGTAATTAATTGAAAACACAAGGAGTAAATTGTAATTGTATGATTAGTTAATGGATGTAGTGACAATATGCTGTTTATAGTCAACACAGAAGTGAAATTACTTTTTTTTAAACACCTGAATGGCTTAGTGAATTATTAGAGGACATACTATGTGCTTTGTGATGTTATGGTTTCAAGTCTGACTTGTGGCCTATGTTGTGTGTCATCGCTCCCTTCTCTCTCCTGCTCTCTCTCTCTTTCTCTCCTCCTCTCTGCTACATTGTCTGATAAACTGACAAAAATGAGTTTCCATACTGGATTATATACATTACACCTGGACACAGTGGAGTTATATCAAAGGCTAACCTACGTGCAAGGTCCTCATATCCTTAAATGAATGTTAACACAGTGGCATGAGTTAACAGACATTCCCTGTACAATTACCAGCCAGTGTTACACCGCTGACATTATCAGGAGGAAACCTACATTACAAATGGTCCTCCCTTTGAAAACAGTAGCAAAGTGGCCACTTTATATTCCATCACCTTAGATTTTTTTTTTTCTCCCGCCGCACCTTATTTCCACTCTTTCTAATCAATTTCATCTGCTGCCAATGGACTGATACAAACACAATTTCTATTTACGCAACAGGATCAGACACAAGGCAAATAAAATCTGCAAGATCTGCAGTCCACAGCAACATCTGCTAGTCAGTGTATGCAGATTAATTGGAAGTCTTTGTGCTGTGATTTCAGTTGAGTGCAGTTTGACTAACATCTTAACCTACTTAGTGCAATTAGTGCTTCATTAGAGAGGCTAACTAACTATTGCTTCTCTCCATAATGATGTGCAAGAGTGTAGACATAAAAGTACATAATCAATGGTTTCCAATTACTCCACAAGTGCAACCACTATTTCAAATAAACTGGATAATAATATAGAGCCATTACAAAGTCTAAGGTAGCAGAACCATTTAATTGCAGTGCAGTTCTTCTCAGCTCCAAGATTTTTTCACACTAATGAAGTGTCATACAAAAAAAGGCTGTATTGATTTTTACACCACACAGCCTCCACCACAAATATGTAATTATCCTTTTTATATCTGGCAGGGGATTAAAGTAATCTATAGTATCTAGCCTTTGCGCTTCCCTGACAGGGTTGTGTGGGGCTTTTACCCTTTTCAAAATATGCAGCTTTTTGATGAATGAACTTTAGACAAAATGCTGTTCTGTTCTATATTGTTTTGTCTAAAAACCTGTATTCTGAAGACATCATGCAGCATGTACAGCTGCCTGAGCTTTCAGTACACAATCATGGCATTTCAAGCCCTGTCATCTATGAGCCAGGCAGTTAGAGCTAACCATCAGCTAACACACACACTTACACACACAGACAGATAGGCTCCAAATCAAACACAAACACACAAAAACAGAAACAGCCACACACTTTCACACACTCACACAATTTCTTTGGAGATCTGTGTGAAGCAGTGAGCTCAATAGAATTCATCACAGCTGGTTAATAAGGTTAATTTAATCCAATAATGTGTCCATGAAAATCACTACTTCCTCTGGAGCACCACACAAAAGCTCCCTGCTGTTGACTGTCAAACACACAACACATCCACACTCATCCTCAAGCTTCACATAATAACAGCCCAGTCCATTTAAACTTCAGGCCAGCTACTCTTCTCCTCTCTCTCTCTTTCTCTCCCTCTCTGTCTGTCTTTGCGTCTCCAGACCTGAGATGGACGAGCAACCTTAAGACTACCCCACGCTGGGATGCCCTTCACGATAATAAAAAGCCATTACCTTGACCGCTGACACGAGGCCAAGTGTGAGGGTCAGAGTGATATTTATTGATGAAACTCTGAGCTCCCAATCTGCTGCACTCAGTGCGCATCATACAGCTGTCAGCACAGACAGGGATCAGGCAGCATGATGGCCCTCGACATGGCCCATCTATAATTTATGAACTACACAGAAAACAACCAGGAGACAACAGAGAAGCCCCGGCTGCCCAGGGAGCTAAAGAGATCTGAACGAGAACCACCTAAGGGCCACTCTGGGCCACGCTGATATGGGGCAGCAGGTAAGCACAATAGCTGGTGTTCCATATTCAGAGGGGCCTCACTGGGACGCATCTCTCTGGAGGACAGTGTTGTGAATAATATAATAGACAGTGTTTACAGTGGGGATGTAAAGTGAGTGCGCTGGTGCATCACACACCCCAGCACACTTCAGCTGAGCCCTGTAAATGAGCAAACAGAGGGGCAGGAGATGTAAAGTTTCACACTTTATTCGACAAAAAGCTCTGGGACAGCTCAGTAGCAAAGACAGTCAAAGATGACCATGGCGAGGTGAAGGGATTTTATCATTATTATTATTATTATCATTTGTTAAAAGATGGGTCAAATGTTTGTCCACAATTCTGTCCAAATTAAATTGTTTTAGCTTTATTCAAAAGAGCTTGTATGTACTGCGCATAGGCTATCATTAGTTTTATCAATAACTATGGCTAGTGGAAAAAAAAATAGTATCACATTAACCGTCTTGACAAAAATAAATGTTAAAATAATTGGTTGTTAATTATTAGTTATTGTATTAATTAAGCAGATATGGTTTCTGTGAGATAAAGGACATTTTTTTTCTAATTTATTTTAGAAACTTTTTTCCGCACTGGTTTATTTTGGCATTGTTATGCTTTTTTTCCCTTCTCATTTTAAATCCCACTTGACAGTTCTTTGTGGGAAACTTTAATTGCAAAGACACTTCTGGCCCATTTTTTTAACACCAGGGTATTCTGTCTCCATTCTTGAATTCCCACCCAGATCAAATGCAATCCTTCATCGGCCAATTTCCCTGACACTTTCTTTTTATCCTCTGAATTCATCTTTACATGCTGCAGACAGACATATATTGTTTCTGATCAATAAATAACCATATAATTGAATACTGCTGCATTCCAAATGAAGCCCTCATTTACCAAGCTTCAGTAAACAGCCTAGATTCTTTGCCTATCTAACACTGACATTTCAGAATTCAAACACATTCAGGGCAGTGTCAGTGCACAGAGCTTCTGTATCCCACTTAGGCTCTCTTTTCAATATGGAACTATCTCCACCCAATAAATTATTCTGGGCATCTCCAAAGTCATTACACATTTATTTTGATCTCGCATCATAATTCACAGCTTGGCGCACAATGCATTTTCTCAAAATGCATGGTAATTCCTTGGCGCAGAGCAAAGTTATGATTCATTTATACCAGAGTGACAGCATAATGCAGAGACGTCAAAATCCATTAAACTGTTCAATGCCTTGGGGTTTATTTTTAGATCCAATTGAGATTTAACTGATGGTGAAAAATATACAGTCAGGTGTGTTTACCTCACCTTTAGAGAGAATGTGTTATGGTTCCAATTAATTTGTTATTCCTGTCACTAAAGGCATTGTCTATGTCAAAACTGTCACTGCGCTTTGGGCTTTATTTTCTTGAGAATGGCATTTAATTTCACCGTATACTTTCATAACTATACTCATTTAAGATGTGTGCATTTTATTTAGAGCCTCCTAAACTAAACACATGCTGATTTGATTGCTCATCACAATGGCAGATTGCAAAATTGCTGGCTGTTGCCTTGACCACTGAGCTAGTTAAATGATCATCCGCAGTTTAAAAGACATTCAATTATCATATGGGCACCTCCAGAGATGGGTGCTGAGAGAAGGATTCTGCAGTCTGAGCGGATGCTAAATTGCATTACTGTGGGCATAATGCTGCCATTTAACACTGTTACCTTTGTGAATACTTACCAATGTAAAACAGTGTATAGGCCTATACTGTGCTGTGGCATTGCACACCCCACATTTACCATTAGAATACAATTTAGGGACATCATGCCCAAAGGACACATTTGAGCAATAAAATATTGCCCAAATATACAGCCAATGTATAGTTTAATTATTAGTGTAGTTCATAATCTTGTATTTTATTACATGCAGTATTTCACTCTACTTGTAATTATTTTTTAGTACATGAAACCAGTGAATAAGTAAAACAGAATATTTTAAAAAGCATGTTAAACATGACTTTGTTTTCTACCTGTGCATACCTATCTGTGTAAATTACACTGAGCAGGGATTGTAAACCCCACAGTGCTATGGATCCTTTGTATGAAAGCCCAGAAGTGCACTGAGTATGGCTAGCTGCTCACTGTCTGAGATAGGGAAAGGCAGGCAGGAGGGATTTTTTTTTTTTCTTTCTTCTACAAGGATTTTTTTGTGTGCAGTTATGGTCCATCATTATTAAATGTCTCTTGTTGGATGGGAGAGGCGCTTTATCAAAAACAGCCATTCATCAGGCGCTGTGCAAGACAGCTCACATCTGACCTCTGCGGCAATAATGCCGCATCAAGTAGGCCAACTACCTAGTTTAGCGGCAGAGCAGGGAGCAGGGGCCGGCTCCAAGATTAAGTGCACTGTTTCAGGTTTTCATTCCCAGGGGCTCTGCTGGCTGATGTTGTATTGATTGCAAAAGTTTACCAGTAAGTATCACAAACAACAATAGCCAGGTCAACGATCGGTGATGCCTGAACCGCTATTCCCCGGCGGGGGGCTACACGTTCAGGGCTAAAGCACTGCCATCATCATGGCTGTGTGCAGGGTGCAGAGAGGGCTCTCCTGAGCTGGGGGAAGAGAAGTGTACTGGCTGTTCCTACTGACATTTAGGAAAGCGATATGTCAGTGTGAAATGAACGAGCGTGAGATAATTATAAGCCTTTGCATTATAAAAGGCTGCATCGACAAACTGTCGGATTGGCCTTCCACAGAGGCGCCCGGCCCTGTTAGGTACTCCTGCATAGGCTACCCCTTATCCCACTAAATGGTTTAGTAATTTTTTTTCAACATCCACTGGAAAGATCCCTGCCTTTCTACACACATACACACATATGTGACAGATACAAGCTTGGCCTAAGGCAAATGATTCACAGTATAGCCTATTTCCAAACAAGCCACTTCCCATGTTTATGATAGCATGTCCAAGAAAAGAAGTGTTACCAATAAGCAATATTTTCTAGACGGAAACTGCTACACTCTAACATGAGTGAAAGGGCTGGGCAGTAAAGAACACCATTCACCCTGAGGCCATCTCCAGCAGGCTGAATGATGGTGCATCCTTGGCCCTGTATGGAGGACAGCACACAACCCTCCATCACAGTGCCACCGGACCATTACCCGGGGACTGCAACGGCCAACCGCACCAAGCAGGCCTCCTCCACTGCCCCATGAAGCTAATCATGTGATTTGATGCAATGACAGAGTAATGACACAGATTGGTGGTGTGTTCAGCCTCCCCCTGCTGGAGGCTACAGAGGAGGTGGTAAACACTGGAGACTGCCTGAGCACGAGACAGAGCCACAGATACCACATTACACAGCAAGTTACAGAAGATATCCAAGTACTCTCACAAGTGAAATCAAGATTAATGGTGCTGCTGAGGGATTCTTTTATGTCCTTGAGTAACTGTATTTCACTTAATGAGGGACATTAGCCGTAATAAAACTACTCAGAAGTACAAGCCGTTAATTAATGCCTCCACATTACCACTGAATGAGAATAACTGAATTGTAGGACCCATTGGACCAAATATTAAAGGTGCAGTCTCTGGGCTCGTAATTTCCACTGCTTGGTGCCAGTTCATCATTTGAGCCCCTAAGATATATTCCTGCACTAAATCTCTAAACCAGTATTGTGAAACTTGATTACTCTACTCCACATCATTCCTTATTAGACGCATGCTGTCTTCAGCAAGGTTTTAAATTACTGTATTTGTTTACCTCTTATTATTATGTATGGTAGCAGTGAACATAATTTCTGCAAGGCTGCTTTTAAGATACTGAGGACAGCACATGAACTTGACAGAAAATTATCTGAACAGTTGAATTAAAAACAACTCTTGTTTAATTCTAGTTTAGAGCAACTGTGTCTGTTCTTGCATCGGCCGTTCTAAAAATTACTTCCAGATCTTTACCCACCTCAGCACCACAGAAATACATCTCACTAACCTCCCTCTAAGAGCACCTTTATCTGGGCTATAATCCTGGCTGTAATGTGGCCTCGTTAGGAAAGCACTGCTGGCCCACACCAGTAGCAACACAGGGAAGGCCTCAGGCACCACTGGAATTAATTACAGACAAAAGCGATGGTGTTTGCAATTGTCATGCCAAATTTATCACTAGCCACTTAATGTGCCTCATCTGAACTGATCCACACTAGCTGAATTGCCCCAGGGCATCTATTCTTCAACTTCCAGGGGTGGGGTGGTAGTAGTAGTAGTAGGGGAGAATGTCTGTGTGTGTGTGTGTGTGTGTGTGTGCATGTGTGTGTGTGTGTGTGTGTATACTGGGCAGTCTGCATCTGCTGGGGGCCTGCCTAAATCCTGGGCTGGAGGCGGTGTGTGTGCTAACAATGCCCCCAGCAAATACAGCGTGGAGAAGTCTATAACAAATGTTAACACCCCTCCCCACCCCCTCATTCTCTATCCACCCAGCTACGTCTCCAGAGAGAGGTTCAAAGCCAATCTTGACATCTTTAATTCTGTCATTTTTGTGATGATAATCCTTGATGTGCTTGGATGTGGTGTCGGTAGTCATTTGCTCCACACCAAAGTACATCTCTACACAGGCTGGTGACACACAAAAATCCTCAGACCAGTGAAAAAAATCCTTATACAATGTTTTGTCAATAAATGCATAATAAGAGAACATTCATAGAAGTAGAGCTGTAATAGTGAAACAGTGAAACATATCCATTTCAATTTCCCAGAGATCAAGGTGATCTCCGACCAACAGCCCAAAACAATGACAATCACTTTGCCATCATAGACAGAGAAAACCAGAAAATATTCACATTTGACTAACTGGAACAAGTGAATTTTTGGCAATTTTGTTCATTTATAAAAATTGTTGGAGATTAATTTTTGTCAATTAACTGAATACTCAACTAATTGTTTGAGCTGTAAATGGACAATTTTTAAATGTCATTTAAGCTTATTATAAAAGCTTATTATAAAAGTGTGTTGCGATACATTTATCACTCTATTAAGTACAACCTATTATTAAATATTGAGAGCAAAGGTGAAACTCTGTTCACAAGTTCAGTAAGCATCAGTTAGCTATTTTCTTTAATCCTGTCATTTACATGGCTGTTCATATCAAAAGGAGATAGGCTGTCCCAAATGCACACTTACACATAAGCCACCATTATCTTTCTGCTTGTGCAGCTGAAAACCTAATACCTTAGTTCAATAATAATGCAGAGGGGACAGCTCATTGGTAGCCCAGTGGTACAACAGAATAATAGCTCCAGAGGAGTCCAGCCTCTTGAAAACAAATATGCAGGTGCTTCAGTTCAACTTAGGAAAAAATGCAGCAAAATATTGTATCCACAAGTGCATAATGTCTCATCAACACCGATCGGTTATCAATTAAAGCAAAACCATCTCATTATATTAATGAATGGCCTCAGCTAGTAATAGCCTGTCTTATTGATGTCTGAACAAGGTAAGCACAAACCCCCTTACACAGCACTGAGGTCCACAGTATCAGCAGCTGAGAACAGATTTGCAAGGATGAAAAAAACAAAAAAAAAAAGGGGAAAAGCAAAGAGAAACTGAAGGACACAACAGGCTACTCTCAGAGGGACTGCATTTATTCCACCAATTGTCATGCAAGCCTTGTTGTAAGTAATAATGTGGCCTTTAATGACGGAATGATGGACCTGCCAAACACTGCCTCTGCCATATACTGTCTGCATGTCCCCGCCGTCCGCTTCTCACATACCCATCTGGGACATATTAGCATATCCTCGTCAATTCACAGCCCACTTTAACATAATCCATATTTGCTGGGTAAAGTCCAACAGCAAGCCTCCCGTACAGCGGTCATATGATGCTATGACACACTTCAAGAGCCCGGCCCATATAAAGCATGCTTGGGCAGCTAAGCAATTCAGAAATGCAAAATAGCAGGGCATACTGTTCCCTACCTTGTACCTAGAGGAACAAATCCCTTTTGGCCAGACATCTCCAGACTGTTACCTTAGTATTCCTCCACAACAGTATTTGTGATTTTTATTCTAAGTGTTCAGGAAAGAGGAGAAAAAGAGCAAAAAGGAGTCTGCTGTCATGGCTGGCAGTGAGTGTGTAGAATACATTGAGTTGCTGAGGCATGCCAAAGTATGTATGCTTCACCTATCAGGGAATAATGCCATATTTTGATACACATTTGCTTGGTAAATATTCCTATTCTTACTCTTTAAAAAAGGGTAGACTGCAAAAAGACCAAAGCGTAAACTAATTTGTTATTTTAACCTAAATGTAAATAACTGGATTTTTTTTTTTTTTGCTATATTGACACTAGGCTGCCGTGCATATGTAACTGGTTCATTACTGTATTATGTAATTATACATATTTTTGTATATTTACACCTGCATTTACATTAAAAAAATGAATATAAATGGCATGAGATAAATACAGTCATGGTAAATAAGGTCATGGATAAGGATGGATAACAACTGACTTAGTGAGTCATCCCTAAAGAGCAGGACAATCATTATTTCAGAGAAGGCAAACGCATCTTGAATGCCCTGACATTTATTGATACTGTAATGTGAGTGTAGATTTTATTGAGTACAGTCTGGAAACAGTTTAAGCGAAAATAACCCTCAATTTTAATCAATCAGCAAATCCAATTAGATGGTGTACAAAGAACAAACAACTAATGGTGAACTTTCTCTGTACTGTTAATTCTACATTTAAGTCTTTGAAGTTCTGTGCAGTAAAGACATTCAGCAGAATTCCTTCACCCACTTGAAAACAATACCTGTCATGAACCATCATCACAAAAGCCTTCTGAGATATAATCTCTGAGAACTTTTAACCCAGGAATTTCAAACCCTCCTGTCAAAGAGAAAGCCGAGATCTTAGGATCATGACACTCAGTCAGCAGCAGTCACACAGCTCTGGGCCGGGTGCTTCTCAAGTGCTGGACTGTCTGGCAGTCAGGAGGGCCAGAGGCTGAATTTCACAAGCCTTAGTTAAATATTAGTCCAATGGAATCTACTTACTGTACAGCAGCGTACGAATACATCAAGGCTCGCTGCATGCTATTTTTCATCAAACACACACTCAAAAAAAAAAAAAATCTGCCAAAACTGTTGGGAGGTAAACAGAGTGGAGCAAATCGTAAACATCAAGAGGGCTATAAATATTTCAGCCGTATCAGTTGTCAGACCCACCTAGTGTTCAGGCCAGATACATCTAGTTACGGCTGAATTCTAACTGAGGTTGACTTATGATAATGAGATTCATTCACAGCACGATCCACTGTATGTATACAGGACACCTCCTTCATTTCACTAAGTTGAGGAAGTTTCTGGTTTAGTTCCTTCCTACCTTCACCCGCATAGCATGTAAAGAACGGTACGTGCTGCATTACTTCAATATAATGAAAAAAATAAACAGACACATTCTTCCTGAATCACAGACCAATTTGATTCCTGCTCCGGAGAGAGGTCAGTGAGGGATCCTGCATTTCACAGATCCATCCCCCTCGACCAAACCCCCCCCCCCCCCCCCCCCCCCAACGAGGCTGCGAGCGGGACGCTTCTCCGAGGGATGTCATGCTGCATGTCATCAGCCTGGTTAAATTGCACTGCCAGTGGGTAAGCAGCAGGGGTCACATGAGGCTCAGTGTGGACTGCAACATGTAACGCATGGCAGACCACAGTCTGAAGGCTGCCCAGTAATGACTCCAAAACATCCCGATAAAGATTGAGGGGCAGCTGTTTTCATCTAAAACTACTCAGACACACGTGCGCACACAATGTAAAGCTTTGCAGCAAAACCTTAAACAAGGGCTGTAAGGTTTCAGTTGTTTGTACTACAGTAATCAATATATCAATACTGTGTCAATGGAGTCCATCTATAATAGGGCAATTGTTTGGGAGGTTGTCTTCGAGTGTGGGTGATTCTCATTTTAGGAATGATTAAACAAACCATTGCATCAAGTTAAAGGAAACTGTGTGTTTTGGGAGCGAGTCCAAGCATTTGTCCTTGTAAACACAAAGCCCACATGTGACTGGGAGAGGCCTCAGTTGGGCAGACAGCAGAGGGAGTTAACAAAGCTAATTAGGAGAGGCTGACATGTTAAAGTGAGCTGCGGCTTGGGAGTCAGCTCTATCACATATGTTTCCTTTGTGGCGGGTGAAGTGGCTCCTTTGTTTGTGAATTGATGGCGTTTCGCTCCGCCGTCCCTTTGGGTAGAGGCACTGACCTGCGGAGGCCCCGACAGTGAGAAGAGGCTCTTTCTCTGTCTCCCCGATGCCTGCTGCTCCAGCTGTCCCACTCCCTCCCAAACCTCAACCTTCCCAGAGCCGAGGATGCACAGTGAGATGGGCAACACCTGTAAAAGAGCGAATACCCCCTCCGCCCAGGCACCTCAAAGCAGCCTGCCCACCTGCTACTGAGCTCTCTGGGCCCTGCAGCTTAAACGCTCATTTTGTGCCTCTCAGCACGGGACTTATTGATATAAATAGCTGTGCACAAAGTGCACACTCTGTTTTCTCTTGGTCTGATGCAGTAGGTGTGTATGTGATTATATTCAATGGCAGCCTCTTTCAGGTGGGGATGAAATATGAGCAGTTTGGACACTGGGTAAATGACAATCTCTGCTAGATTCACTGAAAATGATTATAGCACAATTGACACATATCGAAATGGACAACATGATTCTGGCACCCGTCTTAAACAAGGACTCAATATCTAATATGTAGACACAATCTACTCTGTATTAAACATTACAGATTGTGCGATAGATAGTGCGATAGATTTAATGATGACCTTACCATTTGTCTTGATATAGCTTGTCCTTCCTCACTGGTGAATCGTAAGGTTTGTCCTTGAACAAGACGCTATGTGGCTACAATAAAGAAAACAGTAGTCCATACAGTGCAAGCACTCCTCTTATTATTCTCTGTTAATTGTAATCTAATACATATAAAGCCTATTTATAATTAACTTGGTAAGGCTTATTTGTATTTTGATTTGTAAAATGGAAACAAAAATGTAGAACAAATCTCTTTGTACAGCATTTCAAAATACCAAGTGTTCACTTGCCCTATGGGGCCACAAGCAAAGTTTGTAAAAAGTCAATCTCTTTCATTCACCTAAGCCTGCATGGCAACAGATTAATCCTCACCCATTAAGATGACAAGACAATTTGTGGAGTAGTTGAGTGTAAATAAATACATTGAGGAGGAGATAATACATTAGGCTGCTGACCGGGCTATTCCATTACAGCAGCACATTTGTTTCCATACACGGAGGAAGCCATTCAGCGGATGGCGTCTTTCCTTCATGAGGTGAAAGTGGAATCTTGCCTCTGAGAGGAAAATAAGGACATCAGGACTGCCCGACATTAACTTTCATCACAAAAGTCATCTCACCCACCAGGAATAGAGGCTCTCTCCAGCTTGCTCATAAAAAGGAAAAGATATAATACACAGCCTTCAGTTTAAGAGGTAACAATAGTTTTGTCTCCATTAGGTGTTATAAAACAACAACAAGGAGAGGTGCATCTGGTGCCTCGCTATTTCAGAAACATGACTGTAAAACACTACCCTGCGATGATTCTCCAGCAACACAAAACAACCCTAAAAATTTATTTATATGCATCCTTAGATTTACAGACTGCTTCACCATTCCAGGTGGTGCTTCTGCTGGAAGAAAAGAGGCAGTACAAGCCAAGTGGCTGCATTGACTTTGCAGTAATTGATCTGATAGTTCCTTGTGATAATTGACAATTATCCCTGATTACCAGACAGGGGCTTAAAATCAGTCTAAGAAAATGGCCAGCATTATGGGATGTTGTACAATGGCTGAACAAAGCTAAATCAATACACCTCAGAAAACTGCTTAGAAAACAAGACAAAGAGTGTCACACTGGACCACATGCTGCACTGCCTCCAACAATCCCTGACATACAGTTTACTGCTACATATACCACTCCATTCTGTACAATGACTAATACTACAAGGAGCTAAAATGGACACAATACTAATGTAAGGGCATGAAATAAGCTTACATAATTAGCAGCAAACTGGAGGACCTAAACGCATGTGTGTGCAAGTGCGTCCTGCAAACTTGCACACGTCTGCATTTTGTGTGTGTGTGTGTGTGCGTGTGTGTGTGCGTGTGTGTGTGTGCGTGCGCGTGTGTGCTCATATAAGGCATGTGCTTGTGTGTAGCTACATGTCTATATTTCTCTGTTACTATGTGCCTGACCTCAGCTGATTGGTCCTCTTGATTCAACCAGACAGATGCAACTCATTGCAGCTTAATAAATATAGGGGCCCAGGGGATCTCCGCTAAACAGTTCTATTAAGTTGGAAACATGTCAGCCAATATAAAAGCAGCCTGACCCCGGGAAAGGTCAACTGTGACACGCATGTTTACTCAGGAAAACAACCCAAGGCTGGAAGGTCTTGTTTTATCGGATGTCTTCAAAAGAGAGAGAGAGCGAGCGTCTGGCTGCCCAGTTGTTGGTTTTTTACGTGATTTTGGGTCAGCCCACAGAGGAAAGGACTGTGTTGTCACTGAGCTTTTTGTTTTTGCACAAATAAAACAACTTGTACACAGAGTCATACTGTGTATTCCTCCAGCCATGAAAAAGTTAGTTAGTTCCTTAGATAAATGGATAGATCGATCAATCGATAGATGAACAGATAGACAGATTCAGTAATTTGTTTCTATTATTTTATCCTGTATATACATATGGGTGTAGTATATAGTGTGCACAGCAGGAATGGGAGAAAGAAATAAAATATATATGGTAAAAAATGTTGATAGTGAGGGAGGGGGGGGGACAAAAAAAGGGACATAGCAGTCAGTCACACTACCTGTGACATCAGTATAGAATGGACTTGACTGCACTGAAACAACCTTCCTCGTCAATTTTGGCGCTTGGAGAGGTGCCGGGCATGAACCCCCCCCCCCCCCCCCCCCCCACCCCCACTGCTGCGACAACACACTGAACCCTGTCGCTCAGGAACAGCAGAGGTGAGAGGGCCTTGCTTCCTTTCTTCACTAATCTGCCTCTACAATGTTTAATCAGCACATCAAAACATTGAGGGAGAGGAATTTCCGTGCTTGGTGAGCATATTAGGGATGCAGTCACAGCGTTAACTAGCATTGATGAACTGTTTGCTTATGCAGTAATAATTAACTTCCATTACATTACTTTGTGTGATTACTTTCTTAATTGCCTGAATTATGCATCAATTTAATATCTAATAACCAGTCTCAGACATTAGACACTGTTCAGACACAAATTGCATGTAGTTTCCTAGCTTTAATTAAACACACCAGAATAAATGAAACGATGTAGGATGGATGTCTTGCAGTGATTTCCTGGGTGCTTAAATATGCTATTTATTATAAAAGCATATAAAATTCACTTTCTCCTCAGGAAAGCAAACCACAAGATGCCAATTATAGTATGCAAGTTGCTTTGCCATGGCTTTTTCAGAATCTAGACTAATAAATTTGTTGAGTGGGACTCATTGTTATATTATGCAAATACATTACCATGCCATTTTTTAAGTTTCAAATTTTGTGTGCAGAGCAAAACATGTCCCCAAAGATGATTTTAATTATATAGCAGAATGGGCTCTTGTTTTGCATTGTTATTGTCCTCTAGTAAGGAACCGGTGAGCTGGGACAATAAATTAGACTCTATGCAGATATTCAAATTATTTCTTATATCACTTAAATGCAACATATCTTATACATATTCTCCGCATGAAATATGGTCATGTGCTTACTGCTTGAAGCCAGAAATGAATGACCTCATCAGATATATAAAAACATTATAAAGGTATTACAGCCATAGAGCAATTATAGGAATGTTATTTTAGACATGTCGTGGGTCGGTGCATCAGTGTGAAGGAAAGCCTTCTGCCCAAACTAAATGACTTCGTTCATCTCGTGCAATGCAATGCAAAAATAAACATTTTAGAATTAGGCCCATCTTTCTCAATTGTACCCTTCGTGGTACCTGATGTAAATTTGATTTACAGGTAGTAAAGCAACTGTATGTCATATGAACAGAATGTAATTAAAAAGCAAACCCATGGAAGCACCAGGTCGTTCAATGAATTGATATTAACTTTTAGTCCTCTTGTATCATCATTTTACCCTCACTCAAAAAGTGACATATCCACTTAAAGAGAAAAATGATCCCTATTTTCCTCATCAGCAGTAGTTTGGCAAACATACATGTAAAAGGAAAGCAACACACACAGACATCTCTCCACAACAGAGTACTAAAACCCCTTAAAAATTATGTGATTAAAAACTATATTTTACATGAATTATTGTAAATTATATATGAATTTGAATAACGGTAAAATAACGGTTACGGTGAATTTAAATTTCCTATGACTGAAATAAAAATCTATTAAGCTAATCTAAACTCATGCAAATCCTTGTGACTGGTGTGAGGTCTGGCAGCATCGTTAGTCTGCTTTTTAAATGATCTGCAGAGCTGGTGAGCTGCTGGCAATGCAAGGTTAGACAGAAAATGATGGCAGCACGCGGATGCTTCACAGACCTCATGATAGTTTCCGTCTGTCATTATTTACGTCTGACTAGTCGCGTCATGTCAGCTACCTAGAGAGACACTTTTAATGTGAACCCCCCTCCGTTCTCCTATTGCTTTTCACAAGCAGTGTAGTATACCATTATTTCTTTGCTTCAGTACCTTTAGGTGAAGCTCGTCCCCCCGTCAGCCAGAATCAAAGACAGATCCTCTGCTTGATATTACACATGCCCGTGTTCTTACAGAGATGGCACAGAAGCTACATCCCACACTGAGAAAGGCAATTCTGTATCTCATTTGACTAATTAAAAAAAAACATTGGGTGATGTCGTGCTCGGGGATTTGAAATCTGGATCTCAAAAGATTTTGGAGGGTACAGCTGCAGTAGCAGTTCCATCATGAACATCTGAAATAGTTGCTTTATAATCTGTAGTTATGAGCTAAAACAGTATGTTCTCTTAAGCAGAGTGCACTATAGGATTTTATGTGTTTTTATGACTGACTAATGAAACACTGAAAGCCAAGTCAAAAGGACTATCTCATGAGTTCTCTCTCACAACATACAAATTTATTTCACAACACTTACCCTCAAGCTCGATAAGACGGCCATTTATCACAGCACTACCCATGAATCAAGTCACGTTGTAAAATCGATCATTGATTCACCTTATTCCCTTGTTTTTCCATCTGAGCCACATAATGATCATTAAACTGACCACGGCATGTCCAAAAAATGGATTTATAATACACTGAGTGCAGCATGAACCATCACAAAAATGGTATCCTGAGGAAACGATGACACAGATATAGCATACACAAAAAAGAGCATTCATTTACTGTATCTTAGGACTATAAAACTCCTTCCTGCAGCTTTACGTACAGTACATTTGGGCTGTGGAGTTAGAAACCACAGGCCCAAGACCTTTTGGCTAGAGTCCATCTCTACGCTTTGTGCACGTGATCCCAGCCTAGATGAGCATGCTTTAATGGGGCTGCTTAGCCCCATCATGACCCAATGAGTGCCGGCTGTGGAGTGGATGTGCTTGGTGTGTGAGTGTGTGTGTGTGTGTTCCCAGCAGGGAGACAGTACCTTATGAAGGTCACAACTGCAGCAGTCTGGGGCTCTCTAAGTGAACCCTGGAGAGGATAACAAGCCACATCTAACGCTCTCTCTTTGTGCTCTCACAGCCACTGATCCACCTGAGAATCGTCAAAGCTAAAACACACAAAAGCAAAGCAAAAATTCGAACTCTGGATAGTACGAAAAACATACATTCAGATCCTTGTGAAAATGCCGTTTCCAATTACTACACAGAATTATTATCTCAACATCGGTCTCAAACATATCAGTCTTGTCCCAAAATGAGAAATGTGGTATTTTGCAAAGCAATTCTTGCATAGCAATTCAAAAATGGAAAAATGAGGAATACCATTTGCCTCAAGGGATTTTCAGTTCAACCACAGTGTGTGACAGTATTGTCCTGTGTTATGGCCGCCTAATGGACAATGTAGCATTAATTCAGCTTCAGATGAACAGGCAGGACAGCAGAATCAAAAATTAGGAGGGGGCCCTAGGTGTATGAATTATGCATATTACATTACCATAACCCTACAATACACCGTGCGACAAAACAATGCAGTGAAAATTGGGCTTGCACTGAGATATTGAACAATTTCCTACATGGTTCTTGCCTACCTTAGAAGTGAAATTGTATTAAGCTTCCTCAATAACAGCAGAACCCATATGAGATTTGTATGTTCACATCTAGTCCAGTGAACAAAACACTATGTAAACAAGTCAGGGATAATTGAAAAGAAAGTCTCCTGACTGCTTTCCCAGGGACCTATCATTCAGGTAGATGGGAATTTGGTTAAATGGCAGGAGAGAAATTACTTTTTTCATTGATTTTCCTTTAGACATCAAAGGCAGATAAATGAAATGGAGCAATTTACTTTGTCGAGCTCTGAAATGGTATTCAAGCAAAACATGTCAGAAACTATTATTTGCAATCATGTTGCTCTTATTAATCCTGAAGAAAAATGGATAAATGAAAAAGCACAAAGGGGTTTACTGGGCTACAACACATTTTCAGTTTGCATTAGGCCACATGCAGTGGCAAGAGACACACGCAGTCACACAGAGTAAATAAAGTGAAAAATTAAACTATAACTTTTAAACAAAGTTTGGAAAACAAACATCATTTGAGAATTGCTTTATATTGTCATTAAAAGTGATTCAAAAAATGAGTTGCATCTAATATCAATTTAAACACACTACAAGACAAACTCATTCCCCTGTTCTACTGCCATCAGAGACTGTAGTGTTTCTGGAAGAACCAACATTGAACAACTACAACGCTGTTCATTTCAAACCATATTAACTTCTTTTTTTTATGTCAACTCTGTGTAGTCCGATAAGCTTTTAAAAAAAAAGAAAAACAACATTGCTTTTCATGTCCACTAATTTAAGCCTGAGACTACATCTCTGATTTGTGGATGACTGCTGTAAAGGAGACAGCCTTTAGCTGCAGCACACACTTGCAGTGTGCTGTGTAAAACAGTATGTGGTACTGGTAACTGCTTCTGTTCAAGCCTTGTAATCATTACCTGGCATCTTATTGCCTCTGTGGCTTTTAAAGCTTTTGTCTCACCCCCAGAAAACAGGGAGTTATAGCTGATCTTTTATTAAAACTTTAGGAGAGCGTCCCCCTCCGGAGGGGGCGGAGGAGGAGTGGGACAAATTAGTGTTGACAGTAGACACTTAAAGCAGGAAAATCACAGGCCCACTGGGAGGCAGGAGCCACATGGGGCTCCCCGCCTGTGTAAAGAACACTCCAGATTTCACTTGAGATGCAGTCGCCTTTTAACAGGGCAGGGGGAATGTCAACAGACCCTCTTGAATGAACCAATAAAGCCACTAAAAGGAGAGGATTAACCAGCTGATATCAGGGACAGAGGTTTGTTTCAAATGCAGCCCCCCTCCCTCTATAGAACATGGCCTGGAACATGCTGGGCAGAACATTTCCTTTGCTAAGCATCCTCCTACACTGCCAAAATTATAAGGTTAATTGTGCTAATACTGGATTGCGGTCACACCATGTAATTCTATTCAGTTGTCACTGTTACTAAACAGGACGGGGAACAAAATGATGACTTTGTGTTAATTTGTAACTGACACAAAGTGAATGGCTTTCTCGTGACCTCAACTTTTCATGTAAAAGGAGTCATCTCCATCTTAACTCTTTTGTATGGTAGTTACCCTATTATTGCTTTTACTGCCCATTTATCAGAGAGAGCTGCTGTTCGCAAGTGAGGCTACACAACATGAAACAGTAATTACAAGACATCAGGGGCTTTCAATCTCCTCTTAATTTCCCAACAGCTGTGATGAAAAGCCCTTAGTCCAATTAATGTGTCAAAATATGACCCAACAATGTCATGGCCTTCTCACAACCCCATAAACATCAAATAAAAGACAAGGCTTAAAATAGATTTTCTTCAACCGAAAAGACAATGTTTAATTTCTATAAACCACCAAACGAACATGGGGAAATTGCCCAGTTAGTTGTTTTTGCTCAGGTGTTGAACTTCATTTAACAACTGCAGCTAAACGAGGCAGATTAAGGAGGAAAGCTCTGCTAGTGACATTTGATATGAGGATAAATATATCTTGGAGAGGTGTGAGGTTTTAAAGTTAAGGTCCGTAAATGGAAAGTCTGATGTATAGGCTGCAACGTGAGAAGATTGTGATAAATATAAGTTGGGCTCTGCTCTTTTACAATTCACTACGAGGCTTATTACAATTCACAAAACATGTTTAACAGCAAAGTCTCTACTTTGCTTTTAAAAATGTTTAATTTCACTACAATAAAACATAAAATACTATGAATGAAAACTGATTAGATCTGATCCGCTCCTGTGTCTCTTTACAAGCAGTCGTTATGAGGTAAATGATCTGTGATTTTGTTTTTTGTTTTCATTAATGAAACTTGATGCTATCATTGGCAGTTAATTCTGGTTAATATCCAAGCTGAAGAACTTCCTGTCATGTACAGAGAAGTTGTAAACACATGAATCTGTGCATGTCATGTTCTTCACTTCGGCTCACAACTTTATTTCACAGTAATTTACGGCTCGTGTCGTAATACCATGTCCATGCATGTCACATACTTCATTAGTAGATACTGTCATGATATATAATTTAAGTCCTACAGTATCCCTAATACTACATAGTAAATGTGGCAATGTGTATTTGTATGCACCTTTTAATAAACATTTTAATTATGTTACATTAAAACATATTTTAATGTAGTGTGACTTAATTGTTGCTAAAATGGTTTTCATATTTTAAAAAATTTTGTTTATTTTTAAATTTTTTGTGTGTTAAAAGGAGACGTACAGTGTTCAGACCAAGGACCACAGAGAGTGTAAACTATTAGCTGAACAAATGTCAGGTGTTTATCTGTATGCCATAGTGCAACTTCAGAAAAAAAAAAAAACTTACCATATTACCATATTTCAAGAATATTACAAAAACTATATTTAAAAAATAATTATGTATGGTATGAGACTGTTGAGAAATAGCAAAGTACAATTAGTATTTTTGAGCATCCATCCCCTTCACTGGAAAAGTGTTCTTTCCTATGTCAAGCAAGGCAATGTTAGATGAATTTAGGCAGCTGCAATGTGCATCTGATTTAGAATGGAGAAGGTGAGGGTAAAACATTGAGGGATTTCCCTTTAATCAGATCTCTTAGGAATCCATGTAGTGGACCAATACCCCAATGAGTTCCCTTTTAAAAAGCCAAGAATATTAGATTGGCTGCACGCTGCCTCGGTTTTAGCCTCAATCAGAGGGAATTGGGCAGGATTTTGTTAAATCTAAAAGCCTTTTACATCTCTGAAAAGTTCATTTCTCTTCATCTATTAACTCTGAATAAAAAGCTACCATCATTTATGCATTTGTCCATTTAGAAATCCTCGGGCTCGTGAGCTGTAGATCTGAGCCCAAATTTTGAGCTTACGGATGACCAATCACAGAGGTGCGTGCCTCAGAGCTGAACCACAAATGGATCCTTCACAGCATTGTAAATCAGGACCTCAAAGAGTATTATTTAGCCTCAAGCAAAGAGTGCTTGTTTATCAGATGGTGCCTGACTCTAGGATAAAAACCTTCCCATAAATCTGTGTACCTTTTATGTGCTCATGGAGACTGGCTGGCTCATTCTGAGTTTAAGGCTCTCAAGAATGCAGGGGTACACATGGCATTCGTGTCATAGAGCACACAATGTATGATGAGCACCTGAAAACCTGAAAAAGTTCTAACAGATTTATGAGACGTTCAAACACATTATAATTGGTTTTAATACACTCACAATAAGACCCGTGTCCCAGCGTAGTGCTGCCATAACTTTCTCATTTGATTCAAGTGCAGACTATCAAACTATAAACCACAAATCAGTGACAAATCATAACACTTAAAGGGTGAATTCAAGGTGAATCTGTGGCTCGGCTAAAGCTTTGCAATCATGATTTAGTGTGTGTTGTCACTACACAAGTTCAATAAGCATTGTCAATTTTTCACATGAAGTGTCAGTAGGTGCCACACTACATCCGACAGTGTGCTAGACTTAAGTTATCACAACGGCAGCGCTGCAGCAGGTAATTTTCTGAACATTTTATTTTGTTGTTTGATATACAGTCGCTCAGATATGGCAATGCTAAGCCCCAGGTGATAAATCAAACGTGCAGTGGCTGCCTCTGATAACTCAATAAGCACCTGGACTCCTCCTAACATGTCACACCTGCACTTGTATGTATACAGTTCTCATTCTCGGGCCTCACTGGGGGGCTCAATACACCTGCCTAGTGCATTTCAGCAGCCTAGCAGCTGGGAGAGAAACATCATGCATGCTTAATTAGGAGGATCAAGAACCATGGGAAGCGGCTGGCAATTTTTAAGGCACAGTATATATTCTTGACTATATGAAAATCCATTTATTCACATAACATCAGTAAGTTAAAAAAGTGTTTATATAAACATTTTATATAAATCATCAATTTTTATATATATATATATATATATATATATATATATATAAAATTTTATATAATTTTTTTTATATATAAAATAAATATATATAATCCACCCTAAATTAATATGCCTATGTTTAAATATATGAAATATGTTTTTCTCAAACTGCACTGTTTCTAAGATGGAAGCTGTTCCTACAGTATTTTAAACAAAGAACATGAAAAAGCAAAGAAAAATCATTTTTGGTGTATTTTACTTTCACACTACAGAGTATTAAATAGACTTGATTTAATGAGCATATTTAACAAGAGAATACCAAGGGGAGCCTTTGTTGATCAATATTATTGCATACTTTCTCTCCAATCAATTTAGTGCCTGCTTAGCAGCCATTACCAAATGTAATAAATAGGGGTTTGTTTAAGAAAATAATAACATACTGATTCTCAAAACCCGGAGGCATTTATTAAATTGCATGGAGAAATGTTCAATGTCATATATGGACAACACACAAAAAGCCCATTCAATGGATAGATTGCACACTCTCACACTGTCAACAAGTATTAGAGCCAAACATTGACTTTCAAACCCTCCAGCTGAATTTAAAAGACTGTTTAGCAAATCTAAGATGAAGCATCAGGAATGCTCATGGTCACATCAGCTCTTTATAAAGAACTTATTCCAATGAAAAATGTTCAAATTAAAATATACAACTAGCATTTCTGCCCGCTCTAATCCAAGCAGATACTTGATAAGTGAAAAACAAAATCTGTAAGTACTGAATATTAAACCTAAACCCAAACAAATAAACCAGTAGGTTTGGACAGAAAAAAACTATTCTCAATTCAAAGACATAAATGTATCCTTGAGCTGAAATTTGATGCCCTGTAGAAAACAACTTGCTGCAGTCATGTTATGGCCACATGCAGGCATTTCAGACAGGAAGGTTAAATTTCCAGTGAATTGTGTTTTACGGGGCCAATCTTCTGGCCAGTGTGAGAGTATTGCTTATAAGGAGCGACTCTTATCAACACTACACGAGCTATGTGTTTATCACAGACTTTGACTTACACGCCCAATTCTGATATGAGGTGCAGTATTGCTACAGAGGCTATAAACACTATAAGGGAGTGAGGAGGGGAGAAGCAGTATGATAACTCAGAGCGTCCTGCTGTAATTACGGTATTCATGAAAAGATGAAATTGAGTGCAGACTAAATCTGTAGCTCTAGGCAAAATCAACAGCTTGGCATTACGCCGTGACCCCTGCCTATCTTGAGGATACAGCAAACATACCAAAACTTTGCTGCTTTTTTTCATCAGTCAGGAGTGAGGGAATGAAGTGCATCGATTGCTTGTGATTATTAACTAGACTGAGATAAGCCCTCTCCTTATTATGCAGATTACTGAGGCTCCCCGCTCCAGCATATTGTACAGATGCAAGGGAGCAGCTGCTCTTACAGATGGTGGGTACACGGATCTATCATTATGCCTCCATTGTCTCCACTTCAATTGTTTGGGGGACAAGAGAACTGCATCAAAGAGGAATCCGACTGCAATGAATTAAGAAAGAGAAACGAAAACCATCAACTAAATTTATACACCGGAGGCCGTGGAATGGAGAGGAGCGTAAAGCTGAAGCTATTCCATATATACAACCATGGAGTCACCCACTCATGTATACTGTACCCAAATCTGTTGGATGCAGCACTGTGCACCAAACATATGTTGTTTTTTTTATTAACAAACAGATATTAATTGAGGATGCAGATATTAATTCAAATATGAAAAAAATACTTTTAGCAAAACAAAAGGCCAACAACCAAACAATTTAATAAAAAATAACTGAACTTGAGTGCTCAAAAAATATGGCAACTGATGTTAGTATGCCAAAGTTTTTCTCCAAACACTACTTTAAATGTTTATTGTGCACCTTCTCGCTAGTGTATATTAAAGAGTTATATCATCAGTCAAATCATCACAACACCATGCAGCCAATAACTGTTGATGGCTCCAGAATGATTAATTTTGAATATATTAAAATATCTCACAAAGCCAACCACAGTGAGGGTGGAATATGCAGACAACATCAATTTTGCCCTTAAGGGGAACCTCTGGTTGTCCATTTGGCTCGCCACACCTCCTGCTGTGCACTGCTGAGATCAGGACACTAGTAGCTCCTCTGATCAAACATGACATTACACTAGAGGGAATTACATGCTCAGATTATAACAGAGAAGGTCACATCGAGTTGTAAGTCATGACAGCAGTCTCACACTATCTTGCACATAGCGAGTCGTAATATTACCTTAAGAATTAATGCAGTGACATAAAACTGAGCACAAGTTTCCAACCCTTGTCAGGCAGGCTGGGAAGTTAAGGTTAGATGAAAATATCCAAGTCAAATAAGTCATCTTTTTCAAATCAAATCAAATCAGGCTTTATTGTCACTTTGCCGTACATACAACTGCAGTGCAGACAAAATGAGACAGCGTTTCCTGGGATAAGGAGAGTGAAGGTCAACATAGAAAAATAAAATAGTAATAATAAATACTAAATAAGTACCAAGAGAAGGAAAGAAAATAAACAAACTCAAACACACTAACCCCCACCCCTGAACACATTGCAAGACGCCCATTGTGCAAAAATTGTGATCTTATTGTGAAGTCCAGATGAACTAGTCTTGGTATTTTTTTTTGTGGTTATTATTTACTGGGGAAGTGGGGCAGTGATAACCCTTCCAATAAACCCTGTGCACATTGTAATTCACAGAGGATAATATTCAAAATACATTTTAGATGTGTTGATGTTCACAGAATTGTATTTTTGAGGTGACAGACAGAAAAATAAGCCCCATGAAAACCATCAGCCCTCATCACCTTTCTGTATACCAGTATAGAAAGCTAGGCTACCGAAGCCAGAAGCCAAAGGGCTGGACAACTGGATTTCATTTCTATTTTATGGCAATCTATGCAAACATTAAAGATAGATCTTGGATACCGGTGATTCTGGTTTGATTGATTACAAAGGAAGAGCTCCTTCAACAACAAACGCAAGATGCCCCACTAGCATCCATATAGCAGTAGTAGTAGCAGTAATTCCCATAAGGTAGAAAGAACTATCATTATTTGCTCCAAATAGAAAATCAATCCCTTAGCAGAATATTTTCTGTTTTCGATATCCTACAGAAGCTGCTGCCTTCAGATGACCCCAGTATGTAGTAATAAATCCTTGTTTACCATCTTCTTTCATACTATGTATTTATTCAGTATTGAAGTAAAATTAATGGCATAAATACAACTTGCAAACAATTCAATGCCTCCAAATTCACTGGGTAAAAACACATAAAAGACACAGCAAAATAAGTAGCTCTATCCCAGCAGGTGAGAAAGCTATATTTCAATTAATTCCTTAACTCATATCTGCTGTATTCAAATAAAAAAAAACAGTTTTTCTTTCTTCAGTCATGTGTCATGGGTGGATAGATTGAGCTCCTGTCAGAGCACAAAGCTCCCCTCAGAAGTCCACACTGCCTCGTCTGTTGTTAGGACCTGGTCCACATGGGGCCAAATTTGATTGGAAATCCCAAAGGGAGGAGTTCCACCAGTCACAGGGGCATTGTTAGTGCCTCCAAAATGGCCAGAGAAGAATGACTGATTATGCAACCACAGCCAGGGTTACTAATAGGAATTCTATTTGAATTTCTAACATAACAGATGTTTGCTGGGCACCTCCATGGAGTGCGCATACACAGTTATGCTAATTTGCCAGTGTTTCCCTTCAAGTTAGCTCAGAGTCATTAGAGCACACAGCTAGCTTAGATCCCTCTGTCAAACTAATAATTGGCCATTATTGATATTAATTAACATTTTTGCTCTCTTTGTCCTTTCTGACCCGCTATCTGTTAGTAAATCCAGTTACTGAGTCCTATTAGGGCAATAAAATCCACAAGACTCTATAGTAGTTGCGAGCCATTTATCAGAAAGAGAACATAAAGCCAATTAGGAATGGGTGCAGACAGTTGTCTTCATTCTCCACTGACTACTTCTTGATCTCCATTATAAATTGCTAATAGGGCAGATACTGGTTAGCAAAAGGGAGGAGGAATGGGGGGTTACCACTGCTCACTCCCACCCGTGATGACAGGTGAAAAGGACCAGTAACAATATTCTTGCTTGATGAGGCTACACCATCATCAGCTGCTGTTTTTTTTTTTCCTTCAGTCTTTTGGCTGGGGGGTGGCATCATAGTGCACCTTTCTCTCTACTGCTGGCAAATCATATTAATTGGCCTAAAACTAGAGTATTTCAAAAAGCTATTAATTTGTTGATGGTTCATCCTCCCAAAGTAATAGCTTTTGGTCTCCCTGCTATTATGATGCAATGAGCATCGGAAACACTGCACACCATAGGTTTATGGGCTCAGATCAAGAAATCCTAATAGGTGTATATTGACTGGTTTATTTTCCACAAAACTCCAAAGGGACTGGTTGTTGCAAGAAAATATATCAAAAAGGCTATCAACAATGGTTGGGTCTTCTGTGTAAAATCAATAGTGAGCCATAGATGGCTTGAGTTTTCACAGTTCTCTCTCGTCATTTAAAAAGACTGTAGGCTATATGATGCCTGGAAAGACCCATGAGATTTTTGTTTCATAGCACCCTAATCTGTTTTAATTTTGGTGAGAACATTGTAGGCTGTTGTTTTGAACTTGATAACAGGTTATTGCTGCTCTAGCCTGATGCCTTGGGAATGAATGGCTTAGTTTTCTAGAGCAAAATGGTTCAGTAACATGAAGGATCATGAGTTGTTGTTGAAGCAGGTAGCCTAACATAACCTATGTGAATAACAACTTATGTTCATGCTCCCTGAATCCAGATGCTACTGTGGCAGCCCTGCTTTATGACAAGAGGTATAGCAGTCCCTTTAAATGAGCAGTATTTAATAGCCTGGATTCAAGTGTAAAGGCTTTCTCCCCTGTGCATTACTCCAAGAACCTAATTACAAGTTTCATCATCAATCATGAGCATTATTTATTCAGTGAAATGAATTTCTAATTAATAACTGATGAGCATTATGGCCTTGACGACTGTAAAGCAATTAATTATAGCTGGCAACAGGGAATATCCCTGTAAAGGACTATCTGGTGCACAGTCACAGCACAGCAATGCCAACAGGCTAATGTCCACAAAGAAGAGGCGCTGGATTGTTTTTGTACCTAGGTTTTATTGAGATAATTACTTTCATGAATGTTGTCTAGGGGCTGTCATACTGCAGGTGAAGTAATAATCACCAAAAAACTGTATTTAAATTTTGTTAAATGCGGTTTGAACTGTCATTTAAGCTCTGTGCTGTTTTGCTTTTTTTTTCAGGCAACAATAAGTACACATTTTAAGGCAAAATGAAATTATCTAATTATAGCAATTATGTTACTTTCATATGATGAACATTAGATTTAAAATCATCAGGGACAAAATCAATACTGTCAGTGATATTAATATTGATACTTATAAAACCACCACTGCATGTTCAGGGTAGGAGTCCTATTATCCAGCTTCAGGCAAAGGTTACCTCTAATGAATAACTCAGATTTTATTCAAACCCAAGTAAAAATTAAAATTTGATTCATATATTATACAAAAATATGCACACTATATAATACAATATGTATATTTACTGTACATGAAAACCTATATTATTTTTATTATATATTACAAAGATAACTTGTTTTTTTGATCATTTCCAAGTATTAGTTATTTATCAGCAGGATTACACAAAATGTACTGGTTGTGATTCAGACCTAATCTGAATTACAACTGTCTACAAACAAAGTTAAAATAATTTGCTGCCTTCAGGATGAGGGAAACAACAAAAGATGCTTTACATCATATCTTGTAGAGTGCATTCAGAAATTAACGCCCCTCCATTTTTTTCCCACGTTTTATGTTGCAGTCTTATAATCACCAAGTGCAAACAGAGTTTTAGAAAGCCAACCAAGGATCCCTAAGCCACACCTGCATTGTCTTGGCTCTGTGCTCATTGTCTTGTTGGAAGGTGAACCTTTGGCCCAGTCTGAGGTCTTGAGTGATCTGGACCAGATTTTCATTAAGAACATCTCTGTACTTTGCCCGATTCAAATCTCCCTGATCACAGTGTCTCTGTCCCTGCCGCTGAAAAACAGCACCCACAGCCT
Source organism: Toxotes jaculatrix (assembly GCF_017976425.1). NCBI lineage: Eukaryota > Metazoa > Chordata > Actinopteri > Toxotidae > Toxotes > Toxotes jaculatrix. Next base: position 11,769,437 of record NC_054408.1, on the reverse strand, counting down.
GATGCTGCCACCATCCTGCTTCACCGATGAGATGGTATTGGGAAGATGATGAATGGTGCCTTGTTTCCTCCAGACATGACACTTTGAGTTGAGGCCAAACAGTTCAATCTTGGCATCATTAGACCAGAGAATTTGGCAGTTTGAGAGTCCTTTAGGTGTTTTTTTGGCAAACTCCCCGCAGCTTTCATGTGTTTTTCGCTGAGGAGAGGCTTCCATCTAACCACTCTACCATAAAGCCCAGATCGGTGGAGTGCTGCAGTGATGGTTGTCCTTCTGGAAGCTTCTCCTGTCTTCACACAGGATCTCTGGAGCTCAGCCAGAGCGACCATCAGGTTCTTGGTCACCTCTCTTATCAAGGCCCTTCTCCCCCAATTGCTCAGTCTGCAGCCAGCTCTAGAAGAGTCTTGGTTGTTCCAAACTTTTTCCATTTAAGAATTATGGAGGGTACTGTGGTCTTGAGAACCTTCAGTGCAGCAGAAATGTTTCTGTTGTCCTCCACTGACTTTTCCCTGAACACAGCAAGTAGTTCTTTCAACCTCATGGCTTGGTTTTAAAATTTTGTTTTTGTTTTGTCATTATGGGGTATTGAGTGCAGATTGATAAGGGAAAAAAATGAATTTAAACAATTTTAGCATCAGGCTGCAACATAACTAAATGTGAAAAAAGCAAAGGGGTCTGATAACTTTCTGAATGCACTGTAGTACCAAGACACACAAAGACTGGTGACAGGCATAATTACATCAAAGCTTGCCTGTAGCTATATTGGAGATCATGAAAAGAGATTCAAAAGTCAGCACTAATTCTGATGGCCTGACCTCCCTTGGGAGAGTTTAAATAGAGTAGGTCACCTGAAATGACCACTTTTCGATTAGAACAATATATATATAATTACAATACACTAAAATTAATTCATTATGGAGGCAAGTGTTTGTTGTTTTTTTCCTGTGGAGTACTACATACAAAGAAAATAATCCCTGTGTACTGTCATCTCCAAGTTATTTATGACTCTTTGGTGATACTGTTAATCGGGCTATTATTACATTTCTCACTGTTATAAATCCCATAAACAAAGCATTTGACATTTTCTCCATCACTGCAATTTTGCCTAATGTATACACAGCACTGCATCTTCACATCACTGTAATTGTGCTGTGTTAAACTAGTTCTTTTCAGGGCTCATTTCAGTCATACCATCATGGCAATAACCATGGGTCAAACATAGACTGGTTAAAATGAAGGTAGATAATTGTACATCTTCATTCAGACATTACAATAAAGTAGACACATTATAGAAGAAACACAAAGAAAGTCAAAATGATGATAAAGAACCATGAGAGGCTATAATTCTTTCATTTAGAAATGGAAATCAGTGAAGCAGCTCTTTAATTTATCTGTTGTTTAAAATCAGCACAATTTTTTGCACATTTCTGGCACTTTTTTTGCATATATTCATCTCACACACAACTCTATCTGCACAAAACAGAGATGGATTGAGTCATGCATGGTTGTTTGAGCCATCCAGAGTAAACGTAATAAATGTGCATGACTATAATGCTGAATTGCAGCAGTGTCATAATATGTACGACTGTTTCCTTATGGGCTAAAAAACACTACAGGATTTGAGCAAGCCTTTTAATTGAGTATAAGGTTACTAGTTGTGAGTGCAAGGTGCATGCCCACGTGTTGTTTAGCTTGTGACATGTTACATACTTGAGACTAAATATAAATGCCCAATAGAACTGTTTCTGTTCAGTCATAAGACAATTCATTGTGTACACTGAGGATTTTGAGCATGTCTCTACATGCACATTGGTTTATTCAAAACCTATAATTTCTTTTCTCTTTATGTATTGAATAGGACAGCAGCAGAAAACTGAATGGGCAACATGTCCTCTGGGAATTTTTTTCATTGTATCATTCATTTTCTTTACCCATGCACTTTTTTCATGGTCACAGGGGGCAGGAGACCATGTCAGAATGCCCTGATCAGTCCAAACTAACATGCTAAAAAGAGTACTACAGAGCATACACTATACAGCATACATAAAGGATCTACTGCTCAGTTTCGTACTAACATTGAATTATATGTGTGTGGTGATGTCAATCAAACTGACCTCGGAAAAATGCAGCCAATTTTGACTTTAAAGCTTCCACATGAATCCAGTAAAATGAAGTGATTTCTTTATTTCTTCATTTTCTGAACTGTCTCTTGAGGTGTCAAATCACATCCAATGTTTTTTTTCCTGATTTTCCTGCTGTGCGTTGCACATCCACGTTACTACAGCATGAGCTGGGATTTTTAATATTATATTGTGTCATATAGTAACTAGAAATTAGAATTAGATTATTATTAGTAATTGGTTTGCACATGCCTGTTTGAAAAACCACGTATGCTTCAGCTCAAGCACTATTTCCCAGACATAAAATGAGGAATACTTTTTAGATATACGTTTCATTCTGCTGTAGATGTCATAAGACTTATGAACAACTATGGTAAAGGGAGGGTTGACTCTTTCGCTGACTGACTGACTAAGTAATGGAGTTACACTATTGGTCATTCGAAAGCGCTTATTGAGTGATAAAGTTACATCACTGGTCGGCGGGCGGAGTTGCTGGACTTTGCCGTTGGCCTTTGCTCTTTCAAAATGGATTGTCGCGAATAGTTTCTCTTACGTCATTACGGGGCGTTTACAGGCAGTGCTGCCAATTTGGGGCCTATGTAGCTAGGATTCTGCATATGCCATTAGCAACTTCTTTTTTTTTTTTAATTCAAAAAAGCACCTAGCGACAAACCCAGCGACTTTTCAGACAAACCTTAGCTACTTTACAAAAAATATGAAAATGAGAGCACCTTTATGCAAATACGCTAATTTAGCATATTACGTCAGCCAGCGACATTTAGCAACTCTTCCGGCAGGCTTTAGCTACTGTCCTTTGAAACTAACTGTTTGCAGGGGTTTTACAACCGTTTTCAAATAAGTCCTATATTTCGCACTTGGACAACACATGGTCCAGCAATAGACTCGGTTCTGACCTAGTCTTGTTTTATGCTGTACTAACATGTAACTGAAACATATATATATAATATGCAGTCTTAAAGCTACATTTGTTACCTAACGTCTGCACAGACAGCATAAACCCATGGCGAAAACTCTGGCAACAAACACACAGTAGCGGTGAAAGAAATGTTTACTTACTGACCCCAGAACTGGAGCTGGTCCTCTGGCACAGTGCCGTGGCTACCCGCTACTCCTATAAATTTTAAAAAGGCCAGATGTAAAGGCCAAATTCAGCCACAGTAATAACAGCTTCAGATAAATCACTATTCAGTTACCATTTAAGTTGGGTCAAATTAACTGCAGCATCTCCGTTCAGCTAGTTAGCGTTACCTATTTCTGGCCAGCTAGATCCTTAAAAACAGTTGTTTTCCTCTGGATGAGTGCCACTGGGCAGTGGAAAAAACTGGCCATAGTTTAACCGTAATGAAACCTCTTTTGCTAACTTTTCTACTGTTATCAAGGTAATCGGTAATAACAAGCCGCCGGCGTTAGCACTTCTATTGCACACCTGCGGAGAACGCCGGCCCCTGATTGGATGTAGACCGCTGCTGACATCCAGTATTCCGATTGGCTCGTCATGAATCAGAATCAGAAAAACTTTATTAATCCCCGTGTGGAAATTCTTTGGTTACAGACCAGCCCCCAATTGAAAATGAAGAAAAATTTCGAGAATTGCAGAGAGAAAGTGTGCAAACAGAGAAAAGAGGTCTCTAAAATAAATAAAGTTTAACTTGAAAAAAATAAAAATATAAAAAATATACAATGATTTTATGATTTTTATTATTTTATGATGATTTTTTTTAAATAAAAATAATAGGAAGCTGAATAAAAGTTAAAAATACTACAATACGCCTCTTAGAATATACATACACTCCAATATCAGAGAAACAATAAAATCAAAATATAAGAAACATCTTCATATTTGAAGATGATATTTGATCAGCACCTGGTGGAGAGGGTGTGTCTCTATGCAGATGTTGAAGTATTGTAGTCAAGTAGAGAAATGCATGTGTAGTATGTTTGTTTGTACTGAAGTGCAGTGGTTAAGTAAATGTACTTGGTTGCTTTCCATTGCTGTGTTTAACAAGGTGTTGAAGTAGATGTTCTCATGTCAGTGAATGTGCAACATAAGCAAATGAAGCATTATAGAATATTTTTTATCTTGTCTTACACTTTCATCATTACTATGTGTGGACAGAATAACTGTTTAGCTGTTCTCTTAATGGATTATGCATGACTGGTTGAACGAACTTGTGGTTGAACTAGCCAAAAGTCAGTGGGTCAGTTCATTATACATTATCCCACTCTTACAGCACTGCCAGGTCACCACTGAAAGTAGATACTGTCATCTTCAAGATGAGTGAGACACATAGCAGAGACAAGACTAGACTGTGCACATCCTATAACTGTCCTTCTCTGCAGGTCTTCAACACACGCACACACACGCACACTGAAAGCTCTCGTCTTTCCATCTGGTAAAGTGGGCTGTTGTGATTGATTTGTGGATTTGCTCCCTCTTTTTTTCTCTCCATTTAAGTGAAATAATGTATGGAAGCAATCTGGCGACAGACATTTTGGAAAATCTATTTGAAATCATTTCAGCTGAAGCCATGGCAGTTTGTCTTCTTAGGGGAGAGGAGCAAAGTATAATTGTCTGCAGTCTAGTAAAACACAGTATAACTGCCATCACAGTTGACTGAGCTTATAGCCAGCTAGTCCCATGGCCTCTAGAAGATAGAGCAGTTAATGTTCCCTTTTATTTTAGAGGATATGTCACTTGTATCGCAGATTTATACCATGATACAGCAATTTTGTCCAAACAGATGGATAATGGTGTCACCAGCAAAAAGCCCTGTTTTTTTATTGAGTTTAGAGCATATTGTTTAGATAGGGGACTGTGTTGAACAGCTCTGCCAGCGCTTTCTCTCTTTATCTCTCTAATCTTGCCAGTATTAGATTTGATCATTTTTGTTTGAAGGAGGAAAATGTGGCTGTAATGGCTTCCTAATAGCAAACACAGGGGATACAAATCCAGGGACCCTGTTCTGTAGTGCTTCCATAAGCACCACTGATTTATAGAGGTCTTTATGACAGAAAGGAAAATGATCTGCTGCAGGTATAAATCAGGTGAGGAGTAGGAAATTGAACTTAGATATCATCTTGTCAGATGCTTAATGCTCTTCCTCCTGTCACATTCGATAGGACCAATTTGGAGAATCCTGCAGAGGTAAAAAGAAGACAATTAACAATGACAGTGTGGTAATAGATGAAGCTATAAAATGAACCTGCTGCCTGCAGGATGCTTTGTATGATTTCCACATAAGGTAGTGGCAGGGGTGTGTTGTCTCGGCCTTTTATTTCTTCTCATCCTTATTCTGTTTTTGGTGGTTTCTTGAGCATTCTCGCTCAGAAATATGCAATACTCCAGTAAAACAGCAAGAAAATAGAGAGAAAGTGTGCTTTGAGTCTGCTCTGTAATTGAATTATTATGCTGCATATGACAGGACTTGTAAATTTAGGTTAACCTTGTTTTTATGTTATTGATTCACAGGGCATGTTCATCCCTAACACTATATAAAATTAATCAATATATCAGTTGTCAAGCACAAAAATTATGCATGCACAGGAACATTAATAGCACAGACAAAATAAATTCTGGAATCTAATCCAGTATACCTCAATTTTAAGTGATGCAGTTTTTTAATACTGCAATGAAATAGATATTTTACATGCATGCTGTCTTTCTAAAAGCATGTGCTCTTGCAGTTTAGTACATAATCAAGGTACAAGAGTGGACTGTTTGCGGTAATAATTGTCAAACTGTATTGTGCTCAAGCAGATGTCATCTCTCAGTGGTGTAATGAGTTCAGGATAGGACAGAGAATGACAATGCTCTCTGATCCCTGAATGTCAGTCGGGTATAAACTACAGCACAGTCTTTTATTGCCGACATCATGCATTCTGCAGCATTCACTTGTGAATTTGACAGATAGAGAACGTGGGGGTAAAAAAACAAACAAAAAAAAAACTCATCCATCTGGGTATGTAGGTTTCAAATGACTTGAATTTTAAAAACTAATTTCTTGGAAGCTGATGACCTTTTATGCAAAGCTGCTCAACTTTGTCAAGTGGCAATTCCAGTCCAAACAGCTGAAGAGTTTTACAGTAATAGCCAGAGATCCGCTGCTCGGGAACCATCACCCCTCGCAACTCATCAAACCAAGCTTTTGTATAATCTAATTTGATTTTAATGCTTCTCTGAAGGAGATTGTGCTCTTATTACTGTGTAATGATGCTGTTGTCAAGAGCCAATGGCGATGTGTAATATCACAACCATGTTAACTGCTTCTGTGACACTCATCTCAGCATTTTCCACATCGTCTCCAATGCACAATGGCTTATGCTGTATGCTTTATGACTTTGTTGTTCTTCCTGTTGTATTGTACTGCATGATTGACAGAAACATGGTAAATCTTTAAAACCCCCTTCTTTATCACCTATGTCTGATACGGTACTTTTTTCGTATTCAGTACAGTAGATAGAGCATAACGATGAAGGTCTTAGCTGAGATGAGGAGAATTTTGAAGTGCTCACACTCGGGGGCAGCAAATGGAAAAGTGACAAGCCTGGTGCACTTGTCTATTTTACTTATTCTGTGCCTCTGTTTCATATTCTGCCTCGCACCGCGGGGTTATTTTCCTCCAGGGTTCAGGAGGGCACGCTCTTTCATTTCTTCAGAAAATTGTTTCGCAGGATTTCAATCTTTGGCTGCTAGATATGACAAAACACAATATCAAGAACACTTATGTTTCTTATCTGCCATTTTTTCTGGGTATAAATAAAAGATCAGTATAAATTTAAGTCAAGTGGCCTCCAATGCACATGTGAGAGATGAGTATGAAAAGAACTATGAACCTTGGGACAGCCCCACTGTACATTTTCATCGCTTGCTCAAAATTACCTTGGCACTGGGGCTTTGTATGTCATTTGTCATCCTTGAAAATCAATTAGTGTTTCCATGATAGCAATCCAGATGCAATCCTTTGAGTGTTTGGACAATGGGACAACAAAAACCTGTGTGTATGTTTTGTTTTCACAGTATGTAAACAGTTTTTTTTTTTTTGGATGGTTCATGTAGTAAGTTGAGATGACAGTCAATTAGGTACAGACTATGATGACTACAGTATAAACATCCTGAACGGAGAGGTGAAGGACCATCCTAAATATCGATTGTGCTTAAATAAGCCTTTCTTTTCCAAGCAGACAAAAATCATCTCACTACACAAATGCTTGTACCAAAGTAAATGTAATACTTTCAAAGGCAAAGCTGTTTAACTACAGCCGAGAACACAATTTTAGTTTTGCAACTATTTTTGTTTTCCAGAGCAATCTCCAAATCTCTGTGATCTTTCCATCTGTCTGAAATTCTTCAAGCATTGTAGAGAGAAAAAGAGCTGAATGTTGTTATAAAGTTGAAAACCTTGCACTCAAATAATAATTCCACTGAATAAAAAGTACAAACTGTCAAGAAATGATTCAGTACTGTAGAATCAAAAATATTACTCAAACACATTTTCAAACAGCAGGGCACAGAGATCTTTTCTGATATATTACTTATGATGATGCACATGTGTGCAGCCTATGTATACTGAACAACCTCCCAATGGTGTGAAAACATCCAAACATTGTCCTATTGATGTCCCATTTTTTTCCCCGTTTGGCTCTTGTCAGAGGTCAACCTCAAACAGCATGCGGTGGAATCAGGCGTTACTGTCGATGTCACATTGATGCATTACAAGGCCCAGGAGGTCATGTCTCTGTAAACATACATTATCAAGACCCATAGAAGATGTGAGGTGTTGACCTCACCAATAGTTTACGGTGTATCTTCAGGGGAGAAGGGTTATGTGATGGCAGAGAGCAACTCTGTAGCCACAATGACTTTCTTGTTGCAAATGAAGAGGGTCAAGCAATCAAGACTAGTCGGGCTCTGCGTCAGCACCATTATCTTATGCTGTCTAAAATGATCAATGGGCTAAAATAAAATGATCACAAGCTGAGATTGGCCTGCTAATGAAAATGGACTGTTTAAACATGCTCCTCGGCGAGAAACTGGACAGAGGAGAAAACGGGCACCAATTTAAAACACACAGCACAACGCAGGGAACTGGAATACATGGGAGACATTGTTAACATAGCTGTTTACATGTTGGTCTAATCATATTTCGATTTTAATGCCAAATCCACTTTTAAATTCCAGCAATAATCAGTTATGTGTTTTCATATTATTTTTATAACATCCATCTGGATATATGTTGTAATCCTGAGAAAACATGTACACAGCTTTTTTTTAAATGTTTATTAAGTATTCTTTATACAGAACAGACATTCAGCAAACAGATAGTGTCACTTAAGACGGAAAATAGTTAATGACTTTATTGTCTATATGTAAATACGTTGTATCAACAGTACTCTGAAGCAGAGACTTAAAATATAAAACGCACTTAAAGCAGGTGCACTGTACCGACGTAAACCTCCTCCCTTTTAGCAATAAATACATACCGTATGTGCGTTCCTATAATGATATCATGGTTGTGTAAACAGTTTGTTAGCATCACTGTGCTACAGAGTACCCCAGTCGACATGGTCATGAAAGGCACTGCATTATAGAAAAATATTAATAAATAATCTCCCATAAATAAAATTTTATTTTCCCACAAAATATTTCTTGTTTTGTCTTTGCAGTTTCCGGTTGGCCCAGATAGCAAAATGTTAGAATTTAGCCAAAAACAAATAAAATATGGAAAACAAACATGGAAAAAATCTTTTCCTATACAACATCACAAACAACTTAATTTAGCATCATCCTTATTGCTCTCAATGAGATGATTGAACATCTAATCATTACGAGAAAGATGGGTTGTTTGGCAGTTGCTACAAAATGCAAGTGCTATGTAATTCATTACTATTGCTAGAACTATAAAAACAATTCTCAAAAGGAAGGACATTGTGTTCTGTAAGCTGAAAATCATACCAGCTGCTGGCTTGTTACTGTGTTATTCCAACTTACGGCATTTACTTAAAGTTAGCACGTTTCCTCAAAGAAAAAATAAAGATAGTCTGACTTGTGTTGAAATCACTACTCCGCTGTTTCATTCCACTTCCATGGCAGACAAATCTTGCTCTCCATCAGATCTCTCTGCGGGCGGGTCTTGTGACTCTGGGGTGCTTTGGCCATCTGACACAGAACTGGACTCTGCGGCTGTTAGTGTGCCTGGCTCTTGGGTGTCCATTTCAGCAGATACATCAGCAAGCTTGGATTTCCCTGATAATTACAGATAATATTTCAGTTTAGATTTGCATGCATATTATACAAATATAAAAGTCTCAAAAGAGAAAGTGTGTACTGTATATGTGTACAATAAAATTCAGAATATTAAAGTTGTATTTCTTTATGTACTAATATTGACAGTATTTGCTGAACCATTATATTTAGAGGTATATACTTTGTGTGTACAAAAACTGCTCAAATGTTATTATTACCTAAAACAGACTGGTCACCATCTACGTCGTCACCAGGCGATTGTAAGGGTGTCTCAGATGACATCTTCATTTCCCCAGTGACCTCAGGGAGTCTGGGTGCCTGAGGTCTGGTCTTTCTTGCGGGGTTCAAGAAATAACAGTACGCACATCTGAAGGCTGAACACAAATAAAAACACCACACATATAGTTTATGTCACCTCGCTAATACATTCTCAAACAGACATAGATTAATATACATGAACATGAACCAATGACAAAAAATGCCTGAGATGCATAAACACTTCAGATTGATGTGTAGCACTGGTTTGCATATTCAATCTTCAGCTGTTGTTGCTTACAGGGGTCGGTAGTGGCAGAGGCATTTAAGAGCCATATGATATACTACACTGCCAAGTGCTAGAGGGCAAATGAAGGCACCGTGTTTGATGGAGACTGACAAAGAGTGCTGTGTTTCTCAAAGTCTTACCAATGTATTCAAATTCCTCTTTTAATGCCATGCCGTTATGGGAGAGACACTGCTGACATACGAGGGCATATCTATGAGGGAGGAAAGACAATCCAGTGAAGACATCATACAGTACATGAATTGGCATTAGATTAAATAAAAGACAATTTTATTGATAAATACAATGATGCCGTCCACAGCTCAAATGGAGCACAAGTGAAAGAATTCACTTTTGGGTGATTACCTGAATTTTAACACTGATCTCAATGGCAAGAGATGCGTCTGACAGATTTCTATTATGTAAAATTTATCAAGTCATTTGAGGTGTTGCATTATTGCAGTGTTTCAGTAATACGCATAAGGAACTACATAAAGCATGACGTTACTTGGAACAGTCGTGCAGTTGCTGTACATATATAAATGTCTTCCTGAAAGGAGACTGTCTCCGGTTAGAAGCAGAGGCTGTGTACCTGTTCTGTGGACCATCTCCAACAAGATATTCAATGACTCTGTCCATAGCGCCTCTTTCCCTTGGGAGCACAGGTCTGGCCAGGGGCGGACCTGGGGGATGCATCCCTGTTAAAGCACAACATCAATGCCCCTAAGATACAGTCTGCAGAGCTGAATACAAACTGCAGTAAACAGATCCCACTCAGAGTAAAAACTCTTTGAAAAAGTGAGCCTCAGATTTTACACAGTTTACTGCACAAACCATGATGAATTTTACAAAAACCTGCCTCTTTTTCTTAATGACTAAAGACTGGATCTTTCTTGCAAAGCACGTCCAGAATCCCTGCTGTGTTGGTGCGTAGTAATTAATATAATCTAACATCAAGAGCAATCATAGGAAGATGACTGGTCATTTCTGTGAGACTTGGCAGAGTCTCAGTATCCTGCTGGTTATTAATTTACCAACATATGGAAACTCTGTGGTGACTCTTTGTATCAAATTGCTTTTCACTTTCAATTTTCAACAGAAGCAGGTGATAACATCAAGTCATGTAAACCATTTGTGAGGTGTTCCCAATGCCAAAGGCAATTTCACCAAGCATTAAAAGACATTTAGTGAGATTCCAACACCATTGCCCAGAGAACAAACGCAGGTCTGGCTAATTAATCACAGTTAATGTAATCCTGCTTCGTGCATGCCTCACAGTTGGCATTCCACATGGCAATTACAGCATGCAGCTTCCTCTAGGAGCACATTTCCTTTACTGTTTGCACTTATTTGCATCTTCTATTGAGTGTTCATAGTCCAGAAGTAATTTGTATTGAATATTCAACACCTCTATGCTCCACAGATGTCTTCTATACACAACTGTTCTATGGAAAAGTTTTTCATCATGTTTGCTGGCTGACTCTTGAAATCTTTAAAAGCAACTAAAGATGAAAACTCTCAAGAATCAATATTCTTGGGGTAAATATTCTGGCTGTATCGCCTATTTCTAATCTTAGTTCACAATTATACATTTATTTGAGAAAGACTGACCCTTTTAGTAAGATATTTGAAAACTACATTTATACAATTACCCATTACAACTACTGTATAACGTAAACCAACCCTGCTGACAACACACACCACAGATCCTTGAGCAACTGGGGACACAGAGCTGGAGAAGAGTAAATCACACCTTAATCGACCACATTATGATGTGCTCCCCCTGTGTGCAGGTAACTCACCAACTCCTGGAACAGGTGTTCCAGGGGTCACAGGCTTCCTCATCAAGCTCTGCTGAGCAGCTATAGCCGACAGGCTCCTCTCTGGGGGTCCACCTGGAGCAGAGTGGGAAGATCGTCCAGGATAGGTGGGCCCAGAGGCAAGAGGAGGGCGGGCCGTAGCACTGCTAGCAGGATTCACTACCACTGGGGGGGTCTTTGGAACGACATTGCGCTGGCGGAGCTCTAAGACAGAAAACATTGCAGGTTGCTTAACAGTGGTATGAAAAGCCAGAGGAGAGTACGGAAATTCGTGATTTCTTCTTCAGAATGCATTGTTACCTTGTCCTGGTTTTGGAGTCATCTGAGGTGCAACTGGAGTCGATTCCAGCTCCTACATACAGTTAACAAGAGAGCACAAGAGCATGTTGAAATGTGGATGGCAAAAATCCCACGCAGTAGGACAAACTGATTCAGATTAAAAATTAAAAACACAATAACTCACAATTTTCTTCTTGGAGTCGGGATCAAATCTCTCCAGAATCATTTTAGCATTTTTGTATGTCTCAGTTTCCATAACTTCTTCAAGCTGGGAAAAAAAAAAAACAAGATGTTGAAAGTATTACAGGATAGATTCTGAAATTATGTTTCAATACATTCCACAAATAAAGTTTTCCCTATAATAACAGCTCTATTGCCAAGTAGTTGGTTAATGATCATCTGATGTAATTAATAACCCTTTTATAAAACACACATTACACGCATTAATATCTTGCGATCATCTACCATAACATTACAACTAAATATGAGTGAGAAAGGGCACCAGAAACTTCGCTAAATTGTACATCTTCATTTAATATAAGTACCAAACATTTCTAAATGTTTACATATAAAATGAAGAATAATTACATTCACTACTTCGATAATGGAGAGTGTGAAAATCCATCAGCGCTAATTATTGAAAGTTATTAGACTTGACAGAGGATGACAAGCAATTTCTCAGATTTATTTCTTTCCTGCACTAAATGCTATTAATTAAAGTGACATTAGCAGAGTTTACTGGGTTAAGTCACTGTATCAGTAAAATGCTGTCTGGATTAGCAAAACCAGATTAGAGAATATTTTGCTGCAAAATGCTGAAGATCAAAAAGGGCAATTCTAAAACGCTTAAATTACAATGTTCTCTACAAAGGTTACATCACACCAAATAGAAACACAATATGTGACAAAAATAAAAATGTCACTTACTATTTTCTTTTTTTGTGCTTTAAGATCTTCTAATTTCTCATCTGGGAAAAAAAAGGATGTTTTTTTGGATAATTCAACACAAGTGTGAACATTATGTAGTATTTTATAAATCAGTAGGAAGGAAAATGGATCTTACTATTTCTTTCAGTTCTTCGTGAAAAAATAATTATAAGCAATTTTCGGAGTAACCACACTCTGAAAGAAAGAGAGAATCATGGTTATTTGGTTGTTTTTTTTCCCAGCATAGTGAAAATGTGACTGACTGTCTTGTACACTTACAATAAGGGAAATATTACGAAGGGAAGAGACAAAACGAGCCGCCCCATTAACTGTTCAGGCAGGTACCAGAAATACACAACTATACATGTCACCAAGTAGAGAAGAGACGAGTATAGAAGCAGTCGCCCAACCCATATCTTCAACTGCCTTTGATACTTCTCACTATATTCCTCAAGAATCTGTATATCCTGTGGGGAAAAAAAATTTGTTAAATTAATACAAAAACTAAAAAAAAATTCCACAATGACTGTAAGTTCATGAAAGGCTTTTAATTCAGCAATCATTTATTAACTTATTTAACAGTTTATTGCATGGAAAAACAGATTGATTATTTTAGCTGTGACTTTGCATACATTTGTCATATCACTATATGTTACAACAATGTAAACATGAGCTTACAATTTTCCATAGGCCATTTGCATTATTAGCTAAAGTTCCATCTTATATTTTAATGAAAACATTATGAAAAGAGAGACAACAGCCTCACACGATATCCAGGTAAGTCAAAGTAACTTTCTGTGGTGACGTGTTTTTGTTCCTGCTCTCAGGTCTGGATCAATAAATGTTACACCATGGCTTTAAAGTGCCAGTTACCCCATCCAAAAATAGCTGGTGGACAGAATAGGACCCTTAGAACCCTTGGTGACTATGGTTCTACTGTAACATGTGTGTCTGTCACTCTAAGCCCTGGCTAAACTCATCTCCTATTCAGTGCTGCAGCATGTTATGCATGTGTTTGCGTATGTTATCTGTAATCGTGCACATGAAAAATTTGTAGGGTTAAAAAAATTCTGTCAGATGAGACAACAAGATTTTTCTAGAATAAACGAACAGGCCCAACGCCCATCTCTTCACAACTTCAATGCCACCTGACCTCTTCAGTGTATGTGTGGTGTCTCTTGTTCCAAGGACAGGTGCTGAAAATAGCCTAACACTAGCTTAACTGTAGAAGAGCACTAAAGCCCTATCAGTCAGCAAACGAGGAGCTGATTTGGCATTCATTGACACATCTGTTTGGTTATGATCAAATGGTGCATGCTTATACAACATGTCTTCCACTGCATTGTTTCTATATCAAGACGTGGCAAAAGCAGTCACTCAGCACCAATTATCTGACTGTACGATGGGTATGAAGATGTTTCAGGATTGAGTGGACTTTATAAACATTACTGGGCATCATTACACTGACAGATGCCTTTGGTCAATTTTACTGATAATGCCTCATTTGGCTGCACTCACTGAATGACTGCAGGCATCTCTTGGAATCTCAAGGGATTTGTTATCAAGCAACGCCATTTGTTTAAATATAAACATGACATAAAAGAATAAAGAGAGAATATACTGTCTAATAAATAAAGGGATAAAGGGAAAAAAACTTAAATGAAACTATATTAAAATTAAAGTAAAACGTGCTTTAGAGAATTCAAAACACCACTTTTCCAGTCTGACAAGTATATGTGGAAATTTTTCTAAGGTTAAGCATACCTTATCAATTCCTTCCAAAATCTCCACAGTGGATGGTTTAGCCTGCAAGACAAACATTTTGAAATCCCAGTCAGAGAATATAACTCATAACATTTGCCATAGCAACAGTCCTCTTTGAGCAAGCAACTTCTTGAAAGGATCTAGAAACTTCCTGTTTCATCTTCCCACTTTTGTACATTCTGTGTACAAAAGCGTGTGTTCTTAGTCTGTGAATGTCACTGAGTCAAGGAACGGTGATGCCAGAAGGAGTATTAACATAAACATCTGATTTGTGACAATTTAGGTAGATCTATCTAAGCATGCGATCACTCTTTGTGTCTAAAGCATGATGTGGTAAGTTGTGAAAGTCCAACATGTATATCCAAACTAAGTTAAAAGATTACAAGTACACTTCCTCTTTGACAAAGCAAACACTTTGCTAATGTGCAGTGATGCAATTTATATTACAACAACATAGAGCAGAAGGAAAAAAAAGTAGTAAAAGTTTAAATACAAACCTTCCACCGTGAGACAACAGCCCCCATGTTGATGATGAGGGAGTTTAGGATATTGTGTTACCGGGACTCTCCTCTGATTTTCTCTCACAGATTAGCACACCTGTTGACAACAGTGATCGACTTGAACATACACTCAGCAACTTGTGAAGTGCATGGAGCTAAAACTGATGCACTGAAATACAACGTTCCTGCGATAAGTCCTGCCTTCATGAACGTTTCAATGTTCAGTTTATAATAAAACTGTTTTGGAGAGGTGTTGATTCAACTTTCATCCTTCTAACACATTCTAGCATTACCGCATATGCTGCGGTGGACTAAGTAGTTTAAACACCTTTCAGTGAAACATTCAACAATGCAATGGCAGCACAAATAACTGGTTCCAAAATGTCCGCAATACTGAACCCCATACAACATTATTTCAACAAAGACTAAATATTATAATCTTAACAAAGGTTTATTGCAAAGCTGTTGTATTAGATTACATTACTTGTAGCTACGTGTACCTGTTTGAGTTCAGTTACAGTCATTACCTTAGATAAGACTGCCATACATTAACTAACGTTAACGACTTCAACACAACTCTTTTGACGGCTGCACACAGTATTGACTGACCTTACAGCAGTTTTCATATGTCCTCTATGAAATTCATTCAGACACTGGTGTAAAAACTTTATCAATGACCAGGCTTAACTACTTACACTTGCTAACTTAAGTTAGCAAACTTAACTTCGCTCTGTCTCCGTAGGCAACTAACAACGTTACTTGAGATTAGCGGTAACCTAACGGTACCGGTTACCTCACAGGGAAGGTCCATCATGGCGCTATTAGCAACCAACATATCCGAAATAACTTCTTAACCCACTTAACACATCCAACTCATAGCGTTAGCACTATACTAGCTAACACTGGGTTGCTAACCGCTAGCTAGTAATGCTAACACTTTATCAACCCACAGTTCATCACAAACTGTCAGTCACTGTTAACTTAGTTAACGCTCGTCTCGGCTTTGTATGACCAAGCTAAGTCAAATAACAAGGATGGAAAGTGAATGAATTACAGTTTAGTGTTTCGAAATCAAGGGGTATTTACCTTGGCAGCAGAGTTGTCCGGTTTCAACAGCCTGTGGCAGGACTGTAGTCCTCCTCCAGCCTTTAGACGGAGCGTGTGAGAGCCAAGATGGGGGAGTGTCCGCAAAACGAACAGGAGGGAATATGAGCGCTGCAGGCCCTTCGCATGAAACTGGTCTGTGTGTGATGTGGCCTTCAAAACGTTAATGTTATCGTGTTTTAACTTAATGATAAAGCGTCCTCATGTACATTCGATAGACAGGTGCATAGAAACGTAAATTTATAGAAAAGAAAACGTCGAATTCCCTCTCTGTGTCGCCATGAAAACTTTTTCTTTTGAACGTTATGTCTGACACGTGTCAGTTCAACGTTATGAGTCAGTTACCTGCTACAGTTAATAATAGTTGTTGGTGGGGCTGCTAGTAGTTGTACTATGAGTATGAGGAAGTGCTGGCTAATACTGCATGCCATTTTAAGGTGTGATTTTAAAAGAAGTCAGGTTCTTCCATGTTAATTTCTTGAACATTAGACTGTAATTTCTTAAAGGTCCGAAAGTCGGAAATGACTGATTTTCAGTCCAATAAGATGAGCAAACCAACCTGACATGCATGACATACAATAAGAAATATTGATATTGACTGGATGTCTTCGGTTATTGGTAATATATTGTTTTTCAAATCAGCCAGTAGTACTAGTAGAATTTGGTGAAAACCCTAAACTCTCATTGTGTGTGTGTGTGTGTGTGTGTGGGAAAAATGCAAGTCACTTTGGACAAAAGTGTGTGCCAAATGAATGTAATGCAGCAATGGTTGACATTCTTTACCAGATTTTAGAATAAGATCAAAGAATGAACAACACTTTTTTAGTCTTTTGATATGTACCAGATACAAATGATTTATTAGGTTTGCACACAAAATGCATCACAGTCTGCCCCCAGTCAAATCATCTTTTGTAACAATGTGAAATACCAGTGGGTAAAATTTCCCATGTTTATGTTTTGGTTGTATGTGTAACACATAAAATTAAAAATATAGCTTCATAATATAACTGTGGGACTTCTTACTGAGTATTTGAACACAGCACTGGCATGAGCATGCTCATAAAAGCTAGAGTGGATCACAAAAGGCCATTATTTGGGAAAATAATAGGAAAGTAAAAGAACTTGTTCCAATCACTTCAGTGAGTACAAAATTGTTTGCTTTAATGACAGTTAAACTCCAGGCTTTTGCTGTTAAAAAAAAGCTGCAGATGAAAAAAAAACTAAAGGGAACCAACCAAAGGAAAGCATCCCATCAACAGGCACTCCACTATTTCACTCTTGGTTTCTTGAGCAGGTGCTCTGGAAAAAGACAAGAAAAGACAAAGGACAAGCAATGTGGTTCAAAAGAAGATGTTTAAGACTATCTGAGGATGACCCAAACAGCAAAACCTGCTTTAAAGAAGTGCAGAGAAACCAGCACCTTTGGACGTTACTGATGACCATCTTCCCTGAATTTTTATTTTATTATATTTTTATTATTATATATTTATTTACTCTCAGTAAAATGGCTTTCTTCCCTAAGTTTAACAAAGTAATTGGAACAGGTTCCATTTCAAAAGAGAGAAACAAAAATGCTCCATGTCTGTGTATGGCCATCCATAATGTAGTTGTCAAGATATTTTTTAATAAAAAACAAAGATCTCAACCTCATGGTGGCACTAGAGGAAACATCAAGGAATCAAAGTAAGCAGACTTTATCCTTTGGGAACCATAAACATCTGGTCAAAATTTCATGGTAGCCTATTAAATAGGTTTTGAAATAATTCAGTCTGGACTATAGTGGTGGGCCGAGTAACTGACAGACCGACATGCCAACACTAATGCCAAGCCATTAGCCTAACTAAAATGTTGCAATTGATGCTGTAAAGTTTTTCTTTGCTCCAGTCTTGGAAGCTGAATAGTTTTTTTTTTATTCTGTGGAAGAAAAAAAAAAAAAGAAAAAAGCTACAGGCAAAAAGAAGGGTTGGCTAAACAGCCAGTCAGACATCTGACTCTCACTGTGTCCACCTCTGCATGAACATGCTTAGTCATCATAAGGTTTGAATAGTGCCAATAGACATCACAAAACACAATGACCACAGAAATTCAACAGTGGCCAGCTTAGTGTTTCAGTGCACTATTCTCTGCTGAAACCTCAAATGTCCTATTCTTTTCACCATCCACCACATCTACTTTGAACATCATGAGATGCCTGATAACTGCAAAGACGATTTTAGATCTCCCTGTTAAACTATACCTTCACAGTGCTTTTTAGAAAGATGATTATGCTGCAATAGCTGACATTTTCTTTACATTTGATATTAATTGTATTACAATGATATTTCAATGCACTGAACAGGGTCTCAAAATGTGACCTGACAGATACACCTGCTATCACAGCCAGGTATTGGTAATACTTGCAGAAGTCTGTCGTGGGCAGTCAAAAACTTCATCCTGTCTGGGTCAAGGAACAAGTACATGGTCTTGTATGCATATACTGCGGGCCTGAAACTTTTAGTTAGCTCAGTCATGACAGCCAGGTATTAATTGCAGGTATTTTCCATTTGTGGCATTTTAGCCTTTATTGATAACAGACAGGGGAAGGGGCATCAAACATGCAATCTGAAATAAAAGCAGAGACATTGCAATTATATGGTATGTATCTCAGTAGGCTACAAGGAAGGCCCACCTTATTTACAAATATAGACTTTATTTAATAAGGAAATCTCACTGAGATCAAATGAAATTTCTCTGCCAAGAGATCTGAGTAAACAAGACACTTACAGAAAAACCATAAAACTTAAGTGACAACAAATAATATAGATTTTAAAGATTTCCTTAATTGAAAACCCCAGTTCAACATGGGTACAGCCCCATATAAAAACCACACTGACCAAAATATTTCTCAAGTCTTACATTAATGTACTTGTTTCTTTTGTAGACACAGCTCTCAATTTTTGCTGCCACTTCCTGTTACATGATTCAGCATGCATTGTTTAAACTCAAGTTAAACACTAGTATCACCACTGAAACATCAAAGCATTATCTTACCTTGTTACCCACTTTAGGCAAAAGGCCATGTGGTGGATCTGATGTCTATTTATACTTCCTGGTTCTACCATGTTTGAGGAGCGGGGGGAGAGCTTATGTCTGCTTTTGACTAAAGGGGTTTTCGTGAAAATAGTGGTTACATGTTACCTGTTTTTCCTCTAATTTCTTTGCCATCTGTAGACACAGTTGTATAAATTGTAAGTCTATTTGGCTAAACTGTCTGTTTTTATGCATGTATGTTTAGAGTGAGCTCCCCTCTGGTGGTTTGGTCCCAATTAGGCAGGAGGGGTATATAAGGAGTGGTTGTGGACCTGTTGGAGTTTGCTGTCCCTTTTATGTGTTGAGTTGCTGCACTGCTGATACAGAAAACCTACACACATGAGATAAATTACTCCTTGCCTGAGCTGCTTATCCTTAAGTTTAGTCCACCATCTAATCACTGTGATAGTACACTGCCCAAATGCTTCAGGTGAGCAAAAACCAGGGAACCCTTGCTACAAATAAAATGTAATGTTTAAAGTCAACGTGTAGTTGATGAGTTTGAATGCTGTACTGTGGATACATTATAGCTGCAGAAAAGAGATGTTTACTGTTTTGATTCTATTTTTTTACTGCCATCGTTGGAATAGGGTCAAGCTCCAACAATACCTACAGCTGCTTTCTGTGACCACAGATGATGATTGGGGTTTTTTTTGTTTGTTTTGTTTGTTTTTTTTTGGCCACTGTTACTATTTTAGGTATTGCACAGAGTAACCAGTCAGTCACTTATATGCTGTAGCCATAGCAGTAACCATAATTGTAGCTACAACTGAAGCCATAGCCAGAGAGGTTGTTCCTGTACCAAACCGACAGCTGCTGCCACTGCTAATGCTACAGTGTCAGTCCTTTTAAAGCACTTTGTGTTCGCTTTCAGGAATCTGCGCTTTCATCTGTGCAAACTGAGGAGAGATTCTTCTTCACCTGGCTCCTTGCCCTGGTTTCTTTGCTGAGGACACAAGAGTAATAACTACTTTTGCATCAAGTTCATCACCAAGGGGATTATGTCAAGGGAGGACCATGTGCTGATGTGGAACTGTATTCACCCAAGTATGAAATGGCATCACAATGTGAGTACACAAAAAGACACAACAGCCTCCCTGTTCAGGTGTTGCATTCTTCAAACTCTGCATTTCAAGTTGGATTATAACTAGACAACAAAGGTGTCTCATTCCAAAGTCTCTTGCAACCTTGGCTGAGAAATGCAGCCTTGCTTTTCTCAAATTTGTAGAGGCAACATACTACTGAGCCGTCAGTAGTACTTACAGTTCTGTTCTGATAAGGTTTTATCTGCCTTAAGGTGTTGTGTGTTCTGAGATGCTTTTCTGCTCACCACAGCTGTAAAGAGTGGTTGTCTGACTTACCGTAGCCTTTCTGTCAGGGAGAACCAATCTGACCATTCTCCTCTGACCTCTCTCATCAACAAGGTGTTTCTGTCCGCAAAACTGCTGCTCGCTGAATGTTTTTGCTTTGTTTTTGGCACCATTCTGAATAAACTCTAGGGACTTTTGTGTGTGAAAATCCCAAGAGATCAGCAGTTTCAGAAATACTCAAAACAGCCCATCTGGCACCAACAACCATGCCACGGTCAAAGTCGCTGTGATCAGGTTTCTTTTTTCCCCCATTCTGATGTGTGATGTGAACATTAACTGAAGCTCCTGACCTGCATCTGCATGATTTTATGCATTGTGCTGCTGCCACATGATTGGCTGACTGGGTAAATGTAAAGGTGTTCCTAATAAAGTGGTTGCTGAGCGTATGCAACACTGAGCAGTTTGTTCTTGTTGAAGATGGGTAACATGTTAAAGAAGCAGGGGGAAGAGTAGAGTAATGTGGACTGAATTATGGTTTTGTTGAGCAGCAGCATAAGCTGGGAAACTCCCAAGAGTGGTTCGAGTTTGCGAATGACAAAGCTTATTATGGGAGTGTTTGTGTTTGTGGCGTGTTGGTCTGAGTTTATTGTTGAGTATGATTCAAAGGTACTTAAAACTCTACTTGTGGGGCATCTGGTTGTGATTATGACATGTACCATATAGCTGAAATACCCCTGGTTTGCATCTGGCTTGGGGATCTTTGTTGCATGTCATACCCCTCTTTCTCTCTGCATATTTCCTGTCTGCCTATACTGTAAACTATCCAATAATAATACAGTTCATACTGAGTTAGCTATCCTGTCAAGTCAAGTTTATGTATGCAGTGTATCCTAAAATCACCATATATTTGTAATAGGTCATTATGGGCAATGTTGCAAATTTATCATTATGACTTCTTAATTGCTGTGTTGGAATTCTGCATCAATGTGGTGAAATACCTTAAGTTTTCCACTTGTTCAGACATTCAATCTCATACTTGTGGTGATTCTATCTATAAACTCTTTCTCAAGTGAATCTTCATAGTTACTGTATATATCTACTGCAATATAAAACTACATTAACATAATTGCCCACCTCAGGGCAGTGCAGTGTGTGTTGGCGGTATAAATAACATGTTCTTTTTTTGGTTTTGATAGGTCAACACAAACAATGTATAAATTGCATCTAAGCTTTTCTCTGG